>NW_027269267.1:21332500-21957500 GCF_023055355.1 Agelaius tricolor | reverse complement strand
CTGCAGCACTCCAACCAGTTAGCATGACCAGCAAACTGGAAAGGATGGACGAAGAGAAGTCTGAGGTACTCAAAAGTTTTGCTTAAGTCTTCAATGACAGCATTTCTTTCACATTTCTCAAATAGTTGAACTGCAAAACAGAGGATCAGGGAGCAGTTACACCCTATATAAGAGAAAGTTGAGTTTGTGACCTGAGGAACCTGAACATTCATAAGTCTATACCTCTTTATACCAAAAAGAGGTATCCCAGAGTCTTGAGGGAGTTAGCTGATGTGGTCACCAAGCCACATCATTGATATTTGATATGAGCTGTTCAGCATGGAAAACAGAAGGCTCCACAGAGACCTTACTGGGGCCTTTCAATACCTAAAGGAGGCTATCGAAAAGTAGGGATAGATTTTTAGCAGGGCCTGCTGTGATAGGAGCAATGGTATTAAACTGAAAGACTGTGTATTTAGACTAGATGTAGGGAAGAAATTTTTTATGATGAAGGTGATGAAACACTGGAAATAGGTTGCCCCATCCCTGGAAACATTCAAAGTCAGGTTGAATGGGGGGGTTGTGCAACCTGATCTAGTTGAGCATCTCCCTTCTCATTACAGGGGGGATTGGACTATGTGACCCTTCCAACCCAAGCTATTCTATGTTTCTATGATTAAAACTAGACAACTTTTTGTGGTTTAGGAGAGGTTTGTACACCAAAGCAGAAAAGTAACTACTACTAGGTGGTCTGGCTGACACTAACTAATTTCTGTGCATATATGATAATCGCTAATATGTTTTATCTGTTTTCCTTTAAGAAATGCTCCCATAAAATCATCCATTACTTGAAACACCCAAGTTAATCTTTCAAGATCAAAGCTTTCTCCCACCTTTCCTGGTTCACCAGCTTGGCATGGAATAAGTTGCATCTCTTTTTACAGTGAGTTTTGAAATGAGAAAACAATGTTTCCCATTATATCTGGCTACTTCCAGTGCTCCAACACAAACGACCACTGATAACAAGATAAATGACAAGCCTTTGGAGTGAATCCAGCATGAGATGTGAATATAGGCCACCAGAGCTATTGTTATTTATTGTGCCTCCATTTCACTCCACTGAGCATGCTGACACAGCATTAATTAATAATCTATTCTGAATACAAAACCTCTGATACCACTTACATTATAATATTTTTATATCATGTTATATGTCATTAGAGTCGACATAATGATAATATCCACTTTGTAATGGAAATCATCTTAATAGAAAGAGCATTAAAACAACATGGTACATTAAAGTGTTATTTGGTATATATTCACTGAAGTATTGCCAGAAGGCAGAACATAGTAGGATGAGTAGAAGGCTACAAATATCACTACTCTGACTCCATTAATAAAAACACTATATCTATTTTGATTAATGTCTGCCTTACTGTCTTAAATCTTAACTTTTTCCTTAATCATGTTCTCTACAAATTGTTGGGTTTTTTAATACAGGTTCAAGCTTATGAAGCTGCTTAAAATGCACAGAAATTTTACGTGAATTCTAGGATTTGGACTTAATTTGTGAATGAAGAAGGATGATTGGACCTTCTCATTACAGGGGTGACTGTCAGGACTGTGTGATATAAGCAATAAATTTCCAGGGATTCCCACAAGGAAGGATTTACTCCATGTTATAAAACATATGAGCCAGGACTAGGACTATATCCCTTCTATTACAATAAGTCTGAATCCTAGAACCCATTTGCTGTTTTCTAAGCAATGGAGGCAGTTTTGTAAGACAGAATGTCCAATCTTTTCTCAAGAAGAGAAAAAGAAGTTGTTTTTCTATTTCAGTCCTTCACTTACCTGTCTGTAGTATTCAGTAGGATTTATTGTAGATCTTTAATATACAGATATGGTTCCTGTGTAGCTAGTGGCTGCTGCCTAAAGGGGGTTAGGGATTATTGTGGGATGCACAGGGAAGAACACAGCCTTGCAGTCCAATAAAACCTGTGCTGTGACTGGTTGTGATAGGTAAGCATGAATCATCAACCAACATGTGTCAAATCTCTGCAGATGCAGCAAATTATACAAATGAAGCTGACAGTTTGCTGCTATTTGATAATTTTAGCCCTGCCAGATCTGGCAGTCAGATAAAAAGGATTACTCAGGGTACCACAGTCACACTTTGCTGGAACTTCTGTCAAACTGCTTCTAAATACAGCATTAGGTAAAACAGTCACTTATCTCTGTCTTTTGTGGGGCAATGAACTTAAGCATCTGACTGCTTAAGTGTTTTTATGTTGTTCTCAGTAGCGAATGTGTGCACCTATGCCTTTAGAAGATTATTCTGCACCTGGTGTTGTAAAGCACAGAGCAAATGCTGCAGTAGGTGGCCATCAACACCTTGTGCTGAACATGTCCAGGTGTCATTTCTCTCTTCTGGCCTCAATAACAGAGGCCTCCAAAGCAGATACACCTAAATGACAAATGGTTTGGTTAGTACTTCTGACAGCACATACCCACCTGCATCCTTTCCTAGAGAAAAGAAAAATGTTTACAATTTAGATTCATTATGCACTTCTCATGGGTTTTGTAGCAAAGGCTATACAAATAAACTCTAATCTGTATAAATAAATTATCCTGACAAATAAAGTATTTTGAATTATTGTTATATTAAATATAATTTTTGAGTCATTTGAAAATACTCTGTTTGCTGAGCTGCTTTGTACTCATTTCCAAGCCATAAATACAGAACTGAAACAGCTATTTTTGGCTTTGATGATGTAAAAAAATTGTTAAGAATAATTGTACTCCAACTCTTTAATGCACAGTACTGGGAGTATAGGGATGGAGGAGCTAAGCTTGGAAATCTGGATGCAGTTTTCTCACTCTTAGCACAGATGCATCATGACCTTTACACATTGGCACAACAGTATAGGATTGTTGCTACACATTTTCTGAGAGACATTTGTCTCTATTCCTGTTCACTGAAGAACATAACAAATTTGAAGTAAATAAAAAAATTTAACTCTGCTTGAATCCAGAAGTACCTTTTTTTAAAATTTAAGATATTTCATTACACCAATCTGTTTTATAGCAACAGCTAGGAACTACATCCAGGATCAGAGTAGAAAGATGGCTCATTGTTTTACACTGATTTTTAATTATAATTCATTGCAACAGTAATTTAAGTTCATTAGAGCATCAATTTCCCAATGACTAGATATATTTGAAATATAAAACTGTTGGTATGAAAGATAAAAGAAAGAACAAAAGTGAAAAGCCTTTTTTTTTTTTTCTCTCAGGTAAAATAATGCCTATTTTAATAATACTTTGTACAGGTGTAAAGGAGTTTAAATTATAATTTTTTCTCTTATACATATACTTACATTATATTACCTGACTTCCGCTAGTTCAAATTTGTTAGGCATAACAGATGGAAATCACCCTGAGGTTAATATCTCTTCCCTTCTGAACTGCCAGCTTCCAGCAGGTTTTTATATCCTTAATTTTGGTATGCTGCTGCTTGCAAATTCACACTGTAAGCATTTTTCTTCCTTTTTCCCCCCTTATTTTTGTGTGTGTGTATGTGTGTGTGTTTATATTCTTCAATATATATGTATATATATATATATCAATATATATATCAAAGGCATTTTATGCCTTTTTATTCATTATATTCACCATAATTGTGGTTGTACTCTTGTCCTCATGAGTCTGCTGTTTGATCACTCTTAGAAGCATTTGCTATCAGCTTTGCATTTCTCACAGCAAGTACTCTGAACATAACTGTTCTTTGCAGTTCATCCTTCAACATTATTTTGTTTTTCACTAAAACCTTGCCAGAAATTACATGACAGTTATTTTTATGTGAAATGCTGAATGTTTAATCTCCTGTGTGAGATATTCAATGTATGCTTAAGGCACAAAATGTGTGTTCTTATCCTATGCAAGTATGAAAAGCTTCAAGTAGCTGATAATGTTGTACATCGGGGAAGTGAGCAATCTGCCGAAAACCAGGGTGGGGTACACTGGAAAATCCCATCCCTTTTTCGTAGTAGGGAGGCTGTAAGACAGTCAAGACTGCATTTTATCACCATCTAACAAATACTTAACATATGTTGAAGTCAAAGACATTTTTAGATATACAAATTTATACCAATAAGTACTTAAATAAAATATGCTGCACAACTTCACAGATTATCAGAGAAGCAAAAATTGAACAAGATCTACTTCATTGTACACATCCTCTTCCTATTAGGAAAAATCTTTTAGACAGTAGCTCTTTAAAGCCCATGGAAAAAATCCTGAAGTGCAAAGCCTTGTTCAAAGCTCACATGCTATTCAATATCTCATCAAAACAGGATGTTGTGTATGTGTGTGTGTCTGTGAAAGATGAGTAAACTTGAAAAGTATCAGAATTACTATCTCTGTGTTCTGTGGGAAACACATAGAAAACTGCATGTCTCTGATAAGCTTAATCTTCAATATTCTTCTCAAAAGAATTTACCACTCTTGATATTACATATACTTCCAGGTTACCTAAAACTAGTTATGAAAAGCATATTCTTCGAGCTGCCAAGTTAAGTGCTCAGAAAAACCCCATGGAAGGTTAGGATTATGCATGTTAGCGTAAAACTCCTCTTGTGCATGGATATTTTAATATGGTCATTAATTACCCAGGCAACATTAAACTCTTTTTAACACTTGTCTGCAACACCAAGAATTACAGGGTTTACCCTGTAAAATTTCTATGGTTGAATCAGACATGAAGCCACACACTGGGTATTAAGTGGTTTGTGATGTAACATTCACTAAACACATCTTTAGCACTTGAATTACTAGAATAACAGGTTTATGTTGTGCTATCTCTGCACAAGAGATAGGATTAAAGAAAAGACACTTGGCCTTAGCCTTTCATGAACATGTGCTGAGAGCAGACACCTGATGGGAAACAAAAACTTTAGGTAATTCATGTTCTGATGAGAACTACATGCTGGTGTTCATAGCTCACTGTAGCATTTTAAAAATTTTACCCCCACACATCCCTTCTTCTCAAATCTATCCAGACTCTTCCTTCCTCAGTTCTTGGTTTAGTCATTCCAAGACCAGATTTTTAGGCTTTTTTGTTTAAGTTTCTACTCTTTTTTTCCCATTCTGCTTATATTTGTTGGGAAAAATAGCTTCACAAAACAAACCAGGTAAAATTAGGATGTTGAAAAATGTGGTCTGCCCAATAAGCACAGGTAGTTTCTGGGGCCCACAGGAACTCAGCTGTAGATTCAAAGACTCTCTATTGCCAGATTGAAGCATGACCAGTAGGACTGAAATCTTGGAAGATTTAAGAATTTTAAAGTTAACAAGTCTTCCAATGGTTTGTGTGTACTGAAGTATTGAAAAAAAAAAAACCAGTCTTTAAATTTGACCTACTTGTGCAGGGTTTTTGGAACATAAAAAAAGAAGTCACATTTCCTACATAGCTCTTTCTCTACTGCTTTTCAAGGCCTTTTACTACAGGAGAAATAGAACCAGAATTATCAGACTACATGATACCATTTTTTTCTTTTACAATTGTAAAAAAAATAATTTCCTGTATTCCAATCCCTAAAAATGCCTGAATAGCTTTATTCATTTTTTTTTCCTTTCTGTTTCTTTTAGTCAGCCTACAGGCTGGGAAATTTCAGTCCAGATGGCTGAAGTTTGGCAAACTTATAAACAAGCGAAATCAGGGTCTTAAAATGGAAGTGATGGGCAACATTACTAATTAGGCATTCTATATTTATTGTGCCCAGCTGCCTTCTCTTTTCCATCCCCAAATAAAAATAACCAAGAAAACAGAAAATTTAATTTGGTAAAAGATTATGGGTTTGAAGCTTTGTTTTGAGGGAGGGATTAATGAAATCCTGTGCATTAATATCCAAACATACATTTAGGTAATCTCCCCTGAAAACTTCCATATTTTCCACAACCCCTCTAAAATAGAATTGAGTTATTCAAATTATGCTAATGTTCTCTCTGTAGGTGTAAATGTTTGGTAGCTATGTGCATTCTAAAAAGTGTTAATTCTTGTCCATCCACTGTTGTATCTCAACTCCAGCTTGATAGATTTACCGCTTTGTGTGCAAAGTCAATGTCAAAACAAAGGGTAAAGTTATGTTGGTGGCACTCTGAACTTTCTGATCCTTGTTTCAGATAACTCATTTTACCATCTTCCTGCATTTCTGCTTTCCCTTTAGCACCTGGAACCTGACTGCAGTCCCTCTGTGAGCAGTCCATCAAGCACCCCCACACTCTGAAGTGTGTCCCTTCCTCGGGCCTGAGCGCTTCGCTGGCTCCACACTGGAAGCACTTTTGATATTATGGTCTTTATTTGAACTTTTGAGGTCTGTGTTTGCTGGAGAAGATTTATACTCTGCATCTCAGATGTGGTAATATGGAAAAGCTGGAAAAAGACAGCCATGGAACCACAGCACCATCAAGTGACAATTGCCTCTGTCACTGTAAACTCCACCTCATGAGCACACATAGGTCATTTCACTTTTGTCTCTCACCCTCTTTTGGCCAAGAATATATAAAAAAATACATTTCTAAGATAAATATAACTGTCAAATAATTCAATTGAACCTATTTTTACTTAGTGAAGTGAAACTTTATTCCATTAATGTTTTTGTATGGTGTTTTCTGGAAATACTGTAATATATTTGGCTCAGGGTACATACCAAAGGCTGCATTGAGCTGACTGGGCTTCCTTTCCAGCCACTTTTCATACACAAGGTAATATTATGCACATCATTGAGCATTTCTATGCTTTAGTTCTCCTGCATGGAATGACAAGATTGTAGCTACCCCTACTTTAAATGCAGCTATACAAATTAAACACATTATATCAAGGAACTACACAAGTCTAATTCCTTTATCATATTTTTTTATTTCCTTTCTGTTTCTCTAAGGAATTCGTGGAGATTTCAACCGACAGTGTTATGTTTGTGATCTTACCTGGACAAACAAATGTACTCACAGGAGTTTTCTCAACCCCACACTAGCATTTTCAGTGGTTTAGATGTTCCATCAAATCTACAAAGCAGAGAATAGGAACCATCAGGAACCATCACAGCAATCAAAAGATGGGCATCACTGCTCCTTTTATCAGGCCCTAAAATGGACTAGAAGACAGCAAAGGACCCCAGTTAGGCTTTGTGCTGAGTGAAGTGCAGAGGTGATTTTTTTTCCAGTTCACTCACAGTCTGGAGTTTTCTATCACCTGCTTTGAGACCCTTAAGCTGTGCTATATCAGGCCTTCAGAGGTCTTTGAGACTGTGCCTTTTTCACATATAGTCTTTCTGTTCAGAGCAAAGGACAGGAAAATGGGGCAAAAATACCTTCATGTCACACTGAGATCCTTATAGGCAGAATGTAAGCCTAAATTGACACTATCTTTTCCAATAGCATATCTCTTTCATAGATATTCTATCACATGAATGGAGAGGCATGACAACATGTAACATAGGAGGTTTTTACTGCCCAAAATGATTATACATATAACATAGAAGGAGATTTTACTGACCATTAATACATTATATTATGGTCAGTAAAACCTCATATTTTAATATACATTAATACATTATATTATATATGTGTATACAGACAGTTACCTAAATATGTGGACACGTTTTTTATATATATATATATATGTATATACATATATATATATACACACATACATTGTACATTGTAACAATATGCTAGGGTATTTTTCACTTTTATTACTCTCATGAGGTTTATCCACAGACATGACTACTTAATAGTGGAACAATAAGCAAGAACATCATAAATATCTTACTCAACCACTAAAAGTAGATTCAGGACATGTCACCATTTCTGCCCATCCTTGGCTCTGGAGGAATCAAAGTGAAGGGGAAAGTAATTTGAACTAATGGCTCTTTGACTACCAGTAGGTAAATAATGTCAGACATTAGCCATCGTCCTGAGGCCAAAATCTGCAATTCTGTTAATGTCCCAGGCAGTCTGACTGAATCAGAAACAAAAGAAGCTTTTCACTTGCTGCCTCAGTAGGTCCTTTTCTCTTGCTAGGTATCTGGGGCTTGGAACTTTCTGGGGGGAACATACACAGCTTCATCTAGATGGAATGTGGACATTTGGATGACACAAACAACTCTGACTGTGAAAGGAAACAGGTCTTGCTTAAGCTAGAGCATTCTACAGAAAGTTTTGGAAAAAGAGAAATGTATTCCTAATATATAGTGAAAAAAAATTTCTACATCCCTTGGGAAAAATATTGATGTGATGGTAATAAAAATCCAATATAAGATAGAAGTACACAGCTTCCAAAAACTCTTTGTGTAGATTTCTGAAATACATGAGTCCCCACTATGTTCAATCTGTCTCTTCATCTGGTCCCAAAACATGATTTGTGATTTTAATATGGTTGGTAAGATATAAGTTAATGTGTTTTTCTCTGCTAGAACTAAAGCATTTAATAAAAAAAAAATAGGGAATGTTTAAAAAGTATGTAAAATGAGAGACAGAGAATTTCCTGAGACAATAGCCCACAGCAATAATGGTTCTTACTCTTGCTGCCTACAGGTCAGTCCAACATATTTATGGTCTTTATATTTAACAGATGAGTCAAGTGGGGGGACCTCACTGTTACAACTATTTTCCTTCCTGAAATCCCATCCTGTTTTAATGCTGTTCACATTTTTCAATTATCATTTGAGCTTTTGCATTAAATTTTAGAGCAACAACTAAAATAAAAGTAATTTTAAAAACCCCAAAACACGTAAGAGGAAAAATTTGGGGGTTTTTTGTTTATTTCTTTGTCTATTTGTATGCTTGTTTTTCTAAAAATGCAAAAGTTTTTCTGGGAATCCAGTAATCACTGGCTTTTCTACAAGGCAGTCTTAGCTGTCTGTGTCACAGCACTCACAACACATTAATTTTCCACTAAGAGAGATAATATTACAGGTACTATGTGTTAAATAGCAGCCAAAAGTCTGCAGTACTGAGCAGTGCCTATAACAGTTGTCACTGTTTCCTCCTGCAGCATTTGTATCACTCTGATATAATGTCTAGAATGAAAGTTGGAAGCATAAAATCTCTCGAGTTGGAAGGGACCCACAAGGATCGTGGAGTCAACTGCTGGCCCTGCCCAGGACAACCCTAGGAATCATACCATGTGCTGAGAGCAATTTCCAAATGCTTCTTGAACTCTTCTAGGCTTTGTGTTATGACCACATTCTTAGGGAGCCTGTTACAGTGCCCAATCCCTCTCTGCATGAAGAATCTTCTATCCACTCTAATTCTCCCCTGACACAGCTTCAGGCTGATTCTGTGATTCTATGGGTTAAAAATTCTATTTAGTCCTTGTGGAATAAGGCCCATAAGAGTACTGTTATTGTAGTAAGATTGGTTGCCTGTTTCTTCAACTCTTATAAATATGTCTCTAGAGATGTAATATTTGATAGGTACTTATTTTTGTAATCCACATCTCTGAAAGAGCTGAAAGATCCCCCTCTCAGAGAGATCTAGGTACATATTTCTCAATGAATTTTCATTTGGCAGGACAACAACTTCCTTTGCAGAGCACACTGAAGTTCTAGGGCTAGTGTTCCTCATTGTGCTATCTCCAAGAATGATGTGGGTACTGTGGTAGAAGGTTTTGCACCTTATCTTTGTAATGATGGCTCAGAATTAAGGGTTCTACACCCAAGTATAGGCCAAAGAGCTCTAGGGTAGATGTGCTGTGTTGAGACAGTAGAACATGCCATGGATGGGAGGAAGCTTGAAGCCACAGACCCCTCACTCTTCCTTGCTCTGAGGAGAGGTGCAGGGTGGTTATTCCATGGATTGGAGTGTTCTCATGAAAGTAAGCATGTGTGAATCAGTACAGCACAATTCTCTGGTGCAGTAGAAAGGAAAACCCCTATGTACTCCTTTTACCTGCTTCCCTGCAAAACTCAGGACACCCTGTTTTCCATTCTTAGGTTTGCTTATGCATTTTATACCCAACCTTCTGTATCCAAAATGCACAAGAAACATAGGATCAGACACTGGATATCAGACATCCTTCTTTCATTCTCTTCCTCCCTCCTTAGTACCTGTCAACACATTCCCATTCTCTGTCAAATTGTGTTATTCTTTTTCTGTGTTTTGGTAGAGTTGGAATGTCAATTACTGGGCATCTTCTTCCCCAGAACAGCCAGTCTTCTGTGCTTAGAAGGTATGAGAGCTGCTGACTTTGAACCTAGCTGTAGGGAGATCTGAAGCTCCCTTTCTGTGTTGTGAAGGCATGTTTAGGTTAAACATGGGTTTTCTAAGCCTCTTTCTTCCCTGCATTTACTGTGTGTTGGTTTTTGTTACACAGTAAAACACACAAGCTAGATGCTTGTGGGAAGAAACAAAGGCCCTTCCAAAAGAAAGCTCTCTGGAATTCTCCACTGTCATGACTATTGCTTGCTCCTCAGTACAGCTCTTTGCCAGTGGTTAGTGCCAGCTGGTGTGGGCTCTCAGAGGGAGCAGGGAAGCCGATGGTCATAATGACCAAGGTCATGCTGACCAAGGCAGCACCACCAGCCCCTCCATGAGCTCCTCTCCACTGCTGCCTCTGGCAGAGCCTGACTGAACATTGGGCTCACATTCCAATCAACCTGCTCGAATGTCTTCAGCACAGGGCTGATCTTTCAGACCTAAACGCTGATCTTAACTTAATTTAGGAATCGGAACTTTCAATTTTCTGACCTTTAAAGCCAGAGTATTTTTCCCAGAGCAGCAGCTGACTTTTTAATTATACAGTAAAAAGAAAAATAATTCATCTTAAGAAAACATTGTGTTTATAAGGTTTTAGAAAATGAAGGATAATAATTTAGATATAGATATAATTATTTTTATCTTAGGAAAAAAACACAGAGCTCACATTTATCATGAGGGGATCTTCTATTACATTTGGAGTCTAAAGAAGCTAATGAATTGATTACAGTAATAATGGGAATAAATGAAACAAGTCGTCCTGCAGAAATAGAAGTGGAAGTCTGAATTTAGTATTCTTGCAGTACAATTTTTCCAGCTAATACCTATGTCTGTAACACATACTTGAGAGGCAAGTCCTACAAACTGAATCAGCACTGTTTCACAGGTCCCAACCAGTGTAATGGGGCATTCCTTCAGGCTAATTTTATATAAAACAGACAGATGAGGAGGGATCTGAGATTCCTGTGGCAGATGATTACTCACAAAGTTTCTAAGTCAATGGAACACTTAAAAATCCAAATGTTATTATTAATTATTAATGTGAATGGATGAACAAATGAATGAAATTACTAAAGTGAAAAGTGCTAATCTAATTCTACTGTTCTGAGCTCTGTGAGAACATTTTTTATCATTTTGGAACTGTTTCAGATTTTTCATTTTCTTCAAGAATCTACAAGATTCTTGTACTGATGATACTGGGAAATCAGAAATGTAATTTTAAGGTAAGGAGCTTGGGAAAAAGAGAGACTGAAAGAGATTGCACAGCTAAGATTTTAGAAGGAGAGATTATTAGATTTGTTCCTTAAATAAAAAGGACATCTTTATAGTACCATGGAATCATGATACTAGAAAGAATCATGCTATTTAAGGAGAGCATATTTTACCATTAAAACCACTTACAACCACACAGTTGGACAAGATTTCTTTTAAAAGTAGTGATTAGTTATATATATATTAATATCTAACAAAATCTCCTGATTTCTTGTAAATTAACATTATTCTTTGATTGTGTCAGATGTATGTGCTTTATGAATTCCTTAGTTTGTAGGGTCTTTGAACTTAACCCCAAAGCTGAAATTATATGAACTCTTAAAATTAAATCTGTTTCTTATTTTGAAGTTTATTTGTTCATGGCTTATGCAATCCACTCAATATTTTTCCAATTGAAGCATGTAGATTTCAAGGAAAAATCTGTCATCAATTGTCAGAAATAGCTGCACTTTCAAAACACTATAACACTATAACAACTCATCAGCCTTTTTCACGTGTTTTTCAATCTCCAGATCTTGCCTACCAAAAGCTCCAAAGACACCATTATCCAACTCCTTCTATTTGGGCTGGTCAAGTGAAAATATTAAAATGTGGAGGAGGAAGAATTCCCTGGAGAATATCTTGATCTCATTCTACTTGTTCTAATATAAAAGTAATGAAATTATGGAGACCTGCAATGACACATGCCATTAACTGGAATATTATACATCTTCAGCTTAGACTACTTTGTAAATAAGATGGATGCCATAAAGCTCTCTAGAAATCTATCAAAGATTCTGTTCATGCAAAGCAGTAAGGTGACCATTTTATACAAACCTTGCAATTTTGAAATGTTCCATAAGAATCTCTTCAACACAAGGATATCAATATACAGAGATTTCAGAATGCTTGAATGTGCTTATTTCCTGTGTTTTCCTTCTAAAGTGATCTAGTGGAAATGATGCATAGGAAAAAAAAAATTTAAGGAGTTAAACAGAAATTATTACTCCTCCATAGTTTTGAAGCTAAATGGCTTCAAAGCTAAATGTGTGAAAGCATTTCTGTCTTGCTGCTGGAGTGAGTCATTTTTGGACAATACTCAGTCTGGGTTAAGCTGGTAAAATCTGCTACTCAAAGAGAGGAGCAAACCATATTGGGCGTTTTTAAAGCATCATTTTGATGCCAGGTGACAATGGCTCCTTTCAAAATGAGAAATGTCGGGCCCCTGTATTGATCTTTCAATAGACATCAGTCCTCCTACAGTTGCAGAGCCTCCAGCAACAGCTTGTGTAGTACTGTGAACTTTTCTTCTGCAAAAATCCTGAAAATGGCTAAATGTATTTCTGCTATTTTTTTTTAATTTTAGCAATGTTCTTGAATTTAGGGCAAAAAAAATCATTTAGAGATGCTATAAATGGCCCAGCATTCCAAATTTTATTAAGGCTTGGAAATCTCTCTACTAAAAATATAATGGTATTTTAAAATTTTATAATTATATTATAAAAATATATATTTCATTCAAAATCATGTAATGGATTAAATCAGTTAATCACAAACACCATAGAAAGTAATAA
Source organism: Agelaius tricolor (assembly GCF_023055355.1). NCBI lineage: Eukaryota > Metazoa > Chordata > Aves > Passeriformes > Icteridae > Agelaius > Agelaius tricolor. The sequence goes on along the minus strand of NW_027269267.1, from coordinate 21,944,439 downwards.
TAGAGCTATTAATAGTAGATGGAAACATTTAAAATTCTACTGAGATCCAGAAGTGCTTAAAGAGAATGATATCTCCTCACAATGAGAACTTGAATTTGCACAAAGAAGCAGGGTCTTTCAGCATTATTTAGAGAAATATTTCATACATTTTTTAAATAGCCACTCTATGCTCCAAATTCTTGAATCAATCCTGCAATAAATAAATATTATTTATTCTGTCATAACATTGTATCTCAAATAAATACCTTAATACATAAAGTAGAATTTTAGGTTATTAAGATGACTACTAGTGCAATGTAAAATCATGGGCTGCCTCAGATATGATTTCTAAGAAACATGTTCATGATCAATTTCATAGTTTGCCAGTTCAGCCATCCATATATATTATGAAAAAGGCAGCACTTGAGCAGGCTTTAAGGTAATCATATGTTATTCCAGATCTCCTTTCTCCTTGTGTTCTTTTGTAGAGTGAATACCAATACAACTACATGTGAAACAACATTTCAGGAATCAGGAATATAGCAAATGTTTGTGTGTGTCCCTCTAGATTTCTATGAGAGATAGGGGAAGAATAGAGGCCAACTAGAAAATCAACTTGTAACAACAAAAAAAAAACAAACCAAAACCAAAAAACCTAGAGAGGAATGATTTGCAACATTACTGATCACTTAGAATTTTCTGATTTTTTTAGAAAGGTTTTTAATACCTGATTATTTAGTAAAAAGGACATCTCCATCTATGTTAGTCAGTAAAGAATTCCAAGGTGTTATTATAGATTGAATGTCTCAGTGAAGGAAATAAACTGAAACTACAGCTAATAAACCCCAATTTATCAAAATCAATATTTTTCTTTTAATTTATCCCAAAAGTTTGAAATAACTGCCTGAGTCATCCCTATTTCAGCTTGTCTACTAATTATTTTCTTCTTAAAGTGAATAGTTGTCAGGGATGTGTTGGAGTAATTCTTGACCTTGGAAGTCAAAAGACACAGTTGATTACTGTAAAGTCTAATTATCCCTTACAGGGATAGTCACAATTGTTAACTTTGCTTTGAAGAAATTAGGATCCTTGGTGGATACAAAGAAGGTAGATTACTCCATGGGCTGAATTAGACCAGGTGGCAAACTTCTGATAGGTTTTAGCAAAACACTTGAGCAACCCTGATTTCTAGAGGAACAAGGCCCACAGACTCAGATGTACTGCAGATTTTTAACATACAAGGTATAAATCTTGATTTATGTCTGTCTTTCTGACAATGGTTTGCCTAATACAGAGCAGAATATGTTTAATTTCCTTTGCAGCAAGGGCACATTTCTGGCTCGTATCCTGCCTGGTGTCCACTGGGATCCCCAGGACTTTTTCTGCCAACCTGCTTTCCAGCTGTACAGCCCCCAGTGTGTATTGCTGCCTGGGCCTGTTCCTCCCCCAGTGAAGAATTTTTCACTTCCCCTTGTTGAACCTCATGAGATTCCTGAGAGTCTGTTTCTCCAACTGTTGAGGTCCTTCTGGATGGCAGCACAACCCACTGACCCTGACATCAGCCACTCCTCCCAGTTTAATGTCATTTACAGCCTTGCTGAGGCTACACTCTGCCACATCATTAATAAAGATGTTAAACAGGAGTGGAAGCTGGTACTGGGTTCATTAGCATACCTGTTCCAATTTATCAGTGATATACCACCAGTAGTGTTAAGAAAAAAGTACTGAATGTACTTAGACCTGAAAATATTTCACCTTCTGGATTCTTAAAACAATACTCTGCAGCAGTACTCAAAATTTCTCTAAGCAGAGGAATTCAAATGAATGAATTTAGTAGTAAAAATATAGAATCATAGGAAAAAAAAAAAAGACAGGAAAGAAAAAGGTAAAAAAATAGTAGTGAAGAAAATAATGCAGGCTTATTCAGTAACCTAAACCTTGCATCAAGGTAAGCCATTTATTTCAAGTGACGTGTGTGGAACCCTGAGGCTTTGAGGCCACAGCTCATTTGTGTTGTTAGACACTGAGACACACAGACAAATGAAAGATAGGGAAAATGTGAGAAAAGTGAAGAAATCCTGAGAGCAAAGGCAAGAAAGCTGTCAGGAAGTCATGCAGGGACATAAGCAGCTTACAGGGCCTATGAGCAAGTAGAATGTCTCTAAGGAATATGACCTTAATAAATGCAGTCCATTACACCTTTAGAGTCAGTATAGCTCCAAAGTTATTTGCATGTAAATGATTGCATTTTCTGTCACCCAGTATTATCTGATGATAATAAAGCATAGCATTTTTTTTGTTGTTGCTGCTCATATGATTTATGCTCCAGTTCTGCCTAAAAGCTACAGAGAAGAGCTACTGAAGTTGGTATTCTACAGCAGAACTTGGTACTCTACAAAAATTGAGAATAAGCAGATTCAACAAACCCATACTTTTAAATTTTTTTCTCCGTATTTTCAGTATAAAAATGTGCTGCCTTAAGAAATACCCTACTTGGTTGTTTGCTAGAAGAATGTAATACATTCTATAGTTATCAAACACAGTGAGACTAACTAGGGTGACTATTGATTTAGGACAATCTGATGATATGACACTGAGATGGGAAAAAATGAATCTGTGGAGGGACTATATCATTAGCTACACAGAGATATACAGCTTTTCCCCAACTTTTTTCCACAGAGGGATGCCAATAAATTAAAAAACCTAAATAGTTGGCATTGAAAATAAATACAGCAACATTTGGAATGTCTGCTGCTGATGAATGGCAAATACTGTGATCCACATGCAATATTTTAAAAATTATTAGCATATGGATAATTAAATTAACAAAAGACATCAAAACAGAGGCAGATAGCATTGATGAGAAACATGAAGTAGAAAAAAACACGTTTACAATCTCAAAAGAGTTTTCATAGAATCATAGAATATGGTTAGTTGGAAGGGACTTTTCAGGATAATCAATTCCAACTACTGCCCTGTTCAGGATTGGAATCACATCACCCCAATAATCAATCACATCGTGTGCCTGAGAGTGTTGTCCAAACCCTTCACGGACTGTCAGGCTTGGTGCTGTAACCACTTCCCTGGAGAGTCTGTTTGAGTGCCTTAACATTCTTCAGGTAAAAGACCTTTTCCTGATATCCAGCCTAAACCTCCCTCTACTCACTTTCATGCCATCCCCTCAAGTCTTGTCACCAGTCATGAGAGTGAAGGGATCAGTACCTGCCCCTCCACCTCCCCTCGTAAGGACCTTGAAGAGCACAATGAGGTCTCCCCTCAGCCTCCTCTTCTCCACTCTGAACAGACCAAGTGTCCTCAGCTGCTCCTCATACAGCTTCCCCTCCAGACCCCTCACCATTCTCATGGCCCTGTGTGGCCTCCTTAGCTCTGTATTACAAATAAGACATAATCAAGTTACATCTGGGCCCAATTTGATTTGAAAGTTGTGCAACTGTTCTCAAGTCTGAAGACATGGCCTACACCAGGTCAGTAACTTAGTTATGTCAGAGACTGAAGTCTTCTTAACTGAGGTATTAAGTCTGAGCTCCATCAGTTTTGTCCCTGTGCAACACACACATTTAAATTATTTGTACTGGAGTACTTTCCTGAGAAATGGATGAATTAATCTTTTGTGCTTATATGTATGGTAGCACTTTCTCTCCTTTCCAGCTCTGCTGTCTTGTCTGGTATGATAGACATCAAGCATCATTGTATTCAATGAAATCTCATTTGAATTGTCTTTCTGTACAGGACCTGAACCTAAGACTTTAGATTACATTCTAAGCTGTTATTCTTATTTGACCTAACACTTGAATCAAAATTCAGAATCCTGTAAAGATTTCTTCCAAAAGAGAAACTGCTGAATAACAACCAAACTCTCTGTTCTCTAGACAAGAGAAAAAGTTCCCTTGCTTGTGGTGCCAGACTCCTTTCAGCCCACATCTAACCTGAAAGATGTCACTGCTGTGCCACCAGAGTTTTTATGATTGAATCTAGAGGTTCCCATCTGGCTCACTGCTGTCCTCCTCTTCCATGTCTCCATCCTCCCCAGAGCTGTGCCTCATGGGCTCTCTTGGCTTTATCTGCAGTGTCTGCAAAGCTTTTCAGCTCTAGCTGTACTACTCCTTCATCAGGCAGCATGTTCTGCCCTCAACTAGTGCTGTTAGAGGCTGAAATAATAATGCAAATGAAAATTGATGGCTGACTTAAGTTAATATGGAAAGCTATGAACCAACACAGTTTTTGCAATAAGTGTGTCCAGAAGAAGCAGAAAGAAAAAGCTCAAAGAAATAAGCTTTTCAGCCACTCTGGCTCTGTGATAACATGATTCCAGGTGAACACATGATTAATACCCTCCTACATCACTCCTACAAAAACAAGGCAAGAAGCTGCCTTTGACTGTGTAATTACCACAGTGTAAGTCTCAGGAGGGTGTGTCTGTTTTACCAGGATGTATACTTACCCTAAAGTTAGATGCAATTATTGTCTCAGCTATACCAATCCTATGGAGAAATTTAAAGGCATTTAAAAAAAGGAAATGAATGTGTTAGCCAGTATCAGTCGAGTATAATTCAGCCCACAGCATTAATATTCTTTAAACATCAACACGTGGTGAGTAGTAATTTAGGAGGAAAACATTTTGTGAAGACGAGTATAATGTAATTTTACCCATCAGTAAGCAATATAGCACATCCATGAAGATTATTTACATACTGACAGCTGGTCTGATAATGCCCTTGCCTCCTGCCTATCACCTAGGCTGTGCCAACATGGCAAAACACTCAGTGCATAAATCTTAGCATTTAGCAATTTCAGCAGTTTTGGATGGTCAGAGGTGGCTTGTAAAGTCTCCATAAAATTTGCATGGCCAAAATTTTATTTGAAACATGATGCTGGCTTCTTGCAGCACAATGGTGTTGTGATTCTATCTGCCCTATGGCCATACATGACTTTTCTTCTAGTGTAATCCTCTACTTCAAATGGCTTTATACCCTCTGCCTTATGTAAGAATATATCTGGTATTAAACCAGCTTTTGTAGCTGTGGACTCCTTTCAAATTCCTAATCTGCTCAATAAATTGTTACTCCCTTTTACAGCTCAAGTAGTTATGGCAGCATAGTATTACATTTCATTTTATTCAGTGGACTGTGACAGCCCATAACTGTGACCTTTTTTTGTGGACATGCTTAAAGGTGTCAGGAATTATGACTTGTAGTGATCCACAAAAATGCTATTGTATTATCTCCTGATAATGTAAAGTAGCATATAATATATCATTGCTGTAATAACAGCCTTTCACTTGCTCCATTCTCTTCCTCTGTTTTCAAATGGCAAAATAACAAAACAGAATACAAATATATCAATTTGTACCAATTTTTTTTTCTTTGTTTGTGAATTGAACTGGTGTTATTGATGCAGGCTATTGGCTTCTCTAGATACCCTATAATTTGAATGTATGCTTGAATTATGCTTTTTCTCTAGGTTTAAGGACACCCATAGAAACACTTCCTTTCCAGGCTACTCTACACTCTTTCCATCAAATCTGACATAATAGATGTTTGGACATAAAAATCAATTGCATGATATGTCTAGTGCTTTTCTTAGCTCACAGAGCTTCTATAATTCATAGCTATAAGTCAAGCCATGTAAAACTATTTAAAATGACTAAAGATATAACCTCCTATAAAACTGCCATAACCCTTCCCTGCAGGTTATTTCAGTGTAAATTTTCTGTAACATATGGATGATCATCTGATCTTCATACATCTGAATATTTTGGAAATGAAGATGACTGTACACATCAGGGCTGATCTCCAAATATTGTACTGACTTTTTATTTAAATACATTTTTAAAATAAGTCAGTACCCTCTATAAATTATAAATTAACCCTCTATAAATTATAAAAATTCTTGTTTATTTTCCACAATAATTAAATCACAGAGAATGAATTAGTTATAAAAACATTCAGTAAATTACTTAGTGCATTATTTAAGATTACTTAAATATAAAAAAAATATGATGGTCAAAATTTAAAAGGTCAAACCTGAAATGAGACACTTCTAATAAAAGGTGATAAATAAAACCAATTTTTTGTCTCATTCTTTTCATCTTCATTGTTACATTTGCATGTAGAGTTCCAGAATTTTTCCTTTCTGCTCCCAGCTTGTTTTTCTAGATCTGTGTGGGCATTTTTTTCATTAACAGCTCTGCTGAATAACAGCTTCAGTTTTGACAAAAAAAGCTTCAAACAAGGGCAGCCTTCCTGGACAAATTTATTCCTTCTGCTGCTCAGAGATCTGTAGTTATCAACATTACATTAGAATATATCTATCGAATGCCTATATTTTAGGGGTGCCTTTAGGGGTGAGTATGAAAGACCATAGCTCATTTGCCAGGTCTGATCACTTAGGAGTCCTTCTCTTTCTCCTTCAAAGCACATGTCACAAGGGGCAAAAAAGATTAAAGTCTCTGATGCTCTTCTTTACACATGTAAAAAGATGCTGCCTATCTTCAGTTATTTTTTTCTTTTGTTGCCTTAATTATCAGCTTCCTGTGGGAAGCCAAAGTAATTTTCTTTAAAACAAATAGAATACAACATTAAACTTCATTTTTTTCCCTTTCTTTTTTTTTTTTTCTCTTTAAGAGACCCTTTAATCAGATCTGTGGAAGTGATGGGGGAGTATGCTAGTCTCTAACCTTGCAATTATTTTAAGATTTTTGAGCCTATACACAGCTATTCTCTGAATTCCTCCGTGCCTCTTACAATAAGACTATTATGGCAAAGAACTTGACTGCATGGTTGCTACTCTTAATGTTTATTCATAAGGTTTTGCCTTTGAAATTAATTTTTATGGTCAATCGGGGAACACCTATATGTACAATTGTGTTTCCATGGGCTTCTTCACAATAACAATCTGCCACCATGCAGCTCAGCACACCACAGGCCAGTGGGACCTGCAGGAAAGGGCTGGCAGGAGCCCTGTGAAAGTCAGCAAGTGCAAGTGCCAAGCAGTGCCCTGGGGAGGGCAGGGTCCCTGAGGAAAGAGGGGCCTTGAGGCAGTAATGGGCAGGGAGCTGGACACGAGCCCACAGCATGTCCTGGGGCAAAGGCAGCCATCAGAGTCTTGGCTGCATGAACAGGGACATGGGCCACAGACTGAGGGAAGGGATTGCACCCTGCACATGGTGCTCCTCAGAGCGCAGCCAGAGACCAGTTGTTGGAGTGTCTGGATGCTGAGTATGTTAGATTTTCTGTGCTGACCATTCTGACTCCCAGGAGAGCACTGCATTTTGCCTGAGGCCATGGAAAAGGCTTCCAAAATTGATTGACAGCACTGGGACTACAGGTGTGTAGTTGATTAGAACGGTGTAACGTTACAGGGCGGAGAACTTAGAGTTTGGGGTTTTGGAATATAGTAATATATATGAAGTAAGATGGAGGTTTTAGGGTGGAGGCACGTTGTTCTTCTTTATCTTTTTCCTCCTTCTTCTTCATGGGTTTGGGTAGTATTTTGTAATTGGACAGAAAAGTCCGAATTGCGGACTTTGAGTGATTAGTTATTGGGTTAAAAGTGAAAATAATTTAGGTGTCCTTTCTTAATTGGATAATTTAGCTTTAAAAGACCTTGTAACAAAAGATAGTTAGCCATTTTGTGCCTTGTTATTGAAAGACCGTGGAACTCACTGCTGTGAGACTAACATAGATAAGAAATAATAAACATCTAAGCCTGAATGGGAACTATCATCTCAAGTGCCTTCAGTCCCAACCTTGGCAGAGGTAGAAAAAAGAAGCTGAAAACCAGCATCCAGTCTTGGGCCCAACACAGCAAACACCTGGAGAAATGGGGGGAGATTGAGGGGGCTCTTTCTGATGGCTGGTCTGGAGCACTTGATCCCTGAGAGGAGGCTGAGGGGGCTGGGCTTAGAGACAAGACAGATTTGGGGGCATCTGACAGACACACATAGCCTGTGAGGAGATATCACTGAGGTTGCTCCAAGATGTAGTGACATCTCTGTGCTTGGAAGGATTTCAAGCCCTGGAACAAGCCATGAGCAGCCTGGCCCTGCTTTGGGTAAGGGGTTGGTCTATAGATGTCCTGAGGTCCTTTCCTGCCTGAAAGGCAAGTTGCTACTCTGTCCTTCCACTTCTGATAAAAATAGTACATCTGGGATACAAAGTGCAGAAAGCTCCATCTTGAAGGAGTAAAAATGATATCAGAATCAGCACTGGAAGTGTTATTAAAGACATTCATTTCAGTCAGAAGTGGTGAAATCAGGAACTACACATCTGAAGAAACAGAAATGTTATATGGTAAATAGTGACTTTGTTGGAAACAGATAAATCCAGTCAGTATTTTATTTTAACCAGTAAAACTGTATGTCAGGAGGGGATGAGGCCTGGTCCATTTCCTAAAAGTGCATGGCTAATGTATTTTCCATGAGAATTTACAGACATACTTCATAGTAACAAACATCAAAAGATGTTAAAGAGTATCTCAGCTCACCATAGCTGGAACTGTACACACCTCCTGAACCAGCCAGGTTGCCTGACTCCAGCTGGGTGATGGTGACAGCACCAGCTCTGGGAAACCAATCCTTGTTCTGTTGTCTTTGGTTCAATATTTGTACAGGTATAGGGAAAGAGGGGAAAACATTATGGAGCTGGAGAGCTTCCTTTTATGCTGCAAAATCTTGATAAAATTTGTCAAGACAGATATTTGTCAAAGATGTGAGAATTCATATACATTTTTTTCTGCCTATCTTCATGTTTTTTCATGTTTTTTATCTTCTTTGTTTCATGCATGATATTTTCTTTCTGCATAAATACTACTTCTGTTTAGTTATACTGAGTGGAGTGTGTAGAGCTGAAAGCAAAGACTATTGCTTAAGGGTGAACTTGCTTGAAACCATGCTAATTGATGAAAACTCAAGAGGAAAAAAAGTATTTGTATATTATGTAACCCTTTTTCAGTCAACATGGATGAAGTCTGATAAGTATTCCTGGACAAAACCATTGAAAAGATTACTTTGCCTTGATGCAAAGAGAATATTTTCTTACTTTTCCAATTTTATTGGCCTGTCCATTTTATCTTTTTATTTTTATCATGTTTTGGTTTTTTTTCACAAGATACTTCCTAACTATTCCATTGTGTCATTTCAGATGCTGTTGTGCATTTCAATGCACAACAGAAAAGAAGCCTGTACTTGTATAATATGCCTGCTGGAGTGTATAAACCTTTATACATTTTCACTACAATTATTAATATATATTTAATCAAAATAATTTTAGTGCAAAAGTATTTTCATGTATCATTACTACATGTATTTTTAACTGCACTTTTCTGGAATGGATATGTGAAATACTTTAAAATGGAGGTTTGAATCACTCTTTTAATTTTATGTATGAGAAAATAAAAGGGGTTTTTAAATTTTTCCTTTTCTACAAGGAAAAATGTATGCCACAAACTTGGAATTAAACAATGAAAAAAACCCCAAGCCTAATACTGAAATTCAGTTGCCTACTTTTCAGCACTGTCTATTATCTAGGTTCCTGAATGTGTTAAATATCTCCCTGGCTGGTCTGCAAGGTCCCAGGACACCTGGTTGTGTGCTGAAGTCCCTGCTGTAGCCATACAATGCAAGATAGGTTTCCTACCCAGCACTCCACTGCCACCCAAGCTCCTGATACAAAGCTCTGGAAGAAAGCTGACTAGCAGGAGCCCCTAGTAGTGACACAGGTGATCATCAATAGGGGTTGGACACCAACTAAAAGGAGTATTTCCTTTGGAAGTACTCTGATACTACTAAAAGTAATTATGAGAAAGTTGAGAGCTACTTTGATAGATGCACTTCAGTGAGCATCCCTCCACTCACTTTCAAACAAACATCACTTTGTGCTCTGGTGACGTGGAATGCACTGCAGGAGACAAGCCCTCCTGAGAAGCTGAGGCATTATTAGAGTCACAGCTATATACTTTTTCTTCCTAAAAAGACATCTTCAGTTTCTGCCACTTCTGCATTATCACTACTTCTTACCATTCTGTATTACTATGATCTTTGCTATCTTCATTTGCATGTTCTTGTGAGCCCACCCTGAAAGCTTTAAAAGTAATAACAGTTTTATTAATCTAGTTTACAGGGTGTGCTAACAAGCTGCCTGATTTAGGCAAAGACTTGCAAGTGTTGAATGGATGCAAGAGGAGGCAGAAGGAAATTGAAACTTAAGTAACTGTTTTTACCTCCTTCCTAAGAAAGCATGGTGAAAAGATGTCAGAAAGTTACCCATGGCAGCACTGAACTCAGAGCACTGAATGATTAAGCCTCTTCCCAGAATACTTAAACTGTTATATATGTCTTGTAAAACATTTCAAACATATTAGTATTTTCTAGAAGCAGCACTCCCTTGGGCAGAATTTTCAGTCTAGTTAGCAACATTTAACGCTGCATTTATGTTTTTTTCTATTGCCAAAAATAGCCCCACAAAAAATTAATTAGCAAAAGTTTAATCAATCATTTCACTGTTGCTATTAAGGGATTAGTATACAAGGGATTAGAAGACGTAGCCTACAGCTCCTCTTCAGAAGTGTAGCAACACATAGAAGCTCTGTTCTGTCACAGCTGCCTTTTGTGTCAGCTTAATATGGCCTCATTATTTCCTTGCATTCTTTTTTCTCCATACCTGAGTGTTCCTCAAGCAGTCATCACTATTTTTTTTTCTTGATGTTCATCTGGCCAGTACAGTGCCTGACCCTTCATTATCTACAGGCATAGCCTCTATCCCTTGGCCTTGCAGAATCCCTCAGCACAGATGAAAGCCAGTCAGTTCCTATTATTGTACCTTCCTATTTGCTGGAAAGAAATGGACATAAACAAAGGAATAATAGATTTTTAGTTATGCTTTCATTTTCATCAAGAACAAGCTTACCTGGTTGTGTGCTAAAATATTTTTATAAAGTCAGGAAATCTTCCTGTAAGAAGCACAAACACAAGTACTGCTTAGAAGAAGGAACCATTATTTAACAAATAAGGTTGTCCCATTATCCACAATAAGGTTGTCTTTCCTCTTTTACTAAGTGCCACCAAAAAGGTATGGTACTGATTGCATTTTACTGCTAACAGTGAAGCAGAAATTATCACTGGTGGATATGCAGGATAATGTCAGAAAGCTATCCCTGCAGTTATTTATCAAACAAAATTTTATAAATAAGGTGAGAAAGAAAAGGTAAAAACAATTTAAAAAATATCTACCAATATCTGCAAAGATTTCATTGTCATAGGTGAAGGGTAGTTCCCAGTATCTATTTTAGTTCAAGGTTCTAATAGAACTTTTTTATGTTAAATAAAATTACACTAAAAGACGCAATAGATCCAAATACCGTAGTGCATTAACACTGCACAGTAATGCAGGGTGATAAAAGAGTCAGAAACTGAAAAGGTCTTTAGGATGGAAAGGTATATAGCCATGTCTGTGCCCTTAGCACACTATTTGTACATGGTATAATTGACTGAAACTTACACATTTGCAAAACCCCATTACCTTAATCAAAATAAAATCCATAGTGGAGGGCATAGAAGTGCTTTCTCTAACATTAATCACAGATATTAATTTCTCATAGCAAGGCATTTCACATAACTTGCCTAAGTTGTCTGGGTCATCTTCGTTGAGTGACTGGCTTGATAGCAAGTGATAATGATGGTGTTTCAGTGTTACTTCTGCCAGGGAGTGTTGGTCTAAGATGTCAAAAAAATAAATGAAAGTAAGGTGGAGATATGCCTGAAAAACAAATTGTGCCAAACTCCTATTTTAGTGGTTTAATTTGCTCTAGGAAATATACTCTTTGAATAAAATGTGACTTGACCTTCTTTTACAGCTATAACTTCAGAAACACTCTGATTTTACATCAAAGAGAAGTGATGTCATCTGGGTTAATGGTAAGTCTAATAGTCCAGGCTGAACAGAGGTCTTCATTTATCAGATGGAGTCATATTAACAATTAGTAGAAAAATAGATGAAGGCCTCTGATTTTCCTTTTATTTTGTTACACTAAAAATTTGTATTTCTATACAATCAAAACTAATTTAGATATTTGGTATTGTTCCCTCAAGAAAAAACTGTTAGTAATAAATTTAAATCCCTTCAAGCATTCACCCACAGAATTTGCAGCCTCATACAGTTTCTCAAAAGTGTTTTAAGAAAAAAATATTTTAAAAAAATTAACAGACTGGCTGGTTGTTATCAGGAACTGAAAACTGGCAAATACCTAAATATAAACTTCAGAAGCTGATTGCAGGCTGCTCTTTGACATTTAGCATAAGATGATTAATCATTAGATTGTTTCTATGAGGTAGATGACAGATATCTTACTATTACTGTAGCCTGAAGAAACTAAAAACAGATGTGGATATTAAACACAGCCTTTTGAATACAGGTTTCTAGCAATTCTGTTAAATTACAAGTGACATTAGCTATATTTGTTCTCACAATGAGAATAATATGTTTTATATTTGATATCTATGTCTATCTATCTATCTTTCTCCATATATATATATGTATATATATATATATATACATATACCTTAAATACTACTACCTAGCATTATGATCATGGATTCATTTGACAGATTCCTGTTGAATGACCTATTATACACAACATTCAACACATATTAGAGTATCTATTTCTAAGGAAACTGAAGGGACCTGTTGCCAGAAAATACAACAATGTAAATTTTACAATGTACCATTCAAACTTCTGCTTTTGTTGGTGTTGTTAGTACCTCCTACTAGCATAAATGAGAGACCTCACTGCCAAGAAAAGGAAGGACACCTTCCTCATCTGCTTTTTTGCTTTTTCCCTCTAACTGTGCCAATCAGCACATCCTGGTTTTGCCTAATGCAGGGTACTAATGATTTATCTAGTTAGCAAACCTCTGAGTTTCACCAATGTACACACCTGGTGCTATTTATAACGAGTCTCTTCCTAGACTGGAGATGCCCCTGGAAGTACCACAACTTTCAGTGTGATCTTCTGGTTTGCCTCTCATCAGACATCCCAGAAATCTGATCATACTGAGAAACTGCAGTACCTGCTGTACCTAACTTTGGTCTCTCTTTTTTTGATTCTAGGTGTGCATTCATCACATTACTACCAAAGAGAAGGTAAAAAAGTGAAGTTCCCACTAACTGAAGTCACAGTAGACTTTGTGCATCTTCAAGGCTCAGCCCACAGGATGTCACCTTTTCACTCAAGGCTCTCTGGACGATGTCAGGGTGCTCTGCAAAAATGTTAGATGTGAAGTGACTTGTGTTCTGTGAGTTTTAAATATAATTATTCTTTCCTGGCACTCTATCAGACCTAAACACATGAGTTCCTTTGAAAAAACTGTGGAGATGTGCTCACCTCACATGCTTGTGACATCTGTTGGGCACTGCTGACTTATTTTCTGCTTGCTGAAAATCCTAGACTCCTGCAGGCAGTGAAACATATCCAATGAACAAGGAAAACTGGTAGGCACTGACTGTTTTTTCCAAATTTTGCCCTTAGGAAGTCTTTTCAAGACAGAGAGGACCATGAATTCAGACATTTTTAGTGCATTATGGTATCACAGCAGAGATCTGAGCTACTGCTGACTAAACCTGGCAGAGAGTCAGAAGCAGCAGGGGTCCCTGGTGCAGTGCTGAGCCCAGTGTGACAAACCCAGCTGCCAGGCTGATGCAGCTAAGCTGCTGCCAGCATCTTTGCATGGTTCCATCCCGGCCTACACAGACCTATCTGTTGGAGCTGGCACATCCCTGAACAGTTCTTCCTTCCTCACTTCATTTTTTCTGTCACTTGATCATTATAATGCTGTGGTGAGAATGTTCTACAGCTATAGGGAATTACAGAATTTAGGCAAGTAGGTAGACAAGGGGATCAGGCCCTTTGTTGTTGTTTGGCACCTCTATGGATAGTTGACTTCATGGACCCATAAAAGGGATTACACCATATGAACCCGTTGTCTGAACAAATCTGATAATTGTTTGAGCTGCTTCAGCTACATCAAATAGGAATATCAATCCCAATCATGTTCATCTAGAAGTGATAAGGACTAAAATTCACTAGTTTCTGAAGTATCTGTCTTCTTGGGGTTTAGCAGATCTTATTTAAGTAGTGCTGAGATTACACTGTTATGCATTCAGGAGCGTAAAGCTTTTCTGAAATGTCTAGCAACACTGGCACTCTCCATGCAGATACAGCAATGGCAGCAGTCAACTTCTCTAAAGTTTCTCAGCTAATTTGATTTTTAGCATATACTTTTAGCAAAGCTGAAGGCCAGGCAAGTATCCAGAGACAGATTTATTGCTTTTTGCCTGAGCCATTACACAGACAGTGATTTTCAGCCAATAAAATAAAACAGTCCTTGAAACTGCTCTCTGCAATCTCTCAGGCAGGATCTTCAGGTCATATTACACCATGATGAGAAGATGGAAGGATAGGTAAAACATTTTTTTCTTAACCTATAGAATGTGTAATTTAAAATTTTCCCGATTATGACAGAATGGTGGTACTAAGCCCAAGATTTCTACTTCAGATTGCAAATCTGCATCTCTAAGGACCTGGGATCAGGTTTACAACATCAGCACAGCAGCCTTGTCTTTGAATGTCACAGCTGTTATTGAATGTGCCAGCTCTGCATTGTAATAGTCTGTGTGACACCTAGAGAAGACAACAGATCACTGCATGAGGCTGGAGGGACAGAGGTCAACTTATGCTCAAGCAATATCTGATATTTGCTCCTCATGTACAATCTGTGGAAGTACTATACCTTCCCTACAGTCACTGGCAGCATTTTCCTAGACACCACAAAATGGCTGCTGCATCTGGACACATCATGTGCCAAAGAAAGCATTAAATCTTGTGATTTCAGATCTTTCAGTGTTTCCATAACTGCAAGGAATATCATAATTCCCACCTCTGATTCATTTGCCCTATCCTTTTTCAATTTCTATTATTTAATATAAATATCTTAGAAAATAAATCTTGTCCTTTATTTCATTTCATTTCATTTCATTTCTTTTGCAGTCTCGTCATCCCTGTTTTTGCTAACACCAGTAAAATCAGAGTTTTATTAGTAATAAAACAGTATTTCTGTAGTGGTCTAATGAATCTGTTTGCATTACAGACCTGCTTTCTTCTTCTTTTCAAATAGGAAGTGATTGTTTTTTCTTCTTCCAGTGCATCAAGCAAAGTGAGATATTAAAAGACAAAAACACACACACAAAATAAGCTCTTTTGGCAGCATATTTCATTACCCAGTCACAAAATGAATAAAAAGTAGTTGCCTAAATACAGGCTTGTTGTTAACTTGTTCAGTGATAAAATATGGCCTTCAGCACCCTCTGTGGATGTTCCCTAATTAGATCTCAGGGATGTTCTATTAAACTTTAAATTGGAGATTCTTAGATTGCAATGACATCCCAAGGTGTTATCTCAAAATACATCAGGACATGCTGCCCCTCTGAGATGCTGTGGTGAGATCCCATGTGGAGTGCTGCACTCAGCTTTGGGTCCTCAGCACAGGAGAAGCATAGACATGTTTGAATGGGTCCACAAAAATGACCAGAGGGATGGAGCAGCTCTCCTGTGAAGAAAGGCTGAGAGCTGGGGTTGCTCAGATATCTGGGACATACAGTTGCAGCATTTCAGTACTTACAGGGGCTTTTAAAAAAGATAAAACCAAATATCTAATTAGAGTCTGTTATGATAAGACAAAGGGTAATGGTTTTAAACTGAAAGAGGTTAGATTTAGACCAGATATAAATTTTATAGATATAAATATCTATACTGTGATTTAGATGTTTAAAGGAAACAACATGGACAAAAGTTCTTATTTGAAAAAGCACTCGTACATGGTAAATTTAAAATGTTTAAGGTTCTTAATCAATGACTGATAGAATACAAGATACATATGAGATGCTCTAACAGAGATAAATGAGAATTCTGGAGTGCATTAAGGGGGGATTTATTGGAAGAGCAATTAAATTATTTTGAATGACATTATGGAATTCATAATCTGGATGACTTTGAGAGAAGAGACTATGGTCTCTTCCATTTTGGAGTTCTTGGAAAAGGATATTGAAAAATAGGAAATAAATGCATCAATATTTTATGGTTGGCTCTGTTAAGGCAGATTCCTGTCACTTGATGTGATATTGGATCTTAGGGTGAAGTCCTATGTAAAAAATGAGAGCTCACTGGAGGTTTCTGTGCCTGTTTATAATCTACAGAAGATTCAGTGTGTTTACACCAGATATAGAAATTTTTATTGCACACATCCCAATTAGGGAATAAATATGTATCATTTGGCTACTAATATTGATTTTTGTCTACACTGTTATCAATCTCAGACCATAGTTAATATGTTTATAATATAGCATTGAGCCTATTGCTACTAAAAGATAAACAAAAAGGTCTTGTATAAAGCTTGTGAGGTTTTTCCTGTTCCTGTCAATGTATCTCTGTGCCTATAACAAAAAAAAATGCTGTTAAATATTTATGTTAAATGACTAGAAATTACTTGGTAGACCATCATAGATCAAGCCAAATAATGCAATCAAACAAATAAACAATGTAAAGTGAGTGTTTTATGAAAACAAAGAAAACACAAGTTTATGTTATCTAATCTGATTTAACAAGATTAAAGTGAGGGATGTTGAGTGTTTTGAATATATATATGATATTATGTTAAACATGAAATAAATACTTCCCTGTTTTCTTTTGCTGTCAAGCAGCTAAATAACTGCCTTTATTTTTTTGCAGGTATTCTTTTTTTTCTCACTGTCAGCAGATCTCAGACATAGTCTTCAGTGTCAAAAACCAAATTTTTTCCTTTCTCATTAGCTTTAGGTTTCTGAGTATTTTTGATGGGTTTGTTAAATAGGAGCCTATTACCCCTTCGACCATGTAGTTACAATCAGAAATGTAATATAAAATAAATTCATCTGGATAATTTTGTCCTGCATGCTAAACATTCCATGCCAGTAAATATTTTTAGATTTTCAAAATCTGATATTCTGTCCTGCATCTTTTCCTCCTCTTTGTCAGCCTGTATGTGAAGAGAATTGGAATCTACCAGCTATGTAATTTGCTCTTTTTAAAAGCATTAGGCTGGATTTCTAAAGCAACAGGATTCATGTGGTTTTGTTGAGCTTCACTTTCACAGCTTTCACATCTTTCTTTTACAGTGCAAAATTTAGACAATTAACAGACTAAAATCACAATGAAAAAGTCACTCTGGCTTTTCTTTTTGCATAGAATGACCAGGTTTTATGTTAATAAAAGTGTACACATTTGTTATTAATGATCGAATGATCGGTTTATCCTCTTTGTAAAGAGGTTTATGTGGTAACTCTAGGAGTGGAGAAAGACACTGAAGTTAATAGCATGAAAACATAGCTACTTAAGAATTAGAATTAGAATTAATCCTTTCACTACAGCAAATGAAATATCACCCTTTAGAAACTGCAGGACTCCGTGCTGTTAGATTAAGAACTCTCTAGTTGTAATTAGCATTTAGGAAAAATACTAATCAGAATATGATGTATTGTAACTTAAGTGTATATGATGACATTAATGCATGAGCTGATTACTTTTGGTAGTAATCCCTTTTTTTTTATTATAAGTGGATTTTGTACTTGAAAAAGTGTTTCAGTTTTCAAAAAATACTCCAAATGCCTGATTCTGTTCCACCTATAATAATACTTTTATTATATTTTTTTTCTATGGTGTTTATCACATAACTCAGTATTGTTCATTGGTACTGAATGTAACATGTCATGCACTGTGCTCTGTTTTACACTGCTCTGAAGAGCTCACAGGTGAAGGCAAGAGACAAACAGCCCAGTCACCACAAAGGGGTCCAGCAGAGGAGGGCAATAGCAAGAAGATCTTGTTCTATTTGAAAATGCACCACAGGGTGTTATGCAGTGGAGACATCTGTGTCTGAACAGGTCACCTGAGATCATTTTAGAGTAAAAAAAAAAAAGAGAAAAAGCACAGTTGGAACACAATTTATACTAAGGCACACATCAAAATCAGATCAAATTAATTACACAGTAATTTTTTTTCATTGATTCTAAAGAAAATTTTGGGTAATTAGATCAGATGTAAACATCAATAGCTGAACTGAAATTAAATCCTATAATTTCTGTTCAATCACTCACAACTCTATTTAAAACTGTTTTAAATAAGACACTGAATAGACAATAATCTGGCTTTGTGGAATGTTACAAATCTTCCAATTGCTGAATGAGATACCAAATATCTAATTGGTGCCTGGCAGACAGCACCTGCGTTTTTGGGTTTAAAAATTGATTCCTTCTTGAAAGGTAATTATAAATCATCATAATCAAGGAAAATTCAGTAGTTGAGGGGAATATTCTGGGTAGAAAAATTCTCTGAATAGAGAAAACAGGTTTGAAAAGGAAAGAAAGCATAAAACTACTGCAGCAGTTCTCAGAGCCTGGAATTTACCTCCTCTAGTTTTACACCTGACCTAATCAAATTAGAAACCTTACATAAGTATTCAGGGGAAGTAAACTGTCACTTTTACTTGTCTGATTTATTTAAGATGTCTGGCATAAGTTATGTGATACTTGTGATTTTTTTTTCTCCTAATGACTAACAGTCTAGAAAAACACAGCTACAGATATCAGAAGTTAAACTGCTTGTAAACAATTTATTGAGGAAGAGATACGAAAGAAAATGGTAGAAGTATAATACAAGTGCCTTGTAAGACCAATAAGATGTTTTCACATCTCTCTCCATGGGAAGCAGTTTGATGGTTAAACACCACTCTTTGTAAATCTAGCAGAATGATAAATGTTTAAGATCAAAATTGGAACATCTTTTTGATGCTATTCCTCTTCTTTAATACTACCCTCTGATAAATATAAGTGGGGAAAAAACCCAAACAAACAAATAAAAAGCTTTCAGCAGGAAGGTTCAGTCTGATAGTAGGTTTTTTCCATTTTCTAAACCAAGATTGCTATTTTCTCTACTCGTTTGGGGATTTTGTGTTTCCTGCTACTGTGATTGTAAGGAGACTGTGGTGTATATATATATCAACTACTTTTCCTGTAACATTTAAGAAAAATAGCAACCCTCTAGAGCTTTGGTAGGAAATTTTTATGAAGCATTTGGAAAAAAGAAAAACACTTTGAATAAGGCAAAACATGTTAAAATTTCAGGATTTGGTAGACTGTAAAAGAAAAGCATATTCAGGCTCAGGGGTTATTAGAAGATCTAAGAAATATTACTAGCAAAACTTCTGCAGCTGCATAAACACCGTATTTCAGCAGAAAAGACATGGAATAGGATAAAAGGAATAAATGAGAAAATTGTCTTTTGCAATATCTACTTTAATTAAGGGTGAAACCACTGTTGACTCACATGTACTGAAAGTTACCATGGCAGGTGGGAGCTCTGCTAATACTCATGATAACTATAGATTGATTGATTTTATCTACATTAGCACAGCTTTTATTGCGTAGCTATTTTATTTTATTCAGATTGTTTTTCCTTTTGAAACATGTAATTACATTCTGAAGGGCTTACACAAGACTGTTAGTGCTATTGTGTAGGTTTTTTGGTTAATTTATTTGGGCTATTTATCTCCAGTAACATTATTCATTAAATATGAAAATTGTAGAAGAGTTGGAACAGTTTTCTGAATGGAACTATCATAGTTTGATGATATAAAAGAAAGAAATTTTATCATCTTTGTTCATTTTCAGAACTGAAATATTTGTTGAATTCTTTACTTTTTTGGTTTTTATCTTTAGGAAAATAGGTCATGTATAAATATCAATATTTTCTGTAAAAGGAAGTTAGCTTTTGCTTCCAATTACATAAATCCTTTGTTAAACCATATAGGTCATTTAAAAGCAGAATAATATGTTTATGGAATTTTCTAAGTTCCTTTTAAATTCTCTTTATTTCCTCAAGAGAGGTTTTTCTGATTTGGTTGGATTCATCTATCTATTTTCAGAAATGTAGCCCTGTATATGTGTTTATCATGCTGCCATTATGATATAAACAAATTAGCTAGAAATCAGGATCATGACAAAGCTACTTGAATATTGTGCAGCACTAGGCATGCATTTCATAGGAAAAAAGGAAGATCTTGCTTCCTCCTTGTCAGACTGCCTTTGTTTCTTCCATTTTTCTGTATAACCTTGTTGTTCACTGAGGCCCCAGGCAGCCTTGAAGCTAACCCCTGTGAGAGGAGGAAACTGGTCTGACTGCTGCTGATTACGAAGTTCTGATGCCAGCAGTTCAGACAGTTTTTAATCCACTCACCATCTCTTTTTCTAACCTGTACTTTTCCAGTTTGCCTATGACAATGTCACTGAAGTTGGTGTCAAAACCCTTGCTAGTCGAGACAAACAATATTCACTGTTCCCTTCTCATGCACCAAGACAGTCTCATCATAGAAAACTATCAGGCTGATTAGGCAAGATTTCCCCTTTGATGACTCCCCAGTAACCTTTTTTTTTCCTTCATGGATCTGGAAATTATTTACAAGAAATTCTGCTCCATCACATTCACAAGGATGAGGTGAGGTTGCCAAGTCTGTACCTCCCTGAAGCTGCATTCTTTGCCTCATTGAGGTAGGGGCAACATTCTCTTTCTTCTGGTCCTCAGCAGTGACTCCAAGTCACAGTGACCTTTCATAGATGCCAATGATGTCCCAGCGCCAGCACTTGTGGGTGCATCCTGTCAGCTCACTTGGACTTATGTCTGTCCAGTGGTTTTAGATGTTCCCTAGTCAGATACTTCTCCATGAGGGTTTCTTCCTTGATTCAGACTTTCTTCCTTGTCTCAGAGAGCTCATATTCATGAAAACCAATCTTACAAGCAAAGACAAAGTCAAGGAAGGCATTCAGTATCTTGGCCTCAGTCAATGCTTTTCATTCCCTCCAGGTCATCTGTCCCTGTTTCTGCCTCTTTAACACTTCATTTTTATGTCTGAATTTTGTCATTAATCCTTTCTTCATCTATGCTAGCCTCATGATAAATTTACTTAGCTTCCTGCTCATCAGTACAGACCATTCTTGAGCTTGGACCAGGTGATGTTGAATATCAGCTCATTTGGATTCTTCTCTCCAGGGCTATATCTCATGGGATCCTTCCAAGAAAATACAAGAAGAGCATAAAACCTATTTTTCTAAAATTTTGGCTTGGGATCCTGCTTTTTGCCTATTCTTCAGGGAAAGGATTCTTCCAGAGGAACCTTTTCTTCCTCACCAGCTTGTCTACAGCAGACACCCACAATATCACTGACCCTACTCTGCCTGAGTAATCCTGACTCACAGGTTCAGCTGACTCATCACCTGAGCCAAGACCAAGCTCAATACAACCATGCTTCTCTCCTATTGAAAGGGTGACTCCATCTCCTTTCAGTCCCAGCCCATCCTCCCCAAAAATTCTGTATCCTTATGAGGATAAAACCTCATAAGGCCTCTTGTTCAAGCTTCTGCTGAAAGCAAAGCCAGCTCTAGGGTCAGAGCCTGCTGCTGAGGTCTTTCTCCACTCCAGTCTTGAACACATCTATAGAAGGAGCCTGCACAAACTCCTGGAGTACCAATTCCGCTGCTTGACGGTCTCTATGGTGAAAAATAATAATTTCAAATTAAAAAAATAAAATACATGGCTTTAATAACATTTAAAACTTTAATTTGAGAAATAAAAACATCATTAAAACATTAATGGACCATATTAAAATTATTCTAATACATCATTTGAAATAAATAATTTTCCACAAACATATTTTTAATCCAATTCATTAATTTTCTGCAAGTTTGTCACACTGAAATTCTTTCCCATCCATAAAAGTGATTCCACCAATAAGATCTGTGGAATATGGTCATTTCTCACTACAGTTTAGTTTTATATTGTTCAACATTGCATGCTTTTACCCCTTCCCTCCTCCTTTTAGAGAAAAAGTTAATGCTATTTAAAAGAAGAATATTTTATAGCTCCCTGTGGTGATTGATACATAATTTATGTGTTCTTTCTCATTTTGTTTGCTGCCTTTCTTCAGGACTTACAATAGGTGCAGATGGATCGTCCTGAAAGGAGGTGACCAGAGAAGTGAAATTCACCTCTCTTGAGAGGAGAAAGGTGCACCTTAAATTTCACAGATTAGATGGAGACAGGTGCAATCCAATCCCTTTAACAGAGAGTTTCTTTGCACAACCTGGATCTGACAAAGAGAAAATTCCTAGGGACTAAAATGTGCAGAGATCTGATGAGCTTTGTTTTAAACAAATTACTTTTGAGCCCTCTGATGAACAACTGAAATAGAATCTATGACTTCCTTATCACTAGACCTTTCTGAAATCCTCTGCATTTCCATCTATAAATATATACTATAATCAAGAAGGTAATTAATCCAATGCACCCGTGAAGATGTTCTTGCAGCTCTGTACAGATAAATCACCTTTATCCAGAAACAACTGTAAGTAAATTAATATTTGATAGCAAGTAGGTCAAATTTTAAATTATAATTAGGCATAAAAGACACACAGAAAAACTGTGAGGCAGTTTTTCATCATTCTTGAAAACACATCTGGTTGCTGAACTAAATCTCATGTCTACATTTGCATCCCTTGAAAGTCTGGGTCCTGTGAACTGGACAAGTCTCTACTGGGTCTAAGTATGATCATATTGTGCAAGGCATAGACAAACATAAGCTCAGTGAGAGGAAAATTAAGCTCATCAAAGACTTGAATTGCCCTTTGGAGGGTCTAAAATTTTCTTTCGGCCTAAAGAAATCTAAATGCAGCTATAAACCCAACACAGGTGCTGAGAACATTTGCGATACCCAGGCTCTCAACACCTTTGAGAGTCAGGATCAACACTACTTGTAGAGTTAAGACATTTACTGCCAGGACAAAGAGGCAGATCATCAGGGAGGGAAATTAAAGTATTGCACTTTACTCTTGCCATCTGTTCAGGCAAGTGAAATACAGCACAGGAATACCTAATCTGTCCAAATAATTAAATTAATCTAGCCAAGAAAGCAAAATCTCCAAAATCTCCAGACTAGCTCGTTTACCACCCCAGAGATCAGTAATTTTTCACCCCTTGATAAAGTTGTTGTCTAGGCTTAAACCTCTTTGCAAAACAGCCATGCTGCTCTACAGTCTACAAGAGTGAACCCATAAGACAGTAAATAAAATCTGAGTTCTTTGATAGATGCAAATTCCAGTTTCAACTGGAGTTGGGCTACCTGCTATATTAAAGAAGTGTCATTAAAATCAGCCTGTTTCCTGTACGACAGTTATTACATGCTGCATAAAATCCCATTTCTCCTCCCTTTCATATGAAGTAATTGAAGCCCAAACAGAGAAGTAAATAAGCTTCTTGGTGTCAGTTTAACATATCTCACCAAAACTGTTTTATGTGTTTGAACACTGAAATTGCTGGTCTGCTGAATTTTATATTCCCAGGACACTAGAGCAGGATTTTTGTTATTAAAGAAATATAACCTTTTTTATAAAAATTCTATTTATTTGTTGCTATTAAGAGCCTGACAGTCTATTTCAGTAAGAAATTAATCAATTGTATCTCAGTTTTGCACAACCTCTTTTAGTTCTGGAATATAGATCTTGACATAGCTAAATAGATAAGCTTTTGGATATTTTCCAGCACTTATATCATAACATTTAGATTTCTTTTTGTAGAAGGAAATAGTTTATACAAAATGACAGTTGTGAAGTTTTCAGGTTACTAACAGCTTGCTAAACCTGACTGAAAGGATGTCTTTAGTCTAGCAGTAGTAAGCCTCAGCAGTCCTGCAGGAGAAGGCTTATCTGTGCCAGCTTTGGAAACAGGGAAGGTGCTTTATTTCACCTCAGGTTAAGCATTTTAAGGATATGTAATCCTAAAATTTTGCTCTACCTCCCATCCAAATACATAAATGTATGAACTGTATCCTACTTTTGCCTTCAACTCTGCAATCTCTCTTGTACTGCACTGTGGGACGCAATGCTGGTTATCTTGGAAGCCAGAGGACTGTGAAAGGACACACTGTGAAGGTTGTAAAAAAGTTCATAATTGTGCATTGACGTGGAATGAAGGCACACAGGACAGAAATCTGAAACAAAACGCTTCTTTAAATTATTAAATTCAGTTAATTCATCTCACAGAGCACTACAGCTAGACCTCAAAATCCTATTTAAATTTTCATGACGTTGCTTCTGATTGTGTCATGTAATTTGTCACTGGGATTTGACAGTAACCAAGTAAAAAAAAAGGATGCCCAGAAATATATTTGGCTAATACCATCTGGAACAAAAATTCCCCAGCACAGCAATATGTTTTCTGATTGTGATTTTCTTAGGTGATTCAAACTATCTGTATTGATTTTTCCCCAAACTAAAGGAGCCTTCTCTGGCTTTTCTGTTCAAGTGGGTACATTGGGATACCTCTGTGTACACTGGAAAAGTTTCCTGATTGACCTGGTACCAAAAACCAAGTAGCCCTGCTGGGGTGACTATAGGGCTATTGCACTGAGCTTCATTTATGCAAATTCAAGTTATGCAACTTAACGTGCAATGAAACACATGAGGAGTAATGGTATGGGAACAGTGTTGCAGCCTTGTTCAAAATTCCTCCCTCCACATGATCTGTTCTGAATGAAGGCCGTTTTTTGTTACAATAGACTGATTTTACCCACTGAGAGGTAAGGAATTAAGAAAAAAATGTCAATATAAAAATAAAGGATAATGTCAGTTGTTGGTACTATCTGTAGTTTTTAGCTGGAGACTGAATCTCTTACATGTGACTCTGTAGCATTGGGAATATATAACAAAGGTTCTTTTAATTATTTGCCAGAAAAAGTGCATTGACTGATTTTGATTTCATAAAAGCCATTTGGTAAAAATAAACAAGAGGAAAACCTACAGAAGGAACATTCATAGCAACTTAAACTATAGGCACAGATGAATTTTTTTCAGTCAGTAAAGAAAGGCCAACTGAACCTAAAAGTCATTTTAGTCAGGACCAAAACTACTTGCTGATTCATCTCCTGTCAGCTCAGAGGGTAACTTGAATGGAGGACAACAAAGGGTTTAGTGGCGCCAGGCTGGATGGAGCTTTGAGCAACCTGATCTAGTGGAAGATGTCCCTGCTCATGGCAGGGGTGTTGGAACTAGAGGATCTTAAATGTCCCTTCTAACCCAAACCATTCCATGATTCTTTGATTCAATGAGTACTTGAAATAATTTTTTATTGATTTTCCTTAAGAAAAAGCAATGCTTTGTTTGTATACAATATCAAAATATTATTTTGATAAATGAGGAAAGGATACAGAATTAAATAAGCATTTTATATGATCTAGGTTGGAATTTTTGCTTCACTAAGTATAGAGTTTGAACCAAGGTGAGGCAGAACAAAAGCCTCTGAAAGGACAAGAGATAAACTGAGAGGATGATAGGTTTCAAAAGTCTTTTTAACAAATAATTGTCAAAGGGCAAAATCCATAATATGTTCAAGTCCCAGTGGAGTCAATGTGTTGTGAGGGATGCTCATACACCACTGAGAGCCTCAGATACACAACAGCTCAAATCAATCCCGTAATTTAAATGAGATTCTACAGAGGAGAAGTCCTCCAAAAATGATTACAAGGAAAGAAGAACACTTGTTTTGGGATCACAGATGCTCAGCACTTCATCTTTTAAATCATATTAAATATTTCAGTCACACACATGGCAGAGATACTCTCTGTTCATTGGGAATTCTGCTAATATTTTTAATTATCATTGAACTTCCATTACTAATAACTGCAATTCTGCTTCTGTCATTTTGTTGTTCTCTCCTTCATCAATGTAAATCACTGTTCTCTTCAGTCTCTGCCTTCACTATCAAAATAGTTTCTACAGGAATATTTCTTATGAAAGACTGTAAGGTTATTGCTACATTATGTAAAATCAGTGAGAAATGTGATTGTTGTGTCCCACCGCTACAAGGAATAAGGACCCAAGATTTTTAAGTGCCCATGGTTGAAAAAGGGCATCCCAAGTCAAAAGGGTCAAAAGAAAAAAGCTCACAAAGCTTTGTTAGAAAACCACACACTTGGCATGGGAATTGGTATATATTTTGTCCCTATCTTCTAAATAATTACCATAACAATAAAAGAATAAAAAGACAGAGGGAAGAAAGAGAAAATTAAAAGGGAGATCAGGTAGCAGATGAAAAGGCATCACCAGTCCTTGGCACAGGGTCCATGTAAATGACAGGGTGCCCAGGGTCCTGGGGGTGCCACCCGGGCTTTGTGTGGGCACCTTCTCATGGGTAAACTTTGCCAGCCCTGGCACTGGGCTTCTCTCTCTTTACATAAATGAGTTAGCATGCACAGTCTGATTCTTCTGGGCTTTTCTGCATAGGGGTCCAGGGCCTTTGCAGTCTCAATCTTTTGATTGGTCTCAGGCTTGGAGGCCTTAATCCCCCTCTATTGGTCTTGCCCACATCTTGCCTCCCTTTCTGTGCTTGTTCTGTGTGTTGTGCAGTCACCATGGACCTGGACTAGGAAAACTGTCTCTGGAAAGGTGCTCCCTACCTTCTTCCAGCCCCCCTTTGCAGAATGTTCTGTTCCAATCTGTCCACCTGAAAGGCCACCAGCGTTTGAAACATAGCAATGTATTAACTCCTTGCTGCCCAGGCTACTAAAGTGAATATACAGGACTTCAGGAAAAAGTGAAAATAGGTAAGATGGAAAATTCACAACTTCTTCAGAAAGGTCTTCTATGTCAATGATTAAATAACAATCTTTTGTATATTTATTTTTGCCAGTTTTAAATATGGAATCACCTAGGAAGGAAATAACCTTACAAGTAGAATCTTAAGTTTAATTCTGATTTACACTACGATTTCCAAGAAACCAACATCAAGTTGTAAATGAGTGCAGATACCTGGATTGCCTAAATTTTGCTGGGAAAAAAAAAAAAAAGAAAATAAAAGACAAAAGTACATGTATAATTCTATGTTTCTAGAAATAATGTGGAACTTAGAGAATAATGACAGCAAAGATTTTGCCTTAATTCTAGACAGGGGATTAAACAAGTTTCTCCTGGATATGATTATGGAAAACTAAAGAGGACCTTTGGAAAAAGGAACTTCAGATTAAAACTGAAATACTTGCTCTATCCAATCAAATATAATTATTGTAGTTAATTTTGTTGTGTTCAGTATCTTAAAATCAATCACAGGACTGACTTGTGATATGTGCAAAGTTCAATTAACTAATGCCATTAACTAACTGATAAAGGTTCACTAGAATAAATTATGTAAGCAACAAAAAATATTCTTCATATACTACATTCAATGTCATACTAATGGCATTGAGAGACTGCAGAGAAGAAGATGAGTACTAAAGGGTTCTCATGGGTTTCTTCATTTTGTAGTTAAACAAGGAAGAGCTATTAAAAAAAAAAAAGGTAAAGAACTTAAAAAAATATTCATAATTTTTATTTCTGCTCCAGAATAAAGTTCCTTTATTTTTTTTCCAAAATTTTAAATTTTCCTCAATTAATAAGGGGTTTATTATAGCTCTAGGTTATCTTATCTCAGGAAAAAAGAAAAATATTTAGAAAGTAGCCAAAAAAGTGGCAAAAAATGGAATTACTCTAGCATTATGATACAGAATATTTCTCTAGTATTATGATACTACTTTACATACAAAGATGAAATATACGTCATTTTTCTATAACCTGAAATGATAAAAAAATTAAATGGAACAATCTCATTTTGTGTCCAGTACAACTTAGTGAATAGAAAAATAGTAAAATAGATGTAAGCTTTTGCTTATTCAGATGCTTTTAAACTTTGTTCTGGCATGGCCAGAGATAA
The DNA here is from genome assembly GCF_023055355.1 of Agelaius tricolor. Classification (NCBI taxonomy): domain Eukaryota; kingdom Metazoa; phylum Chordata; class Aves; order Passeriformes; family Icteridae; genus Agelaius; species Agelaius tricolor. The sequence goes on along the minus strand of NW_027269267.1, from coordinate 21,916,569 downwards.
ATACCAAGGCTGATGTTTTTGTAGTCATTCTCTCTGAAAATAGAACATGTTTACTGTGAACAGAATGACATTGTTTGCTAACTTCTGTAATGCTGCTCTTGTTTGAGAAAGGAGCAAATACAAAAGGAAAGTGGAATTGTGTTATGGTTCAGAGAAGTGGATTAGCAAACTGTGTAAATATGATGCACTGTTTGTTTAAAGAATTTCTGATCTATAAACACACAAGGCTAAACCCTGGTACTATTGAAGGCAGAGCCATAATTCTCAACTGACTTTACCAGGACCAAAGATTTGTTCAGCCTATTTTAATACCATATAATTTCTCACTTCAGGAGGAAACTTGGATGGATTTTTTGTTTTCACAACTCAACTCTTCTATATCCCAAAATCATTGCTGAGAAGAGTGTGTGTAAGCTCCCCATGAAAACACTCTGTAGACCTTTCCTCTAAGGAAACAAAGTCTGAGTCTGAATACACAGTATTTCTTCCCAGTATTTAATAAGTAGACTAGTAGATACACAGAAGAACAGATGCACAGATTATTTGATATCTTTTTCAAAACAGAATCAGCTAGTGACATATTTTTAAATATCAAGCAGCAAAATTACACTTCCACTGAAACACAAATTTTCTGCTATTTGCCTATTTTCTTATTTAATTTTATATTCAGTAGAGAAATAAAGGGATAAACAAGGAAATAAACAAACATACAAAAAGGACACATTTTATTATCTGAGAGGTTCATTTGAGCACCTTTAACTATGTGTAGCATAAAATTATTCTCTGTCCTTGGCAAATTTGTTTCCCCACAGAATTCTCGGAACATTTCAGTCTTCCTAATGCCCTTTTATTCTTATTCGGTGTTTTTTTTTGTTTTTTTTTTAATTAACCAACTCCACTATATCAGTTTTGACTCTACTTTTTATTTAGCTCTGTACTAGCATTCCTTTTCAATCTTCTGTGATGGACATTCTCAAAAGGTTTCTCAAGCCCAGATAAATTTCATCTTGTTCACCTTTATCTCTGTAACTGCAAACCTGTTCTCACACACAACAGTACAGTCCAGAGTCATGTCACTCACAGTGTTCTATAACATTGGCTTGCCATCCCTTAACATACATTTAGACACGCCATATCCTGTGAGGAAACAGAAGTTTGTACACTTTATGGAGCTAGAGAAGCATATCAGACCAGAGTCCTTATGCCAACACATATAAATAGTCTTTATCTATATAGGTTAGTGACTATTTAGATTTTCAGACTATTGGTGAAACCAAGTCTTTAACCAAAACTATAATTTACAACTACTGGAGAAATAAATACAATTTTAGGAACATAGAGTGCAGTGTATTTAGTTGCTCAAAATCCTGTCTCAATGTAATTAGATATAGTAATACCTAAAGTTACCACCTATTCTCACAAGGTAAACTACATAAATGGTTGGAGATTTCAGCGTTAATATGTAGAAAAAAGATGCATAAAAAATTTCAATTTGTTTTTTGTCATAAGCCTCTAAATTCAAATTACAATATTTTGCATACCCAAAAATATAATAACAAACTGAGACAAAAACATACTATAAACACAGCTGCAGTTCCAAACATGGACTGCAAACAATCAGAGAGACATGATCACAGTCCTGGAGTTTGCTGAAGGCCTCAAGACCTTCCTTCGGGTCACCTTCCATATCTTGAATCCATAAATGCTACATCAAGAAAACATATAAAACTGAAGTATATCTCACAAAGTTAACCTTGAAAAACAAAAAGGTGGAGGTTTTCTATTGCATAATACAATGGAGTTATTCCACAGAACGAAATTCCAGTATATAGTTTGGCACTTAAAGTCCCTTAGTTATGTCATTACTTGTATGAAATTCACATTAGTTATATCATCAGAAATTAACCCATATTGTTTAAGGAACAAATTCATCCCAAAATTACCCTTCCAGCAAGGTCTGTGTAGGTAATGACACTCTGATTTTCACACAGCAGCATCTCAGGATCTTTTTAGGCCAAAGCTGGCTGGAACCTCAGAGAAAATATCTGTAGCAGACATTTTTATGCATAGATTTAGGGATAGTAATTTATCATTCCCAAATGTGTGTGTGTGTGTGTGTGTGTGTGTGTGTGTGTGCATGTGCATGTGTATCACCTGGTCTTTTAATAAGCTCAGGCATGTAGATATTTGGAAGTATTTGGAATCAATTCAGATATCTAGTATGAAGCACTGAGGACAGTTAACTTGAGAAACGTGGGAGAATGGAAAAGGAAATAAAGCATTATGGACACAAGAACCCTTTCAGAGGGGATGCTGATAACAAACAGAAAGAACATTTTAAGGCCCACTGACCCTACAGAGTATAGAGAAGAAGAAGTTAGTCACAAATAAACAAAGGGATATAAAAATCAAGTGCCTCAAATGAGTACCCAAGGTACTCAAATGAACTTACAAGGACAAGGAATAGAAGGATAAGGTTTGTGGCAAATTTGAATGAGAATTCTCATTCACTTAAATGAACGCAGAAGCAGAGAGCAAATGTAATATAAATACCACATAAATACCCGTGGGAGGAGAAGGCAGCCATGGGAGCAGAGCAGATCTTTGCAAAAAAACCCATTCCTTAGCACTTTGTAACCAACAGCAGCAGCTTGTGTAGCTGAACCCCAGCAGCAATTGCCTTAAACTTCCTTGAGCCAGGTCTGTTTTTTGGGCTTAGCATCTTGATACAGTACAGGTCCTGATTAATGCTACTGAGCAGAGATACTGGCACATACTGCTCACGTGGGATCCACAGAGTTCAGTGTCCAGTTTGACACACCCAGTGTCACTGTGGATGTGTGGGACCTGTTTCTGCCCTGTGTGCCCTGGAGAGCACAGGGGTCACTGTACCTCCCTGCAGGCACAGTCTGGCTCAGGGTACATCAGGTGCTGAGGCTTCAACTTCACACCATCCCTTCTCAGATCCAGGGAATAAAAAGAGAACAATCTAGGTACTCCCTAGAGATGTTAATTACCCTCTCATCTGGATTCACTGAGGCCACACAACAGTAAAATGGCTTTTCCTCCATATGTTTAACAAACAAAAACAACCACTACCAACATCAATAATTTCTCTGAGGCTTCAGCTGACCTGAGTAAAACTGACTCCACCCAATTACTAATAAATATATCAGAAAATGGGAACAAGCAGGCCAACCAGAGACAATTTTAAGACTGTTGAAGATCATCTTGCTGCAAAGATCACTTCAGCATCCTAGCTCACCTTTACTTTCTAAAAAACAGGAAACCATGACAATTACTAGTGAGAGCAAAGATGAAACTTGGTGGAGAGATTTTCAAAGTTCAATAGGATGCTTTTTTGTCCAGTTCCTATAAGCAGGAACAATTTCTCTGTCTTTCAAAATCTTCCCAACTATGACATAAAGCTATGTTTAGTGAGTCAGACTTTTTGATCATTTTCTTCTGTTATATGCAGAGGGCTAAAAAATAAAAAAACACTTCATGAAAATTTTATGCCAGAGATATAGGAAATCATAACAACAGTATCATAAGATTTGGGTTTAATTTGAGTTTTTTTAACACTTACTCTTTTACAGCTGTTGCAGGAGGCTTTAACCTGAAAACAGAAACAACTTTAATTGTACTTCTGATCAGAAGAGGACATTGTTGAATTAGCAAAATGGTGTGGGAAGATTCAGGCGTGAAGGATGCAAGTTGCACAGTTATTCACATTCTGGAGGAATATCTAAGTGACATTTTGGTCATAAGAACACTTTGGTATGAATAGAAAATAGGAGTTTCTAGATTACATCAAGTTATAAGGCTAAAGAAAGAAATTGGAAATGTCCAAGTGTGCTGTCATATCTCCTAGCAAAAAATGAACAAAGCATATTTTAAAATATTTCCATTTTTCAAAGAGTAAAAAAAAGAATGAGAATTTTCTTCAAAACCAAGGTAAAGATTTGGTTTGTGAAAGCATTACTATATAAAAGTAAGTGCTTTTGGTGCTTCTTACACAAAGACCTTGCTGGATATCTTTAGTTTGACAAGATAAATTGCGAGTGTTAGCGTGAGGCATTGGTTTGTGTTAAAGATAAAAGATCTGTTCACAAAAAATTACAGGAGCTAAAACCCTCTTTTACTATAAATAGTTTAATGCTGCAGGATTTTCTTGCCATCAAAAAAAGATTTGCAAAGCTAAGTGTGACAACAGAGCTTAAATTCACACAGATGAAATCAAACAGCACTGGAAAATGGCTGAACATGGTGATGAAGTGCCTGTAAGGAGGGCTGGCAGAAAAGCACTTTTCCAATAATGTGGAAGATGCCCAAGGTGCAAGCACACCAGGCAGATTATTGGCAACAATACACTCCAGGCATATAAATAAAATTCCTCTGTCATACTTTTTGCTGCCAAATTAGTACAGCAACTATACAGTAACTGACCCTTGCTTTTCTTTGGAAATCATAACTTATTGTCATCACTGGTGGTAAAAAAAGAAAGTCAAGCTATGCCTTTTTATCTCTTTGTGTTAAGCAAAAATTACCTGATATATTTCACACCTGAGCTTAACTGCACGCCTCTGTTGTACCCATGCCCAGCAAGCTACTAACAGTCAGATTGCAGTCGCCAGAAGTACAGGAATATTGTGACTTGCTGCTTGATTCCAGCTGTGTGTCAGATCATGCTTTTAACTTACTTTCTATGGATTCCAGGGAGAGAAGGATTGAATACAGTTTTGTGTGTGGAAGTCTTCTATTATAAATCAGCCGTGATATCTCAGCCCCTGAGTCCATCCTACCACTTTTGTTAGCAGAGTATGTCACTGGACTTGCAGCTAGCTTATAAGTCACTTTTGTATTCCAGAGCCAAAACCAATTTAGTGTTATTGTAGTTTACTACTGCTGCTTAATTGTTGAGGATGGAGTGATGCACTTCACTTGTTAAAGAGAAGCACCAATACATTTATTGATAGAAACAGTCATTTGATAGCAAAAGCCCCAGTGGTTTAAGATCATTTGATGGCATGGTGCACTGATTATTTACTGCATAGAGAGGAGGGTCAGACCCAACTGTTAGAGACACTCTCCCATTGAGCCATGAGACTCAGAAAGGACACTCTTGGACTCTAAACTCCTTCTGGGAAGGGAGTTTAGGTGCAGCTGGATCCAGGCTTAGTCCCAGACTCAGTCAATTTTTTATGTTTAAAAGACTATGTGTGTACAGTCGACCCTTTATAAAATTTAACTAAGATGTCAAAGTTTAGCATCCTGATGATCATTTACCAAGAATCTTTTGTGGCAAGGAATCTCTCAGCCTCACAGAGTAACCCTGGGGGAGTGCCCCTGCTCAAGGGAAGATCCCAGCCTGCAGACCATGGCTGTGCAGGGGAGATAATGAACCCTGGGCTGTCTACTATTTATGTGGCAAGATGATTGATCTGTAGCTATATTGGCATACCAGCCATGTTTTGGATGGCTCATGCTCAACAAGCCCTCATCTGCTGATCAATGTTGAAAGCTCTTAGCTGTTGTATTATATGTCTTCTCTGAGTTCAGCTTAAGCCAGCTGCAGCCATCATGTCCACCATTGGCTGCTATAGCTTAAGCAGAAAGGAGGAGAGCTGAGCACACTGCCACACTAATTCACCACTGCACTGATCTCAGTGGGGTCACACTACTACTGAGCTGCTGCATTTGGAATTGTCACAGGATTTTTTCAATGTGCATTGCAGCAATATCCAGTCTTAGTACATATTATTTTTCTTGTATTAGAGAGGAAAGGATGCTGTAGTCTTAAAATAGACCTCTTTTGATGTTGCTCCCAACAAACAGCAACCATATAAACAGAGAGAGCCTTACATATAAGTCATCATTAAGAAAACAAAGGGCACCTTAGTGTGATTTCCACCCCCACTGATTTGCTTCCTATGAGGAATATTGTGCATGTCCCCACATTTTATGCAGATTGTTAAATGCTTTTGGTCAGTAATTCTGGTTTTATATGACTACATAAACCAGAGTTGTTTACTTACTGCTTAATTAATTATTTGTTATACTTGCACGTTAGTTTAAGAGGTATGACTGTCACAGTATGATAGATAGGTCTCTTACAGTCTCAGAAAGGATGGCAAAGAAGATCCAGTTACCCAGGTTACCTAGTAAGAAACCTCCCTGCATTCAGTTATTTTCCCCTGGCATACCCAGTTTCTTCCACCACAAAACATGACCACAGCCATAACATTGTACTTTCTATAATGCTTCCAAAAATGTGTCCAGTAAGAACCAAAATACCTCCTAAATGTCACCACTTTTATATCACCAAAGTCAAGCAGAGGTCATGCCCTGAATAATGTTTCTCTCCAAGTGGTTTGACTTCTACTTCTGTCATCCTTCAATTTCCTGTTCATCCTCACAAATTGTTTTATCCTTCTATACATTTCCTGCATTCAAATTTCAACAGTTTTGCAGCAATTTGTGGTGCTGTATGTCCACCTCCCTCAATAGTCTTCAGACATTACAGCTTTACAAGTGAAACTCAGCTGCTTTTTTTTTTTTCCCATGGACAAATACACACCACAAAATGCTTTTGGTGGTGATTGCTCACTTTCTGATAAAAAACTACATTACTCTTAAAGTCAAAGGATTAATATGCTTCAATAAATCTCTTCAGGAGAAGTCAAATTACATGGACAAAGAGGAAAAATCATTTATTTTTTTCTTAGCAAGACCAGGAGGACTGAGTTTGCATAGCATGCTTGGAGAGTGTAGAATTTACCTGAAATGACAAATGGTTACTTCAGCCTTGGCACCCCCACAGTGACACTGATCTACAAAACCACAAATACATCTCACAGTGTGGAGCTTCTTTACATTCCCAGATGAGTTCCTGTGTAACATCTACCTGCACCTAAGTCAGATATAGCAAATATGAAATTTTATCAGCTCAGGACCTCTAAGTTAAAAAGCAGAAATATAGTGACAGCAAGATTTAAAAATGAAGTAGAATTCTTTATCCACAGAGAATTAATAAAACAGAAAATAATTCTGCAGAAAAAAAAAAAGTGGTAATAATATTTTAGAAATGGAGGAAAAGTTGTAGTGGGCAACACATAGAACTGATATAAATGAAGAGACTTTTCATTTGTCAGTGCTCTTCTTATATCCTAAACTACAAAGTGCAACACAGCAGCCACACACTCTGACAAAGAGTTAACCCATTGTAAATTTGATCTGAAGCTAAACTGGCTGAGGTGTACCACTTTGGAAGAGTACAGCAATAGATGCTTCATCTGAGCTGAGCAAAGATATTTTTGTGTTTCCACAGCGAGTGTCATGTACAACCATAGACATGAAGGTACAAAGTGCACTCAGCACTTCAGGATGAAATATGCCACCATGCAAGAACATAAGTGGGTATGGTACTTCCTGGTTTTCATGCTGGGCTGTAGAAAGTAATTTAAAATAGGCTTTTGGATCTTCATTGACTTTAGATCCTTCCAAGATGGCTTATAGATGTAGAGATAATGATTATTAAAGTTATTATTCTTCTGTCTTTACCATATATACATATTTGGTACACCACTATCTACCCCCACCAAAAAAAAAAAAAAAGCCTACGTACAGGATTCAGGAGATTCATGTAGTGACCTTGCCTTTTGTGGTCGTTTGAGCTCTGGCATCATCAGCTGAAGGAGTGATTACAACCTGTAGGGCTTCTGAACTCAGGAGTGCCGCTACCTGTAGTTTAGTGCTGGATTTTTTTATGAAAGGGAGCAGGCTTTTGTTCACAGGGAACACTCCTGTCACGTACACTGTGACTGTCGCAGTGGTAGCAATCTTCCTGTGGGCAGGCAGATTGCACAGGTCAGCAGGGTGTACTTGCAAACTGCATCTTTTGACTGCAATGCAGAGGAGAGAGAAGTTACTGTTAGAATGCTTATTTCTGTTTCCCAGTAAGAAAGGGGCCTTAAGCATTATTTATGATTTTCATCTAGTTGCTGTTCAAAATAAAATGCATCTTTTATTTTTCCTCATATCTGGCTTCTCCAACTTCAGACTAAATAATATGACCAGTAGGCTACAGAAGCACTCTCAACTCTCTGTAAGCTTAATACTCCCAGCAGCATAAGAGCTCAGCTGTAACAGCAGCCAAGGAGAGCATTTATCCCTCCTTACATCTGTAAATCTTATGTCAAGGGTACTCCACCAAGGCAGGAAAACTGTGGTTGAATTCTCTCACATAGAGCTGGGGACAGGACAAAGGATTGACTCTGGTCAATGGGTTTGAAAGGCACATAATATTACATTTACAGTCATATTCTTAAAGAAAATAATAAATTAATCTTATTCATGACATTCGGAGCAAATTCACAGAAGATGACCAAACAAGTTTCTGAACTCTAATTCCAAGTCCTATGAAGGCAAATCCCCTGCACTCCTGAGTCAGTCACCAAAGACAAGATACCAATACAGCCTAGACTAACTCTGTACAGCTCCTATTTACTTAGTATGCAAGGCTAGGTAAATTATTCATCTGAGAAACAGAATTTTCATGACATGACATGTACCTTGTCCTTGTTTTTGAGACCAGGTGCTGAATTCCAGCCCAGGCCCTTTTGACTTGTGCTTTAAAGGTAAGTTGTAGATCATCTCACAGTGAGAATCCATGTCATGTCTTGTTTCCAATTCCCAAGTGCCTACAAAGCATTTGCTTGCTTTGTAATACACTGTTTTTCTAATTTACATTTCATGTCAGAATATCCAATTTTTTTAATTGAGAAACTTTTGACATTCAGTTTCTTTTCCTGGGAAAATTAATATAGAAGACTCGTCCCCTAGGGAAAAAAAACCCCAAAAACAAAAGCAACAATGAAAAAATCATAGCACCATCTCTTGGAGGCAATTCCATTTGTGACAATCACCAGACCTCCGAAAAATTTCATCTATGTCTATACTCTCAAAGTATTTTAAGTGAGATGACATCTTCTCAGCACATTACATCCTCAACTTCTTAATTTAAGGCTTCTGGTTATCTTATAAAAAGCAATGATCTACATGTAAATTTTTTGTTCTGCTTAGACTGAAATTCTGTATAGATGTCTTTCTGCATATTTTATAGTGAAGTATAGAGGTCTGGTAAGGAGATTTATTGTCCTACCACATGCATTTGTTGATGAGTAATTACATGAGCTGGAGTCCTCTGCTAGCTACACAGCTCCCTGTATTAAGTCAAGAACGTTTTACAGTGGGTACTTACTGCTCTGTTTCATTATCTGCACTCTCTCTGATTCTCAGACAGAGCTTAACCACAAACAGAATAAGAAGCTGGCCTCCTTCACTGCATCTCATTCATTACCTTGCTACTTGACATGCAAGGTGTCCTTACTTTGTCAGACAAAAAGCAAGCTTGTGATTATTTCCCATTTCCCCCAAATATATACAAAATGCTATTTTATAGCATTTTGTATTTGTAGGTATTGAATACAGCTTGAGGCTGAATAGTTAGTCAATCTTACTGCTGTGCATACAAATTAACACATCCCTACATTTCCCCACAGACAAAAAAGAGAGGGTAAATTATTGAACCAACTTGAATGAACTTTGAATTATCTATATTCTTGTTTGCAGTCAATCACCAACAGCTTGCCCTTGTTACTGATGTTACAGCTGCGCTCCCAGAAAGTTCAAAGACCATTACAGGACCCGTGCCCCTCTCACTCACTCAGGCAGGCAGGGTGCTGATCACCAGAAAACATACCCAGCACAGTGTGCCCAAACCTGCCCATCCTCAGCAGCTTCAACTAATTCACCATGACTCTAAGGAGACTGTATTCTGTAAGACAGAACATTTATTATCCTTTTTCCTTGTTATTTTCATTCAATGACAATTTGCTTATTATTTGACAAATGCTAAGTGAAAGGATATCTTACTCAGTAGATGAGCTGGGGTTATTGTTTGAATAGTAAGAGCTTGTGATTGATATTCACACTGTGCAATTAATCTCCTAAATCACATGTTTCTTTTCCCCAACAGGCAATTATTAAACCTATATAGAAATTTCAAAATGGCTTTGCAGCATCCTCCTGTGTGAATGCATGTCTGAGTGAATATTTCTGTGTAGGTTATTCACATCAGAAATATTCACATCTGTTTTCTTGAACAGAAGGATCATCTCAGAGATTTTGAACTAATATTTCGGAATAATTTTTTTCAGTGTTTTCCCACCTTCTATTCAGATGGACACTGGGACTGATGAGATGACTAACACAAGTCTACTATTTCTATATTTTCCTCCTGCAAAGATTTTCATGGACATTACCTTGTCCTTGTTTTTGAGACCAGGTGCACACATACAAACATGCACATAACTACTCAGAGTAATTGATTTCAAAATCTTCCTTGATATCCCCTTCCTCTTCCTTATCTTTTACAAGCCATCCATATGATATCTGTTGTTTTATTAAAGCAGTTTTAATATTGATTGAAAGAGACATTTACCAGTAAACAGGAAACTATAAACATATTGCTGTAAAATAAGAATTGTCCATTGATAAATTAAAGCATTATGCATCTGACCATGTGCTAAGAGAACCACTGAAGCAAGGTGTCTCAGCTAATTCAGCAAATTAGTGGTGTTTACTGGTTTGAAAAAACATTAAAAACCAGAAACCGCAGCATTTTTTCTCTCTCTCTCTTTTTTTTTTTTGGTTGGTTTTTTTTGGTTGTTGTTTTTATAGCTTTTTAGTTATTTGTGTGGTTTGTTTTTTGGGAGCTTCCTTTTTGGGAGCTTCCTTTGTGTGTGGTTTTTGGGTTTTTTGTTTTGTTTTGTTTATCTTTCCCTGGTTCACCACATTTTAAATTGAACACAGAGATAATTCCTTTTCATATTTCCTATTCCATTCTTCTCTTTTGTTGCTTTATTTGCACAACTAGAGATATAATCTATACATTAGTAGAGATTCTATCTGGACTCCCTTTTAGGGTCAAATGCATCCTGTCTCATTTTCCCAGTTCCAAAGTGTAGATGCTCAGTCCCAGGGGGGACAGAAGCTGAAGTGCAACCTCTGAGACACCAATATTTACTTTAATTAGGTACCTTTTAAGACCAATAGAGAGCGATACAGCTGTCTTTATTAAGTCCTATTTCAGTGCTTTCCTGTAACATTTATTTCCCCCCATTCCTCTCAAGGATACATTTTAGTGCCTCTGAGTTTCAAATGAGAGTAAAAAATCCAGTATTGCTCACTTGGCTCTTGCCCAGTTGGCTCTGAGCTTTATGTGGGCAGAATAAGACACTCTCCCAAAACCTAGAAGAGGACCTTGACTTGCAGCCAGCAGCTGAACCATAAATGTAACACTGTCATGGTTGATGCTTCCTCTGAGGACATTCCTTTTTACCTCCCAGCACAAGTCTTGAATATTGGCAGAAGAAAGGTGGTCAGGGTGATATGAGAATAAAGGGGAAGGTCCTTAACAAAGTCAGGATCCTACAGGGTTAGAGACCCATAGTAACTATTCTGGGATCTACATTTCATTGCTGAGCCTGTTTGATCTTGGCTCATTAGGCAGGCAGAAAAATACTAACAAAATAACTTTTTAATGTTAATTCCTATTATTGTGTGATTCTTAATTCTCTCAAACAATTCAATCCCACACAGGATGCTACTACCATAAGGTCCCCTATAGAAATATTATGAGATGTAAAAAAATAAATTAAAAAGCATGCCTCTGGAAGAGTAACTAAAATACTAAACACATGACAATTAACTTGGTACCTGGCCGTACTACCCTCAACAGTACTCCTGTCCTGCACAAGATTTTAAAAAAATGTTGGTTGCTCAGCATTTCTCTCTTTCCATACCACCTCTGCTGGTAGTGGCAATAAGGTACATAGGCATATAAGAGCTTCATCATTGTTACTACCTGTTCTGAAAGCTAAAAACATTTCTTACTTTGTTTACACAGAGCTCATTGGGCTTTGTTCCTGTCAGTGTATTTATGCTATTTTTATAAGGGGAGGCCTTATTTAAGCTGGGCTGTGAGTAGAGCTCAATAAAGAGGAACAAGAGACTACGATTTCATCATAAACACTTACATACTCTTTAGATGGGATGAGAGCCTCTAGCTGGAGTCCAAGGAAGGGAACAAACCTTCAAAGTTGATAGGACAGTTCCTGAAAGCAGCACAAGTTGTCCCCTAAGAAGCATGGCTGAAAGATTGAGTGACATCTACAGCTATAGGCCCTGGCACTCAGCAAAGCCATGGAGCAGACTGAAGGCTGCCCAAGAGCTGCATGTCCCCAGCCTAAATTCTCTATGAAACTTTTCCCTCTCCTTCTGTCTCTCTCTTCTCTTGCCCTCCCTAACAGCTATTATCTTGTTTGAAGTGCTTAGCTCACTGCATTAGCTACAAGCTTTGTCACACATTCAGCACTTCAAAATGCTTCTGCAGTAGCAATGAAAATGCTCAATTAAGTTCAGATGGGAAGAAGAGGAAGAGAGGAAAGAGGAGTTTATAAAGAATTGATTGTATTTAACATTATATAGGCATCTAATGCTGGACAGAGGAAGGGTTATGCTCTATGAAGGCAGTACAAAGAAAATAAACAGACCAATTTTAGTTGGGAATTACCAGATCAGGACTAGCTCTCAGACGTGATCAAGATTTTTATTTCTTCTCTTTCTCTCATGGACGCAGGTTCCAAAATGAGAATAAAAGGCCCATTATTGCCCACTGGTGGTGGTATTCAGACATGCCAGCACACAGTAGAAAAGCTATTTTCTAGGTTGCTGTTACTGAAATATCTGGATGAAATGAAGAAAGAATGCTGCTACTAAGTCTCTTGTGCTCAGGCTAATGTCACAGGATTTATGGCTTTAATTTTTTAATAATGAATCAGAATTAATGTGTTTGCATAGCCATGCATGGCAGGGATATTATCTTCAGAGACCACAAGGCCTATTAATCTAATAGGAACAAGCAGAAAAGAATACAGGTATTAAATCTAGATATAACATCTGAGAAGAAAAAAAAAGAATATAACAGAAAAACAACTACATTTGACTATGCTTTAGCTCCTGAAACAGCAGTTCTTAATATAATCTTGGGGAAAAAAATACACCTATATGCAGATTTTCCTTCTGCAAATACTGGAGGGTTACAGGGATCAATCTTTTTCACAAATTCCTGGAAGTTATCTATAGTTTTAAAGCTTCAAGAACTTTATTTACAGAGTTACAAATTATATTCAAGTACAGATTAAACCTTTGCAGCACTCCATTTATTACAGCTACGTCCAGAAACGAGTTCCTTTTCCATAACCACAGTCTTAACAAAAATAAATGAAGATTATGAAGAGATTAGAGATTCAACAGTCAAAAAACCCAAACTAACTTAAACTTACTGCTTATAGGATTTAGATATTGTAACACAAAATTAATTTCATTGCTTTGCCTGTGTGCATTTTAGTACGATCACTTATCTGACGTTTTTACAAGTCTTGTTTCAGTAAGACTCAACCTTTTATGTGATTTAAGACATTTTAAAAATGTGAAATCATGATTACACCTGAATCCTGGGTTTATACATTGGTACTGAAATGCTTGAAATCTGAACTTTCTGTCTGACATAGTTTGCTGAAAAGCTGATGCAGAAATGGACCTGGGGGTCCTGGTCAATGGTAAATTGACCATGAGCCAGCAGTGCCCTGGCAGCCAGGAGAGCCAACCCTGTCCTGGGGGCATCAGGCACAGCATGGCCAGCTGGGCAAGGGAGGGGATTGTCCTGCTCTGCTCTGCACTGGGGTGGTCTCACCCCGAGTGCTGGGGGCAGTTTTTGGTGCCACAGTATGAGAAAGACATTGAACTGTTAAAGAGTGTCTAAAGAAGGGCAACAAAGATGCCGAAGGGCCTTGAGGAGAAGCCCTATGAGGAGGTGCTGAGGGCACTTGTTCTGTTCAGCCTGGAGAGGGTGGGGGAGGCCTCACTGCAGTCACAGCTTCCTTGTGAGGGTAAGGGGAGGGGCAGGCACTGATCTCTTCTCTCTGGGGAGGACCTGACAGAATGTCCTGAACTTGTAACAGGGCATGTTTAGGTTGGACATTAGAAAAAGGTTCTTCACCCAGAGGGTGGCTGGGCACTGGAACAGGCTCCTCAGGGAAGTGGTCACAGCACCAAGCCTGGCAAAGTTCAAGAAGCATTTGGACAATATTCTTGGGCAAATGGTGTGACTTTTGGGAGAGGTCCTGTGCAGGGCCAGAAGCTGGACTCAATTATAATTTTGGGCTCTTTTTTTTTGGCTCTTTCCGAGTCAGCTGATTGTGTTATTCTGTGATTCCATGATAGACAAACAAAAATGTACATATACAAGATAAAGTTCTAGATAATTACTAAGTCTAAATTAATTATTTAGTATATTAATCTTCTTTTTCAATTTTTTTTTTGTAAAAAGTCTGTAGTCAGAAAGTAAAAATCATCCTCTTTAGTAATCACCTTATTGAATTCTGATCAGGTTTTAGTATTAATTTTTCCCTGAGTATTTGATGTTTTTAGTTTCTGAGAGAAAATCATGATCTGTGGTTTATCGTCCCTTCACATTCCAGGGAAGGGTTCTGGGACACTGCAGTAGGGACATCATTTCACTTTTAACATATTTTTACAATCAAGTACTTTAATCTGAAAATGCAACCTTCCCATTTAATATATTTGATCTGTCCAAGTTTTTAATCAATACAAATACATTCTCTGAAAAATCCTGTTAGGAATTATGAAACACAATTTCCATAGACTGGAATTACAGGGTTTATGAGCAAAGTTCTGCTTAGGAAGGACTTTCAGAAAAAGCCCTCAAGGAGAGGCATTTCAGCACTGAGTTGCACTGCTCAGAAAAGCCCTTTGCGACCAACTAAAATTGCAATTCTTTACTTGTAAGACTTAACAATGGTATTATGTTCCAAGAGGCAATCATTCAAGTACAGACAATTTAAACTGAGAGCTTGAAAGTGAAAAGGCTATGGAAGAATAAAATGAAGGTGAAACAGCTAAGTAGGGAACTTGATATTTCCAGGACCAGCAATAAAGTATCTTATTTTCCTTTTGGCCCTGGTCCACTTCATGATATTTGTGGCCAAGCAGAGTTGCCATCACACAGCCCTTTGATTTTATTCTCTTGGCATGAGCCAGAGAGGCATACCTGGGGAAGGTGTATCCATGTCAGAAAAAACCCCAAAACATTATTTTTGGTAGTTTCAGCAGGAGAAAGCAAAATATAACAACGCAAACAAAGGCTAAAGCTGGGCAAAACATTTTGCATGAGTTTCCTATCAGCCAAAGAGCTGGGTTAAGAAATTACAACAATGGGGCACCCAGGATTAACTATTTTTCCAGTAGTGTATAAAGGGGCTTGGGGAGTCAGGCAAAATACGAGGAAGTCCAGAGAAATCTAAATTAGCAAGTGCTTTTTGAATTATCTTCCCCAAGATACCAGTCAGGGTCCAATCGTCTTCTGAACACTATCACAAACTAGCTCCTTAATTGCCCCTCTTGCTCCACTGTCTTTGTCATGGTGTCTCCATTCAAATCCTTGTCATTACAATGATCCTGCTCTGCTCATCTTCTCCAGTCATTCTTTAGGGATTTTCTATGAAGAAACAGTAGTAAAGAAGGTCCCTCCCCTAAACCTTTATATTAATAGGAAACCACTGCTGGTCAGCCTTCCTCTCTGCTTCCTTTTCCTATGGCCCCTGCAACATCCCCAGCTCCAGCTGCTGCAGGGTCAGCCTGGAGAATGGGGAGCACATCACCAAGGAGAATGACAGAGCACATCAACAGAGCCCACCAAGCATAGGCAGGAACACCGTTTTACATTTAGGAAGACCAAAATAGCATATGAAACAAGTGACCTGGACTGTCACAAAGATGATCTATAAACTGAATCCTGCAAACTGATTACCACTATCGTGTAAAACTTTTCAGTGGAGGGATTTTATCCAGACTTCCACTAAAGCTTTGCACACCTGCAGTTGTCCAAAAGTCTGTGCTTTTCTTTACTCAGCAAGAATTGCGAGTAGTGAACCCCCAGATATAAAACGACTTTTACAGTCCTCTAATTATCAACTTTCTTTGAGTTCTATATGATTAAAAAGAATGTAGCACCATCCCATTATCATTGACCTTAGCGACACTCTGTGAGTGTACAACAATTAGAAGTCTTCTCTGATAATGAAAGAAATTTTCAGCATTTGATACTAAAATTGACCATATATTGTCTTCCATAGTGCCCTAAACCCACCCATCTTAGATTCTGTACCACAGGTTGCTGTGTGTGTGTGTGTGTGGTTTATAATACAAGTATTATCCATAATTAGAACAGATAAACAAGAGTTGGCATATAGAGGAACCTTAAGGAATTTTTCACCCTACCTGAACAAAATGACTAAACTGCATGTAACAAGCTTGTATATTAAAAATCTGAAAATTAAAAAAAACTTTATGACAAGTATGTCATATATGTCAAATGGCATAAAATTAGATATGCAGTCATTTTATTATGGTTTATTTGTTTTTGGCTCATAAAGACTTTTTATCTTAAAAAGCTTTCTGACTTTGACATTTTCTGTAGAGTGGACATGAAAGGAAGTGTTGAAACTTTGGCACTAAAGACTTGTAATACTACTTGACAGAAATTACATAAACAAACTACCCTAGAAGATGGTTGCAGGAGTTACATTTGGAAGTGGTAAAAACAATTAATTTCTGAAAGCAACCTTTCTTTCATTGGACAGGAAATCTTGCTTTATATATTTTTGTTTCAGTTTATTACATAAACTGAAAAAAAAAGTCATTTACCTTTTCCTTGGAAATGAAAAATTACTCAGCTTAGGCAGTGAATTGATGGTAAATTTTATTGGGTTTACATTGCAAGGTTTTGGTAGGGGTGGAGCTGCAGGGGTGGCCCCTGTAAGTAGAGACAAGGAGATTCCCCTGCGTTGGATGTAAACATTCCTAAATGGACTCACCCCTGGTCAAAGCTGAGCCCATCAGTAATGTTGGTGAGACCTCTGTGATAACAGGTTCAGAAAGGATAAAAATGCCACACAGCTGCTGTGAGGGAGAAGAAGGCAAAAAAGTGAAAAAATAACTCTTCAGAAACCCAGGTCTGTGAAGGAGTGGGAGTAGGTGCTTCAGGTGCTGGAGCAGACAGAGATTGCCCTGCAACCCAGGACAGGATTGTGAATAAAATCCTTCACCTTGGAGTTCATGGAGGACCATGATGGAGCAGACATCCACCCTATAGCCCCCAGAGAACCACATGGCTGAGCAGCTGGATGTGCCATGAAGGAAGATGCAGCCCATGGAGAGGAGCCCACGCTGGAGCAGGTTCCTGGCAGGAGTGCTGCCCAAGGGGAAGCTCACATGCTGCAGCAGTCTATTCCCAAAGAACTCTACCCCATGGGAGGAACCCCATGCTAGAGCAGGGGAAGGAGATGCAGTGGCAAAGTGTTCTGAGCTGACCACAATACTTATTCCCCATTCCCTAGGCACTGCTTTGAAGGTAAGAGGTAGAAGAGTTGGGCATGAAGGAATTAGAGCCCAGGAAGCTGAGAGGGGACTGTTTTTGTTCCTTACTACCCTACTCTATTTTTTATTGTCAGTAAAATAAATTAAGTCTTCCCCAAGTCTAGTGTTTTTCCTGTGATGATAATTGGTGAGTGATCTCCCTGTTGTTATCTTGTTTCACAAGCTTTTTCATTGTATTTTCTCTCCCTGCCCTGCTGAGGAGGAGTGAGCAAACAGCTGGGTGGGCACCGGGCAGACAGCCAAGGTCAGGCCATTACAACAATATAAAGTTGAGGCATATTAATCTCTAGTTTGAGACTTGGGGGTGATCTCACCCACCTCTTCTATTTTTTCTCAGTTCAGTATGCATAAATATACAGAATGAAATTGTCACTGCCTAAGAAAAAGAACATTTCTCTTCAGCAGACAGAAGATATCCAGGCAGAAGAGTAGGTGTAGAAAAGATGCAGATCCTAGTTTTAGCAATTCTTCCCAACTTTCCTCCTTTCCTCTTCATCTGTCCTCTCTGACATATTTCTCTACACTTCCTATCTTCCAGCCCATCTCTAAAATAGAAGCACTACTTTCCCTATCTCTGTCCCTGCCACCTTGTTTGTCCCTCCAAGTGCAGAAGGAGCTCTTGGTCATTCAGGCACAAGAAGAAAGAAAAGGCAGCAGGATGAAACTCCTGAGGGCCAAACTCAGCAGGCAAAACTCCTCAGGGCCAAAAAAAAGCCTTGGTAAATACTCCTCTTCTTGAGCTTCCCTCCAGATCTGTTTGTGACAAACAAACACAAAAGCCTTGAAGAAATCACAATAGGGCCCATACTGTGCAGATATACTGAACTGCAACCTCAATATGATAGGATATTATCATTAAAGGCATTACTATAAAACAGCAGAATATGATCTCAGGTAAGATCAGCACTATCTCACAGACATACCTGCACCCAGTCTGCCTCAAAACTTTTCTTAAGCAAAACACATGTCCTTTAATCCTCAATGTGAAACGTCATGCCCAAGTTTTTGTTTCTATCTAACCAGTGCAATTGACTCACTCTGAATGCTTAAGAAATAAATTTGAACTGCATTTATAACTCTTAAAGCAATGATGCATTTAAATATGTATGAATTTTCTATGTAAACCAGTCCTAGATTTTATAGTTTTGCTTCACAGAAAAATATTTACCAACTAAGGGTTGTCTTAATCTCCTTTTCAGTCTTTTTGCAGCTCTGGAACCACATTGTGATCCCACCAAGCTCTGCTTCCAGCATTGGCCACTGACACTGTTCTAAAGAATTGTTCATTACAGCCATTACTGTACAGAATTGTACAGTCATTGGTGTGCCCTAAGTTAAACCAGTTTTCACACTGAATAGAACATAATATTGTGCATGGTCATCTTTGACCACTGCAGTCTGTTCCATCTCCTCTGTGCTCATGGTTGTATAGCAAAATCCTACTTTAGTCATCATTATCATCCAATAAATCCATACTACAGCTCCACTCTCCACCTGAGTGTATGTGCATTTCACAGAAGCCCTGATGAACCCTACATCTACATTTTTCCACTTCGTAGAGGAAACTGCTGGAAAGCACTAATTAGTAATTATGTAAGTTGTCAGTATCTGCAATGCCATCAATCTGTAAAATTGAGCAGTAAAATTGGGAATATTTTCCCTAGTCTTGGCATAAATGTGATTAGGTGGCAAAAGCTCTCAGATTTATAGAACGAAAGCAAAGTACACTGTAATATTAAACATACATGACATGAGAAATAGTGAAGAATTGTACCACCTGCTAACAGAATTACATGTATGCAGAAACATTTTACTTCTTTTCCTCTTCTCAAAAATGCAGTCGCTGTGCTAATGGGTATGTGAGTCATGCTATGAACTCAAGGAAATGATGGGACAAAAAAGTGACAATACACTGATTCTTGCCACTGAAGAAATAAGAAATTTAGGTTATCAAAATTCTTATGATGCCTCTGCCAGAAACTTCAGCCTTGAGTGATCAAAATCATTAGGACTATTCTTTCACAAATCACACATAGAAAAAGCAAACTTTTCCAACTAATTTCATTACTTTCATGTCTCTCCTGGTGTCTACATTTTTCTTGCCCTATTTCAACTACATATTTCAGCTGTAGCAATTTGCTTTTTCATAGATAATATGTTCAATTTTCTCGAGTAGTTTTTTGGGATGTTTTGGCTTTTGATTTTTTTAAATTATTTTTATTTTCTGGGATGTAGGGTTGGGGTTTCTTTTTAAATAATCTTCTGCTTTGGAACAGCAGAATGGCATGTATGTGTTTTTTCAAAGTATACAGCAGCATTAGCCTCTATCACTGTTTTTTTTATAAACTTTATGAAACTGCAGTGTTCTATCACTATTTATGATTTGAGATTAGTGACAGTTATTATATTAAAGTGTAAGTTTAGTTCCATTTATGTCTCTAGAATGAAAATAAAATTGGATTGAAATCTGATCCCAGATTCTTTATACTACCTCCAACCTGAATAATTTTTGTGTGTTTTTTTGTGGTATTCTTAATCTAATTTTAATATCAATGAAAACCTTAGTTAATTTTCAAAGTGAGATATTAAATGTAGTATATTGACACTGCCACTGAAGTCTTACAATGCCAAAAATAAATGGAGGATTAATAATAGTTTTAAAAATTAAAAAAAGCAGTAAGAAGCAGAGAGTACCGAACTGGAAACTGATGTGATTGATCCTCAGCCCGGAATCCTGTCTGTAGGACTTGAATTAGCCATTTCAGAAATGAAGAACAGATCACTTTTCCCTTTCCTTTTAGTATTATCATGATAGTTTGCTGTATACTAATGTATAAAAACACAGAGAAATTACTTTAAAAGAGTGACATTTGAATCTTTCACCCCTCACATTTCTGGGTTTTGAACTGACTTCCAACTCCCAGAAGAGATTTTATCCAACAAGCTGTGGATATGACCCTCTTGTTCTGCAAGGGAAGAGAGGAAGTGCTAGTTTAAGCTCAATGCTTATAGTGAATCCCACATTCTGCTCCCAGTACCCTTTGTGCGCTTTATTCAGATCATTTCAGGTAGTACACAAGAGAAGGACTCTTTAAAAAGTATTAAAAAAAAAAGAAAAATAGAAAAATCTACAGAAAGCATGTCAGTTATGTCAGTGATTGTGCAAGCTAGTCCCAGCTTCTAAGACTGACTATTTTTGAGAGTGGAAGCTCTAACCTCTCAAGGGACACTTTACTGCCCAAATCATTATGCAAATGCCAAGGCCTGATGGCAATTCCTGGGATCATAGAAGGTCCCAAGAAAGCAGGGGAAGAATACACCACCACACCCTTCTAAGATTACATAAAATGCTTTGCACTTCAGATGAAAATCCCTATGGACTTCTTATTTCACCGAGTATCACCTACTCTTCAATCAATTACTAATAGAGAGACACAGCTTCCAGATCCCTAGGCAAATGTCTTATGTCAGGTTTTTGACCAAAAAAAAGAAATTACTAAATTATTAAAATTATGGAAAGCAATTAGTTATTGAAAATAGTTGAATGTAACAATTTAAATTCCTGTACATGTTATTTTTACAATTATGATTTCCCTTTGCATAGATTATTAAAGAGACACAAACTGTGGGTAAGACTGGATGACCTTTAAAGGTCCCTTACAATCCGAACTATTCTATGATTCTATGAAATCTGTTATCTGATGTACACAATGGATCAGCCTCTACACAGTGGCATGGCTGTACCAAGATTTTTCATTAATCATTTTAGCCTTCATTTTGCAAAGAAAAATACTGGCTTTATGCCTATTGAGAGATAAATCACTTCCAACAAATGACTAAGAAGCTAAGTGATGATATCCAAAGCACTTGCATGTAAAGACAATTTCAAAGCTATGATGATTTTCTTATTTTGTGATCTCCATATATAGTTACACTGTGATGCACACAGTCACACTTGGTTTCTCCTCTTCATCAGATTCTGTCTTCATTTTCTTTAACAAGGACAGCAATCAACTGACATGGTAATTTTTTTTCATTAAAACTAAGCAGCTTTTTTAACCCATTTATTTTCAATTGTTCAGATGAGTTTGGAATCTCTTTGTCATTTTTAATCTATATCACAAGTAGATGGAATATCCAAATTATGTTGCATACATAATATCCAAATTATGTATGCAATTTTCAAATGTTGCATAACATATTATTTTTCCTAATCTAGATAAAAGCCTGGTAAATAACTTTAAAAATGTATAGGTTTAAATCAGTTTGATGTTTCTGGTTACCACATATTTTATTATATTTCAATATTATATCCAGTCCACCTATGCATAATATGCCTTGTAATTTTGTTAAGGAAAGTAGTGCTTATTGCTAAACTGTATTTTGCTAAACATACTGTAGTTGATTTTTGCTAGTTTCACAGACTGTAATGCAGTACATCATATGGAAATAAATATTGTCTGTCATATTTTTGATCTGAACTATCAATATATTCTTTCATGCCTACTGAAACTTATGGGTCAGTAATAACAGTACAATTTTTCCCATAATTGATAAATATTTATTAATTGCTAAAACAATTAATTAATAATTGATACAGAGAAAAATAAGACTGTTTTGCCTGGTTTTATTGTTATTTCAGAAGGAAATTAAATATTTCTGATGAATTTTCTGTGACATATTTTATAATCTTTTCAGTCAAATACAACGGAGAAAAACTTCAAGCATTGTGTGGTATCTGGTTTTCCATTCCAGAAGAGCACGTGCCTCCAGTAGGTTTCATATAATCTGTCAACCTCCTAAAATAGCCTAGATTCCTTCACAGAATTAGAGCATGTTTGAGGTTGGAAGGGCCTTCTGTGGCTCATTTGGTCTAAACAGCCTGCAAGGCCAGCCAGAGCCTGATGCCTGTCTCTGGGCACCATTAAGAGCCTGGCTCCGTGTTCTTTCAACCCCCCCTTTAGGTACATGTACACACATGCCTGTGAGTCTTCTTTTCTCCAAGCTAAGCAGTCACAGATCTCTTCTCATAGGAGAGGTGCCCTTCATCCCTTTACCTGGCCCTTTGCTGGAGTTCCTCCAGTAGCTCCCTATGCCTCTTGTGCTGTGAAGCTGAGAGCTCGACACAAGTACTTGGTACTGGCCTCACCTGCTGGGTGGAAGGGAAGAACCTTGCTCTGATGGTAACATATCTCCTAATGCAGCCCAGGATACCACTGGCCTTTGTTATTGCCTCATATTCAAGTGGTGTCCATGAGGACCCTCAGATTCTTTTCTACAAATCTGCTTTCCATCTGTTTGCCTTTCCTGTTCTTGTGCCTGGAGTTTTTCTGTTCCAAATGTAGGACACAGCACTCCCTGTTGAACACCATGAATTTCTGTCAGGTCCTTTCCCCAGCTTGCTGAGTTTCTTCTGGACAACTGTACAAGGATGTGGCATATCAGACGCTCCTATTTTAGTCCTCTGCAGACTTGCTGAGGGCACAACTCTGCCCCACAGCTTAGATCATTGGACCCAGTATTGGCCCCTGGTGTACAATGCCAGTTCAGGTACCAATAACATTTTGCACTGCCAGTCACCCTGCTCTGTGCCCATCCAGTCAGTCAGGTCTCAGTCCACCCCACTGTCTGCTCATTCAGTCCATATCTCATCAGATTCTTCCTAAAGAACAAATGGACCACAGCGCTGAAAGCCTCACTGAAGTGTAGGTAGACAATATCTTCTGCTTTTCCCTCATCCAGCAAGACAGACATTTCTTCGTA
Organism: Agelaius tricolor; assembly: GCF_023055355.1. Lineage (NCBI taxonomy): Eukaryota > Metazoa > Chordata > Aves > Passeriformes > Icteridae > Agelaius > Agelaius tricolor. The sequence goes on along the minus strand of NW_027269267.1, from coordinate 21,893,223 downwards.
GACAACCTGACTGATCATGCATGGCTTCCCCTTTGCTCACCTATGTTAACTGTTCCTTGCTGCCTTCATGCCTTCCATTTGCTTGGAGATGGTTTCCAAGGCTAGTCATTCCATCATTTTCATGCAGGGAATGTAAACAGGAGCATTAAGAGCACGAGCTAAACAGCATAACTGTAACACTTGCAGTAATTTGCATTTCTGAGAAAATATTACACTGACTTAATTTGATCTACAGTAATTTTTACCAGTTTGAAGGTTTCAATTCTGAGATTACTATTGAGTGAACCCATTAGTTCCTCTTCTGCCCATATATTAAAATAGATAATAATTTCATATTCAATATTTCATATTCTCATGAAGATAGATAAAAATATTTTCAGATGTTCTGATAATGAAGCCTCTATCAGATACTTATAAAAGTATAATGAAAGATAGTACCAAACACCATAAAAATAAACCAAAATCAATTACTTAAATTCCATTTCAACATGAGTGTTTCTTTTAATGATATACAGAGAATTACCTGCTAAGACATTTATATTCCTGCATTACCAATCTTGTTTCACATAGTATTCTAGAACATTCTAATTGAAAATTCCTTAAAATTTTAATAAAATATTTCTGTACTTTTAAACTTACAGGATTTAATTCAATTTGTAATTTAATTTTTTCTCCTAGTACACTTTTTGTAATATTTAATGACATTTAGTAATATTTTGTCTATAAAAATGAATGATAGTAAGAAAACCTGTATGGCAGGATCACATGATGTTGAGCAAAACTCAAGCAAAATATTTCACAGTTAATTGCTTATAAAAATCATATATATACTTCCACAATGTTTCAGAATTTACACTTTTTTTTCACTTTGGAATATTTTCCATTTCAAACTGAAGTGGTACACAAAGTGAAGGCATTATTTTTGCCTAAGTTGATTGTACAAAGATTAATGATAACCTCATACACATCAGAGGCTTGTGAATGTGTTTCTTACCACTCTACACTAGAAATTAATGAGATTGCCTCCTGCACAGATTCCACTTAAGCACTGACAAGATTCTACTAAAAAATTGAACTAGAAAAAGCAAGGCCTGTATCTAGCAAGGAGATTCTTCTAATCTTGAGGCTGGTAGAATTCAAGAATTAGGCACCTACACATGCATTGTTTTAAAATCCGATGCCTGTGATTTAGGGAATTCCCAAGTATTTCTTCTAAAAATAGCATTTTTTTTAAATTAATGATGTATAGTTATAAAACTGTGAAAGAAATGCTACCTGGTGCGATTTATCAGTTCAGAAAATATTCAGATCTCAGGAAGTCACATTACCGGCCTTCTGATAAAGAACTACCTTCCAGATGATTGCATTTTTGCTCTACAGTATTTTTTCATTCAATGGCAGTTTCACCTGCAAAATGCTATATATATATTTTTTTTTTTTTCCTAAAAGTTAGAGGAGATCAGTTTACAGAGAAAAAAAACCAAGGTAAACAGGAATCTTTTGCTGGAAAAAGGCACTTCAGTGTTTAAGTTTCACAAGTTGGATGGGTCTCTTAGGGCTGCATTCCAGCTTGGCCTCATCTACCTCCCTGGCTTTCTTACTATTAAAAAAATTAATCTTAAATCATGACTAGTCAGTAGAGATTCAGATTTCAAGGGCAAAAATCAAATAGATGAATATCATCCAGCAAATAGCTCCACTGGACATCAATGGAAAAGGCATTGCTTTAGGTGTTACTGCCAAATAAGTCCACGGCATTAACTGCAGTATCAGCAAATAGAATATTAGAGCTAGCTTACATTAGGCTATTGTCATTTGATTTCATGTCAATCCAGCTACACTATAATCCCATATTTTGGAAAAACAACTGACTTCTTCTTTCTCAAGTGATGTACAATAAATTGTTTTTACATTCACATCACTATTTTTTTCATCTTCTCTATGAAGAGAAGATGAAAACTTCATCTTACTAACTAGATTTCGATCATGGTATTCAGCCCATTTGTAGCAGCCAATATCTTGGGACTAAATTTATTTCTTACTTTTATATCAGCTGCTATGGGAAAATATTGTAGATATATTTGTAACAATTTCACAAACACTGCAGCCATTTAATCTCCTTTGGGGTTGTGTGCTGTATCTACCAGAAAAGCTGATACTGTAATTTACCCCCTGAAGTACACATTTCTAGTGCTCAGTGATCCATGACAGTGTAACTATCAGACCAGGAGATTTAGCAGAACCTATTTCATGCAGCTCACCAATAAATGTGCAACCACTAATGGTATTCCCATCCTGACCACCTGTTTAGAAGGTGGTGGAAGCCTTAGGTGGTTCTTATTTCATTTGTAACCACTCCCTGGGGTGAGTAAGAGACATTAGCAATAGTCATGCTATTGAGAGTGCAAAATCAAGCTTCAAGCTTTAGAAAAGTTTTCAAGCTTTCACAGGGACAGTGAAAATATTAGTAAAAAAAAATCTGCATAATAATTTGCTTTGGGAAAAGTCCATTTGGACAAACAGAAATAAGTATTCAAAAAGATGATGTTCCATAATCTTGGATCAAGGACAAAGAATGAACATTTATTAATTTATTTTAGAATAATTAGACACAAGACTGTCTGAGCTTTGGCAGTCTGTCAGGGAATTATAAAAAGTATATATTTTTCCACCATATTCTGAAAATTCGGCCAATTTGTTACCCAGTTCTTTATAAGGTTTCCTTTACCTCTTTCTGCATTACCTGGGCTATTTCCAGTAAGTTTTTAAGAAAGCACAATTAACAATGAAGCCAGGCAAATTCTTAGAATGCCCTTTCTTTATTAGAGTTTGTTTTCCCTACTTTTGTGAAGGCTGCAGTGAGACTTTTCATCAGGAAGCATGTTCATGTAAACTTCTTGCGCAAATCCAAGAGAAAATTGAATGTTAGCTTTGAGGGGTGCAAAAATAATTGAAACACAATGGAAGAATTTCAAGAAAAAAAATCATACCTCATTGAGTTCATCTTGGGTAGTTGTATTTCCCAATCTCTAGATTGACTCTAAAGCTCTATGAATCTTTATATGAACCACATGACCTTTTTCTGACTACTTCTACTACTATTTTCCAGAGTGTATTTAATTGTTTATTAAGATTTTTTATATTTATTCTTGTTTAAAATTTATGTTTCCCAAGTTCATGTTTTGTAGACTGTACCTATTTAGCTTATGTTGCTATATTGGACCCTGCATATTGCAGTTTGTAGCAGCAGGAGTCATGAAATGAAATAAAATTTTGCAACTTGTTCTCATTTTGTATACTTACCTGGTTGAGACCAGTGAACCTGGATAATTTTAGGTATTGGAACCCTTTTGATTCAGGTATGATCTGAGTCAAATTCTTCAAAGACCATCTTCAAAGACCAGTACTTTTGAATTTTATTTTTTACACTTGACAAGTCTGGTGGAAATGTGGAGAAAATAGAATTAATTCCGTATCTAGATAAAGCATTATGTCTTTTTGATTGACTGCACAATTTGAAAATTATTATATTCCACAACTGTGAATCAGGTTCTTTATTTTTTCCTATACATTTGGAATATTGACTTAAAACAGTTAAATGCATTCAAATTATCTGTGTAGGCTAAATTATATAAGAATTCTGCGATAGCTCAAAATTACAGTAATCAATTCTGGATATATGCACTTAAGACTGAAGTGAAAATGTTCTATGGTTTGAAAAGGCATCCATACATTCCTGACTTTGATCTGAATCTCAATTTTGAAAGAACATAAACATTTTTATTCATGAATTACTTCTCTCAATGAAAATTTTATCTGAATATGCAATAAATTAATAACTGTCTTTTGAATATACTGGACTGCTCATTTTCCTCCTTTTTTTCTCCATCCCCTATTGTCCATTATTTACAGGGAAAAAAACATATGTTGTTTCCTTTTTTGGTTTTGTTTTAATAAATACATGTTTCTTGAAATTGAGGAATAATTCTATTTAATACTTAAGTAAATACAAATGCCTTTCCAAAACAATTATTTTATCTTTAGTATGATTCATTAAGCAACTACTTCTCTGTCATTTTCTGTCATTTAAACATTCAGCTACCACAACAACATCTACTGTAATGATTAATTCATTACAAAGTTTATTATTATTATTATTATTATTATTATTATTATTATTATTATTATTTATTATAGACTATTCTAAGACCATTTAATTTTCCTGCTTTTCTAAGCTGTTTGCCTGGCAATTGAATAGTTTTAAGCACTCTCTTCTTGCCAAGGCTCCTTCTCATCTGGACGTTTGGGATTCGTCTGAGTGTGCCCTCCCTCCCTCCATCCAGGCTTTGTAACTATGGAAGTAAAGGTGTCTCATGCTGAAAAAAAAAATTGCACAAGTGTAACAAACCTTCAAAGCAATACAATCTAAAAAGTATCTAAGAAAATGTTAATGATTACCACAGCATAGTATTGCAATCCTTTCAGAGATACAATAATTTTTATAGGGAATGCAGATCAAAAAGAGCTGCTCAGATAAAGACAGATGACTTTATCAATACTTTATCCTAAAAGTTATCATGAGCATTAAATTGTATATTCATTTCAAGCAAAATAAGATTTTAGAAATCATTTGTCAGTCTCTGATGTGGAACATAACTAATATTAGACTATGCCAGCAGAATAATCACTACTATGAAAGCTTTATGCAAAGATACAGGTTGCACAATTACACTAAACTTACACTTATTGACACTATTTTTTGAGGGCAAGTTTCAAGAGTAAGAGTTTAGTACACAGGTTCTGGTGATAATGAGACTATTCCACCACTAAAAAGCCCTGCTGTCATTTGTGTGTGAAATAGTTCCCTTTAAATATTTTTTTACAATAAAAGTAATATCTGAAATTTGTTACTTGTGCATTTATAAATTTGGATATTTATACATTAAATGTTCAAGACCAGGTGGATAGGGCTTTGAGCAACCTGGTTTAGTCTAACTTGCCATGGCAGGCAAGTTAGAACTAGATAATCTTTAAAATCCCTTCCAACCCAAGTTCTATGGTTCTATAGTATCTGCTGTAACTATTCTGTTGTTCTATAATATCCCTCTTGCATAAAATTTATGAAAATATAGATACTTCATTATTCAATTTTTTTTCACATATTTAGAAGGAAAAATTAAAAATATCAAGTACATATGTTAATACAGAGATAAATTTTCATTAATGATGGCAAATTACTGTCTTTTCAAATGGAAAAAGTTTTTTTTAAGAATGAGCATGTAAATCTAAAAATTACCTTTAACCAAAAGTAATTCTTCCAATTCAGGTAACATCTTTATTCCATTGTTGTCAATGACAAAAACCAATCATCTTCAACTTTGAAAATGAAGCAGCTCCCTTCTATTGTATATTAATATTATTTTATTTTAATAAATTTATATTATTTTATTAAATTTATATGGAACAGTAGTGGTTGAGAAACTTTGCTTCACTTCTGGTGTCTCCCTTTTAATTTTTTTCAAATTTAAAATTTTATTTGCTTATAAAGCAAATATTCGCTACATAGTAGCAAGGCAAATGAAGCATTGTACGTACTGCAATTTGGTATAACCCAGAAAATATATGGTAATTGATAGATATGTACTTTTTTCTGTACACAGAAACATTAACAGATGCAGTCATTATGTCTAATGTTCTGGGCATCTGCATGTGTCTGTTAGGGAAGCTAAACACAGCTTAAAAATGTGCACTATCTTTGCAGCTGTGGCATACTGAGAGAAGAAACCAAAAAGCAGAAATGTAAGACAAACACAGGCTAAGAATGGCTCAGGAAAAACATACAGCGCCAATCATTTATCAAACTATTTATACTACAACAAATGGATACTATGCTCCAGTTTCCTGCCAAATTCTAACGCCGTCAATGTGTAAAATGTGCAATTTCATTGTCTTGAATGAAACATAGATAAAACAACTATTTAATGACCACAAGTGATGTAAGAACTAAAGCAAATCAAATTGAAATCAAGGTTATTTTGTCCATCCCTTTTGACAGACAATATTAACAACTAGAAACTTTAAAAAGCCATTTAACTAATATGTTAAAAACTCTCCTTTGTTTTTAAATGACATGCCAAGGAGCCAGTTTTGACACAAATACTCTTCCAGTTGTAAAATCACTCCGATTTTTTTCCCTCAGCCAGAAGAATGCCACTGGCATTCACCAAGCAGAAAAGAGAAAAAACAAATCTTTTGTTCATGATCATTCAGTTTGCGTGCTTAAATGGAGATGAATGACCTTGAGATACAAGCCTGTGTGCAAGTACCTTGTATCATTCAGAGCTCAGAAGTGATATCCTCTCCCTGCAGTAATTTTAAAACAAGTGTGCTTCAGCTTAAATGCGTATGCCCTCCAGCCAGCCTTGAGCAGAAACCTTCAATGAAGGTTTCATTTGAACAAAGAGGAAGAAATCTGAGTGCTAGAATACATAAATGTGGTTCTTACAGTTTTTCCTTGGTTACTCTGTAAGAAATACTCTGGGGTGGCAGCATTTTCCCTTTGCCTCCTCTAGAGGAAAAAAGAGAATAAAATATTGTCCTGATTATTTTCTCTATGATACTTTGACAGATTCTTACATCATCATATTGTGGTAAGTTGCATGCGTCTGCTTTCAGAGATACTGAGTTAGTTTGCACATGAAGATGAATCTGCTTCTGAAGTGGATTTTTTTTAATCCATTGTTACGTGTACAGAGGTACCAGCTTCGTGATACTATCTGTGCTGACTAGAATAAGTAAATGTTTCATTTAATCCTTTTCTTCCACAAACCCCATTAAAAACCTGCCCCATGAAAGAGAAGTCTGCAGGGATTGTTTTGGTGCACAGAAGGGCTGAAGGAGTGGAATTATGCAGTACATCAAGGAGTGTAACTTTGATAGGATTGACCTGATTTCAGATGTGATTCCACTGAAGCAGAGGACATGGTCATCTTCAGACTTTAATGTTGTTCTCATTTATACACGTATAAATCCAAAGAAATTAGTGAAAATTGAATTAAAATATAATTATTTTTCATAGGGTCTTGTTTACAATTAATATACGTATCACTCGAGATTATATGTGGTTATCCTCATTCTGAACACATTCAGTTAAAAACTATTCTGAGATCTGAACATCTTTTCATTGTAATAAATCGTAAATCTTGGCCAAGGAGTTACAGGAATAAGTCTATGTATTAAAGACAAATCATTAATAATATCTGAAGACTAATTAATGATCTTGGAGTTGAATTGTTCTTTAAATACCTGATCACCAAAGCAAACACCAAGGTAATCTGAAGATGTATAGAGTAAGATACTGCACTCATGATATTGCATTTGAATGTTGATGCTTTATGGGCTCCAGTGAGTTGGTTCTAACCCAAACACTGCAGATGGGTTATATGCAAAACATGCCATTTTGCACTCAATTTCCTTCCACTGACTAAACCTCAGGTCTGGGGTTTGTTCCCTTATTTGTATTGCTGTGAAGAAGCTATAATTTTGGTCAAGTCCAAATATACACTTCTCAAAGGAAAGAAAATTAAAAGTGACCTTTGTTGAAGCTGCAAAGCAGTAACACAAGGAAAAGAAACTAATACAAAGTTTTGTTTTGCTCTTCTCTGTAGTAACCTATAGTTATCTTTTTTTTCAAAGCAATTTCTGTATGCTGGAGTTCAAACCCAAGTTCAGTTTCAAGCTGTTCATTCTAGTGTAATTCCAATACTGCTGGCACTTCTGGAAAGCAGCCCAGGTGGGTATAAGCATAGTATACTGTAAAAAAAGTAATTTTCCTGGCACACTGTAAGAGATCAGGTATTGCTGGCCTTAAAAAAAAATACATATATATTTATACAATAGAATTTATTTATCTTTCTAATTTTTATTATGTAGAGATACAGAAATAGAAATCCTTCACTGAGACAGACTTACCTTCTGATGCACAGATGAAAGACTATATTTGTAGACATGTAAATTAAATCATTCCCTTTCCACTGTAGTAGATGAAGTTCCTCTCCATTTGAATGCATATTCTGTTATATACTGTATTGCTTTGAAACACAGTTCTTTTACAAGCATGTTCATTTGTGCCCAGTGGTTCAGGGAATAATGCTGTTCCCCAGCTTCTGTGAGAAACAATGCTTTCCAATTCAAGAACTATAAACCCAAGACAAGCTATTACTGTCTGTCTACCTTAGCTTTTCTTCTTTGCTTTGCAGCATATTTAACTCCAAGCTGCATATCATATGGTTTAAAAAGAGAAAATATTCCATTCCAACACTTCAGATACTCTATCTTAATGAGGTAATCAGATTATCATCTGATGATGACATAGCACCTTTAAGTGTCACTAGCAATCTCTGTGCATTTTGCAATGACAGTATGCAAATATGTACTTCAGTGGGTTTCCAACCCAAAGCATTTCTGCATATCAAGAAAGTATGACACTTTTTCCTACAGAAAAGCTCTCAATAGAAGGGGTACATTTACCAGATTTTCTTTGTTCTTTGGTCCATCTCAATAACTGAATCTATACCTTTCAGTCAAAGCAATGCTCTACAAAGCCAAAGTGTGTGAAACATGAATATTTTTCCCTTTCTTTGTATTTCCACAGTTTGAAAGATATCTCAAACCTGGTTTAGTTTATAAGAATTGATGACCATTCCTTAGGAAAACCAATTCTGAGTAGGCTGCAGACGCAGAAAAAAATGCACTGTAAGGATTTGGGGTCTTAAAACACAGTTGTGAAAATATCCTACTTGCTGTTCCTAGTACTCAAGATCAACGCACCAGGAAAAAAAGCAAACCAAACTGGAGGTGGAGGCTGGAAGCTGGAAAGGGATTGTGCACATTGGTTGACATGGGTTTGAATTACCTGCTGGCATACTTATGAATGGATGAGTGTTAGTAGGTGATTGTGGAGAAACATGAATGACCTGCTAATTCCTTCTTTAGGGGTGACTAGGGGAAAGATACAACTCTCAGATAAATAGGAGACAGAGGCCAGGGTTCAGTTCCTAAGTATAGGTAATGAGTGCTAATTAATTTTTCCCAAGAGTCTCCCTATTACAGAATTCTATACACTTCCCTGTCAAGAAGCATTGGATTGTAAACTTGTATAAAACAGAAAAATAATTACTCTAATTTTTTTCTGTGTAATTATTTTGTGTTCCAGCAGCCCCTCCCTGACCCTGAGACTTCTGCTTACCTTTATTTCTTGCCAACACAAAGATATTGTCATTATTCCCAGAGAAGTTTTTATGATCTTATGATAAAAACAACCATTGTGCATAAAGTGTAAATACAGAAAATAGTGCAGAATTTACTGTGTAAATACTGCAAACTATGCACAGATGAAAACTGATTCAGAAAGGGTTGCTTTGCACATGATTTTGCGTGAAATATTGCTTCTCTTCAATTTTGTTTTTTATTGTTGCAGTGCAAAATGTTTGTAAGAAAATTTCCAATGTGATTAAAACTGGCAAATCTGTTAGAGATACAACCATATGAGAGGACTGGCAACACACACAATGAAGCAGAAACATATGCTCCTTTCTATCTGACAGAAAATAGGCTAAAATTTAAGATAACATGATGTTAGCAATACCAGGCAATACAACAGAAGACAAAGAGCCAATACACTGCAATTTAAAAGGAGTTTGTGAGAAATTAAATATTGCTGTGTCTTAACTAGGACAAACCTTTTTAAATACTTACAAAAAAGACAGGAAAGATGACTGCTTAACTCAAATAAAAAGTATTTATAATTATTCTATGCTAAGAATAATCTTAGGCCAGGTAAATTTTCTTACTTTAGATTCATCATTGTAGATTTCTCAGTGTATTCTAAAATAAATTTTAAGAGGAATAATATTAAGATGCATGTATAGGAGACTTCTTGACAAAAATAAAGGATAATTTTTATGAGAAAATTAGATTCTTTATGAACTGAAAACACACCCTCTAAGACCAGTGCAACAGAAGTGTGCTTTTGATACTTTTTAGAAAAACATTAATTTCTAAAAATGTGTTACAAGTCAACTTATCTGTACTTTACACTTTGGATTGCAATACATTTTATATTATATTCTGCTTAATGTTCTAGTGTGCTTAGTGAGTTTAGGATTGCAAGTGCACATTAGTGACAATGAAGAAGAAAGAAACAATCAGGTGAGCTCAGCTGAGATTGCCATACACACATCAGTCAGTGTTAATCAGGTAATTCAGCCTCAGCAGTCGCAGTCTCTGAGCTGTTCTGCTGGGATTATTCACAGTTCATGTGCTCTTTTTATTCCCTCTGATTAGGGAATATGATCTGAAAAATGCTTTTTCTATTTAAAGAGGCTGTGTGAAAAGACCCACACCATGTTTTCCCATTAGTATGGAAAATGAGGCCTACGTGTATGAAAAGTGGATTGCAAGCAGATAGAATAATTCTAGCTCCTTGCAGTTGACCTTGTAAATTGTTATAGTGCTCTCCCTACATGGCAGTTTACTTTTAGGAACTCCACCTCTGAGCACAGTCACAACAATACGGACAATTTTGACTAAGTGACTAAAAACCATTGCAGGTTTCATTGACTTTTGAGTTGTTTTGGCACTTGAGTTGTTGGTAATGGAACTAGACAAAGCAATTGCAGAAGTTCAGCAATGAGCCAAGTCCAGCAGAGTGATGACTGCTGCAAGAGTGACACTGGGGAGACTGTTCTGTAATGCTGGTCATGCTGTGGGTGCTTGTGCCCATAAACCACCACAGTTTGTCAGGGAGGGTCAGCTTAAAATTTTCTGCATTATACTTCCAAATATCTTTGAAAGTAAGAAGGGCAACAGCAAGAATATTGCAACCTTGAGCAATATGGACATAAACAGTCAGGTTTACAATTTTGGTTTTGTGGTTTTGTCTGTTTTTTTTTTTCAATTGCATCCACTGTCCCATGTTGCAAATCAGCATGTTTCATTTAATTAAATAAACACTGTAAATAGCAGATTTGACAGAGTAATCTCTGAAGAATATGAAGAATATGAACACAGCACAAAGCACATCCTCAGCAAAAATGGACTAATTGCATAATATTGAACCAAAGAGGGGAGATTCTGCCTGTAGTAAGAAACTTGATGATACAAGGGAGAGAACGACCAATTAATGAATATGTTTATAGCATGTTAATTGCCAGTTCTGGGACCAATACATGTTAAGAACATTTAGAAGCCTTCTGATAACCCTCTGTGCCTAAAGCTCTTTCTAGGATGTGCCATGCTTACAATTCTTCTGCTTCTCATAAAACCAGTGCTGCCGAGTAAGGTGAAAAATGTATCAAATGGTAATAAAAGCTAATACCCTCTTAGGGGTGACTTATTTTGCAGATTTATAGATGCTATAAACCCTCACTGAAGATAAACTCACAATGACTATGTTTTTCACAGTTCAAAGGTCTTCAAACATGGGTGGGCTGAGACCTCCTTACCCCAAGAGACATCATCTATGAATTGTGCATGAAATTTTTAGTAAGAATAACACACTGTAACCATCACAACTGTCATAAATGCCACAGTTTCTGCACAACCAAGAGCCACAAACACCTTTGGCTGGGCCCTGAGCTTTCACAGCATCAAAATAAACTGCTCATCCAGTTGGCTGAGTACTTGGAGACTCCAAGGGGTAGCATAGCACCAGCATTTTGCATAATCTGTGAAAATGAATAATTTCACCTGGTTTGGAGTCAGAACCATGCCTTTCTGTATTGTTTTGATCCATTGGGCAATGAAAACAACACAGCCTGGTTCAAGATGCACAGAGAACTCCAGCTTACAGCCATTCCATCAGCTGCAGTATCAACTCTGCCTCATAAACAAGGTTTATTTCTCCATGCCTAGAAAATTGGTTATTCCAGCCATTAGCTATCCAAGACAGATTTCACAGACAGCAGTACATAAGCTTGCTACTCACACAGCACAAAAAGGCATTATTTCTGTTTATTGCAATGTTCTCTGTCATTCCCCTTGGAAATGTTATTTTCTTATAATATATACAAGTGAGGAGGCTGGAAATTAAGTAAAATTTTTTTTTTTTATTTTTTTGATCAATCCTTTTCCTAACAAAGAACTGAGGGTGGGATGGGATAGAAAGATTTTTTTTCTCATCTCCAAACCCCAAAACTTTCAAGAAAAAAGACATTGGTTGTAATACACTTTTTTCATCATCTCTTCCCTTCCATTTTAACTCAGTACATTTCCTCCTACTCTCAGAAAGCTATCTGCAGAGAACAAAGGGTAGATGCAAGCCAAAAGAAGCTTCTTTAAACCTAACAGACAAACTTCTGTAAGAATAGGCCAGTAGTTTCCTTCATATGTTTTGCACTCTGGCATAAATGATTCTCGTTTTTCTATGCCACTCCTCTTCCAAGAGACAGCCCATCTGCCTCCAAAACTGTAGCCTGTATGGGAAAAAGACTTTGAATAATCCCCTTTGTCCACCCCAAGGGAAAAACCATGTAAGAGCCAACAGAGCAAGGCAAGAGGTATACATCACAAAAAATGCACAGGTAAAAGAAAGTGAACAAACCAACCATATAACTGTAAATAAACTCATATTACTACGACAAACCAAACATAAACAAAAAAACTTAGCCATACTGGATTTTCCACTACTCCTTCAAAAAGTGAACTAATGCTCATCTAAAAATGTGTAAACACAAGAACAACACGTGACAAATCAGTTCAGAAACAGAGACAAATGTGACAGGTGAAGGCAAAAGAAAACCAAGAAAAATACATGAGGTCTCTACATGAGAAATCATTTGGCCATGGTTATGCTGGGGCCTGCAAAAGCTCTGCTCATCCTCTTTCTCTTTCCTGCATTGTCACACCATCTGTTCTTACTTACATCCTCTCTGCTATACTGATACAATTCCTCCAGGAATCAAGGATATGTATCTTAATTCTGTGGTGTGTTTAAGAGAGGCTTGGAATCTTTCATCTCAAAATCATGGTCATCCCAAAGTGGTTAATTTCATTAACATTTGGTCTTAGTCAATACCCAATATTCAGCAACATGCAGTTCAGAAGCTTGTTTAAGGTTTACATTTAATGATCAGATGGATGTAGTCCTTAAAAGCAATATTTACACTTTCCTTGCACTGCGATTGCGGAACACCTGTTCTAGGATCCTCAGGTTTTATAGTGCTACATTTTGTGGTAAGAGATTTAAAAATCTCATGACAGAAAAGTTAAGGAAAAAAAAAGAGGCCACATTGAAATGAGCAACAAAAGTAAATATGTACACCACAAAGCTCATTAAATGAAGTTTTGATTTATCTGCTTTTTTTTTTTTTCCACTGCTAAAAATGAAAAAAACCTCTGAATGAACAGGATGTACTGGGGCCCCCATGAAGGGGGAGTAGCCTTAAGCTGAGGGAGGGCAGGTTTTGATTAGATATTAGGAATAAATTCTTTACTGTGAGGGTGGTGAGGCACTGGAACAGCTTGTCCACAGAGGGTGTGGACTCCCCATCCCTGTAAGTATCCAAGACAAGGCTGGATGGGGCTCTCAGCAACCTCGTCTGGTGGAATCTAGCGGATGCTTAAGACTTCTTTGGTTTTCTGACCAAAGATTTCTGCAAATAATTAAAGTCAAAGAGTAAAGGTTGTTTTTATTTATATATCACCAGTATTTTTTGTGTATGTATGAAATGTATGAAATGGAATGGAGCACATATTTGGGCATGTGCTCATGATTAAGCTCGTTTCAATAGGCCAACACAGAGTAGTCATAATCATCTAGGACTATATGTTTACAAACACAAACATAATTTATGCAGACAAGAAGCAGAACAGTGAATGTAAAAGAGCCCCAGCAAACCCAAACATTGTAAAGATGACAATGTGAGAAATTATGAATTATGGTCATTTGCAAATTGCACATGAAAATTATATTCTTTTTACTAAATTGATACCCATAATTTTGCACGCAGCTGTATATGTCAAATGAGAGGACTGTTGAACATGCTTTTGTGTAAAAATCTTAATATGAGGATGCATTCTGTAGAAATAATATATTGCACTGTGAAGAACTGATGGGTTGTAGGCAGCAAATTATAAAACAATGATAAAACAGATACAGTTATGTGTTTGAAAACCTTCAGTGAGTACCATTCAAAACATAAATGCCACAGTTAGACACTCTGCAAAAGGTAAATATATGTGCTAAAATGGTAAAAAACCTGAGCATGGCCATTAACATTTCAGAGTGATTTTTAAGTTCTTATTTTAGCAGGTAGGCAGTGTCAATGACTGTGTGAACACATTCTGTAAGTATCTATGCATATCAAACTAGCAGAGCACTCTGATGGCAAATGATTAACAGCTGGAAACTATTACACATACCACTTTTATTCTAATTTCTATCTTATAATTTAGGTGACATTTCAAGATTTCAGGTTTGGGACATTTTTAATTACTCTGTATTCTTGTTTCAGTGGGGGGGGTGGGGGAAGGCCTGGTTTTATACAAGATTTGAACTGCAGATATTGCAGCATATATGTACTAAAACTGAAATTTTCTATTGGCAAAAAACAACATCTTTCATTAGATCCTAACTAAACTAGGAAATCCAAGTCATCTAGAACCTTTGGGTGAAGCCAAGACAGGCAAGAACATGGAAATATGCAGACAAACTTTAGTGAGACCCTTTACTCTCCTGATTCAGCACAAGAATGTCTTTTTACTGTCTATTTTCTGCTCTGCAGAGGATAAAGAGGACAAAGACTTTCTGGTCCTTTCTGAATGACAACACATTTCCTTGCTTTTATCTTCTAATAAGTGTATAAAGCCAGACTTATTTCTTTTTTTAAAATTTGATTTTTATTAAATACTGTTATTTTTTAATAAACTATAAAAAATTAAAATAATGCTTTAATAATTTTCAGTAGTAACTGAGTGTACAGCAGCTAATTATTAAATACAGCTTCAAGAACTTGGATGATTTCCAATGTAAGGTTATAGCACTATTAATAATATCTATATTTCTCATAATTTTGTGAGCATGTTTTATCTTTTTGAACAGAATGAAACCTTAAATTTGAAAACAACTGCAGTATTGTCATAAGTATTCAGGTTCATTAAGATCATAATAGAAACAAAAACTATCACTGTATTATCAACTGAATTGCCTCATGACTACTGGATAAGATGAACCATAAAGTTCTTGTCTTTGGTGTTTTCTACTAATAACTAATTAGATATTCATTATTATCAGAATGCTATTCATCTTTTCTTTGGAAAGAAATATCTCCTCACTTGTTTTCACAGGAGGTATGCAATGAGCTTTTCTCCTTTTTTTTTTTAGTCAAATTACCCACCCAAAGGCAGATATCTATCCCAGTGCATCTTCACTCCCATTGTTCCCCTTTCTCTGGAAAGGAAGAATGCTTTCCAAACTGACTCTATCTAATCTTGGGTTTGTGTTTCACAGTAATGCTTCTTAGCTTTTAAATCTCTGATGGAAAGGGAAGTGAAATTGAAAGAGATTGATCTGCTGGAAGAAGACTACACCCGTTTATCAGATTTCTGACTCATATTACCTCAGATTTCCTCATTTTGCAGTCTGCAGATTCAGTGGAAAAACAAAAACCAACCTCACTTTCCCCTGTCAATACCTCGACACCTCCTTTGTTTTTCATTTCTGCGTTTCTTCTGTGCCTTGAGCATAAATATCTGTAAATCCATCCCTGGCAGGGCTGGACAAATGGAAAAGCAACACAATGCTCTGGCAGTGGTCCTTCAGTGCAGCAGGACCTTGGTGCCACCCTTCCAGCGTAATTTTTAACCACCACAGCTCCTCTTGGAAATAATTTTTCAAAAATGACACTCAAAGTAACAGTTGTGATATATTTAATATATTAACCAAACAGAATAGATTATTTGATGGATTTTCTGCCTGGAAAATCATTATCCAATGCTAAAATGAGTCTTCAAAGCAGAATAATTAGTGAATCGCAGAATCTTACTGCTGTGACTTACAGGTATGAAGAATTCAGTAAAACAGAAAGAAGCATTTTAATTCCCTTTGAAATTATACAAAAGGACTGGAATTGGTCACTGAGATGCTGTATACATCTAGAAAATACTTGCCTCTCTGTAGATGCTGGTATGGTGAAAAGCAACCTGAAAATTTCTTTAGACTTCTCCCTGTGCAATGAGTCTTTAAAGAACATGGTCTGTCCTAGAGGATAAAGTGATAGAAGACTTGTCAGGAGAAATTCAGTTTAAAAAATGCTTTAAGCTTTTGTCAGGACACCTTGGGTTTGCCCATGGTGGGAGATGGCATATCCTGACAGCCAGGGCCCATCTTCTCCCAGCCAAAAGCAGGGCAGCCATGGGGCACAGCCATGGGGTAGCCCCAGCCATCGGGGAAAGGGATGGGATGTGTGCCAGGCATGTGCCTGGCAGGGCAGGGCTGTGCGGAGCTGTGCCTGGCTCAGAGGGGCCATGGACAGGCAGGGCTGTGGGGAGCTGTGCCTGGCTCAGTGTGGCTGTGTCCAGGCAGGACTGTGGGGAGCTGTGCCTGCCTCAGTGTGGCCGTGTCCAGGCAGGGCTGTGGGGAGCTGTGCCTGCCTCAGTGGGGCTGTGTCCAGGCAGGGCTGTGCGGAGCTGTGCCTGCCTCAGAGGGGCCGTGTCCGGGCAGGGCTGTGGGGAGCTGTGCCTGCCTCAGTGAGGCCATGGCAGGGCTGTGGGGAGCTGTGCCCGGCTCAGTGAGGCCATGGCAGGGCTGTGGGGAGCTGTGCCTGGCTCAGAGGGGCCATGGCAGTGCTGTGGGGAGCTGTGCCTGGCTCAGTGAGGCCATGTCCAGGCAGGGCTGTGGGGAGCTGTGCCTGGCTCAGTGGGGCCATGTCCAGGCAGGGCTGTGGGGAGCTGTGCCTGGCTCAGAGGGGCCATGGCAGTGCTGTGGGGAGCTGTGCCCGGCTCAGTGAGGCCGTGTCCAGGCAGGGCTGTGGGGAGCTGTGCCTGGTTCAGTGAGGCCATGGGAGGGCAGGACTGTGGGGAGCTGTGCCCGGCTCAGTGGGGCCATGGCAGGGCAGGACTGTGGGGAGCTGTGCCTGGCTCAGTGAGGCCATGGCAGGGCTGTGGGGAGCTGTTCCTGGCTCAGAGGGGCCATGGCCAGGCAGGACTGTGGGGAGCTGGGGACTGGCCCTGCTGTGGCACCTTCAGGCTGGGGCTGAATGGGCTCATGGACCTGGGCAGGGCAGGGAGAGCCTTGGAGGGCCACTGGTGCCCTCAGGGACACAGGTGTTTTAAAATTTCTGTCACCTGTAATATAAGAAGCATCAGAATTAAAATGAAATAAAAGCAATTTTATCCACCTCATTTCTTGGGTATGATGTCATTTTGAGGAAGCCATTTTGCATGTCGGACTGTAAAACACAGATATGTATAATAATAATAAAAATAAATTTTATAAATTTTACTTATGTACTACTTTCAGTCACCTGGGATGATTCTTGGGCTTGCCTTGTGCAGTGCCAGGAGATGGAATTCAATGATCCCTCTGGGTCCCCTCCAACTCAGGACATTGGATGATGACTAAAAAGGCCAAGTAGAAGTAAATTAGATGCTGCTGTGTTTCTGCTTCATCAGCATTACCATCAGTAAATTCTAAACTTCAAAATCTGTTTTGTTTTGTTTTTTTTTTTACCTCTGACTTACAGGTATTTCTCCTTCCATGGTCATTTGCATTGAAGTAATACATGAAGGAAAGAAATGGTGAGCAGTCCCCACACCTCACATATGAGTATTTAATACTCCTACACTCCAAAAAGAGATTTCATGTTGAAGGCAGCTTTCAGGAGACAGAGAAGGGCAGGAAACTGTGGTTGTGGTTGGATAGCTGGCAAAGCAAAATGGCTGTCTGTGCACTGGCGGTCTCCATGCTGAACGTATCCCAACAGGTCTCAAACCTGTTTGTTCAACAAATGCTTTTCAAAACAGGAGGACATATTGGCACAGCTTTCTTTGCATACCCCACTAGCTATCTAATGATTTCAAAAGTAGGAAAGACAGGTTAATGGCAGCTTCTGAATTTTCAGTGCAGTCTGTGTCCTAAATGACCAGAAAGAGAGCATGTTCTGAGACTAGCAAGTTCTCTGAGACACCCGTGAGTTTTGCTGAGAAAATGAAGTCCAGTTCTAATCCTTTTTTCAGAAATGCTTCTGGTAATTTCCCTCAGGAAACAATTCTGTCTGTGGATAGAGGAGCAACTCTGAGAAAGGTAATTACAAAGAGCTATGATTTCTAGTGCAGAATCATAAGATTCCATATTGGCCAGATGGTTCTAAACACATCATTTTCAGTGTGCTGATTTCTAGGACAATTAGTTCTCCCCTTACTGTGTCAATAGTTAATAGAAATTAACTATTCATTTCATGCAACATACTCCACTGGTCAAATGTCAAATCAATATTGAAATATGGTATCATACAAGCAACAACATAGCATAAATATCCTCTCTTACTTTCTTTTTCAAGTTCTATTTCCTCTTGAGGAACTTCTATTTAAATGGGAGTTGCATTCTCTGTTTGATGCAATAGTATTGGCTGTGTGCGTAATGCACATTCAAATTTTAGGAGTAGAGATAAATATTTTACTCTTTATTTGAACAAGAATGAATGTAAATCTTAATATGATATCCTTGATGACCACATGCTAGCAATTGTGACCAAAAAAATCTTGATAAAATGTACTAATGGAGAAAATACCAAAATAAAAAGAAAATAGAGTATGAATCAGTTCTTGCATGTAGCTAATGGATAGTAATGTGCAAAATCTGTGATCCCACGACCAGATGCAATGTTTATCAGCTAGCAAAACCAGACAAACACAAAGCTGTTTACTTAAAAATAAAATTAAATAAAATGAAATGAAAGAAAAGAAAATGAAATGAAATAAAAATTCATAACAAAATTTACAGTTATCTAAAGAAAGTACAGATATTCTGGAACACTTCTCTAATACTGCCTTTAGAGGACTGTTAAATAAGTCACAAGCATATTATTTGACAACTTGTTCAGTATACTTTTCAAATAGAATTTTCTTGGAACATTTTGTTTTCACCAATGCTTGGCACTGTTCATGAATTTTCTGACAAAAAAAAGCACCTCTGAATTCAAAACTAGTATTTTTAACATAGTATTTAGCAGCTATTGGCATGAAGGTTCCAGAGTGTTATGTGGAAAAAAGGTAACAAACAAACCTCCTGTTTGGCACCCAACACATGCAGTCAAGGACGTCTTCATCCCACTAATGTCAATGTGGATGTCTCCAGGGAGTGTACATGGATAGTGCAGCCTCAGATGAGTGCTGCACCAAGAGCAAATAAATCTTCAAGACAGTATTGAGAACACTAAACCAGATTCCTTAATCTTTGTCTTCAACTATGGCTAAAGTTATCACATTCTTTAATGGTTTCTTCATTGACAGTATTGCCCAGCACAATGAACAACAGCTGGGAATCACTGAGATTCAGTATGCTCCTTGTCCCTCACCTGTTTCCTGGACTCCTTTCCCAAAACATGACATAGGACAGGGTCTTTATCAAAATATTTCCTGTAATGTAATGCTGAAGATACTCCAGATCTTTGTAGTTGGGAAAGGGGGGAGAAAAAAATCCACAACAGTGCAAACTCAGGAGTTTCCACTTTGACCTAAATAAGTGGGAAAGTTCTTTAAATATTAAGAGCCACAGCTGTTTTCCAAACTAATTTCCTGCTAGTCACATTTCTTCTGTCAAAAAAAGTGTTTCCTGTGGACTGTCAAGAATTCAGAGTACTTACATGCTGTGTGTTTGTGAACCGAATTACTGAGAGCATTCTTTTCTTTGGCAAGCAAGGGGAAATATAATCAAACCCTTTTAAAGTCAAAGGGCTACTGCAGTGAAGTGAAACACAGAGGGATTAATTAATTGTAGCTCTTCCAATTTATCTTTTTTGTTTTGTTTTGTTTCCTAAACCATTTATTACATAACATTTAAAAGAATAAGCCTCTTCAGAGCATACAGAATATCACTTTCCTGTAATTGATAGGATTAATGTTTTATATTTGCACAGACTTACATTGAATTACCCATCCCCCCTGTATAACATAAAGGTATGTTGGCTCCATTTTTTGAGATATTTTCTTTTCATCTTTTTGTTTCTGTATATAAATTCCAGAATGTAGTTCAAAATGGAAGATGATTCATATAATTTTTGCATATATGAGACATTCATTCCTGCATGTAAAAATGCAAGAGAAAATCAATCTTCCAGTTATATTGCAGACAAATTATATATATAATAGTGCAATAGTGAAACCAAGGGTAAGAAGGTAAGAATATGTTTGAAAAAGACAAAAAAAAAGAAAAATGACATGATATTCAGGGAAGAGAAGTGGCTGAGTAGAAAAAGTCTTTTGACAGATGTTACATAATTAGCAGAATATCTCTTTAATGGTGATAGTGGAAATATATTTAATAACTACAGTCTGTTCTACTTTTTCCTATGAAGCCTCCATTAAGTAGGTTCCTGGAAGATAAGGCTGAGATAAGAGACTTTCTGAAAATGTAAAATTGGACATTTCAAAACTAGCAGCCTATTGTACTTTGGATATTTGTACCAAAGCGAAGGTTCAGTCTTTTCACATAACAGATACACTGGGACGGATTTTGTGACCTCCACAGGAACAAGGAAAATTTTGAAAACCTATTTCATTTCATCACCTGCCTCTCTCTTGATTAAGAAACAATGTGTAAAGGAATATTTTTTTGTTTACCTGTTAATTTCCTTTGTCTTTTCCAGTTTGAGGTGCAAACTGGCATAATTCCTCCAGTATTTTTCCATTTTCTGCACAAAAGTAGTCTTGGTTTTGAAATTAACATAGGGAGACATATTTATTACAACTATTCATATTTCTCCAACTTTTATAATCAGAAATAATAATGTTGCTTCTCATATTCTAATACCTACCAATCCAGGTAAGTTTATGGCATAACTCTCCTTAACAGAGACCCCATCTGACTGGGTTCTAATCTAACTCACAAAATCTTTCTGCATCATATTTAGAGCCTTGATCTCAGCTCACTGCAAAACTTGAACAATGAAACCCAAACAGATTGCTACTGTAATAGTAACTGCAATTTATTTTCCATGGTAGTACTTAAATGCTTTTTTTGCTAAATTTAAAAGATTTTCCACCAGCTGAATAAAGAATTTAGTTATTTTTTTTGGTCCATGTCTTACCCAGCTTTCACATGGGTAATGAAATTCTGGTATCTTTCTTCCCTCTACACCATGGAAATGTAGGTACCACTATAAATGAATCCTGACAAGGTGGAAAGATAAGCAAACATCTTGAAATTCACAAGTCCATGAGTGCGTGGGTTGTCAAATCTTAATTTAAACAAATTCAAAAACCAAATATCCAAAGTTTAGAAAACTCTTTGCAGTGTATTTTTTTTAACCCTGGAACTCCTGTTTTTATACTAGGCAAAAAATACTCCAAAGGGATTCATTCACTTTAAAAAAATCTATCCCATATCTGTGCTATAAGGGAACAAACACTTCTGGTCTCATTTCCTTATTAATGTCATTGAGAACTGTCTAGTTGATAAATCAACATTGGTGTCATAAACTGATATTCTGGATAGGTAGAAAATAATTGTTATTTCCTGGTTTCCCTTGATGCAAGTGTGTGAACAGGAAGAGCCGTGGGTGTGGCAGTAAAAGATAACGCAGTTTATGTGAAGCTTATGTTTTGATGTGGAATTTCAGAGCTGCTTTTCCTGCAGACCTCCTGTAAACACACGTGGTGTCTTTATCATCCTTGGGTCCAAGGCATGTTCATTACAATTGTGAACAAATGAATTCATTAACACTTTTTTTAAAAAGGTGATAATTCCTAGTGGTATTTTCAGTTAAGACAGAATTCAATTCAGTGTGTAAGTCACAGCACTACCCAGAGCTTTCTTTGGGAGACAGATCTCCTTTTAAGTCACTAGTCCTCTGTTTAAGTTTTAAATTACTAGTTTAAGTCATTAGCTCTCTGCTTTTCAGCATCATGATCTCATCAGATAAACACAAACACACACACAGAATAAAGTAAGTTTCAATGAACACAAAGGAAATATTAATAGAAAAACTAAATAAAGGATTATATAATTAATTTAATATTTTAAAAATTTTCTAAACAAATGAGAGTATACAATGTAACACAGAGAAATTCTTGTCTGTATTGTTCAGTCTCAAGGGATATTATCATACTCAAAATGGAGGTAATGGACAGAGAAGAGAAAATTACATATCCAAGTTTCCCTTAATAGGTAAAAATTAATGTAGACCTTTAGTAACTTTGAGAAAAGACAAAGAACTATTGCCTGTTATATCTGTAAATTGTATCTGACTAAGGAGTAGTTTGTGTTTCCTAAAATATTGCTGTGTCTTCAATTAGTTTTCTTTTGTTTTATTTGTATTTTGTTGTTGTTGTTGCTTTTAATCCTGTGTTACTTTTCTTTTTTATTCCTTATATTTTGCATTCCAGCTGTCAAATTCAGAACACAGCTTTTAACTTTAACATATTTGAAAATAACAAACGAAAGCTTAAATGCATTATGATAGAAAAGTGCAGAAAGACCTCACATTTGCTGAACTTACTTCAGTTTGTGAATTGAAGATGCCTATAAGATATAACTGCTCATTCTCAGCAGTTACTCATCTAGCATGTAGAGAAACTGAAGTGCTAATGTTTTAAAATTTAAAAAAAACCCAAAAACATTCAACAAAACAATACGCAAAAAAAGAGAATACAAAGCTTCAGAAGATTTCAGTTTCACTAAGTTAAAACTTTGTTAGATTGATTTCAAAAAGGTCTTTACTATTTCCTAAGTACTACAAATTCATACATATAAAATCTAACTGGAAATTAAGGCTTAACTCCTAGTCTTGTTGAAAGCAGAGGAAATACTTCTACTGACTAAGTCAGGGAGAAACCTTGAAACCGTCTGTTTTCTTAAAATTTTCTGACAAAAGAGTTCTTCATACCACGCAAAATTCTTTGTAAGTGAACTTAAAAATTTGCATTCAGTACATACCTAATAGCAGAAAATAAAATATCCTGTGCCTCTGAGTAGGAAGGTGTTTCAGTTCAGGTTTTGTACATATCTAAGAAATAAGAATAATAACTGTATTTTTCTTTGTGTCATTTGAAAAATAGAAATCTGTTCAACAGGTATGCTGCATGCTTGTATTTCTTTATGAAACAGATAAGGAGGAAACTGTAATTGTAGATCTGCATTTGAATTTAAGACATTGTGTGACTGACAATGACTGAGACAAAACAATGAAGCGATAAATTTTCTATATTCACTTACCTATTGAATTGAAGTCTTAAAATTGAAATGTATTTTGTAAGGCAAACTGAAAAACAAGGGGAAAACCTCTTTCAGGGACTAAAATGGAATTGCCAGGGGATTTAAGAATTGAGTCAATTTGGATATAGTTTTTCAATAAAAAACTTGGGAAATATTTCATTGTTCTTGTTCTTCAATGGTGTTTGGTTAGTGAAGGATTTAGCTCTGCTAACTGGTACTAGATAAGAACCACTTCAAACAAAAAACATGAAAAGAGGATGGACTTTACAAAATTATTTATGAGATCTCTGTTGGTACACTAAGACAGCAAGGACTGATGCTATCAGTTAATTTTTCTGTTCTTACACTCAATAGAAGAAAGCAAAGATCTCTTCCAGATCCACCACCACTGAGTAGTCTCGTTTAGGAGGATAACAAGCCCAAGAGAAAAAGTCTAGAGAGAGTTCTCAGTGAAGCTACTACAAAGCTCACTGCTTGCTTTCCACTCTCTTTCCATTCATTGATTTTCCTCACAGCCTCGAGTCCTGGACAGGGGTTTCAGTGCCACCCAAAAATCTCAGTATTTGCAACCAGAGCAGAAGCAGTGAGTGCAAGCTGAGCAGGTTTTAATCAGAACTGGTGACTGTGAAATAATTTTCTGTACAAAATCTCTCCATCCCCTTCCCACTGGAAAATTGCTCATTTTTTTCTTTTCTCTCTTTCTCCCTCTGCAGCCTCTGATCTTCTTTATTCATACACTCTAGCAAATACACAATTCTATTGCAATGTTTGATATGATAGAGTTTTAGCCAGTTGAGAATTTTCTGCTTTCAAGATTACACCACAATAGTTTCTAAAACACACAAAGGAGACAAACAGTGGTTCTCTATTGCTACTAATAAGCAGTCCACGGGGTTGTGTTATGCCACTGGCAAGCTTCTCACAGTGCAGATATTCTGATTCACTTTAGGTTGACTTGACAGATTACTTTTATTTCATGTGCTGGGGTTTTTTGTTTGTTTGTTTGCTTGTTGGTTTTTTGCTTTTACAGATCTGACTTAGACCAGGACATCATCTCTCATGAATATTTCCCCTTAACATCAGATAGCACAGGTACTATGTGTGAGTGAGGTGAGTGGCAAGGACGGAGACAGAGAAGTGGGGACGTTTTCAAGGATATATTTTTCTTCGCTGAGGCATGATATCTATTTTGTCTTTGCACCTACTGATTGCTATCAAACTTCAAATGCTACATCTTTTTTCCTTACCTATAGAATATGCAATAGTGTAATATTAAGATTTACCTCCATTAGAGTTTGGGACAGTCACTTTAATCCTTAGCAAAAGCAAAGCAAGGCATCCCAAAAGGAAACCAGGTGAAAATTCCACACCGTGCTTCCTTATCAAATTCTGCAGTAATACATATATCACAGAAAAGCTATTTTAGGTAGAGATTGTTCCATATGCTACAGGGTACTTTATTTTGGACTGTATATTTCTATCACTTATTTCAAGGTAAAATTGGGAAAGATAACATGGACCTGTAATATTTCTGTATAGTAGAGGTGGCCTTTGAGTCCTAGCAAAATACATGTATTGTACTTGAATATCTGTATAGAGGCTTTGCCCCAGAGGTCCCCGTTGTCCTTGATGGGCTGCAGCTGTGATGTCCTTAATTGGGCTGCAGCTGTGACCAATGAAGATAACTGGGATAAAAGGGGGTGGGTCAGCCAGTCAGGGAGAGCCTTGGAGGAGCCCTGAGCTGGGAGAGAACAAAATGCAGAAGAACGAGGCTGTGCTCTGGAGGTCTGCAGCCATGAGACTGCACCAAGGAGGTATGGACTTTAGAAGTCTGATAACAACAGTGTGGGACTCTAGAAATAGAACAACAACATTTCTGAGTGGTTTTTGTTGTTTTTGGTGGTTTTTTAGAGATATAGAAAATTCTATTTGGTTTATTCTGCTTGGTGTGTGCCCCCAAAATGAATCATTACCAAAGCACATAGCAATTTGATGACTGATAATGTATTCAAGGATAATTCCCACTAGAATCAGCACCTTTAAAATTGACTGCTTGACATTACATCTGTGCAGTGTGATAGTATTTAAATAGCAAAAATGATCTATACAGTAAGTATATATATATACACACACACTTAAAAATACAAAAAGGTCTTTTATTTTTATGTGTTATTTTTACATGCTTTTAAAAATCTATTCTATTAATTGAATTTTTCAGTGCAAAAAATGTTTTGGGGTGAAATGAGGAGTATTTATTCCTGAAAATTTGATGCAACAATAAGAAATAAAATTTTTGAAGTTTTATTTAGAACTTCCTTGTGGCTAGTTCTCATTTCTAAATAAGCTATTTAACCCATGGACAAGAGATATGAAGTCCTAACTTATACAAATTTGTCCAGATTACAAGACTTGAAAATTATAATTAGTCTATTTTCAGAAGACATTTCATATTCACATTTCAGACAAAATGCAGATTTTATTTAAAGATTTAAAGAATTTTGCATTTCCAAGGGTTTTTTGCTTAATTTATAATGAACATATATCTCCTAGTGAAAGTGGTTACCTTTTTATGTATAGCCAGGAAGTTTTCCACCATGAACAGAGTTCTATGTGTGCTTCACATAATAAATAACAAGCAAATTGCCTTTGGATAAAGACATCAAAGGAGAAAAGAAAGCAAAGCAGCAATAAGTCATTGTTTTCCTCCATGTTTCAATAAACAGGGCTAGTCAGTCCAGGTAATTGATATTAAATTCTATTCATTAAAATGTTAATTAACTCCTAGTTATTTAAGTTGAATCTCTATGGACAGACTATGAGTTGTTATATGTCATACAAACTCCATGCACCTAATTTTGGTCCAGCTTCAGAAGAAGTAGCTTGTATAAAAAGCAAAGCTTGTGCAAGCAAAAATAAATATTTATAAGGTTATCAGAAATTAATGTTAATAAAATGGTATAAATTTTAGAGCATCAAAATGAACTTAAATAGTCAGAGAACAATTTAGGCTTCCTGCTTCTTCTGCTTAAAAGATTTTATGACTTCATGCATTATTGTCCTTTGTTGCTACAAAAAGTTGCATATAATGTCATTTCCTTCTGACACAGCACAGGGAATGTTAGTGCTGGTGGGAAGGGAATACAGAGAGATGTGTGGGATGTAAAACTATCATTGTTGCAGACCCATGAAAAACATCCATGTTTCTTTTAGACAAGAAAGAGACTGTCGTTATTGTAGAGTAATCAAACTGATAATTAAAGCTCCTTTCATGTTTCTATATGAAGAGGAGTAAGTGCTCTAGGAATATTGAATACTAATGTAATATTAATCTTATTGAATATTAAGATTAAATGGGGGGTTTAGAAGCTTGAAAATGATCATTCTTCAGTTAAATTGTTGTAGCCGTGGCATGGTACATTAGTAAACACAGAAAACTAATTTTTTATTCTTCTTCTTGTAGGTGAAAAACAAAACAACAATAAACAAACCTGCAACACCATTATCAACTAGTAATTAAATGATGGCAGTACTCCCAAGGGTACACAATTCTTCAAGATACAGGATTTCTGCCAAGAATGTCTTTAGAGGCTTATATAGCTTGATAGGTGTTGTTTGCCAAGCTGATGTGGTCTTTCACTGAACTTGTTTCATTAATTTGATGTGTGAGAAATAAATATTTGCTGTGCAATTAACTGGAGATTATTATGGTCTAATGGAACTTCCCTATAGAAACAGATGCTCAGCCCTACACATACATAAAAAGGACATCACATTTGGTAGACAGAATAAAGCTGAGGGGAAAATATTGTTAAAGACATTTAATTGGGGAACAAAATTGATGCCCATGTAATAGTTTTTGCATTTGCTTAACTGAAGCAGCTAAGACAAAAATAACAGTTACCTTGTGTGCAGGTATGATATATGTCAAAGCCATACTGATACAGCCAGCAAAATTAACAAGCTTTTTTATACAAACCACATGTCTGAAGTTTTACACTTATCTTAAATATACAGTATTTTTTAAAACTAATTATGGCACTATATATTATGATAAATGGAAAGAAAAAAAACCTAAAAAATATGGGCTGAAAATCATAGTACTTAATAGCCAAGCCATCTTTTTCTGAATGACATAGCAAAATAAATAGATATATTCACTGTATTACCTAGTGAATACACTGAATTACCTAGTGAATTACCTGTGCAAACCACGGGTAAAAGGAGTTTGACTCTTGCACCAATACTTTTAGCCACTTGTCAGCTGCGGGACTTGGTACTTTTGGTGATAGTACAATACAAATCCCATCATTTAAAGGCTATGAAGTTTTAAACTAAAATAAGTAATTAAGTAAATAGATTAAAAAGTGTGTTAGTTAGTAAGTAATTAAGGGGGAGCCCTGGGTTGTAGCTTCTACTAACACTGCATTTCAGAACCAGTACGTTTATAAGAAGACTAAGGCAACTTACTCAAAGTGAAAATGCATGAATAAAACTGAGAAAATGCAAGCAGATTAACATAATTAATTCTACCTCTAAAATATATAGAAATGTTCAGCCCACATCAAGGTATTTTAGGCATTCATTTAGGACTTATGGCTCACCTTTTAAATTCTCCACACACCATTCTGTATTTTACATTCATCTGGGTATTTATGATCAGTGTAGATAAAGAAGAAGTTGTACATCCAATTCAAGCAAAATAAGGTCAGAACAAAGGTAGCATTGAATTTTCATAAATATTTTCCTTCAATAGTATGAAACACAAACATTTAAATCATAAATCTAAAAATATGAATCTAGATGAAAATCTATATATAGAAATAGACATAGATATGTGTTAAAATCAAAATGTTTTGGAATATCTAATATTTGAAACTTTTCCAAATGTCTCCATCTTTTTTCAGGCCAGGCACCATCATAGGAAGTTCCTTGAAAGTCTTTAGATCCAGCAACATATCATCCTTACCATAGAAAGAAAGCTCAAACATGATAGTATAATGTAGCCAGAAAAGAGATACAAAAGTACCTATCCTATAATTTTTGAGAGTTATTTTTGTCTGAAGACTTCCTTGTTAGTGCTGTAGGGAAAGTTAAAATGCCAAGCTATGTTAAAATACCAATCTTAATAGGTCTAGATCGGAACATCAGAGGTGACATAATTCATAAGGCAATTAGAGGTGCCAGTTTTCCTCCCTCTATTTAAATCTTCTGGTAATCTTGCAGAAAAAGTTAGTTTCCAGTTCTAAGTGCTTACAATCCTTTATTCCTGTTTGGTTTTCAGTCAGGCCCTGCTGCTTTCCTGCTCTGGCATTGTAAGCAACATGAATGCCTTGGGATACATGTCCAGAGCTTCCTGGGGAGCAGCTCCTTTCCTGGCATTAGTCTGTTTTATTCTCAGTACTGAACTGAGGTCATCTGCAGGACTGAGGCTGGCTTCCAGCTACACAGAAAGTGAGAGGTGACAAAAGAGTGAAATCATCCCTCAAAACTAAATATTGAGGTAAGACATCCTCCAGACCTAGAGGTGGGTAACAATAAGCCAGCCAGGATTTTATTGTCCCCGGGAATGCCCATTCAGTTTTGTTGATGTTTCTGAAACAAGTTAGGATTACCACACTATACCTGAGTGCAGGATAAGGACCAGCAGTGAGCAGGGAAGCTGTTGATTCCTGGGTTAGATCTCTGTGGAGTCACAAAAAGCCACACACACTGATTCACCCTGACATTAAAATAAAGCAGAAATAGCTCTCTGTAGTTCCTGCAGTTCCTCCACAATCAGAATCTTACCCTAAAGTGCCTTGCAGAGCAAACAGCAACCTCACAGGAAAGCTCCATTATGCAAATTATGCAGCAGAGGTACAAGAATGTGCAAATCTTAGAGGGCACCTGTGCCTGAAACTATTCTTGCTAAAAATGAGAAACAGAAGATTAATTTGCTATGGTATTTGCCACAAAATATTACAGTTTATAACTGATAACTTAACATCTTCACTGATAAAAGAGCTAATAAATAAAGTAGAGCAGGTATTTTACAGGTGTTAAGAAACATAACAATTCCCCTTAAAATAGTATTCTGCCACGTGACACAATGAAAGCCTTTGTGATATTACTCTTTGTGTATGATGAAGTAGCCACAAAACCAATTCTGCCACTTAGGAAAAGAGCCATTCTTCTCCCTGGCCTTTTAAAAGAGCCTGTCCTGCCAACCATAAAAACAATTAGCTTAGTGAATAGATCTGTGAATAGAAGGCTGCCTCATTAAAGGCTCCATGAATGTCGTGGTTTCTTTGGTTAGATGTGTTATTTTTGAGGTTTCCCAGACAGGTCTATTTGCTTTCTGTTTACATTTGTTGCCACTGGGAACCATGTACCTCTCATATCAAAACTGCTATCAGTAATAAAATAACAAAGCTGAGGGCAGGCTGCCAACTAAATAAGGCTGTAACAGGACTCATTAGAAAATTCTAGAGCAGTTTTGGTGATGATCAAGAAGAAAAGGACTATTATCATAAATTTAATAAATAATCCTTGACGTTATTTTTAACTAATGACAATAATATTACACCAAAAAAGGTGATGGACAGAGGGTAAAGGGGTGAACTGAAATTATGGGAAGTGGGCATTTCTTCAAAAGACAACTGTCTGGAAATTTTTTGCCACCTTCTGAGTAGCTCTGGCAAGTCACCCTCATAAAACTCCTTGCACTGAAAAGGAGAAGCTTGTCTTAAGACATGCCAAATTCTGACCAATTGAACCTGCCTTTCTTTGAAAGCCAGATTCTAAAAGCCAGATAGATCTCTAATGATCAATAAGACCACATACCTAACTGTATTTGAAAAATTTGTTAACGCTTTTCCAGTTTTATTACTGCAGAGAAAGATGGAAAACATAAAAAGACACTTTAAAACATTAAGCTTACCCTTATTACACTGCACAGAGACATGACACAGACATTTAAAACTCAATTTGCTACTTCTTTCTTCAGCAGTGGGCTCTGGTAATTTCAAAATTTCCCATCACTCTCCATCATGCATAACACACTTTACAATTCCCTCACTTTACTTTCCTTCTACTTCTCCTTTTCTTTTTTCTTTCCCTCTTCTCCCTACCTTTGCTCCCTCTTCCTATCTCCCTCATCTTCTCCTATTTCCTTTACCTTTACCTCCATAGACAAATACACTTTTTAAAGACAAGATCAGAAAAGTAAAGTAGGAATTAATCATGTAGATAAAGTTTTTGCACTTTAATTAAGCTTCCACTTTTGCAACATACAGGTATCTGCAATGAAGTCAAATTAAAGAATCTTGGGCAACCAACACCTTTTAACGCTACAGAATATGATCATATGGCAGAAAAAATGTTCAAGATTTTGTCATTCAGAAGTCACTAAATCCATCTGTATTCACTATCCCTTTGAATCCTTTTTTTTAATATGAAAATCATAGTGCCTCCTTGACACTTTAACATACCTCTCATCAAATGATGCTGGGGCTTATACTATTTGACTAGAAATCAATAGTCTCATCCTGAGACTATCTGTAGTGGTTATCATCAAATCTGCTGATAAAGATTTTTAGTCGTTTACTTGAAGAAAACTATTATGAACAGTACCTGCAAATTGACTTCTAAATGCATAAAACAAACAGAAATAAAGTTTGGTGAACCACTTGTTATTTATCATCTTATATTTTTGTTAAAAGACCCTTCCACACTGAACAAACAACAGAACTAAATTAGCTTTGTTTTATGTCATCAAGCTTGCAGAAATGCTGACAGATGCTGATCTGACCTCTGGTTATCAGGATCTGACAGGTGGGTTAGATACCATCTGCTGTCATTTAGGGATGTCACTGACAGAGAGTGATGTCACTGTTGTGTCACGAGGGCCAATGGCTGCTGTTTAAACAACACTTTTGGTTCAGCAAATGGAGGCAGAACAGGAATGAACAAACCCTTCAGCTGCTGCCCCTGCTGCAGAAAACTTGGCTCCTAACGTGGCTGGCTAAATTAGTAATTGTTCCTAAAATTCCTCACATTTCTTGTGTGAGAAGAATATTTAATTCAAGTTTCAAATACAAAAAATTAACTGTTTCATTTATCACCACAGCAACAAATTAAATACTGTGACTATAAAATAGCAACTTCTAAGAATTTCCTGTAACTTCCTGAAAGTACCAACCTTTTCCCTTACATTCAGTGATCTGTCTTACAACATGGACATCTACTTTTTTACTATTTCCTCTTGACTGGTATAAGTAAATGGGCATTTATTAAATAGAGTTTAATAATGCAATGTTATTTTAGGAGCTTAAACATTACAATTTAACTGTAATGTTAACATATTTAAACTTCCAACATATAATATGTTATAATTGCTAACTTAACAGTCTCCTCCCAGCCCATTAAAAAAAAAAAAAAAAGCCTACATAAAATCAACAAACAAAAAACCCTGAGAAATTTTACACAGCTAAAAGACTCGGTGACAGTGTAGGCGCTGCTGGAGAAATGGCTTTTGTAAAAAGCCAGACTTAGCCTGCTTCTACCTGAACACCTTTACAACTTTGTTCAAGCAGAGGCTACCTATAATCTTCAGATGTCTTAGTAACGCTAAAATGGCAACACAACAAGAACACGAAAATGCTTCTCTCTGACATTGTATAAATAAATGAGAGGTTGCAGTTGCTGGTCTGACACCCCTTGGAAATCTACAGAATGAAAATAGAAAAAAAAATCACCCCTCCCACTTTACAAAGGTAAATTGAGACTCAAAAGTTTAAATGATTCAGTAAAGATTATGTACTAATTTGTGCCTTAGTTATTTGCTTATAATGAAATGTTTCTATATATCCTCCACAGCTAATTATCCACATTTTTACAAAACTAAACTGATTAAATGAACAAGAAAAAAAAGAGATGTTTCAGTAAGTCAAAGTCTCTGGATCTAATTCAATATACATCGTCAATAAAAGAAATTAAACAATGCAATATGCTTATCATAATCTAAATATGGTATAGGTGACAGAACTGTCTGAAAATGTGAATTGAAGTTGCATGTCATTAAAACTAGGTTTGTTTATGTTTTCAAAAATCAGTATAATTTAAAAGCTAATGAAGTAAGAGACCAGAATAAGAGAACTATGTGCAATTCCATTACTTTTCTCACATTTGATTGCTCAAATAGGACATAATAATCATATAAAAAGTACAAAATGCAATTGAAATGTAGAGGAAAGATGACAAACAGAAATTATAGGTAGTCTACATTTATCTTTACCAATCTCCTCAATCATCCTTCACATGATTACCTTACTTTCTATTGAATAGATAACTCTATTATTAAATGCTATTGAAGAGAATTTCAATAATGCTCTAACTTCCTTTTCAAAAGCAGGATTTGAAAACATCAGAAGAATCTTTGCCTTGTCTTCTGAAGCATAAAGAAAAAAACCAGATGCTGGCAGTGATTTTCTACTTGTGGAAAATGTATGTGTGCTCCTCATAGAACAGAGAGGTGTCACAACAGACATGTAAAACTTCATAATTACTTCTTCATTCCAGACTCACCCAGTGTGACTGCCCTCAAAGGTTCAAAAATTGTATCAACTCTGATTCTGGAATTGTCTGCCTACTCTAAAATTAGCCAACATCACGTAATAGAGTTTTGGATATTCAGATTTCTGGTGGATGGAAATCCCACTAGACTAGCAGTAGAAAGCATCCATTTTCCTGTGGATTTTTGCTAGCCTTAAACAAACAAACAAACAAAACAAACAAAAAGAAAAAAAACCCTAAACAACAAAAATCGCCTCACTAAGAGAGCAAATGAAAAATACCAAGTTTTATATCTCCAGTCACTATCAGTGGTTTAACACACAGCATTTTCACTGTTTCAGTTTGACAGTGTAACACATGAAACAATTGCTGTGTAATGTAACAACCAACTACTCTGCAGTTCAATCTCGTGTGTGTAAAAGAATTTGAATTACCACTCTTGCTATCCCATCTGTTTCTCTGATTGCTGCTGGCTTCTCCACAGGGATAGAAAACAGTCATTTAGTTGCCTCACTGTTAACACCTGTGATTGCTGCTGGCTGAGAACAAATATGCTGGGCTGCTGAAAAAGCCATACTAGCTTTAAGGTCCTTACTCTTAGATGATCCTTAATTGCTGGATGAAGGTAAAAGGTGGCCAGCACTGTAACCTGGATAAAGGTATTAAAGTAAGAGACAAAGGCAGGCTGGGGATTGGAACTAGTTGATCTCTAAGGTCCCTTCCAACCTTAACCATTTTTTGATTCTATAATATATGGCTCTGTATATCACTCTGCCAATATAAAAAATATTGTTAGGAATCAGAGCCTTTATTCTCATACAGTAAAGCAATCCTTATCAGGTGATTTCATTTGTGCATCTGTAAAGAACATTAACGACTTTTACAGGAAAAAGTCTTTTTTCTGTCTGGCAGTTGTAGACTGGGGACCACTGCTCTAAAGATACATAAATGCATTTGGGTTTTTACATATATCTTCAGGATGATCTCTTCCTCTTTTTTAAAATTTAACATTTCCATCCTCTATCTCCTCCCTTGCACTCTTTATTTCCGTGCATGAAATATATTTTTTGTAGAGATAGAAGCCCATGGCTTGATATACAAGTGGTAGAATATCTAAATATTGGTATAATGTGAGTGGACTTTGAAGGGCACAAACACAGGGCTTTCTAAGAGTGGTTGTCTTGTTATATATTCATCCATCAACACTGACATAAGCACTAGAAAAACTATCAATACTTCAAGAACAGAGTTATATTTTAGACTTATATCCTGCACCTCAAGTAATTTTTGAAGTTAATGGCAATTACAAAAAAAATTAAAACTTTTAGGGAATGCTAGGTAATGAAATGGCTTTCAATTGAAAGGGGAAAATTATTATATTCTGTTAAAGAAATTGCTCCAAAGAGAGTTAATATGCCTCAAGGTGAAACCGATAAACAGAAAGATCTTGTAGTATTTTTATTCTTCCTGCCAACAGATGAAGAACACGTACATTAGGCTTGATAACTGTGTTGCTTACTTTTGATATGAGAAAGCACCTGTTGACTTGGCAGTGAACAGAGCTACTTCTGAAAGGCTTTGTCTTTTCTGTTTCAAAGTTTCAAAGGACAGTTCTGATAAAAATGTCTTTTGTATTTCATGTAAGGATTGACTTATACCTCACTTAGTCTTTTCTCTGACCAGCGGGACTGTGGAGCATAAGAGTATCTGCTCCAGAGTTTTCACTGTGGTGGCAGCATTCATGAGACTGAGAGACTGTTAAAAGGACTGTCACAGTAAACTTTCTGCAATTTAAAAGGGTAAATTACACTTCTAGATCTGGGGATCTCCATTTTAAATGCAGATGAGACCCAAGGGAAAAAAAGATGGAGAAAAAACAACAAAGGAAGGGTGTTTTGACTCTATAATAGCTTGATTTGTACTGTGTTCTGATGCTTTGTGAAATGCAAAATTTCACCTTGGTAAGCTGAGGAGAGACTGTAGCTTTCATTTCTTAAGCAAGTGCTGTATAACATCAGGAAAAAACATGTTCATCACAGATTTTTTGAGGCAGTTCAGAGCTGACCACGCACATTGAGGATACTCTGAACGCATATCAAGGACTGGATCTCTACATACAGTCTTAGAGGATCATATATGATTAGTGAAACTATGGAATTATGAGTTTCAGATATCTCCAGGATCAGAATGTTGAACCACTATGCTAGTTCCAGTAGAAATATTTTGATTCATGCAGCCTGGTAGAATTTAGTGCCACTAGCCAGGTTGAATTATTTGTTAGATTTAGCAGCTGTTTTGGATCTCTCTGTGCTGGATTCAAGAAAAGAACCCCCAGGAAGACTAAATCATCTTGATATATTGTGGACTCCTATGAGCTGGGCAGCTGAAGTGTCTCATAGACTCCCTTACACGCAGTGGCAGCATCTCCATTGACTGTGGTGGCTGCTCAAACACCCCCTACACACACAGACAGCCAAATGAAGGTGTTTAGTCTAAGCTTGTTCCATATTCAGAGAATATGGAAGAAGCCTCCAGAAAGTGGAAGCATGCTTCATCTAGAGGGAAAAGCATGCAGATGTGTCCACAGAGAGAAATGAATTGGTGACAGGTTCTTCATAGGTCTGTGTGGAAAGTATCATATTCCTTATGTCCAGCTATTCTGATTAAACTAGCAGCTAAGATTCCACCCAGTAATGTTCATTAACAGTCAGTTTTCTTACTTGGATAACATTTCTTTTTAAAATTCAATCAAGGTATTTTCTTCTGATGATCTTTGTTTAAACAGTAACTACTTTTTAATTTATCAGTAACACATAACACTCCTGGGGTAGCTGACTTCACAAGCAACTTACTCTAATTTCCACGCTGCAGACCCACTACTCACATGCACTACTGGCATCTCTATCCATACCTGCTCCTCACAGAATGGTCTGGGCTGGAAGGGACCTTAAGTTCATCTAGTTCCAACCCCCTGTCATAGACAGTGACACCTTTCACTAGTCCAGGCTGCTCAGAGCTCTATCCAATTCAGCCATAAACACTTCCAGGGATGGAGCAACTTACTGAAGGGAACACTGCATAAATTTGGTTTGCAGATTGCAAATGAATATGGGTAATTTTAATTCACAGTGGTTAGTAAAGAGATGTATACACATGGTAAATAGCCTGGTGTTCATGGCATACCCTCTCTGGGCTATAAAAATTAGAAGCTGCTAAATAATTAAAATAAGCTCGTAAATTGGGTCAAATAAGACTACATACTCTTCCATATTCCAGCTGTGTTTTCTTCCATTTCCTTTCCCAGTTTGAATGTAGGGGACCATTAGAGTATTTGCTTTTCCCTTCTGAGTTTCATTTATACTCCTGTATTTTCCTGTTTTTCATTGAAAAGGATTGTGCAGTGACTTCAACTTCTTACTAGGACAGAAAATGGGTTGTTATGGAGACACCCAGCAGGAGCTTACATCCTCATCTTTAACTGGGAAACCTGAAGGTTTGCTCTGAAGTTTTCAAGAACAGTCCCTGATCATAAAGCAGCTTTTAAGTTAGGTAGGTTCTCTCAGTCTCTGCTATTGCTGCAACTGTCTCTCACCTTGTACACCTGAGTAGAAAACACAGAGAAATCCTGAGGCCATACACACTCAGCAGCAGCAAATCACATCCTCAATCATCAGACAGTGCTGGATCCACATAATCTGTCATTTTTGCCTCATCTTTCTCAAATGGCTCCGGCCTCACCAGAGCTGATATTCCAGAGGTCTTCTGTTTTTCACCATTAGGAAGATTTTATTGTGTTTGCCTGCTTTGTTGGGCTCTATAATGAATAAACAATAAACTGAATGCAAGTTTGCTATTTGTTTAACATATGCTAAGGAGATGATTATTTTAAGTTGTTCTATATTGTAAAGTAGCTGTTTTGGGGTAGTTGTCAAACTATAAGGCAGTTTTATTTCATAAAGCCACATTCACCTCCACTTTTAAAGACTTCATAAAATGCTTGATTACTTCTCACAGAAAAATACCTCCAAATGAGGATTGGTAAAGGATATTACTATCTGAGACAGAGTCATTCCTCATGTCTTGTTATCCTTCTTCACTGCATCAGTTGGAAATTAGCACAGCATTTATTTTCTCATCTCTTGGTGATACTGTTATCAAAACAAGTTATGTATGTGTTTTTCATTTAGCCACTACATAACTGTGCCACTCCTCCAGCCTGCAACCGCAGAGCAGTGAGGCAGTCACCCAGTTACATCCTCAACTATCACATAAGTCTTAGCATAGTGGAAAATAATGCTGAAAATGGAGGGGCTACAGTCTATTCATAACATACATCCATGTTTTTCTCCAGTCCTGTGGAAGAACAATAATCAGGTGGAATTAAGGCCTTTTTAATATGTATTGACATTTTTTATGAGTCTATATCTAATCCTTCTTTTAGCAGAAAATTAAAACTATATTTTTCAGGTAATCCGACTCAAATTTCTAAATTTCCTATAATTATAGTTGAAGCCAGAATAAGAAACCACACAAGGACATGACATAAAATCTAAATGTGATTGTCTTTATATGTTAGCATATCTTTAATATCATCATAGACCCAATTCCTATTTTCATCATTGTGAGATGGCACTGATCCTTAGGTATCTCAAAGTTATGCGTTTATTTTTTAAAATTATAATCTCATTGCCCCATTCCTAACATGTTGGAAGTTTCAAATCTTAAAATCTTGTCTGTCAGACATTTAATGCAGGGAAAATATAAAATATTTAAAGTTAAATATCACTTCTGTGCTAGAGAGTAAAAGTACTTTTATTCAAGGGCATTTTAATAGTTCCTCTTCTATGCCATAAAAGAGCTTTTTTATATTTCATCTTATTTAAACTCTTCTTTATTTCAGATCTGTCATCATGTTTTCTCAGCCACAAGTTTCACTTGCATAGTAAAGTACAAAAGTGATCTGATTTCTCTTCCTGACAGTGCTTATGCCACATGGTTATCACTCCTACGGCACACAGCTTCTTCTCAAACATCTTTAATGAATAGAAAAAGAGTCAAGCACAAGCTTGTCTGTAAGTATGAACACAGATCCTGGTGAGCCAAACCTTAAGGCTATGGCAGAATTTCAGCTCATTAGTAATTTTCTCTAGTATTTTAGAAAGATATTACCTACTTTTTGCCTTGTATACCAGTAACACAGAAACTTCAAGCAATTAAAATAGAAATTTTTAATTGTTTAGGTAGTCACAACTGTAGTTAAGCCTTTCTGTTTTCTGAATATTCAGAATGTATAATAAACCAATGTTTATTTATAGCCTGCAATTCTACTCAGTAGTATAGTTCAACACTATTGCAGTTATATATTATTAAGACCATGTTAAACTTTATCACGACCAAATTAATTGAATCAAGATACTATGATAAACAATGACGCAACTTCATTGCTATATCAATAATTAAATTAATTTTCAGAAAAACAAAACAAAAAAAAAACCCACCCCGCTTGTTCTGATACTGAATAGCTGCTTAAATGCACATGTGCACATGAATCCCAGGCTGGCTTCATTAATTTATTTATGCTTGTCTTTTATCAGTTTTCTCTTCTTTCCTATTCAAGTCAGTATCTTAAAGGGCTTTTGTCACTGTTTTTCACAACGTTATAGATAAAAGTAGAGTGTTATCTGAGGAGTTACAGTCTAATAACAGGAAATTTGCTGGTTTGCACTTCCTTTTGTTTCTCTATTTAACCTGGTTAGTTTCAGATATGATGAATTAAAAGTATATCCAATTAGATATTCTTATATTCAAATGTTGGTAAAAATAATTAAATACATGTGTTTATCTGCTGATAACAAAATGAGATAACACAATTAGTTGTGTTTTTTTTTTCTCCTGGGATGTACCTTTGAATAAATGTAAATTGAAAGAATGTAATTCTTTAAGACATAAGCACAAATTATTATTAGAGTATACAATCAGTGATAGAAAATCAGTTTAACAAAACAACTCTGAAAGTTACCACTGAGGAGACATCCTTACACAGCATCTACTGGAAAGCTGGAGGGTTTGATTGTAGCCTTAATTTTATTTAAGGAATGTGTGATATTCCCGTAGGACATAAGAAAGCAGTGACTCTGAAAAGATACATTCCAAATAGAAAATCAGTTGACAGGGAATTCCCAGTAGGACTCTGTGGAGGAATACTCTTGTATCTGTAAACAAGATGGAGGGACAAAAAATTAGAAATTCAGTTCTCAATCCTGAATAAAGGGGTTTTAAAGGAGTCCAGCTTTAAATCACAACAGTTGCAAGAAATTTTGGATTTTTTTTTTTAATTGTATCAGAAAATTATCCTATATAATGTATAAGTATCACCTTAAAAAAAGGGGGGTGGGTAGTAAAGGGCTATAGAGGAGATGCAAAGCTATTTCAGTGATAAGAAGCTGAGACAGAGCTCAGAATACAAATTAAGGCACATCCATTCGTGGTGACAGTGATTAGTCATTGCAGTAGCTGACCACTCAGTGTGTTAACTCTATCTCTCAAAGCCTTCAGATCAAAACTGGATATGCCCACAGAAGTTATCTCTTAGCAAAACTCAAACATTTGTATCTGTAGGCAGAGAGGCTGGGTAACAAGTTTTAACTAAGCTGAGGAGTAACATTTTTGGATGAAATTTAATAGTCTATATATAGAAGATGCTACAAGGACATTAGCTGACCCTGTAAATCCAGAAGGTATATATTAGGAGGTTAAATGCATTGCCCTCTTTGCCACCATATAGTTCTAGGCAGACAATGTTCACATGTCCTGGACTGCAGAATGATAATTAGACATTCAGCATCACTTCAGCAAAGAGAAATAATGTTTCCTCTGAATCATTCCTGTAGTACTTTGACTTCTCTAATTGGATCAATACTAGATAAAGCAAATTCGTTATGTGGTGTTTAAGGTGTAAATGGAACTTTGAGGAAGAACATCAGAAATTAGGTGTCTATTGCAAACTTTGCTTTATTACACCATAGGCACTGCTCCCAAGCTTAGAGGGTTTTAGCTTTTTTTTTTTTTTTGAGATGGGCAGCTTTGAGAAAATCTGCTCTACAAAACCAATCCCATTCCTAGTCATCTGAATAAAATTCTCAGAATGGAAAAATAATCCCAGTGCAGTTAAATCTGAAACTATATTAGAAGCTAATGTGTTGCAATGCTCAAGATGTCTGATGGTACACAGGGAAATAGTTACAGTGAATGAAACCACAAGAACCTCCCCTTAAAAACAAGATTAAAAACATGTTTTTAGCAGAGCTTGAATTCACTTTTCAGCTACTTGCTGAAAGCTCTGTTATCAGTAATTTTGGATGAGGTTTTAAAATCTCTGCATTAGCAATCTCAAGAAAATGATGCAATTTGGTATATTAATTATGACAACTTACTTCAGTTACTTTGCTGGTAAGTAGGGTTTTTTTTATCTTTGTTTATTTATTTTATCCCAGAATTCACCAAACCCTAACTAACTGAGGAACAGAATGCTAATTTAATAATCAAGGATGAAAATTGCTCAGTTTTAGTCCTTAAACTCTTCAAACTGCTGTTTTATGGAGGAAAATAAAAATAAGGGGGGAAAAAAGTATTAAAATACTTAAAGGAGTAGATAGTAATTAAAAGTGCATCTGAAGCAAAATTAAAATTACATCTGAATGAAAAAGTAGAAAATATGGATTCATATCTATTTTTTATAATTAGTTGAACTAAACAATATATTATTTCAGAACTTTTATAAAACTGTGTCTTGGAGAACTTTTAAAAGGTCATTTAAATGTAGTCACTTAAACCAAAGAACTTAAAAGAAAAAAAATGTATTTTTTTTAATGGCCTGAATAATATGCAAAAGATATTTCAGATATGAGCCATCTTTTTCACTTCACAAAGTTATCTACCTCTCCCTCATTCAACTGAGATGAGACTGGTTTTCTACAGGCAGTGAAATATTGCTTTTGGTGTGCTACACTGATGTTTTAAGATACTTTTGCCCAAATTAAAAGTGAGACCCAGAAACTTTTCTGGATTATTATTATTATTTTAAAAGATGTTTCATATTATCTTCCAGGAATCTCTTTCAACAAAGACTCGCAATTTCTGAAAACTCATTTCTTAGTAATTATGTTCAAATTACATGCCTTTTAAATGGCATGTAGTGATAGGACAAGGGGTGACAGTTCTAAATGGAAAGAGGTAAGGTTTAGAGTGGATATTGAAAATGAGTATTTTACAGTGATGGTGGTGGAGCACTGGAACAGGTTGTCCAGAGAAGCTGTGGCTGCCCCATCCCTGAAAGCATTCAAGGCCATGTTGGATGGGACTTTTAGCAACCTGATCTAGTGGAAGGTGGCCCTGCCCATGGCATGAAGTTTGAACTAGATGAATTTTTAAGTCCCTCCCACCCCAAATCGATCTATGATACTATGAAATGACAAAAAGTCTAAAAAGAATAACTGTAAAAAAAGAGTAACCACGCATTTAAAAATCATATTATTTTGTTTTTATATATTTAAAAAAAGTTTTATCTGCTCTTAGTAATGACTTTCCAATTTCTCATACTCCATATAAAAATGCATATGCAACTTTTAACAGACAAACCCGTTTCATTTGAAAGTAATTTTACAAATGCAAGGACATTTACAATGGAAACCTGGTTTTGTGGCTTCTCATAAGGCTGTAGCAAAACTGTTGTTTGCTTCCCTGGAGTGCACTTTTCACTGCAGATGCCTGTAGCTGTGGCTCTCTGCACATCCGTGTATTGGCCACACCCATGTGCCCTGCTGGCCAAGACCACCCTGCTGAGGGGAGATTCCTCTGTTCACCTGCATGTGCTTTATTTACCCCCCCAGCCAGCAGCGGGCCACAGCTCTCGGTCATGCAATACCCTGAAGATGCCAGCGCGCTCCTCAACTCCACGGTGTGGATGCTGTGTGTGTTTGAGTACCCCAGCGAGGAGAATGAGGAGCCAGTGGTCTACTGGAGGAAAGGTCCTGACTGCCACAACCAGCAGAGTCTCCAGTCCAGCCCCAGCACAGGCGGGCCGCAGGTGCAGATAACAAAAAACATCCTCAGGGGGTTCTCCATCTTAAAACTGAGCAACGTTGACCAGAACGCCAGTAACTCCTATTTCTGTGATGTGATGCTAACAGAGAAAATACAGGGCAAATGTGGAAATGGCACCAAACTGACTGTGCATGGTAAGGAGCATTTGGGAGTACAAAAAGGGAGTGACAGAAAACAGATTGATGTGTGCAAGAGGAAATAAATTTTCCTTCAGCCCTACTACCTTCTCTGCTACTGCTTGTGTCTGCCAAAAGAAAGGTGTAAAGGAGCAGTGTACCATCATACAAGTAGGGGAGGGTAGGTACAACATTTCTTTGGTGCTAACTATTCATACAGCTGGACAGACTTCTCAGGGACAGTGAATTTCTGTGGATCTAAACCAGTTCAGTTCACTGGTTCATATATTTTATGAAATTCTAAATATTTATGTATCAAAATACATTATATTTTGGTGTCTGTATTTAGGTATTTATTTTAATATTTTTTCTTAATCTCCTCTGCAAACCTTTGCTGAGTCTTTATGCCAAACTTATAAACACCCAAATCAAGTACCTGATAACCCCTTTTATAATTTTCTTCAGTCTTTATAAACAAACGGTCTCTTGAAAAATGCAGCTTGGACTTTCTCTTCCAGTTTGTCAAAAGATGTATAGTAAACTCACACAGCAGTGTGTGTTTTTAGAGCATACACCCGAAGTAGGGATATATGTAAGCAGAGTTTTCTTTCCATTTGATGGCAAAATATTTTTCAATAATTTATAACTTTCCTCTGTCTTCTAACTATTAATTCAATTTCCAGAATTCTGCTGAGCATATGACCTCAGTGACTGATATACAGAATTTCACATGAGCCAAATTTTCTTTATGTGAACTTTCCAGAAAATCAGGTTTGCAAGTGCTAAAATGCCACAAAGCAGTTTTCTCATTCTAGATTTCACACTGTATTTAAAAATATCCAACAATTCTTCAGAGTTCCTAAAAAAAAAACATGATTAAGGAAATTCTGTTGACAATTACACCATATGCATATGTTAGTTTTAGCCTGAAAAAAAAAAGGAAGAAAAAGTTGTATGAGACTTGGTAAGATAACTGTCTTTTACATTGCCTTTTCTACATAACAGATGTTTTCAGATCTCCCACTTCTACTAAACAGAGAATCTTATTTACTTTCCTTTGCATAAGTAATTTGCAACAGGTTCAGAAATCTCACGTCTGGAGTAAAAAGAGAGAAGCTTAACTCCTGAAAAAACAGTAAAAGAAAATGTGATGAAAACAAAGACGATCGCCCTTTGGTCAATTTTCACTAATTCTTCAAATTAAATCTTATCAAAAACCAACTTTTTTTTTTCTATTTCAAATATTTAATTTTTCTTCTCTTTGTTCCAGATTTGAAATGCAATGACTGTACATCAGATAAGATCTGGCGGGGTTGGTTCCTTCTTTTTGGATATACCATCTTTGTCACCATATTTATCATAGCTTTTGGTGTAAGTAATAACTTCAAAATCAAATAATACAAACCTAAAGATGGGTAGCGTTCTCTGATGGAGAGAAACAATAAGCAAAGTAGCCTGAATATTCACCTGTGAAAAAGTAAAGAGTCCCTCTCTATTTCCTATTTAAAGAGTTAGAAGTATAGCCCCCACCCTGTTTTGAGGGCATGGCATGAAAAAAAAAAAAGGTAAGCCGTGACATACAAACAAATTGCAAGAGGTTTTTTTCTGAGCTTGCTGAAAACAGAGAAGCTATTTTCCCTATTGCTGGCTGATCTTTTTACTTTTACCTGGAAACAAAAGAGGAAACAAATGCCTAAAGCGATTAGCAGTTTGAACACATTCTGGTTGCTTTATGCTTCTGAACACCAGCTTCTATTTTTATGATCTCCTCTGGACACATATCACTGTCTGCTCATCTTTTATCTTACTCATGTATCTGTCCAACCAATCAGTCATGCCAGGGCTTTTTGCCCAACCCCACCCACTAGTTGGTTTGGACCACTGCTGGACATTTACCTGGCCAGCAGTGCAGCACCCTGACAGCTGGAATAGTTGGGAAGACTTTTGCAAGAGAACAAGAAAACATTTGTTTGCATATACAAAAATGTCTAAATCTGGGGTGAATAAAATGTCTAAATCTTTGTATGCTTCCCATTGTATTTTAAAAATCCTTCAATCTTTCTTCGTTGTGGTTCAGTTCTCCACTTCAGGAAAAAACTTAAGAGTCATTTTAATCAAGTACTTTTTATGGAACAAAATCCTAAAAAGACAGCTAATGAATAACTCTATTTTGATCCTACTTGGTAATAATCTTCATGTAAATGAAACCATTTGGAAACAAACAAACCTGTGTGGAACGCCAGCTGAGCTGTGCCATAACTTGAGGCAAA
Organism: Agelaius tricolor; assembly: GCF_023055355.1. NCBI lineage: Eukaryota > Metazoa > Chordata > Aves > Passeriformes > Icteridae > Agelaius > Agelaius tricolor. Next base: position 21,848,752 of record NW_027269267.1, on the reverse strand, counting down.
TGAGCATCACAAGTTCTTGAAAGCTGGATGGATGACACTACATTCCTGCCTAACCCTCAACAGTACAACATGCTCTACTTAAGTTTACAAGGTCTTTACCTGGAAGTGTAATTCCAAATTATAATTGATATGAGACCTCAAAAAACTACTTCACCAATGCTTCACCAATACCTCTCCTCAAAGTTACTGTGGTAGAGACCCTTAAAAGTTAAAAAACATGTGCTAAATTGGATCAAGAGGGAATAGGTACCAAACTTACACAGGCTTCAGGGAACAACTCAGCTCTGGAGGAATTACCATGGTTTAAACCAGTAGCTCTTCTAACTCTAGAGAGATGGATCTTTCAGACAGCCAAATCCTGACCGAAAGGCAGGATTTCCTTCACTGCTCTTTCTCAAATTGTGCTGCTTAAAGGTACTGCTACTTCAGTGTTACTGAATCTGGTATTATGGCAACCGTTCTCTCTCTGCTGATACTGCCAGACAGCCAAAAACTTCATTATCACATAATCTCAGCTCCAGTGACATAACTTACAAGAATTACAAAGACATTTAGGATATCTGATGGCCCTTCTAGGTGAAGGTTTGGGTTTTGTTTTCCTTAACAACTGGTTGTTAAGTACTGTCACCTCAAAGCCACAACAAAACAGAAAATTCCACAGAACTCAGGCAATAGGTGACCAGACATGAGTATTGAGAGGAACAGTGAACTCACGAGAGAGATGTGGTAAAAAGCCAAACTTTGCTGAAATACAACAACAGCACAAGCCTGACAAAAAATGTATTGCATCTGAACATACAAGGTGTGCCAATCAAGTCTCTCCTAAAAGTAATCACTGTGACCACAACTAGCAAGCAGCAGCAGTGACCTGGGATGGAGCTTGCTTTCTTCATAGCAGTCCCAATGGTGCTGTTTTGGATTTGTGGTTAAAACAATGTTGATATCACGACAGTGGTTTGGCTGAGCAGTGGTTGAATGGCATCAAGGCTTTCTCTGTTTCTCACTCAGCTGCTCCAAATAGGAGGCTGGGAGTGGGCAAGAGATGATCAATAATAAAAGCAGGGCTAGGTAAATTGCTTTTGAGTCACCTATTGCTCAGAGACTGGCTGGGCATTGCTTTGCTGGATGGAGGTAGTGAGTGATTTCCCCTGCATCACTTGGGGCTTTTTGTTGTTTTGTTTATTAGGTTTTTTGCTTTCTTCTTTTTCTCTTTTTCCTCTCTCCTTCACCTGCTAGATTGTGTTTATATTGATGTGTGAGTTTTTTTGGTTTTGTTCTTCATATTCTCTCCCCAGTCCCGATCTGGGGATGGAGAAGAGAGCAAGCAAGCTACTCTGCAGATGCTTGCCTGCTGGCTGGGCTAAACCTACAGCATAGAACACTGGAATTTATAAAGTTAGGAGCTTTTGAAGGTCATTTCTTTCCTAAATGACAAATGTTTTCTGTCATGAAAATGTACATTGTGTCAAAACCAGAATATAAACTAATGAAAGTGGGACTGGGTGACTCAAAGGTCCTTTTGCCCTTACAGTCCACTGCTTAAATCCAGTGTGTCTTGGCTGGTTAAAGGCAGCTTCTGTACACACCTCAAAAACAAGTCTGACCTGCCCCTTGTGAGTCTAAATCCCACTCAGTTGTTCCCTTGCTTCTTACTTCTGCTAAACTCTCCAAGGGCTTCCAAGTCTAGAGCAGGACACCGCAAGGCACTATCCCAACACCACCCGCGCCTGACAGCTGCATCATTCCCAGTGTTCGCTTGGGGATCCTCCCCAAAAGAAGACATTTCTCTCCAAAATATCCTGTCTGTACTACCTAAGAATCAAGAATGAATAAAAATATCTCTCCCATCACTCCCATGCCCTATTTTTCCAAAAATAAAAGAACACAAACATCTTGAAGGGTAATATTGGAAAATGGAGAAGCACTACATGAAACCACTGGTACACAGTCAGACATACTTTCAGCCCATTTCTTGTGCACAATATGAATCACCCTTACTCTGCTACCTGTAAAAGCCTGGAATTCATCATAAAAGATGCCGATTAACTGAAATTAATTAATCTAACACTGTAAGATATTAATTCTAAATAACTTTAAACTAAAATATACCATCATTCTTCTGCTGTATCATAATGGCCCACACCTAGCTATATTCCACTTTTTTATTAAGTTAGGACCGAATAAGCTATAAAACAATAACTACATAGGTATTGCTAACTTAGCTTACATATTACTAACAATTTTACTATTAAAATAATAGCTATTAACAGTCTACAAAAATTCATAAAGGTGTAGTTAAAATTAATTTTCACATTTCATTTTGACTGCAATATGCATGACTACTTTTAAACTAATTCAGAATAAGCACTGGACTGATATCCTAGTGAAGTTAGCAATTGGTTCTCTAAACAGATGAGGTATCTGATGGAATCATTTTTATTGTATAACAATATATATTGTGCCTATTGCAACAGATTCACCAGTGCCATACGAAGTGCAAGAATAAGCTGAGAAACAAACATATCAGCACTACCATGCAAAGTGAATGGATCTACGACCAGCCATCACGACGAGTTAATAATGGGTTTAGTCAAGAATATGAAGATATGTCAGTAATAAGAAGTCTATGTGACACTGGAAGGGAGATGATATGAAAAAGAAAGTGCATGCAGTTGTAACCAAGACACGAGCACGTGTGATGATACTTCTATCAAGGTAGAAAAGAAATATACATAAAAATCTCTCCATTAACCTGGAATACTTTTTGTTCATGTATTTATTTCAAGTTAAAGAACTTTTTACTCCACACAGCTACAAATGAAATGAGCATTAATGTATATAACCAGCATCAAAATACTGTGAAAGCTAAAGGTATTCAAACCTCTTTTCAATGCCAACATATCTGACCATGTATATTGGGTTTTTTCTACTTCAAACAAAAGCACAGTTACAATTTTGTTTTTATCCATCTTAAGGCCGCTTCTTTGCTTTAAAAATGTAGTTCTGTAAAACAGTATCTGTCCACTGTAATGACAGATTGCCAGAGAGGAATACCTCACACGCTCCCAGGGCACTGTGTGGCATTATTTCTAACTCCTTTCATATCCCCCGCATTAACAAATCCCTGCAATTCCTTCTACTCTTAGATATTTAGCCAGCTATGCCATCTTGTAATGCACATTTTCATCCAAATTAAAATGCCTAATGTTGTTTTAAAAGTCATAGCTTATATGTTTTCTTAAGAAATATTAATTACCAAAATAATCTTGACAGGTAGGCTACATGGTATACTGCTGTAGGGCTTACTGCCATATCTGGGAACGTCAGAGAAATTATTGGGATTAAAAATGTGTATTTTAAACTTAAAGTGCTTAGAATACTTGTGGAATCTAAGGAAATAATATAACTTGGATGCATAGAAAGAGATTATCATAATTTGCATGTACTTGAGGAAATGCAGTCTTGACATTGTTAAGTATGTGTGACTTGAAGGAAATGAATTTTTTTCAGTCAAATACTGCAAGCTGAATACTGTGCTTCAAAATTGCTTGCAATTGTAAATATGTGAAAGGAAACTTCATAGAATAAAATGAGAGGTTACAACCTTATACCTTGTGCTTTAAGAACTGATACATGCTGCTCACTGGATTCAGCTTCATCACTAGCTTTATTTTCTGAAATTCTTCCTTTCTGTAACATTAAAAATGACACATAATTTTAAGAAATTTATCTCTGCATTTGTTTCCTTTTGGTAAAAGTGCTGGCTACCACTCTTAGACAAAGTGAGATGTGACTTTCAGAGGGATCAACTGCAAGCATTCAGATAGAGAAGAACAATCATGAAGTATCTTTTTTAAAATTATGATTGCTATTTTTTGGATATTGGGAAGTAAACAATGGTTTTCCCTCCTTCTCTGTCTAAACTGGGAACTGACTCCATTTGCAGTCATACATATTCAGGCTTCCAGAATCAGTAAACCGAATTTTAATTGTGGATGTAAATATGTAGTTAATTTCTCTTCCAGCAAAACTTATCTCTTCAGAAGCACTTCAGATTTCTTATTTTGAAACTCTTTTAAAAATGAAATCCTTATTGCATATAATACACACCTAACGTTTAAATTTTAAAGGTAAAAAAATAAATTTGGTTAAATATTAAGGGGTTAAATACACTGAATGTTTATATATTCAACACAGAGCTTTAAGGACAGACATAGCCATTCCATCATTTTAGATGTGAGGTGTGAAGTCTGTCTGAGCCACAGATGCAGCTCCTTGAAGAAAAGAACTGAGAGCAGCAGTCACTGAACCAGTCACCTCCAAATACACAAACCAACAAGAGTTCATATGTAATCCAGCACACATCTAAGAGGTGCATTTAAAAAGCCTCTAATTCAGATAACTCATATACCTCAATTGGGCTCTTTTCTTTACACTTGATAACACTGCCTCCACTCCTGATCAAATAAGGCCCTTCAAATGAAGGTCAGTATGATTTCTGCAGTTTTTCACATGCTTCTCAGAAACAGCTGGAAGTTGCTTCGAAAGAAGTTGGACATAAACTTCCACTCTGAAAGGTTAAAAATTCAGCAAATTCTGGGGAACTGAAAAAATTTAATATGTAATAGGCTCTATCATCTGACACCAACAGCAAAGACATGACTTGTTATGTTCCAGTCAGCAACATCATGGATTTTTATGGAAGTCTACCACAGAATGAAACATCAGGACCAAATTCAGAATGAATTTAGAACACAAATTCTTAATATTACATGTATGAAATATCCTTTTTTTTTAAATGTATGGTTTTTTTAAAATGCATAGAAAAATATAAGAATGCATGGTGTTAAGAACATTAGTATTTATATGAAATTTAAATGGACAGCAGTAAGTCAAAGAATCACAGAACCAGTGGTTAGAGGGGACCTCTGAAGATCATATATTCTAACACCCCTACTCAAGACAGAAAAGGTTGGCCAAGACCTTGTCCAGATGGCTTTTGAGTAACCCCCAGGAAGGAGACTTTCCTGATATTGTGATGGACCCTCTTGTGTTTCGTGTTGCCTCTGATACTGTCCCTGGGCACCACTGAACAGAGCCTGGCTCTGCCATCCACAGGTATTTATACTAATAGATAAGATTCCCCTGATCCTTCTCCAGGATGCACAATCACAGCTCTCCCAGGCTCTCTAGTCCTTCATGGGCTTGCAGATGACTCACTCCAGAAAGTCCATAGCACTCCTATCCTGGGGAACCCAGAACTGGAGAATGCATTCCAGATCTGGTCCAGCATCTCCCAAGTCCACAGGAAGGACCTCATCCTTGTACTGCTGGCAGTGCTCTGCCTGATGCAGGGCAGGGTGCTGTTGGATCCCTTGCCATGAAAGCATATTGCTGGCTCATGGTCTTTTTGTTGTCCCTCAGTACCCCTTAGGGTCCATCTGTGCAAAGCAGAAGCAGGAACTTGCCCGTTTCTTTGACAAACCTGAGAGATGCTCTTCAGTCCAATTCTGCAGCCTGCCCAGACCCCTCTGGACCATGAGTATATCTTCAGTTACAGATGACTTAAAACAGAATCTCAAGTTCATGACCCAGTATCTGAACCATGGAGTGAGTCTCAGCCCTCCAGGGACTGAAGGAGACAGAATTCCTGATACTTTTAGTAGGACTCACGTTTACCTTCAAATCACTTAAAAATATTCTTTCGTAGGAAACATGCAGATAAGCTAAAGGAAAATAGTAATTGAAACAGTAACTTCCAATGACTTCATCTGGTATTAAGGATTATTTAACACACCCTCAGCCTGACTTTAACAGTAATTAAAAAATTTCAAGATGCATTCTGTGGAAAACTGGACAGAAAACACTTCACTGGACTCCAGAAAAATGTATATAATAGCATGCATGCCATAGTTTCCCTAGAGAAATGAAAGAAAATGGAAAAAAAGGATTGAAATTAATGTTCATAAGACAAGTGAGATAGGAGGAACAACGAGTATTGATATGCATATAAAAAACTGCTCTTGAAGAAATAAAATACCAGTCCAGGCACCAGATATCCATGGATGGACTTACATCTGGATGATGAGCATTACTGCTTGGCTTAGTACTCCCAGCAAATTGCTATTTGTATTAACTAACAAAGTAGCTTGTATATTTATATAGTGATCTTCATTTCCAATCTCTACACATCAACAAAGGTGACCAAAGTTTTCAAGGTCAGAGCAGAGTTCAGAGTCCAGAGTCTTTTAGGAAAACAGAGGTCTTAGAAAATATAGAAGCATTGCATTTCTGAAATATGGAAAATTATGAAATCCAAGAATAAAACAGTTTCTTAGGATTTGTATGTCCTACCTCTTTAAACACACTTCAGAATATATAGAAACAAAAATTTACCTTAGCATATCCCGAGCATAATCTGAAGAAATATCAGCACAGATACGAACATGTGCTTTGCAATAAAAAGTATTTTCATTCTCATGAGAAAATATTACTTTAGACTGTCTCATCTTCTAGATTTGACTGTGCTTGCACTAATGATTTTCAAAAGAATTCAGAAAATCTGAATCAAAAAAACAAACAACCCAAAACACTGGTTTCCCAGACAACACAGCCAGCAGAACTACTAAGGTTTCAGCAAAAATGGAACCTTCTATTTAAATTATAAGTATTGTATGCAATCATCTTCATTGCAACACTTATCAACAACATCATGGTACAAAATCAGTATGGATTTTTGCACATTTCATCTCCTTCAGCTTTTTAAGGTATTAGTAACATTTTTTTAAAATATTTATGCAGCCTATTTGCATAGCAAGTCCATCAGAAGACAAAATTCTGTTGAGTGTAGGTTTCGCCTTCAGCCACACAAGGACTACACCTAAAACACATCTCAAACAAGAGAAGCAACTGAATCTATCTAGGAAGTATTCTTGAAATTAAAAAGCCAGTTACTTCATTGGGGTTTATTTTGACAAAGAGGTCACTAACTGATTTTCAACTCCACCTATTTAGGAGCTGGTAAAGAGGACTATCTAATCTTAGGCATTTGTGAGAAAAATAAGGTGGCAAGGATCCTTTTTCAGCACATCTGACTTAAGATATTCTAACTGAAAATTCCAGATATTACTCAGGATAGTTCGCTAGGAAAGTTCTGTATCAACTGAAGAACTTGTAAAGCGGTAAAAACCCCCTGAACTTTCTCCATTCAAAAAGGATCATATTCACTCCCTGAAGAATACAACTATTGTAAACAGAAAAAAAAAATCTAAGAGGCTCTGTTCTTGTTAGATATCTCAGCTTCTCTAAGTGAAAATGAGCTGTTTCAAGATTTCACCAGAATTCCAGGACAGTTATTACCATTGAATCAGAGACTTTGACCACAGCAGATCAGCATGAAAGAAGAGAATTTTTATAGCATTATCTACTACTGCAATTCATGCTGGAAGCTATCCTCTGTACAAGTGAGAATGCAGGTGGACAAGGCACAGGTTACAAAGGTAGCTTCTTTCAGTTTTACATGCAAAAAATGCTATCCTAAGGTCTGTAAGTCACGCAAACTATTCTGTATATCACTATCACTGTATACAGAACCTCACTCATGCTGTTCTAAAATGAGTGCTTCACATCAGTCTTTATTTTTTTATTATCAAAAACAGTAATAAAATAATTAAATCCCTGCACATATAAATCTGGTGTTTACTTGCTGAATAGGCTTTCAAAAGCTTTAAAAGATTTTTTTTCTTAGCCACAGGTTTTTCAGTTTTTAGAAATTCTAAATTTCATACATACTTGAACCTCCAATTTTAATTTTTTTTTAACTTTATAAATCAACTTAAGCTCCACACTTATAAACCGAACATGCTTTGCTTTTACATAAACAGTTGCAGATTCTAGCATTTGGGCATTGAGACAAGAAGTCCTAAACTTAAGGTAGTCAATACAACATGAATGTTAAAATAATAAGGTATGTGAATCTGAGTTCATTACCAACTGACTCTCATCAACTGCTCTCCAGCAGATTGAGAGTAGATAATCAGATCATTACAGCATTCCAAGACACTTGTAAATAAACTCTTGACAGAAGTTTCAAGAAAATATATTTATTCAGTTTTGGCAGAGGAAGAAAACAATAAATATAACAATTTTTACACCCTTCTTTATAAGTTATTTTTATATCACATTTCTGCTAAAAAATTTCAGGTAGTATTTAAAATTTTAAAAGAAGACATTCACTGAAGAAAGAACTTTTAAAGTGAAAAAATACATAAGAGTGCAAATGTTTTATCCTCTTGTGTCTAGTACTTAATTTTCAAGACCTTTGGAACAGTGCAAGTTACATTTTAGTTCAATAACAATGTGAGCATCCAATTAATATGCAGAACTAATACACAGAATTCTGTTATTTGAATAATACAGATGGTAGTTTTTCATTATATAACATCAATTCTCCTCTCAAATAACACTGAAAAAGACCTTTCCAAATTTCTGTAATTATGACACTTTTTACAAGCTTTTTACAAATCCCACACTCAAGTCCCCAGCTGAAGCAAAAATAATCTAAGTGGAACCTCCTCAAAACAAGACATCCACCAGGCACGTCCAGCTCCTGTTCTGACATGTTTACACAGCTCCATGGAGTGCAACTGATACTTTCTCAGCAGAAGCAGATCCAAATCCATTGGGATGTTTATTTTCATGAACAGGAACTGGGGCAGCAATCCCTGAGATTCTCTAGGATGCCTGTAGGTGTGTTTTGACATCCCTCATGTTTTGCTAATGTTCTGTGAACTGTCTACTCAAACCAGTTTTCTTTCAATAAAAAGCGTACAGCATCATCAAAGCCATTTTGGTACAACGCTTCCATTTTCTCTTGGTCTGGTGGGAACAAAGCTTGATTAAGCCTTACTAGGTTGGCCAGAGACAGCTGCAACAGAGCAAGAAGCTGTAAATTAGTTTATTAATGCAACTTATCCTGATGTGACTGTACTGTCATCTGTTTCATGGAGCATATGTAAAATGGAAAGACTGGCATGGCTGTGTCTCCACCAGGAATTAACCACGTCCAGGGTCACTGCTGAGTGCCAGGACAGACTGGCACCAGTGCACACACACAGAGTCAAACTCGCAGCATCCAAGACAGACTGGCTGCCTGTAAAACTGTCCAAAGTTTCTGAAACACTTTAGCTTTGGAAACACTCCCGAAACTGTCTCACAGAGTGGTAGCTGGCACATGTTAAACTTGTGCAAGGAAATATTTTGACAACTTACTAGTGCAAACAAGCACATTCTTGGGAACATTCCCAGGCAATGTTGCAACATATGAGTACAAATGTAGCTTCTGCTATCAACAAATTAAGAACTACTCAGCATCTTAAGTGGTCACTCTGATAATGTAAAAGGATTTTGGAGCATTATTCTTGAATAGAGATTTTATTAAATTGTTTACAACAAACTAAAGACATAATTATATTTAATAATGTTCTGAACAATTTCTTTATATAATTAATACTTAGCCACATTATTATATACAATTTTTCAAAAAAATATCAGAATCATCTTCATTATTTGAAGTAAACAATTATTCAAATTCTGACACTAGGAGATGGAGAGACAGAAAACTATTCATATTCAAATATAGATATATGAAGATGTACAACTTTCAATTTATGCAGATTACAATACTGCTGAAATGAAATTGTTCTTAGTCATCATTTTTACAGCCCTAAAACAGAAGTGCTTCAATTTGAATAGTTTTAAATGTTGCCTGGGATTCTGCACAAGTTTGCACATTACCCCAGAAGCAATGTAACTGTACAATTAATTTTCTGTCTCTAAACTAAACTAATCACCAGCTCATTTTCAACCTCTAGATACAAAAGACAACCAAGAAATATACAATAATTGCATATACTTCCAAGAGACATGAAACCAATAATTTCATATTTTATGATCTTTACCAAGTACTACCATGCTTAATATCTCTCTGTGAAATATTATAAAGATTCAAAAACTGGTCCAATTGAGAAAGGCATTACATAACACTAATTTTAGTAAAATTAAGAAAACATTACAAACTGCCTAGAAAGAAAGTTTTAAACTGATTATTATTGTTAATCTTTCTTTCTAATGGAATATTGTTGACCACTAGGTCTATCACTATTCAATATTTTCTTTCAGCATGTTGAAAAAAGCAAAACCGTGGTTAAGGTTTGTGAGACAAAGGTTGCAAACACGGAAATGAAAATAATGAAAAGGAGGCAATAAAAATCAGTCTCATATTTCAATATACAGAAATGTTTCTGCAACTTATAACAAAGCTTCTGGAAATGCACTGCAGTCACAAATGTTCACAAGTTCTCTTGTGCAATGCAGTGACAAGTCACTGCATATACAAATTTAAATGTACAACTTAAACCTGCATTTTAAATTCAGTTAGAGCAACTGATTTCAGTAAGTATGAGGAAATGTTCTGCAGCTATCCTCTCCTGAGGTATTCCACTTTATTTTTTCTATAAACATCTTTACATATCTTTACCTGATACGTAAAGCAAACCTAGTCTTATTTACACTGAACAGCCTGATATAATTTGCTCAATTTTGTACCAGATCAGTGCTTTTCAAACTTTCTTCTTTCTTCCACATTCTCCTTTCCTTGTGTTTAAGAAAAGGTTTAACCTCCATTTGCAAAACAGAAAATAACAAAATTTTATATAAGTTGATATATGAGCACAAAATAAACACTTAAATATGAACACAACTGCAGAAATATTTTAGTGTTTTTAAGTTAATAAACAAGCAACTTACCATCATATCTTGTTTTGCTAATTTAACATACAGGTCCACACGCCCTTTATCTTGTGGACAGACATCTAATCGACCGCTGAAAGGGGAAATTGTCACTGTTCTTCCAACAGGCAAGATAGGAAGGCCATTGGTAAGGCCACCATCAACCCACTTCTATTGGAAAACAGAAATATTTTCAAAGTAACACCAGTACAGTATGATCACAATGCAATACTTTACCCTTATTGACCCTCCCTCCTTCACTCTCAAGAAAACTTACAAGTTTCCCACTAAGAATACAATGAAAAAGCTTCAGTATGAGTCAAATACCAAGGAACTGACAATGTACACACAGAGATTTGAATCAATGAGCATTTAACATAATGTACAAATTTGGTGTAAGGTATTCACCAAGGTACTCTTAAGACTTTTTAGTTAATTAAAAAATAAAATGCCCCATATAGAATTTTTCTCAATGCATACATGTAAAGACAAGACTGTTAATACTACACATAATCTATCAGATATTAATTAGATAACATATACTCTTCTAGAACATTATTCTGATTGACAACAGGAGCTGTTCAATCTGTACGTGCAGGTATTCTGACTGCAGAAGCTAAACCACAAATGACTCCTCTCCTGTGACTTTTCTTCCAGAGCCTCATTTCTTCTTACATACACTACACAAGACAGCAGTAGCTGGAAAGTGAAAGGTAAATGTGGGAAGGAGCTGAACAACTATGATATAAGAGGGAGCAGACCTAATCCTGCTGCAGGAGTTGAGCATAGTGAAGAATGAGATCTAGGGGCCGAACTCCATTCCAATATAAACAGGACAGCTGTGATATCTCTTGGTATTATATTTATATATAAATATAAATTATATATATATATATATATAAAATACATATATTTATATATAATATTTATACCTTCCTATTTCTTCCTGTGTTACAGGCATAGCCCAAATTTCAACACGGGTCTGCTGGCTAAATGGATTCACTGCCATCATCCATGAGGTCTGTTGACCAGATGCATCACACTGATCAGCTGATATGTATTGCTGTATCTGTAATTATAAAGCTGACAAGCTTTCTGATATAATGACTGCCTAGCTAGCAGCAAATACATGATTTTCTGGGGCTTTTTGACAGTGGGGTCTGTGAAGGTTATAAAGGCTCTGGAGGTGTCATTTCTATGAGTGGGGAACCAAAATATCATCTATTTCTCATAGGAAGAAATAGCCATTTCCACACTTTTAAAATTATTCTTAAAGTGTTCATATATTTATGTAAGAAAAACAAAAAAGTTGTAGGAGCTAGATTGAGTAAAGACAACTGTAAAAAGGTTTTCTTATAAGAAATACAAAATATAGTATTGAAGTTGCTTTCCCTTAAGATTAAATAATTACATCATAAATGAAAAATATTTAAAAAGAAAGTTCGTAGCTCATGAAAAATTACCTGTCCTTTAAATTCCACTGGCTTAATTCCTGCATACACTGGTATAAAACTACTTGCTAGCAGGACCTAGAGGGAAGAAAGCAGAAAGAATAGAGAAAAAAAAAGGCAAAGGAATTTAGAACTAATACATATTTCCATGCATATTTACCAGTCAATATATTAGTTTTACATAAGTCCACTGTAATCTCAAAATGTCTTCTTGTTGTGGTATGTCAAAATGTGATTAAAATTATTCAATAGGGTTTGATTTTTTAAGACTTCACAGTGATAACTGTCAAAATATCAAAAACTAACTCAATTATTAATGTGATTTAAGAGTAGATTCAACTTAGTTTTGCACAATGTGAAGTAATCTGTGGTTTTCAAGAAATTAAATATGCATATGATGGACAAAAATCAGTTTATTTTCAAAGAAGAAGCCGACCAAGTAATTCTGTTGGCATATTAAAATAGTGTTTACTTTTCTAGTCAGACTTTCAGTTTCAATAATACCATGAACATCCTGGAAATTCACATCTGTATACCTTTACCAATGTTTGTATTTATACATTCAAATATTAACAAACTACTATTTCCCCTACTGTAAGGCTTCATTGCTTTTTATAGCCATTCTTGATTTTTATTTTAGACCAGGACACCTCTTATCTCATGTACAGCTGTCCAAACAAATATACCTTTCTATCCATTCATAGCAATACTTCTGAGAGAGTGTGGGTATCTCTATACCTGTGTATCCACCCATACATATATAAACAATCAGCATACAGCATTTCCAGGAGAAAAGATAAATACATGGACAAAGTGAAGTATGTCAGAATTTTTCATTCTGAATTTATCATTCACCCAGCTAAATAGGGTGGATATGCATACACTTGTGTGGTGGCACTGATGACCAGTGTGGGGAACAGAAGCAGGTCACAAACTGGTGCATACACAGTGTGAAAGATGAACAGGTACAGAAAAAAAAAATCACAATCCATAGAGATTATGAAAGAAAATGCCTTTTTTGGCTGGACTTAAGATTTACTTTTACAAAATTTAAGCTATTTTAGTATTAAGCCCTTCTGTTCCCCTAACAAGTTTTAATAAAGACTGTATATGTATATGAAGTCTTTAACTTCCACTCTGAGAACAGTTTTCCTGCCTATTCCTCTTCCTAGTGATGTAGAGCTTTGTCTGAGCTCAGATAAAAAGGCTCTCTCAGTTTTCTAAAGCGAAACTGCAGCTATTTCTCTACCAAACAGGCCTTTCGCTCACAAAAGTCTAAAACAAGATTTCCAAGTTCCCAACATCAGCCTCTTCCCCAGCCCTGCACCTTTTCTCCTCTTTTCCTCAACTCTATCTCATTGACTTTGGCCCTTCTAAACTAAAAGAAATGCAGAAAAAAGATTTAGTGAATGGAGTCAAAACCAGGTGACTCCTGCAAACTCTGAGTTCTTTTCAAGAGGACTGAAGAAAGCAGTTGCTCTTCTTATGAAGTCACTGAGATCTCCTTACTGAGGAGAGGCAGGACAAGTTTGATGAACAAACACTTTCAGTATTTCCTACCACTAACAGACCAGTGTAGACTTTTAGGCACTAGCTTACTTTCCCAAACTAAATATACCAGTGTTCTGTGCCTTGCTCCCCCACAAACACACAAATTGTGCCTCTCCTCCCCTTCACCTTCAGTTTAAGAACTGCAAGTCTACAAATGCTGATACAAGATGATTGTCTTCACATATGGAAGATTAGTTCAAAAATGGGAGATTATTACCTGTCTTTCCAAGTCCACAGGGAATAGCAAAAAAAGAGAAAAGCTCAACATTGTAGCAACACTCATTCAGTTTAGCAATTATGAAAACTTTGGAACCATAAGGCTTGGTTGTTAAGCACTGAAGTTGAACGATTTCTGGCAGGGGGTACAGATGTTGTGCTGCTTATAGAACAATCTGCCCAGCAATACCTTTATCCATGCCTTGGCTGTAGGTCATGCCTAGGCATGATACAATAAAATAACCTAAAAAGCTCTACCCTCCCTGCTCCTGTAACTGCCACCAGCACTCAGAGAGCTGCACTCATGATACAAGCAGAGTTGAAGGCATGCACAAAAACAGGTATTAGGAGCTGGACTGAAAGATCAGACAATATGAATATATTCCAATGAGCAGTTATGTGTAATTTTATTACTATTATTCCAACCCACCCTACTGCTATCATTGAGAACAAAAGAATAGAACAGCAATGGCTAAATCAATGAAAAAACTATTGAAATACTAGTAAAATGTACATATTTCCAAGGTCATCCTGATGCTTCTCATTGTCTCCAGGTTAGAAAATTTCACTGCAAAAGCACATAAGAATAAAAATCTCCACACTTGCTACCATTGCATACTATAGCTGGAAACAACAGTGCATAACTTGAGATAAACTCTTCACATAATTATATTTGCATGATAAAGCCCTGTAAATTTTGAGGACTGTCCATGTAGAATATAATAGGGTCAAAATTTAAAAAAATATACTTTATAGGCAAACTCCCAATGCACACTTTGAGGTTTTGTAATGTGTCATTTTTTTAAAGTGGTAACTATAAAGAATTTGCTCTAAGCATCCACAAGGATATAGAAAGAAGAAATTCCTTCTTATACAATTTCCTCCTTTATTCTGATACATCTTATTATGTCTTCCACTAAGATACAATCAATTACTAGAAAGAACATCTGCTTCACATGCATCTGAATTGCTCTTACCATCTCTTATCAGCTTATACGTACAATCCTGATCCAAATTTAAAATGTGGCATTCAGATGAAGAGAAGGACAGTGAAAGATACACTTTCCAACTTATATACTGTACCTAGCATTACATTATAAATATCCACAAGCATCTGTAGGAATTGTTCCATTTTTTTTTAACCTTCCTTTACTTTCTTTTGTGATGAAACAATGAGATCAGTGAAGTGAGAGATGCACACATTTTTACAATATTTTGAGATTTTGTACTGTGTTCTCATATACTGCAACAATTAGCTACCTGTTACTTTTAGAAACCCTTTGCCTACAAGATAGAACTTGAATAACCAATGAAGGAAACACAAACAAACACCAAATAAATTTTAGCAAAACTTGTGAAGCTATAGGATCAAATTCTGCTTAAAACATTGTTTATATTATGGTTGTAGCACCACTGGGAATAGACATGGTTACCTGAATAAACCAGTGACTTTACTGTACAATTGATAATATACCCTCTTCAAGCTTTGAAGAAACACCCGAGTTTTTACTTACAACTGCCACATTCAACATGATTACCTTAATGAGGTCCTCCCTGGAGGCAAAATTTGAAACCAAGTGATTTTCCCCACTCTTGGAGTTGGTGACTGACACATAGAGCCGGTTCTCAGCTATCTCATGAACATCAGAAGGAAGAATAGACTCTATGCCCTCCCTAGAGGAAAGAAAAAGCTCAGCATTACTCACCACTATTATTTAAAAGCTTTGCAAATGCATTAGGTGTGAGCACGGCAGAAATATGCACCCTCTCAATTTGCATTTGGAGAGCTTTCTAACACAAAAATTATCTTAGAGAAGCATTAAGATAGGTACCTAAGTGTTTTCATAAAATCATAACCAGGCGTTACTGCACCAAAGTTCAATCTTCTGACTTCCTCTGCAAATCCATAGGCAAAGTGCTTACACTTCTGGAAATGAAAAGCAATAACCATTAAGGATGTTTAAGTGATGGGAAGCATGTTCAGCTGCAGAACCTAAAATATACTAGAGGCTAAAGCTTTAATAAACGAGTTATTAGATCAAACTGAAGGATTTTCCCATGTGTGCTTGGTTTGTAACCAGACATGCATAACAAAATGTTGATCCTTTGCTAAGGATTAATTTGTAAGGAAAAAAAATCCCTAATGGAAAAAAAAAAGAACTCTGAGGATACCACTCCAACAATCAAGCAAAGTTAAAAGCTATTTTTCTCTATACTACCACTGCTAAATAATCAGTTCCCTAGATCATGCCATTACAAGAACAATCATTTAGTTCAAACTCTAAAGCCACCTTTTAGTTTAAGGTCTGCTTCAGAACTTAAACTAGACACAAGTACCTTAAGATGCTTATAAGCAGTAAGAAAATTAAAAATTACAACAATTTCTTCTCACTAAAGCAAAAAACAGGGTACTAGCAAATACACATATTTAATTAATAAAATACTATGGAAGTATTTAATGAATGGAAAACTCTGATGGGTGATATAGAAAGAAAATACACATCAGAAAAACAGGTAAGAGATTCCTGCACAGAGAACCTTTTACAAAAGCTTAAATGCCCAGCATTAATGACTGCAAAAAAAAAAAAATAGCCCAAAGTGTGAGTCACAAGAATTCCAAAGGGACAGTAAAAGAACTGGTATAGTTTATTTTTAACCATAACATTTTGAAACAATGAATTATGATCCTAAGTGCTTAATACTCACTATTCAATATTTGCAATCCTTTTCTTATTCTTTCATGCAGGCTTTTCTAATGATTTTAGGGACTTGGAAAAAACTAAATCCAATCTTATGCAACCTTCTGAAATTGGTACTTTATAAATTCACTCATATTCACCCATATAACCACATGAATAAAAGACAGTTTAGGTTTCCTGGATTATTGGGTCTGTGCATAAAGAACAAATATGTTGCTAGTAACAAAATCAATGACTGAGTGACTAAGAAAAGGAAAGGGAAAAAAAAAGGAGAGACATGAATGTATCCCATAGAGGAGGAGAATACAGAATCCATTGAAAGAAAAACAAGGAAGGAGGTAGGGTGAGGATTAACATGTGATCAGAGCCAGCTAACTGAAGGAGTTAAACTTCCTCACACCACTTGTATGACAAAGCACTCAGCTAAGCAAAAGGCAGAAATGTAGTTCTTGCATCCACTTTCTTGATAGGGCCTTTTTGATGATAAATGCATCAAAAAGTTAATTAAGAGGTTCATACCTCTTAAAGAAACAATTATTTATTCTACTTAGCTTCACATTGGTTAGATTTGCACCTTTACCCCATGAGATACGTGCCATTGCCAGCTCAAAGCCAATTAAAATACTTAAGGCACATTCAGACACTTCTCTCTATAAATGCAAAAGAAATCCACAAAACCATACACAGAAGCACCTCAGAACTACTATCTCTGTATCCAAGATACTTAAATAAAGTTATGGGGAGCTAAGAGTACAAAACTAGGGAGATGACAGAAAACTACTTTCCATATTACAAGTTCTAAGAATGTACTGTACCCAGACTCTCAATTTCTGCTCTCAAAAGGGACAACTTACAGTTATAAATTGTTTTAGAATCTGAGTGTTAGAAGCTTTAAACAATACATCTACATTTAAAATAATGACTGAGGTCATGTTTAGAAATAGCAACTGCTTGTATTGAGTTAAGCAAACTTAATGACCAAGGTAACTTTAAAATAAATAGTTATTTACCTATAACTAAATAAGCCTAATTAGAATTCTCAAGTCCCACACCTTTACAAACAGTGACAAAAATCCAATACATGACAAAAAACATTTGGATACTGTCTTACAACAGCAACAGTGAAAACAATAAATCTTCAATGTTACATTCTCTCCAAGATAAGGACAGGCTGCATTACAGCTTTGAGACTAGGAGATACAGGAAGTCCTAATTATGGCTTACCTAACATTGCCATCTCTGGGGGGGAAGGAAGAAAAAAAAAATTAACTGATTAGGAGCTACATTTGTGGATATAAAATATTTCAAGCTAGAAACATAGTAAAGATAATAATATAATTATCCTGATATGAAAAGTTAATTCTATTCAGTACAGAAAACTGCCCTTACTTAAATTCCATGAGAATTTGAATTATTCCCACTGACAAAAGAACTCCCAATTTTCCATTCAAACACTGTAACAGAATAACTAAAAAGTACACAAAAAATGAAAGGACTAGAAAGTCCATGAAACTTTGTTTAGCTTACAATAATATGACAAATTTTCCAGGAAAAATATAACAGACTCAATGTAATATAGACTTAGCTTCCACAAACAAAAACTAAAAACTATTCTAATATTTTTACTTAGAAAGATCTTTGTAAGTTGGAGCAGGCTGAGAACAAGAGCTCATGCCCAGGGTCTGCAATAAGCAGAAAAATTTCCTTGGGCTAACAAAGGGCTGCCATGCCCACCACAGAGGAAATTAAAGTCAGAGTTACACATTATACCGGGCAAACTTGAATCTGAACTACCAGTCAGAGGTGACAGAAGGGGAGAAATGCCTGCACAGAATACAATGAGGTTTTTCCCACAACAGAGAGGAACTTGCCTAATATCAAGTCATATAAAGAATGCTTGCAGGGGAGTGGGATGGGAGAAAGAAGCCAGGGAAAAACCAACTGCTGAAAGACGTATAGTCAATGCTGCAAGCTGAGTTCATATCCCAGCAGGAACAACCAACAAACAAACAGAAAGATCAGTGGCAAAGTGGGGTTTTGTTGGGACTATTATTTGAATCACATGAAATGAAATAAGCAAGGCCTAGAGGAATTATCAAATGCTCACTTGGAACAAAACAAAAGTGTAACTTAGACAAAAAATCTAACAGCCTGTTTTTCCCACAATAATTAAAAATAGTTGTCATGGTTTGACACTGGCACAATGCCAGTGCCTCCATGAGAATACTCTCTCCCTGGTTTCTGCTGTGAGATGTGACCAGGAATAAGCAAAGCAGGCTCCCATGTAGGAAAAAAAAATAAATTAACTAAACTACAAGGGAAAGGGAAAAAAAAAGAAACATACAAAGAAAATGAAAACTTCACAGATACATCTCCTCCTCCTCCCCACCAAACTCCCAATACAATACATCCCCCAAATCATCGACTCTCGGTCCGGCACCACCCTTCAGAATACTCAATCCTCAGTTCATCAAGAGGAGAAGGAGTCCTTCTTGTGCCAGTGGTGACCTCTTCCTTTCATGTCCAGTGCTTTCACCACTGAACACGGACCAGAGCTGCTTCTAGGGTCGACTTTTAAGGATGCTTCATCCCACTCCAAAAAGGCACAGTCTCAACTTTGGGACATCTGCCCCCCCCATATTTTTCACCCCCTGGGGCCAAGGGGTACCCACACTGAACCCTCTTGGTCCTGAGGCATTGCCTCCCCCTAGAATGCAGTCCCTGTATCACAAGGAAACATGGCTCTGTCCATGGCTACACATAAAGAGTCCAGCATAAGCTACTCCATCATCTCTTCCACCTGAGTTCTTCTCTATTTCTCTCGTGGCCCATTTCCTCTGATCTCATCTATATCTCTCTTCTCATTCAGCTCCAGGAGGATTAGCATTTGTAAGGTTTCCACCATCCAAGAAAAGGGTTAAAAATCTGAGGCTCTGTCTGTCCAGAACTCCCACGGCTGCCCAGCTGGGCACCTTCTCACAGCCCCTCCTTCTCGGCCGGCCACTATTAAATTTCAAAGTGGCACAAGCACAGGCACAGGCACAGGCTCTCTCTCTGTCTCTCCTGGGGTGGGGTGGCTGCCCGATGCCTCTCAGTGCTCCTCCACCCTCCCATCCTGCAGGGGCCTTCCCCTCCCTTCTGTCCAGGACCCGGCCTACCTCACCCGGCCCCATGGCTGCCCCTGGGCCTACCTCACCCGGCCCCATGGCTGCCCCTGGGCCTACCTCACCCGGCCCCATGGCTGCCCCTGGGCCTACCTCACCCGGCCCCATGGCTGCCCCTGGGCCTACCTCACCCGGCCCCATGGCTGCCCCTGGGCCTACCTCACCCGGCCCCATGGCTGCCCCTGGGCCTACCTCACCCGGCCCCATGGCTGCCCCTGGGCCTACCTCACCCGGCCCCATGGCTGCCCCTGCCCCGCCCAGCCCACAGCCAGGCAGGGCAGCTCTGAACCTTTCCCTGACCGGAACCCAACAGAGCCTCCCAGGGGAGAGCCCTGCTTTAACCCCATGCTCTCAGAGGTGGATCCTATGCCCCAATGGCCACATTAGGTGCCAATATTAAAATCTGAGCATCCATTGGCCTAACCACAGTGTCCCAGAAAACATATGTCCTGTCAAACCACCACAATAGTAAAGAAATACTAACATTTTGGCAATCCTGGTCCTCTACATTTATTAAGGCAAAGTCACTAGAGACAGTTCAGGACGGCGAAGCAGCCTTAACCTGTGGGGAAAACCAAGCAAACAGACACCAAAAAACCCTGTAATGCTCTCCAAGCAAACAGACACCAAAAAAACCCCTAATGCTCTCCATGGAATCTGTAACATTGTATTCACTGAACAGAACGTTAGTGTCTCTGAATGACACCACATGCACTGTGAGAAAGGAGGGGCATCTCTGGAGATGACACAATCCATGTCATGTCAGAACAGATTGCTGTGAGGGTTAATCCTACTGGCTGCTCTTAAGGCATGGGCTGCACTGAGTCTAAAGGAGATGCAAAAGCCTTTAATGCTGTTCAGTGGAGGACAGGCACCAAGAAAAAGATCTGAGCAGGTGGGAGCTGTTTCTGAAGACACACTCCATCTACCATTTTCACCTCCTTTCAGAAAAGGTTAGAAGGGTGGTGCTATGCACTTGCTTAGCAAAGCCTATCTCTAACTAACAGAACAATGACTCACTTTGTAATGCACCATCATTAAGTATACATTTTAGTATATTAAAGTATATCTGTTGCTTACAAATTAAGATTCACACACATGAGATTTATATTTACACAGCTTAAAATATAAGGTTTATATGAAATATTTTTATCATTAACATTTTTGCTCATGAGTCAGACATATGGTTAATGAAAACATGATACAAGAGTCCTGTTCCTAGCAAGTAACAAGACAAAAAAAAAGCAAGACACAAAACATTTTAATAAACTTAATGGAAGATGATTATATACAAAAATGTCCTTTGAAAATTATCATGGCCTATACCTACGAGTTTGTTAATTTACCTCTATATTTTCTGGCACTGCTAACAAGACAGCGGCAGCCAGAGATCCCGCAGAAGCTCCCGCAAAAGCTTTCACATCTCTCAGTAACTTCTTACCATGCCTGTGGAAAGCAGCTGCTGCCCCCAAGTGGTAAATGCCCAGAAAGCCACAAGCTGCAAAGGACAGGTTGATGTGTCTCATTTGGGCTGTGGAAATAGTGTGCCACACAGTCAGTCTTTTGCAATTTCTCTTGCAATATAAATTTAATTTTTTTGCATAAAATACTTTAATTATATAAAAAACCACAAGTTATTTGAGAACAGTAAAAGCTTTTAATTACTAAATACATCAAACAATCAGCAGTTAGTTTAGTATCTTCAAAACTGAAAACAACTCTAAAATAATCCCTAGTACAAGTCCCTTTTTAAATAAATCAAAAATATATACTTTATATATAACATAAATACATACTTTCATCTGATTTGTCAAAGAGTAGCTACACAAAAGTTATTAAAAATATCTTGAAAGAACAAACATTGTTAGCCACCTTGATCAAAAAATCAAATTAATTATGAAACTGCTGGTTACTGCCTCATTATGTAGTGACAGGACTGGGAAAACAGATTCAAACTGAGAGAAAGCTAAGACTGGATATTAGGAAGGAATTCTTTACTGTGAGGGCGGTGAGGCACTGGAACAGGTTGCCCAGAGATGCTGTGGATACCCCATTTCTGGCACTGTTCAGGGCCAGGCTGGATGGAGCTCTGAGCAATCTGGCCTAGTAGGAGGTGTCCCTGCCCATGGCACAGGAGTTGGAATGAGATGATCTCTAAGGTGCCTCAGAGCCGAGGACATTCTATGATTCTATAATCATACTCCCCCTTACACAAGCAGAACCTTGAATCCATTATAACTCTCTAAGAGAGGATTTTTTTCCTGTCATCTTTGAAACTCATCTGCTTACTAGAATTATTAATAGACAAATTTTTAAACTAATTACTAGTTTAAAAAAAAAAAAAACAAAAAGCATATTTTTGCTACTATTAAAATAAGAAGGAATAAAAAAAACGCAAAGCAAAATACAAAGCACTAAATGTAGGAAAACACACACACACTCCAAAGGTGTCTAGGATAGAAATTTAAATTTAACAAAAAAACCCTACAAATAGGAAGCATAAGTTCATATTATTAGGGATAGTTAATTAAATAAACAAACAAAATGCTGTGCAATTTATTAGCTCTTCTGTTTCTGCAAATAACTACAAATGAAAGCAAGATATTCCACAGATTGTATTTTACAGATATAAGAGATATTGTACACATTATCTTAGTACTGAATTAAAAATAACACCCTACTGTACTTGGGTTTATCTCAATATGAATGGTAATAAAAGACAGAAACTGTTATATCAGTCCTGATGAAGACAGGCAAACATACACAGCACCACATTTTTGTTCAAGATACCTCTTCATCTCTGAAATGGGAAGGCCAGAAAAGACGAGGAGAAGAAACAGCTTTCAGAACCATTAGATAAGAAGACATGCTAAACTCAACTGCTTTACCTACAGAGAATTAAAATCAGACCTTATGATGTGACCAGGTTTGCTATTTTACTGAGACAGCATCTCATAGTGCCAGGGAATATTTGGTGCACCAGTCAGTCTGCTAAAACACACAGTTTATCAACTGTGATGGAAACACTTCCAGACCCACTTGTAAGTAGGAACACCTGTAACACATCTAACACATTTTTACTCATAGAAATACTAGATGTTGGCTCTTGCTGTGACAATAGGAGAAACATTTAGAATGAAGAAAGTGATAAACTGATTTACTATTTTTGCAAAAAAGGATCTTTTAATCTAAAGAAAAGTCCGTGTACTGAATAGAAGGTAAAAAACTTTCCTCAAGATGCTACAGGAAAATAAAAAACACAACTCTACTTTGTTGTTTTTTTTTAATAGAGTGGAAGAAAACTAAAGCAGTCTTTGAAGTATGATACCACAATATGCTTCCTTTCAGGATAGTTAAACTCTTGGGAGTTAAACCAGCTGCTGCAGCTGACTCCAAACCTTCTACAAATTAGGAACAAAGATGCATTTGCACCACAGGCCACTCTGACAAAAAGGTGAAGCTGGTTGAAGCAATTGAATTCTTACATAGGAATTGAACAATCAACTCCCATTTATATGCAAAACAGATCTCAAGATCAAGACACTTCTAATATGAAGCACTATATGAAATAAAGATTATGTTTACATAGCAGATTCATCAAAAAGTATGCAAAGTACAAGTTCACAAATACAAAGAATTACATCTAAAGGAACCATGAAATGTAACTAAGAAATGCAAGTGTAAGATAATAAGGTTATATAAATCAAAATAAGTATATGGATGCTTATGTACATGTATACACAGATTTAAACCTTTTACTAGGCTAATACTGCAAAAAAGTATCTCTCTCTGCTGGACAATAATTAAATGTTCACAAATAAAAAGAAAAAAAGAGAACGACAAAGAGTATCTAAAGCGTGGTTACAGTAAAAAAACTTTAGATTAAAAGCCTTTCTTAAAAAGAAAAATTCCCTACAAATGTGGAAGAAAAATCATACTTCATTGTGTAAAGAAGGGCCTGGTACATTTTCTCTAAAGCAAGAACACAAAAGGAGGTTATGTGAACTGAGGAATCTATTTAAATCTCAGATCAAAAACTACAGAACATATCTGATTAAAGTCAGATATCCATATCTCCTCTTAGACACCTTGATGAAGAAATTGTAGTCCCTTAGACAAGCTCCAGTCCTACCTAATTATCAGCTACTGGGAGTAACCACTATTCTCTTTTCAGTGTCTGGATACATGGCATTCACTCTTTCATGCAAGTTAATTTCCTACCACTTAGATCCCACACTTTTCTGATTCTTCCCCAAGAGACAACAAGAGAGATTATTGAATGAGTACTCACATCAGTTACTTGACTGACATAAGGATTCAGTGAGAGAAGAACACACAAGAGGAAAAAACAGTGCTAAGATTTCAAGTCAAGGAATACAGTTCAAGAATGCTGCTTGTCTCACACTCTGTGAAGAGGAGATTAATTTCAAGTCCAAAAAGATTAAATTAATATAACGTAAAAATAAGGTAACTTTTTTACTTTTAGTGAAGTACTTGACCCACTGGATCTGGATGGCATACAATACATTGTTTTACAGATTCCCCAAGAGAACCTCAAATTAAGAGTAGCAATAGCATAGCTGTGTTACCCAGACACTACATTTCTATTAATTAGGATAAATCCCCAGGTATACATTAAGTATTTGTCATATACAAAAAAAATTTAAAATTCCTCACTGCAAATGTAAATTGGCAGGTGACATTCATGCTCAAATGACAGATCCACTGGTTACATCTAGTTTCATGACTGAGAAATGGGGTATGCATATATATCCATTAAACCTTTTAATTAGGTAAATAATAAGTAGGAAAAAAATCCTACATCATTCAAGTGACTTCTTGCCCAACACTCTTATGCTTAAAACATGGTCAGCTATGAGATCAAATTTGGCTGCTCAGGGCTTTACCCAGTTGTTAACTTGAAAATCTTGCAATGTTTAGCTCGTAAGTGATACCTAGCATTTGTCTGTTGCTGGGTGAAACAGTCAGGTCTTCTTTCATTTGTTCAGAATATTAAACTCAGTTGAGTATTGCAAATACCCAGCATTACAGAGAAGGAACAGAACATCAATATCTTCAATCCTGCATCCACCTGCAGGAAAGTGGGTGGAACTGAGGCCTCTTCAACAAATCTGTAAAAAAGCACTTAACCTACAAAGGATGCAGATGACAAAGATGAAACAGATAAATAAGAATCATGATTCCATAAGGAACTACTGCTCCACAGATATAATTAAGCAATGCTGATTCACCTTGCAAACAAATCTCCGAATAAGAGGAAAAGGTAAGAAAGCATTTTTTAGATTAATGTCTTGTAAAATCAGAAAGGAAAGCAATAAGAAACTGGACACTTTAAAAAGAATTATTGCAAATATGTCATGGCATCACTCGATTTGCAAGTTATAATGGTGTACTTCAGTCAAAGCATGATTCAAAAATGTCTTTTGCTTTGATGATATGATAGATCCCTGCCTTTTTGATCAAAAAAGTATAGTATGATTATAAAAACTCCAAAGAGGAAGCAGAAAGAAATTTAATTAAGTACACATTTTGATTATTCCCTGCAAATTTCTTATAGATTAACAGAAATAGGGCATAGTCACATGTGGACACAAACCACTTCCTTCAGCTGCTGCAGCAGAGAGCAGAAATCTTGCTATCTTAGAAATAGTATGAAACACCTGTTTCACAAGACTTCAAAACAAATATTCTTAGAGAGTTTAGCATAAATTGTGACTATTAAGGATATTAGCACCTATTAAGGATATTAACGCAAAGTTGTCACGTTGGCATGTCTTATGAAGATGTTTCAATGAACCTTGAAGATGCACAAGAACATCTCAGCTGGACAGTACACATAATGTATGACATAAACAGGACAGAACAAACACTTCTGCCACTGCTTTTCAAAAAATGTTGTGATCTTACATGATTGGCAAAATTCAAAATATAAAGATTTCAACTGGCCAAGGGGATAGAAATGCTTCTATTGTCTACAAGAGAAAAAACAGAAGTGTAAGAAAATGTATATACAAGAAGAACACTGGGGCTGTTCAGTTTCATTATTTTGCAGATAATGCAGGAGCATTCAGGAAAAAATATAAACTGAAGGGTTCCCTTTAAAAGATTACCACATCTGCAAGAAAACAACACACTGGTGATTTAAAATCTCTGAGGGGTCGGGGCATTTCTGTTTACTCAGCAGTATTGCATCCATTTTGTAATGCAAACCTTCAAGGGAATGTATGTAAAAAGACAAGGCTGTACAGAAAAATTATGATACAGTACCACACAGCTTTCTGAGGACAGCTACTGTCTTACTGATTGTCATGCACATGAAATAGCACAACAGTTTCTCATAGGGCTGTTTCCTGAGCAATGTAATTATATAAACATTGTACCATCCCAGTGTCTTAACCTGTCATAACCACCTCCATGTCATCCCATTTGTAAACAAAAGCTGAAAATGCCCAAAGCAACTGAGCATGAACACCTTAACAAACAAAATCTAAATATACATAGAATGCAAATGACCAAGCACCCTGAAGCACAGGAGCTAAAATGTATGATGCATAACAGCACATCTGAGGATAAGTTATTAGCAAAGAGTGACAAAACAAGCAGAGTCACAGAAAAAACTGCTTAGCTCAGCAGCACTGCTAAAATAAAGGTCATAAAGGTAACTACTAACTTATCTGAATCAAAAATCACCACTGACACAGAAATGCTTGGTTTTTCCATTTCTATGAGAAAAAATTGCACTAGCACAACAATTCACAGCCTTCAGTAAATATAAGAGTTTGATGAAGTTGAAGAAGAAAAATAATAAGTACATAATCTAAGAAAATTAATAAGTACATAATCTAACCAGCCATTAAGAACCTTAAGAAAATCCTGAGTCTTTGCAAACTATAACATTTGCATAAAATCCCCTTAAAATTAAAAAGAGAAACACATAACATAATACAAAACTTTCAAATTAAGATTCTAGACCTTGACCCTTAAGATGTCAACAGAGGGGCAGGGAAGGCTGACTTCTCCAGAAGAGGGTGGCAAAAGGTTCAATACCTTGTAATGAATGTTGTCTTCCATCACATACTCCACTGGGACTTTTTCCAACAGCTATTTTGGTTTCCTCTGCACTAGTCGCCATTTTTCTATCAACTACGGATTGTTTATCATTTACCTTGGAAACCTGCAATCAGAGAGTCAGACATATTAAGATTAAAAAGAAAAATAACAGTAATATTATTTGACAGTAATACTATTTGACATTATTTGACAGTAACTGTTAAGTCATCTAGATGAATTTTGCAATTGCTTAGCCAACACAAACGAGTTCAAACCTCAATGTTCCACAACTTATGTCTGCAGCAATTTATATTTTAAAGATGAATTTAAATAGATATTGAAATATGATACTGCCGATTGGATATGCCAGTATCGAAAATGAGCTTTATTTTGTGTCCTTTACCACTATTTTTATTTACATCTACAGATTTTTTTATAATCAAACTATTCTTTTTATCCTGCCTTACCAATGCATTTCCTCTCTACCCTCTCTTGTGCAACATTGAATCTGTAAGTAATTTTTCAGAGAATTCTGAAAAATTCCTCACTTAACGATTGTCACTAACTAATCAGCCTGTCAGTTATCCTGCACTACTATCTAGAGTACAGTTTGAAGAAAGTGAATGTTTCTCCCCAACTCAGAACTATCAGACTCAAAAATTTACTCTGAAACACTGGTACTCCAGCATTTATTGCTGCCTGCCCCTTTACCTTGATAAACTGAAGGCATCTTAAATTCATAATTAATGCTGCAAAATCTTAGCTCTGCAGAGTCTCAACTAAATTATTTTATCCCTGTATTTATGCACACCAGTTATATCTTTAGAGAATCACAAAAATACTTACCTGGAATTTAACTCTGTTATGTGGCACTCTTAAAGTGCAATAAATGCTTGGAATTCCAATCCAGAACTGCCATGTTTTGGGAAACATGCAACTACACAGGTGGCCTTCTTTCATCTGGAGCAACAGTATTTGAGCACTACAAAGCTTTTTGGCAGTCCACATTTTAGTACAAGTGATCTCTGGATCCAGATGATGTGGTAATCAAATAGATACTCGCAGTTTTACAGCTGTTTTACTATGAAGTTACCAACGAAGCCATAAAAGCACTCAGCAGAAACTTTCTTTTAAGCATAACCTGTTTAAAAGACAGTACAAAAAAAAAAAAGAAAAGAAAAAGTAGCTGAAAGGCTCTCATCAAGGTCCTGATATTGTAACAAGGCCCTTCTCACACCCACCAACCCGAAGACACAGAGGCATCAACGCTGATTCACTTGACAGTGGAAGTTTTACTCAGTAGCTCCTCTCTCTTCCTCTCACCAGCCCCCATCTGGTACCGTGTTGTTCACCACCGACTATAAAGTCAATTGTTCATTTCACAGACATGAAGAACTAAAATTGTTAATAACAGAGAACCCCAAACGAACAAACACTTCCTTAAGATTAACAACATGAATACACTGCTCCATCTACCTCAGCTGAAAACTGTGGATGCAGTGATCCAGCAACCTCAACTTGTTCACTAAAGCAAAGTGCCGCTGTCAAGATCCCAGTAAGAGACGCTCCAGCATGCTGGCGGGTACAAGGCGAGCTTCGTCATCTTCTCTGTTACTAAGATAGCACAGGGCTTACTCACACATCCAGTGCAAGCCTGGACCATAAAGAAAAATGTATGGAATTGTGCTCGTTCAGATGAAAAGCAAGTTCCTGCCCGACCACCACTGCAAACAACCCTACTGTGACCCTACTGTGCCGGCGAGCTCTCGGCGGAACACTGCCAAATTCCAACTTAACCCCAAACAGGGAAGTGACTTAGAAGTGCTCTGTTTCAGCTCGTGCGCCATGAGATCAAGCCTGTGGTGTGTCTGGATTTTTCTTACCTCCACTTTTGCTCCGCAAACAACCAAAACAAACAAGCGAAACAGCCGAAACAGCGAGACAAGTTTTTTTTAAAGCTAGCAAACACAGAATGTGAAGTGACAACCGCGGGGCGCGCAACGCCAAAGTGCAGCCACTGCGCCTTCTAACCTTGGACACTTACAGCAAGCGGGCATTTCCTAGGCGGGACACGGCCCTCCAGAGGCCAGGCACCTCAACCCCGTCCCGATCGCCCGCTGCCTCTCCGTAGGCCTGCCCCAGGGCTAACGCAGCCTCCGCGAGGCAGCGGCGGCACTGCCCGGCGGCACTGCGCCCGCCTCGGCCCCACCTCCCCGGCAGCGGCCCCCGCGGCAGCGCCGGATCCCGGCACCGGGAGGTCACGGCGGGCCCTGCCCAGCCCCGACCCCGAGCGCGCCTGCGCAGCGCGGGCCCGGCAGCGCTGGGAGGAGCGGCGGGGCCGGGACCCGCGGCCCGTGAGGCGGCATCGCCCCGCCTTCGGCACCCGGCCGGCGGCGCTGGGTGTGCGGGCGGGCCCGGCCCCTACGGGCGTTGTTGCTGCTGTAGTGTGGGCGGTATCCGCACCCTCAGCACCGCCCTTGTGCCGAGCGGCGCGCCGGGTAACAACCTCCTTTTGCTGACAAGGTGGCCTCAGGGTAATAAAGATTATAAAGATTACTTTTTTTTTTTTTTCTCCCTGTTTGTTTATTTTTTTTTAGCTTTCTCCCTTTTTTTTTTTTTGTTTTTTTTTCGGGTCAACGTTTTCGTTTTACGAAGGTGAGTGCACTCACCCTTCTGTCAGGCCTGAGCCAGAGCAAGCAGGCACCCAGATTGAAGATTCAGGTGGATTTTGCAGCCAGCAGTGGAGGAAGAAAACATGCTGAGGGAGGTCAAAGACGCCTGGAACAGAAGTGTGGATATGTGAACTGTCCCTGGAGTCTGGCTCACTGGGGTTCAAACTAAACTTGTGAATAAACACTATGTTAGATTTCACACAGATTTGTCTCCTTCACCTGTGGCATCCATCCATTATCTGTGCTTTTTCTAGTATCTGGGAGATGCTGGGATGGATTTGGGATAGAAAGAGGTGCAGCTGTGTTGGTGGAACCTTGGCACCTTCTACAGGGTCTCTTCAGAGTTTAGCCAGCCTTTCAACTGCTAAAGGGCAATAGTTACAAAACAGAGCCCTCAGACTGTCTTACAGCAAAGACACCCTCTTGTGGAGTTACTGCCTGCTGATTTCATCATCCTGCACTCTTTCCCTCTGTTTACAGGATGAGATTTTAGATGAGAATGCCAGATGAGACCTAGAGGTCAAAACACCCACTTGCCTTAATTATAGCTGGAGTTCTAATTTTTAGTGTTCAGTACTGTGATTAAGGCCACATTTGCATCTAAATTAATACTTGGTTGACAGCTGTGGCAAGTCACAAACATGTCAGGAGGACCCTTCATATTTTTTTAGATGCAGACTAGTATTAGATGTGGAGAAGTACATTAGTTAGCCTCTTGTTCCTTCTGTGCTGTGTCTGGTCTATTAATGAATTGGAAAATGTGTGCTGTGGATGAAGCTTTCTGAGTTGGTTAGCCTGGAAAAGAGGAGGCTCAGGGGAGACCTCATCACTCTCCACAACTGCCTGCAAGGAGGCTGTAGCCAGCTGGGAGTGGGCCTCTTCTCCCTGACAACCAGTGACAGGATGAGAGGAAATGGCCTTAAGCTGTGCCTGGGAAGATTCAGGTTGGACATCAGGAAGAATTTCTTCATGGAAGGGGTTGTTAAGCATTGGAATAGGTGGCCCAAGGAAGTGTGGAGTCAGTGTTCCTGAGGATGTTTAAGAAAATTCTGGGTGTGGCACTCAGTGCCATGGTCTGGTTATCACACTCTGGTGTTCGGTCAGAAGTTGGACTCAGAGGTCTTTTCCAGCCTCATTTATTCTGTGATTCTTTGGCTCCCTAATTCAAACTCAGTCCATTCTGTTTCCCATAGCTAGACATGATCAGACCCTTATCCTTCCTTCAAATGTCAAAGCTTATTTCATCTGCTGCATTTAGGTATTTTTCCATATTCAACCTTTTTATAGCATGACATGCATCTTTCATTCTTTGCTCCTTTCATAGCTGTTCTTTGGAATTCTCTGACATTTTCTTAAGAATAAAGTGCAACAAAGAAGTCTTAGGTGAGCTATATAAATGTTTAAATGGCTTTACAACATGGTGTTTGTCAGAACAGGTATTTTGGAGCACCCATACATTTAAGGAACAAGGCATTTAAAAGTGTGTGTAAAATAATTTCCGGAAACAGATTCAGCTAAAGGAGTAAAAGGAGCTTTCAGTAACAGCACTTTAACTTAGTTATATATTTGGTCAGCACAATTAAGCTGGTTAGTGCTGTGACTACTGTACTGTGTCTCTGCCAGTAAGACTGAATTCTTACTTCAGAAATTTGAGGCCCACATGGAAAATGAGGAGACATATAAATAAAATTATTGAGAATCAAACTTAACTTAAAGGTTTTTTTTATTAGTGGCAAAGCTATGGTTTTGACTGGTAACCACTGGAGAGTAATTCCTTTCCTGATCACCCTTGTCACCTTCATCTCAGTGCCAAAATGGTGTGTGAGTCCCTCTGTCTAGAAGTCCATGCAAGTGCCTGTGCCTGAGGATACCAGGTCCAATTGCTGAAGGTGTGCAACCATGGCTCAGAATTCTGAGGAAAATGCTAAGTTGCAGGAGAAAATAAATAGCTGTCAGAAGGTCTGAAGAGGAGATTCATGTGAGATGAGAAAGCTGAAATTTCAGACAAGGTAAGACAAGGGAAAGCACTGACATGGGCAAGTATAAAATCATCAGGAAAATACAGAGTGTCGGAGGGAGGCATGACTGTGCCTGTGCTCCAGAGAGCTGTAGGAGCTGCCCTTTCACATTTCTGGCTTTTGCCTGCCTGGCTAGCAGAGACTCTGCTTGTGTCTTGTAAAAGTTGGTGAGCACATTCATGCCTAACCTAGTAGTGATCATTTGAATGTGATAACCAATAAATAATTTTTAAACTTCTATGTCCTGCTCACAGAATCACTTTGTGCTTGACTAAGGTGTCCAAACAGGAACACAAAGAGACATGATTACAGGACACCAAAGTTGACAGTTAAAGCATTTGTGGGAATTTTACCCCCAAAAATTCAGTTCAAAGGAAAATATGTGCTCCCAGATTAAAAAAAAAAAAAAAAAAAAAAAAAGGTTTTGGAGTGGAGGGAGACTGGTGACACTTAATCCAGCCAAGAAGTAAAGAAACTTTCAAAAAGCAACCAAACAAATAAAACCACAAAACAAAACAGAGGTTCAGTATTGCCAAGGGATTCATTGGGAAAAAATAATCAATTAAAAACTTCAAGGAATCATTATAAATATGCAAATATAAAGCAGATTTTTGTCATATGTTGAAAATTTAGAATTTTCCTAGTAATCTTATGATCTATTGAATGCAGGTTACATTCAATATTTAATAAAATTGACAACAATCACAGCAGGGGTAGTGTGTTTGCACTTTTGTTCTTTTTCTCTTTTTTTTCTGTTTTTGCTTGCTTTTATTATAGCTGAAGCCACATATCTAATTAAGAATTAATATTTTTTTTCAGGCAATCTGGAATTGCTCTTGGTTCTTTAATAGCCCACAAATAAAGGGGGGGTTTGCATCCCAAAGGTATGTATGTTATTTGATATTGAGTTACTTTCTACAAATGTTCATATAGCTCATTAAAGGGCCCAGAAATTTTTTTTCCTTGTTTCTTCTCATATAACCAGACAATTTGATATTTTCCCTCTTACTTTTTGACATCTTGGGTGGGATTTGTCAAAGGAATGCAGGCGTGGGATACAGTCTAGACATGGGTATTTGAGCTAGTCATTCTAAGCTGCTTCAATGGTCAGCAAAGAGAAAAAGACACTTTTGGAAAGGAATTAATTTCGGCACAGAGTACATTTTTGAAATATGCTAGATGCATCATTCTCTAAAACTGCTTATTTTTCTTTATTGACATTGAGGAAGGTCTGAGAAGACCACCTCAGAGGTAAATGATTGAAGTTTTGCAAAAGGAGCCTCTGTCCTGGCAATGGTTTAGACTCTTTTTGGCTGCCAAATGCTGAGTCTGCCGTTAGTAGAAATTCTGAGGTGAGATGAATTACTGTCTGGAAGCCAGAGAGCAAAACCTGAAACCATCCATTAAATAGAAAACTCAGTCAGAAAATGGACAATATAGAAAGGGAATGGCTCAGTGCTTTTAAATCACTCCATCTGCTCACAATTTGTCTCCTTTCATTTCCTAACACTTAATTTAAAGTGTCTACTTTTGCATTTCATGTTTTTCCTCTTGTCACAGCCTTTGGGGATGTCTGTGTTCAGGTTCACAGCTGCTGTGCCCATGAAGAGTTTGCCCAAAAAATGTGGATGCTCCACCCTGGAAGTGTTCAGGGCCAGTTTGGATGGGGCCCTGAGCAACCTGGTCTAGTGGAAGCTGCTCTTGCCTGAGGCAGGGCGGTTGGAACTAGATAGTTTTTAAGGGTTTTTTGTAACCCAAACCAGCCCATGATTCTATGATTTCGTTGCTCTGAAAATCCTTTTGGAAATGTTAATTTGGTGTTTCTTCTGTTAAATACAAGCAACTTGAGGTCAGCACAGGGATGAGAAGAGGTGTGTTTGTAAACAGTAAGAGGACATAATCATCAGTATTGATGTGTAGGCTACCATTAGTTTCCATTTGATATGCAAG
The DNA here is from genome assembly GCF_023055355.1 of Agelaius tricolor. Lineage (NCBI taxonomy): Eukaryota > Metazoa > Chordata > Aves > Passeriformes > Icteridae > Agelaius > Agelaius tricolor. The sequence goes on along the minus strand of NW_027269267.1, from coordinate 21,815,172 downwards.
CACTTAAGGTTTTTGTGCATCTTTCACAGTCTGTAGTACTTCAGCTTTAGGAGATTGATAAGTTGCCACATTTTTGCCTGATTCCATATGAAATTATCTTTTTTTTCCCACAGTCATGTACTAACTTTGCAAAACTAATTTTTATAGGTAAAGATTTGGCTTGGTAAAGATTTCAGAATCTTAATACTAACAATAACTTCCCTGTATTGCATAATCTGTTGTATATTCAGTTAGCAGCAGTTAATATTTTTTCATGTAGTTTTTTTTTATCTTATTGCCATCTCTCTTCTTTTGAGCTGTTATCTCACCTTTCCATTGTTTTATCTTGCCTTCTTTATATTTTAGATGTTAAAACTATTGAAAGTATGTATATTAGCAATGATAATAACTGTGCTTACATCATATCTGTACATAAGTATTTCCCATCCATCTACTACATTTAGCATGATATGTTTTTAGTGCTTTTTGTAATAGCATTTGTCTTTTGGTGACTCATTAGGCAAATCATCACTCAGTTTGTTTTTTGTAATATGCCTTCTATCGATTTATTAGCCATTGTTAAGCTTAGGAGAACAGGAGAACAGTAAAGAAAATTAATCTAAATAAACTAATGGTGTGAGTATAGAATGAATTAGTTAGGCCTCATTAATTCATTGTACCTCCTGATTCAAAATCAAAAGGTCATAGCTGAGTTTGTAGACATAAAAAAATGTTTGGATAATAAAATAGAGTTCTCAAGACATATTAAAGCATTTTCAGCTCTGATTTCTATATCTATGCATAAAAAGCTAAAAAAAAACAGGTAAGACTTTGATTCCTGTACTTAGACGGGAATTTGAACTTTGAAAAAATTTTAAAAAAAAGTAATTGAGGTAAAAGACAGAATCCTGAATGAGGACATAAATGATTGCTTCAGCTTCTTGTGGGGAGATTTTTAATCTTCCTTTGACCTATTATCTCCTCTCCGTGTGGGAAGTTCCCCTTCAGCTTTGTATTTCCATTTGGCTGTGTGTGATGAGTCCAGACAGCCTCAAAGGGCTCACAAATGGTATTTAGCAACTGAAGGGACATGTCCTCTCTTTCACCATGTAACTCACCTCAAGTGCACATAATCTCTTTTTACTCTCTGCAGATACTATTAATTACACTGTCATTGACATTTACCTGAAACATCATCTTTTCTGCCTGAGACAGCATGAGACTGCGAGAAGAAAGGTATCTGTTGATTTGCTATGACAAAATATTCTTTTTTATCTAAAAAATAACCTGTTCACCGGAAAATGTGGCACCTCTGTGCAAGATGAGGAAAAAATACTGAGCAGGGAAATAGAAAAGGACTTTGGGCAACTGAATAAGAATTTCTGTAGGCAGGAGGCAAGAGAAGAGAAAATCATCCCATTACCAATTCATATTTTGATCTGTTTTGACATGTATGGTGTTGGTCAATTTTTTAAAATATCAGATTTATCTCTTCTGTGGCTCCATTGTTGCTTCAGCTCTATATTTCACTTCATATTTTATGCTTTTATATTTTAACCTTACTAGCTAATATAATCTCCATCACTGTGAAATGTGTAAAGGTCATTATTGTATTGATAATTGGAAGCATCATTAAAAGCTATTGAAAAATATTGGCATAAGGCAAAAACTTGTTAATTGGAACTTTTTTACATTATGTAGTACATAAAGCTGAGATTTGATTTGTACTCTATGATAGAGTGAAGCCATAAATATGATGAGTTTGCATGACCTTTCTTAAGTATCTACCACCAGTCTCAAAAAATGACTGCAGATTTATAGTAATTATCTGGTTAAATTACTTGAAGTTCTAGTAATATTCTAGTAATTCTAGTATGACACATGCATAAATACAACATAGTCATGCAAAAAAGAGTTAAAAAAGGGAGCAAAGTAGATGTGATATTTCTGTCCTTCAAAGCAACCTGCCTAAAGTTCACGTGCTGAATGATTTGTGTATGTCCTCCACTTCCCAACCATGACTCCAAGATAATAACTATTACCATACTCAAAGAAATTTAGTGAGGTAAAAAAATCTTGAAATATCACCACTTTAGTAATGTTTGCTTTAAACTACCTAATGGTTACATGGCTCAAAAAATGGCAAGTTGAATCTGAATCTGCCACTCTGAAATATCTTTTCTAACCAAGACTGCTGTAGTAATATTTTCTGACAGATTTCACTAAATTTTCCTGAAAGGTAAAAGTGAACTAAGTGATTATTTTGATAATTCTATCTACCAGTGGATCAAGATTTATAGGCAGGGATTTTGAGAAAATATTATCTAGTTTTGTGCCTGACTTAGTATATCCTGAAACGAGGGGTAAGCTTCCTGTTGGGGAATATAGGGATGATGAAGGTATGAGAGTTTAAATCAGAATTGTATGAAAAGGATAAAAGAACATTCTGCATCCATGAATTAACTTGTTTTGATATGGTTTTATAAATATTTCTAGGATGTGAATTTTAGACATAAAAATTCTTGTTTAGTCATATTATTTTTGATAATTTATGTGAGTTTTCAATTGTGAAACTCTCATTTATGTGAGTTTGAAATGTGAATTCAATTGAATAGACATTTAAATAGGTTAGCTCCAACAGAAACTGTGGAAATATACCTATCCTGAAATAGCTAAGTGATGGTAAGCTCATCTGAGTTGAAATCTGTTCCAGATGGGGAAGTGCTGGGTTTAGAATTAAGACCATTATCTAAATATGAAATCACTTGGTGGGAGGCCACTCTATACTACCAGAAGTGCCATCCTGAGAATTTTTCTAAGGAATTGGTCATTTGAATGGTTTATCTCCTGTAGGTAAAAAAGAATTGTTTGAGAAATTCTGGTGTCTTTGCATGTCAATGCTGTCTGACTATAATTTCTTGCTATGTATCCTCAGGAGCCTTTGCACAGGCTTCATAGCTAATGCATAAAGGATATCACAGTTTTCCACTGTCGTGCGGGGAAAGGGTCAAGACTTCCTGAATCCAGGTTCCATGTGGCAGCAAGCAGCTGGAGCTGCCATCAAATGACAAGTCTCTGATGCTGCTTGTTGGAATCCTAAGCAGGAGCAATGAGGTCTGCCCATGAGCCAGGACTTCTCACTTCTCAGCCCAGACCCTCCCCATACCGGGGCAGGGCTTGTCCCTCTGTAAAGCCTGGGGGAGACCAGAGAACTTCAGGAACTATAGAATAACTTCAGAGTGCAGGAATTCTTAGAGGTGAAATCAAACTAAAAATATTTCTTTCCTTAAAAACACATGTTAAAATATCATAGTACTTTCAGTACAATTTACACTTTTATAACAGTTTTAAATGCTATAGACAGCTCCTGATGACTTTTGGCATCAATGTGTTACAAGTGCATGATTTCTGAATGTGGCTTCATATTGGGGTATTTTACTCTAACTGGCAGTCATCCTTTTTAGTATTTTTTCACTTTTGATAGTGATCCAATTTCCAACTTTTTGCCTGTAGTGTTTAACCTGGATGAGACCTTAATGGACAAGAGGTAGTGATACCTCTCTGTTTAAATCAGTGTATACCCTGACTGATGTTTTCATAGGAGTTAGATCATCTAAAAGGAAGATGGCCTTTTCCAGTTGGTGTTTATTTACAGTCTCATAGTTGCCTTCATCCGTATGTCTGACACACATACTGGTTTGAGTAGCTTTGATTATAACAGTCCCACATTCAGATTATATGTGTGCTTCTGGAAGTTTCTGAAGTGCAAATTGTCACATGCTGAAACGCTGTAAATTCATCATGTGGCCATACAGGCTTTACACTACAAAAAGGTTAAGCTTGTTTAGCAAAAAAATCTGTGCCATTCTTGCCACTATCTGGGGCAAAAATCTTCTTTTTTCATATTACCTTTTTTACTTGAAGTAATTACCCTTTTTACTTAAGGTAATTTTAGTTCTTCTCTCTTTGAGCCTTTTTGCTACAAAAGGTTTTTGCTTATCATCCTTTAGAGTCTGATTTATTGCATTTTAAATTGAGATTAACAGATTGTATTTTGACAGTTTCTGGATATTTACGCTTTCCAATATGGTGAATCCAGGAGGAAATCATTCTTATCTTCTAATCTTGAGTTGTGCAAAATGAAGAAACTTGTGTATTGTTTTTCCATCTATGAGTCAAAAATCCTCAGATGGGATATCCCTCAATCATTTTATTCTGCTTCTGAAATAGCTCAAACTGTGTGCTAGTATTCTGGGACAAATTTGATTGCAGTTTTGAATATTGCTATTGTATTTTCCTTTTCTGTAAAATTAATCCCAGTCTGCCTAATTTCTAATGTGTAGAATGGAAAAACTTTAAAGACACTATAAATTTTAAAGACAAAAGAGAACAAAACTTTGAAGAAAAACAGGACTGAGATTAAGTTGTAACATTTAATAAGTATCTGTCTAAAAAAAATTTCCCTCAATAAGAAGGTCAACTAAGAGCTGAAATAATAGTAGTTATTTAATTTTTGATGTCAGAAATTGATTTGGTTATGATACAGTGCAAGACTGGACTAAAAGGAAGGAAAGCTGGTTTACTGGAACATATGAGCTCAGGGCTACATCACTGGGTGCTCTGAAGGGGTATGAGTATACCTTTACCAAAGTCTCAGTTTTCTCTGCCTTTCTACTTTGAATAAAAAATTTGTATAATTATAAATTAAGCCAAGGAAAAGTTAATATGGTACTAGATTTCTAATTTTTAAGAAATTAACAAACTCCAAAAGGCTGATGGTCTTTTATCATACTAGAGCAAGTCTTGTTCTTTTTCCAGTTGTTATCTTGTAGCTGCTCAGTCTTGATATTCTGTACTTATAAAGCTGGAGTGAAACATTTTCTGAGGTGTTTGATTAATTTTTAGCATTTTCAGTCAGAAAGAATGAGGACAGCTGCCTTTAGGCTAATTTCACTCAGACATGCTGCATTTTTTTGCAGTTTTTTTTAAAGAAACATAGTTAAGCATCTTTCCTCTTCAGTTTATGGAATGAAACAGCTCTTAAGCTGTTTGTAAGCAACAAATCAGCACATTTGACTTAACAGAATGAAAATTTTTCAGCTGTGCCCTTTCTGTTGTCAGTATGTTATAATTACTTCTTGGAACTTCTATTTAACATATTTGCAGAATTGAACAGGTAGGAAACGTGACACTTAACTAATCAAATATTACCTGCCAACAACTGTGAAATCTCCCTGCTTTCTCTTTTTATGACATGCTTCCTTAGTCAAGCTCCTAGTCTGTGAACCATTACCACAAATCCTTCAAATCACCTAGTTTTAACAGTGCACTTGGGACAGAGCAGCAGCCACTCTGATCATACCAACCACAGCTGCTGCTGAGGGGCACCAGGCCCACACCTGGGTGTCAGGGATTCGTGTGTCCTCCATCTTTCTGACTGTCTGAAACCTGTCAAAGAGGGATGAGCACCTACTGTTTGTCACAGTATCTTCTGCAGGATAATGGTAATCACATAGTCAGTGGGTTTTTCTTTTTCCTTTATTCTCCTTATTCTCCTGTTTTCTACATTATGTTGTTTTAGGTTTGTTTTGGTTTTGTTGTTGCTGTTGTTTTGGTTTTTTTATTTCCTGTGATTCAAACAATATTTTCCAATTAGCCAGGGTTTTGGAAATCATGGGTATGTCAGATGAGATGCTTTTTCAAAGGGCTAAAGAAAATGCTATGGAGAAACAGAGAATCTGTTATACCTGCAGGGGGCATTGCAATACAAAGAAAGGAGCAATGAAAGCTTCCAACTGAATTGTCCGATAACATTTTATGACATATGACTGTCAGATTTGGACTTTTTTTTGTCTTTTCTTTCAAAAGGTGTCAAGTTTTTTTGAAGATATTAATGAATTTTTTCATAGTTGTTTTGAAAAAGGTGTTAAATTACAATCAGAAGAGTATTTTTCAGTGTTTTTGCACTTACTGATAGTGATGAAGAACATTGGGACAATGGTATTAAAATGGGACATAAAATGCCAGCAATTTTTTCTGTCGTATAGAAAAGAGTTTGCAAATGATCCATGATCCATTAATAACTTTTAAACTTCTTCACAAGTTTAATGAGTCAAATTAGTCTCTAATTATCATGAATCTCTCTCTATTTTTTTTTTTCATGGGTACTTTTATTTATTAAAGGAAATGAGGCATGGCATCTAAGTTGGCCAGAAATTCTAATATGAAATCTTATCTATTGTGTTATGCACAAATATGAGAGTGATGTTGGCTATCTTGTCATTTCTCATGGAATTCATTAATTATCTTTGATGAAGTCTTGGTCTGTAGTGGTTTGTTTATAGTTTTATAATCTGTGATGAGTGAAAGCAAGCTGATATATAACTTCTGCTTCACACATGATAGCTGGACACTTGTAAACATTGGGAATTATGGAATCACTCCTAAGATTAAATATGTACATATATTTCTGTGTTCAGCAGAATATGATTTCAATCCTTTGTCAGCAGTACCTCAACCTGTCTCTTCCTCTCAATTATGAAAAATCTTCTTAGAATCAGGCAAAAATGCTGTATCTGTTAGCAAAAAAAGGAGGGTGACCGGACTTGAGAGCTGTCACTGGGAGGAAAATCATGATTAGATAGAGTTACTAACCACTCATAAGGAAAAGACTAGCCAAACTCAAGTACAGTAGAATGGCTGGTTTTGTAACTGCATGATTGACAGTAGTTCTATGCAATTTCTGCTTATTTTACTCCCTTTCACTCCTAAAATGACATTTTTTGTGTTTCTTCCCTTCTCCCACAAGCAATCACATAGTAATGAATAACAAGGTTTAGTTGCAATGTGATTTATGATATCAAACTGTTGTTTTTTCAAAATGGACTCAGTCGTCTTTGCAAATTTTTTTGGATTCTGTTATACCCAGGGAAAATGGAAGACCTTTTTTTGGTAAAATATTTGTAGATTAGAGGCTTAACTGAGAAGACATTATTTTATTTCTAGGATTTATCAGCAAAGTGCTTATGAATGCTACTGATCTGTTGGCAGCTTCTTTGTAGTCTTAAAGTAAAGATTTGACACCATGTTCCTGATATTCTGCATTTTTTATAGATTCCCTACATTGCACTAAGCATTATGTTCTTATGGCAGAGCCTTATCTCGAGCTTTGTCAAAATTGAGTTCGAGTCCATTAGCATCCACTCACTGTATTTTTTTCCTGTATAAGTTTCCAGTACTTTTGTTGCACTTTCTGTCACACTGTAAAAAAAACAAACAGTGATCTGCTTTTTTATCCATTTTCTTATCTCTTGACATTGTTCTAGGAAAAAATAAAAACAGCACTGGAGTTGAATTGCTCTTAGGTGTGGCAAACCCCTTTATTTTCATATAGTCACCTCAAAAAGGAAAATAATTTATCCACACTAATAATGTGACATTATCTATTTCAGATGTGCATTTAATTTATACAAATTTCTTAACTGACCTAGCTTCCACATTTTTTAGCCAGTTGTGGGATTTTCTTACAGATTTCTTCACCAGTTTGTTCAGGCAGGACTGTATTCTATGTGTAAGTACTTTACTTGTCATCTGTATTACATTAATAGCAGTCTAGAATGAAAGCAGATGTATTTTCTTTATTTGTAACAGAGCAACAGGTAATTCTAATAGTTGTAAATGCTATGATGATCAAAAATAGGTTTCTATGATTATTTTTAAGGTATCAGTTCCAGAATGAGTAAAAATTATGAAGGATCTCAATAGCATTCACCAAATAGAAAGTAATGAAATAGTGAACAATATGAAACAGATTAATTCTTAATTAGTTACAGATTTGCTTGCTTCATCTGGACATCACTTGTTATTGATGCAATGATGCTTGTGCTTGGGAGGGCACAGATACTGCTAAGTTACTTAAGATGACAGAGAGAAGAGTCATCACCTTTTGACACATATTTGTTATAGTTTCCCTTTTGGTCTAGGAAGTGTTAAAGGTCAGGACCCTGGCATTCAGACCAAATCCCAAGAATTCATACTTGAAATTTTGACTTAAAATACATTTTCCACATATACTGTGATTTGAAAACCTTTGCAAGGGTTATGTGAATAAGCTAAGTAGTTCTTTCTTCATTCAGGAATTGGAAGATTGAAAACCATAGAATTTTATGGACTCGAGGACTGAACATATACATCTGCTTATTTCCATTTAGTAGAATTTTGAAGGGTTTCAGCTACTCTTTTCTCCTCTCATAACAAAAGGCTGACAAAGACAAATTTTCTGGCTTCACTTTTATTGCCCACTTTATGATATGTATCTTTTTATCAACAGTTTTTACTTGTAAGTTACCTAACAAATTCTTCAATATTCAAATTTATTTTGCTAAAATAATGTGTATTTCAAAGGTACACAGATCAGGAAAGATGATTGGCTGAGGAGGGTAAAAATGTCACTCCTTTATAACTGAATGCAAAAGGAAAGCTCATGTTTTGAAATCATCATGTCCTTGGTTATATAAAAAATATTTGATCACTTGATATGGAGCCAGATATATGCATTCCTTGCCTTAGTCACAGGGGGCAAACACACAAAGGCAGCTGCGGATTTAATTTTCTAGTGACAAGTGGTTTGTTACTCCTAGATATTGCTCTAACATAATGTATACATAGAAAAACAATGTCAGACAGAAAGTTTGGGAAAATTTGGTTAAATTCATAAACCTGGAGTTAACCAGATTAAACTGGTTTAGTTTAAATGACTAAAATTCCCCCATCTTAATACTGCCAGGATTCTGGGAAAGATTCTTTTGTACCATCACACAGAAAGATCTCTTCCATTCAAAAATTGGTCTGTCTCAGATGAGACTGAAATATGAACCTTATTGCCATTTTTTAAACACCTAATTTAACAATTTCTACACCATACCATTGTTATTGCTAAGGACGCAAGAATTTGCCACAGTGGTGAAAACTGATTTTCTGTTGTGTTTTTTTACTGACAGCATGTTCAAATAACTACTCTGTCTTGGTGGTAATCACAACCTGGTCAGATGCTTACTTCTTCTAGTTTTCTGCATGCTATGAAAAGTAGCTTTCATTCCCAAGGTAAGGACTTAGCAACTTCTGTTTTTTCTCTTTATCTTTTATGAGAATTCAAGACAGAATTGATGCTGGAAAAGAGTTTCTTTGTGCCTTCAGCCAGACTCAGTCCACTGAGTTTATTACTTCCTTGTTACACTGCATTGCACTAGGTGGTGGTGGAAGCCAAAACAATATCTCCATTTGGTATCATAAAATAGCCTAGTAACTTGGCTGAAGAGAAGGAACATAAGTAAAAAGATCATTTTATACCCACAAACTTTCTGCTAAAAGATTTCATCTTGTTTTTGTAAACTGTGAATAGAAGAGATTGTGAGGATGTGATTAAGTTCTGAGGACTGAGCACTGAAGCAGGCTGCCCAAAGAGGTTTTCATGTCTCCCTCACTGAAGATACCCAAGAACTGTCTGGATTAAATTCTGTTCAGTGTTCAGGGATGACCCTGCTTGAGCAGGGAGATTGGACCAGATGATCCACTGTGATCCCTTCTAACTTTACCAATTCTGTGATTCTGTGACCTGGCATGAGGAAAGGTGAGAACTACCAAAGGCTTGACAGGGTTAGGACATGTCAGATCATGAGAAAGAGGGAAATTCTTTCTTTGTCCTAGTCTCTAAGCCAGGTGTGGAATCAAGGAAATGAATCATTCAAAAGAGTTCTCAGGCACATAGTTGTTACCACTCACTTGGTGAAAGATAATACTTTGTAGTTTGGTGCTGATGAGAGAGACAAGTATAGGCATTCCTGGCAATCCAGCCCCTGGTATTTTACACCAGCACGGAAGGTAACCCCAGACTGCACAGCTCTGACTATTCATCTGTAGGCAACTAAGCCCTTCAGTCCATCAAATTCTCTCTCATTCAAGCAGACAATAAATAGAGTATCTGGTTTTTATTATATATTTTTTTAAGCATCTTCATTAATTTCTCTGCTCTTCTTCTCAGTTTTCATTTAATCCATTCCTTACTGTACACAAAGCAGGATCTTTCTCCCAGATGGAGTGTTCCCTGGTGAAAGCGCCCACTACCATGGGGCAGAGTAATGGAAATGCTTCAGAAGGTCACGTACAGGTCCAAGCACCTACAAAGTTTTTCCAGGAAATCTGAGAGGTTGTGTTTGGTGAACCACTTTTTAAGGTAGTAGTGATTCCTCCATTCCACCAGGAAAAGAAAGAGTAATTTGTAATCAGAAAGTGAAAGTGCATATTGCAAGGAGATTTCATACTTTGATAAGAGACTTATAGTCTTCCCTCTTAAAAATATAATTAGTTATTTCAAAAGATAAAAAAGAGATTTCTCTTATTCCTGGAATATGTAGTCCCTTAATGGCCTTAAGAGCCTACTCTAGAAGGAGAACTACATTATGACCACATTTCTAAAACACGTTCTTAAAACTTACAAAACTTTGTAGTAATTGTCTTCCGTACAAAGAATTTATGTACTATCAACTGGTAACAATTTTCATAAAGAAAGAGCTGACTTATGACAGACATATTATTAATAAGCTTGCCTGTCTATGATTTGATCTTATACTTTAAAACTGCAACTATTGTCTCAGACTGTGAGGGACAGACACAGAAGAGTACAGTCAGTTTGTGACTATTGTGTAGCAATAGGGTATTCAGAATAGCAGGATGATCAGCATTCACACATTTACATGAAAGGTGTCACCTTTCCAGTCTAATTTTCAGGAAGACTTTCTCTTCAGAAAGGAGTTAAAACTTACTTATTACTAGAGACAGACATTTTGGCAGTCACAACTCATAAAAAGTATTTCTTAAGCATAAAATTATGGAAATAGCAAAATTACTTGCATTACTTTTGGTTGGAATGAAGAAAAAAATCCCTATTTTTGAATCTTACAATTGTTATAAAAAATGTTATAAAAATATTTTACACACCAGAATTAATTTAGAGAAGTGTTAGTTTCTTTGCATTGTCTAATTATAAGAGACTTCTCGGGATAATGGTCTTTATTAATGTTGAACACATATCATACATACATGAAAGAGGAGAAAGAAACTTCCAGTTAGGATATGACTGGTTAAATTTGGAAGATGTGTAAACTGTAGCATCATTTCTTCTCTGAGATTATTTTCACAAAATAAGAAATACCATACAGTTCCAGAGATCTTAAGTTCTTATGGACATTTAGGCCTTTACAGGCTTTGCTATTGAACCAAGTGAAACTGTAAAAGATTTGAAATATATTAATGACCTAAGACTTCTGTGTTCAAGTAACACTGACCTTTCAATTGACTGCAACATGACAAGAATTTTTTGTCATTTTAAACTTGTGGACATATCCTTAACACTATTTAAGCTCAACATAAACAATGTTAATAAATAAAAGCTGCATCTGGCAGCTGATATTTAACACGGATGATGTTGAGAACACCTGCATCCACCTCAAGTCTTTTTCCAAAGTACTGTATTAGATTCTCAAGGCAATATCATATGCAATAACTTTTGTCCTTGAAAAAGAGGGAAGTCATCTGGCTTCCATCCAAGGACCCCACTGAGATTGAGGTGACTGTTCACTCTCATCTGTGTTTAGTTACCTAAAACAGCCTTGCAATAGTCAATTCCTATTGTCCAAAGGCATGCTCCCCCAGTTTCTTTTCCTAACAGGTTTTATGGTTAGGGTGCAGCCAAGTGAGCTGAGGTTGGGAACAGGAAGTCTGGGCCCTCCATTATGAAAGCCCCATCTCACAGAACCCAGTGAGGAAGCAGTGCTGGAAGTACCATGGTTACCATGACCAGCCCAGAGCACTGTGTCCATCCAGAAAGGTCATGGTGACAAAGAGGGCTGACTTCATGTCTCTAAATCAAATTCTTCTCTGAATTTGGCAAATTAGTCTTTAACTCTTGGTAACATTTTTAGGTGCTTCAGATATACTTGCTCTATGAGCAAATGATGAAGCAAATTTCTATGGGGATACTCAAAGGTATGTGCTTTATGAGAAAGTTTTGGTTTTGGATGTTCATCTTTTCTTGGAAAGATAACATTTGACTTATTCAATGATTTCTTCAGAGCTTATGGCTCCTGGTACTACATGCATTTGCTCTGAAAAATGTTTCATATACATTGTCGAAATTATGTTGTCTGTTTAAGAGAAGGACATTTCCATGATAAGCACATAATAGATAGCTTATTTTTCAGGAGGTGGCATTTCTAGCCCACGGTGGTTGGTTGAGACTTTGTTGGCATCCAGATGTTGCTGAAGAGCTAATCCAGTTGTAATGTGTTTACGTGTAATATGTGAGCCCTAGTTAGAGAGGAGTTGGTGGGCTCTAAGGGTGGACTTCACTGTGCAGGAACCCCCCAAATTCTCATGCCCTCATGACCTCCAGCCACTCATGCACCACGGCTGTTCTTGGGAACCTTTCACAGATTTAGCAGCCGTACTCTTCAGGTTGGTAACTCTTTTTTCTCATGACCCATCGACCTTTGGGTCCTCATGCGTTATGAGTATCCATGGGAACTTGATAGGCTGTTATCCTCACACAACACTTGGCCTAGAAGGTTTCTCTGAGTACTGTTGAGCAGTACAATGTGTTCAGCACTGAAGATTGACTTACCTTTCAAAACAGAATTATGTGACAATGATAGGATTAACTTTATCATGTCTGATAAATTGATAGAAGATGAACTTAAGGCAATCCATATTGTAGAAATCTGGTGTTCTCTTAAGCAACATTAAATATCCCTGTTTATCTCCCAAGAAAGGAAAAAAATTGGTTTTCACTTTGGAAGAAAGAAGACTCATCAGCATATTATCAAAAGATGCAAAGAAGAAAATTGCTTCCTCTTCAGCTTTTTAGCCATCTTAGTGAATATTATGACATGGGGAATGAGCCATACTACACTTTCAATTAACTTTTGTGGAGAGATATTACTGTCTTGGGAATGTTTAAGAGTTTTAAAGAAATAACAAAACATTTTTTACACAAATTCTGAGAGAAATACCATTCTAATGTCTTTAGTGAAGCCTTTTTAAGAGCTACTTTTCATTAAGCATTTATACTATCTGCATATTGTTGTAGGTTTTCTTAATCATCTCCGTTTCGTTGCTTATTTTCACTCCTGCAGCATTAATTATAAAATATCCATATAATGAAACTGTGGTAAGGCAAAAATTACTTGTTTGGGATTATTGACCGTGATATGTATATCTAAGCTTTACCATTTCTTCACTTCCATTTGTAGAAAAGGTTTTGCATGTTAATGCTTTTTTTACCCTGGTTATTATGGAATATATAAATTTAAGCTGCCCTTTATAGCCCGTGTGCAGTTGCACATATTCTAATGCTATTACCAGCAAATAGATTTTCACACATTCTCTTGCTTCAGCAGACAATGTTAGATTTATGTTTACAAGACAAAGGTTCTGTGTGTTTGATTAGGCAAGAGAATAAAGATAAGATTGTATTCTTCACTGCTATATCCTGCAATATTGCAACATCTGTTGCCACTGGCTTATCAGTGTAGGTAAAATATGTGTGGCTTTTTGAAACCCACTATTTTTCAGAGTAGAAGTCCAAAAATGAAGAACATCTTCTACCTGAGAATATGGATAGGTTTATAGTTTTAATTGCCATTAGGAAAAAGAACTCAGAAACTCTGAACCTGAAAAAAATTATTCTGTGAAATATTAATTGTAAAAAAAACATCTTGTACATTGTTTTTTATTATGAAGGTGTTTTTTTGGCTTTCTGCCACTGCAGTATTGCATATGGAATCTTTCATCCAGCTTCTGATCTTGAATGTACATTATGTTAAAGATAGGCAGTAGGTGTCCTTTAAAGCTATCAGTGTCTACAGAAAAATGAGGTCCAGTCTCTTCAGAAAAAAAAAAAAAAAGAGAAAGAAAAACACAAATGCTTGAAAATGTTTTTCTAGATTATTCTGTCCTGATCCTGTATTCAATTTCTCTGAGCAGCAAAAATTATTTAGGTGCTAGTGTCTGCAGAATCTGGTCATCATGTAAAGTGAAAGTTTTCTACCACTTTTCATTGTAAGCAGGAATGCGTAAGAGGAAGATTTGGGAGGATTGGTGTGAGCATGAAGACAAGTGGAATGAGAGCTGTAGAGTAGAGATCCAAAACCTAAAGCCAGTGACTGTAAATCCCCCAGCTTCTGTGCAATTATGATGAATGACACCAATGCAGATTTTCTATTTTTACTTTTAGGCTGTACAAGGTGAAAGTGGTTGAAAAATTTCAGGTCCTGCATATTTTTCTGGTTATCATTTTCTTTTCTTTTCTTTTTGGATTTTCTTTTATATTGAACATATTTTCCTCATACAAATGACAGTTTTTTCAATGTCCGGGACAGTAAAGTTGCCTAAGAAACTTCAAAAGATGATTTTAATAAGTACTTGATGTCTCTGTCAGCCACCCTAGTATATTGCTGATAGGAGGCCATTACATGGCTGAGATGTTCCATTTTAAATACTTGTTTGTTACTCTGTGATATACCCAAATCAACATTCAATTAATTTTTCTTGTTTGTCATTTAAATACTTTAAAAAATAGATTTTGTTGCTCTAACTTATTACTGAGGAATAATTCATCAAATGGAGAAAAAATATTCAGTAAAAAATAGTTGAGCTCCTTTAATCTATAATCATACTCTAACTCCTGGTGTGTTGAAAACCGTTTAAACCAATAAAATACAAGTTTCTTAAGTAACTGTTTCAATTATGTGTTAACAGTCAATGGCTGCCAAGTAGGAAAACTGTGAAAGTGATCAGACACAGTCTCAGGCCTAATAAAGCTTCAAAGGCTAACCACATTATTGAAGTGATGAGGTGTTTAGACTTTAAAGCCCCACTCACAGCCTTCATCATCAGTCTCTGTATTAGATTTCTAATGGACCTTTCTGTAAAAAAGGACTGAGGAACCTAGGTCTGACAAAAGATTAGCGAGAGTGAAGTAGGTAAGGGAGAGATCAAAATATAAATTATTTAATCAAAATTATGTGAACTATTGATTAATTTTGATATGAAATATGATTATTTATACCAAAGAAAAGAAGAAAATTATAGGAACATTTGAAAATAAAACATTGTTTTGTATGTTCTAAGGAAATCAATAATTTCATTAATGGTTGCTACTCTGGCAGCTCTTAACATAAAACAAGCTCATCAGAAGCTTTGCCAGATAACCTCTGGCTCTTCTCAGAGATTTTTTAAAAACATATATAAATTATAGTTCATGTGCAACTCTGACAGTCAAACACAAAGAGTACAAATCTATAGCTACTGTTTCCTAAATTGGTAGACCTTTTCACTAACAATTGGTAAATTATGAAATTGCAGTTATTTTCATGTTGAAGTTGTTCAAAGTTTCCTTTAACTGCTTCTCACAGAAGACTTTGCACAAAAGGAAATTTCAAACAAAATTTTAAAGAAATCAAGAGGCTGATTCTGTGTTAGACAGTTCAGAAATATTATGTTTCTAGTTCTCAATTTTTTTCTCAGTTATCATTCCACACATAATTGTATTTAAAAGTAATTTGCTGAGTAATCACTACTGTGTTAAAAGGGTGGGGATCACATACCTGAAATAATTTTAGACTATACCTCCTTTATTATTAATCATAACAAAGGAAGCAAATAATTCAGGATAGGCTAAAAACTCATCAGATTCAATTTAGCTTCACTCAGTGTTTCAGCCATTGTAATTGTTGAAAAAGCAGAGCGAAATAACTAATACTGGTCTGCAGGATCAGTTCACATCTAAGGTGTAATTCTGCTTGCTATTTGATGGGAGTCAATAAAGCTTTTTGCTGACAGGATTGTTACGAGACAGAGAGTCTGGAATAAAAATAAAAGGAGTTACTAGGTCTCTTTGAAAAGTCATGTGGGTGGTTTGATCGAATACCAGGACTAAAAGGTTCTTCTGAGCAGAGCTTCTGGCTCAGAGAAGGTGGTGGAGAGGGGCCTGACCCTGAGAAGTGGTTCTGGCAAAGAGGGACATGGTGTGGGCCATCATCTGCTTGTAGGTTCTAGACTACAGAAAATGGAAGAGGAATAGGAAAGAAAAAGAAAAAAGATGCATAATCTAGAATATGCTATAGGCATGATAATGCAGGAAAATCTGTCTATTCAAAGTTATTATCACTCATATTCTTTGACAAATTCAACCCACTTTCTTCCCAGGTGACATCAGCAATTTTGCTGTAAATCTCATTTCACTGTAACATTTGACCACTCCATTTCAGTACTTCACAATGATTGTCTCTTATATTGATTATCTTACAATCAAGTTAGCCACACACATTTCTTAGCTGATCTGCAGCAGGAATATACTCACTCACACACAAGAGAATAAGGTGTTAATATATATAGTATAAAATACAGATCAAGAACCATAAGCAGCAATAAGTCTATTTGGCACTTCACTCATTTTCTACACTTTTCCCCTCAGAGCTCAAGGTCAAACCAACTCCTAAACTGTACAAATTGTAGGTACAAATTGTAATTGTATCCTCACTGTTCCAAAGATGGGTCTGGATGCTACAATCTGGGCTTAATTACAGTGGAGCCAGGAACCTTAAGGACTTTGAACACATTGTACTGTGTAACTCTCCACCTTATAGACACTCCCCCTCCTGCCCCCAAATGATCTTCAAACGCTTACTATAAATAAAACTTGATATGGTTAAGACATAACACATGGATATGTTATAGAAAGATGCCTTGTTCTGCTTCACTGTTTCTTGATTGTCACTCTCCTGAAGCTTGCTTGTGGCTGCACTAAACCACTGAACACCTCCCAGGAGTTCTGCATGAAATATGTTTTCTTTGTTATTTATGTTAAGTGTCATATCTATGACACTTAACATAAATAACATACATATACATCTGTATATGTATAAATATGAAGGAAAATATTTAATCCAACCTTAATAAACTCTTCTGAGCTGTGTTTTGGCTCTCTAAGAAACTTGTTAATTTATGGTTTTTTTCAGCCCAGAAGAAATAAAGCACAACAAAGGCTGTTTAACACAGGTAGATCACTCAATCAGGTTTAAAATGTTAAGTATCAATCATTAATCAGACAGTTTAAGCATGATATATTATTCTTTTCGGTGTTAAATGTTGTGAGGAAGTTAAGCAAGACTTATTAAATTATTTATTTTTACTTACTCGCTTTAGGTCTTGCACGTGTTATTTCAAAATCCCTTGGGTATGAGAAGAATTTAAACCTAATTATGGCTTATTTAGTTTGTTTATAGAGCTAACAATTTTCACTTCTGTGTCTTTACATTACCTGTGTAAGAAATTACCCTTCCATGAAAGTAAAATTGTAAAAATAACCAAGTTTAAAACAAATGGCAAAATTATTACTTGCTGTATTACAACCTAAATGCTGAGTGAAAACTACACCCTCTCATCTTAATTTTTGTGGAAATAAAGTACTTTATTTTCCAAAGCCAAATTTTACTGTCATCCACACAACCTGTAAGCTTTATATGGGTAACATATGTATAGTAAGCATCAGGATATTTTTATTTGGAATTTTTCTCTCAAATGTGTATACAAGGAGGGACAAGGAAGTAAGCTTACCAGTAGTTAGAACATGTCGAGTAAGAGATGAAGATGCTGGTAATCTTTTTTTTTTTTTTCAAATAATGTAAAATTCCTATTTTTTTTATTTGCTGTCTCTTTATTAATTACTCTGCACAAATACCTGAAAGGAGGAAGTAGGCATGTAGGGGGCTGGTCTCCTCTCCCAGGCAACCAGCAACAGAACAAGAGTACAGAGTCTTAAGCTGCACCAGGGGAGGCTTTTGGTTTCTTCCTTTGGAATTAGGAAGAAATTCTTCACAGAGAAGGTGATTAGACACTTGAATGGACTGCCCAGGGAGATGGTGGAGTGACCATCCTTGAGGGTGCTTAAGGAAATTGTGGATGTGGCCCTTGGTGCCATGGTCTAGCTGACACATGGTGGTGTTTGGTCACAGTTTGGACTCCATGATTTCAAAGGTCTTTTCCAACCTGATGGATTCAGTGATTCTGTTTTATAATTTCAAAATGAACTTGCATGACCCACAGTGCTAAGTAAGCTCCACCACACTCTGCAACAAGGACACACTGTAAAGAACAGAAGTGAGGGGAAATTTTTACTTTTGGAAGACTTCTGTTAATTCACCCATTGGGGTTAAAATTAAGAGTTTGTTAAAATGTTACAGCTTTGAACTGTACATCTTTTGGACATCTCTTTTTTTTATAGCTTTTCAAATTTCCTTGCTGATTTAAAAGACTTTTTTCTCTTAAGGCAAACAGTAGAGATACCTTAATTTCAGTAAGACTGTTTGAAGGGTTTGAGAAGACTCAGTCTGTCACCAACCCATTGAAAAGAATGTGGGTTTTGAATAAAGGCATTCTTATGTGTCCTTTTTTATCTTCAGCCAGGAAAGTTTGAACTCACATGACAGTATTAATCTTTTCACCAATGTTGCCTCACAAGGGTGCTAGTCTAACCAATAAATTAAACAGGCTGAAACCCAGTCTCTGGCAGCAAGGCCAGCTGGCGTGCAATGGTCTGTACCATACAATTAAACTTTGTTAGCCTCCAAAAGAGAGTGGTGGCAGGCAAAATAATTTTTTGGAACCATCCCTTGCATGTGCTTATCCCTGAACCTGGCACGTAAATTCTTTGGGAGTGTAATATTTGTTTAATTTAAAAGTCTGGCAAGTCTCTTCTATCAATAGATAGTCAAGTCAGAGGGCTCAAATCTGAGCTCTTGCTTTAATTACTTTGCTAGTACAGACATAACTGCAAATAGAGAACATAATATTTCTTTTAAAGCTGTCTTACAAAATAATGAGTTCTGCAAAGCAATCATTTCAGTCAGTAAAAAGCAGAGGTTGATAATGGAATAGGGAGGAGGCAAACTGCTGTGTTGGTTTTAGCTGGGGAGGAAGTTGTGTATAGGTGTGTTTCAACACTTATCTCTTTGAAAAACAAACTTTACATTTTCCTCTGAATCTGTTAGTATGTATCAGGTAGTTTAGCCAAGCACTATGAAAACTTGAAAATTATACTCATAATTATTTTTAAATAATCCATATTTGGATCCTATTTTGCAGTGTCTTGTTTCTCTAATAATCTTCCACTCCATATTGGTAAACAATCTATTTGAAAAATGTTATAAAAATCAGAACTACATAATAAAATCAACCTAACAAATTAATTTGTAATTCATGTAAGGGCTTTTAAATATTTTTCCCCAAAAGAGAGTTGGGATCTGGGTGGAGTCTAACCTATTTGAATCAACTGCATAATTGTTTGGAACATATGAAATTGTTCCCAAAGTACGACTTTCAGAGAAAATGTCATGCCTTAAAGAAGGACATTATCAGACTCTGTTTTTTATTAGTTGCTTTTTTGTTTTTTTAATATTTAGAATATCAGAGTTATCGGAAAACTGAATCCCTGAACTGTTTCATTCCCTGACTGAACTGTTAAAAAGAAGGCCTGTTGCTGGTCTTTATAAGGAGCTATTTTTGTCTAATAGGTCATCTTAAATTTCTCAAGTGCTGCTAATGAAGCAGAACTGCTAATGATTACGCTTTGGTTTGTCTTTCAACTTCAAGAATGAGCGCAGAATACAGATGAGTCAGTCATGGTGTGCAGATACAATAATCCTGCAGTGGTAAGGAAAGTTCATGTTTGCTTTTCATAGAGGTGACCCAAATCATCCTCAATACTTCTGATTTTTGGAGAAGAGGAGAGGAGAGAATTTCCTGGGTAGCACTTCCCTGAGGAAGATTCACCCTTAGACTGATGGAAGGGCCCACCAGCTCTGAGTAGCCCTTCCATTAAAGATCTTTCCATGCTGATGGAGTGCCCAAGTTTTTTAGGAGTAAATACATAATTAAAAAGAGATGTTTTCTTATTTCTGCATTCCAGTGGTAGCTTAAGTTTTGGTTTTTAGAGGCAAAAAACTTCTTTACTAAGGTTCTTTACCATGGACCTGAATTCCAGCAATCTCCCTGGACAAGGTAAATATTAAAGCCAAAGTTATTCTGCAGTTGGTGCCCATTGGGCTGGATTTGTGTGGGATCCTCATCTAGCTGACCTTTATTTAGTGAGAAGCTTTCTCAGTCTGGAAGTACCTTTTCCTACATTTTCCTTTACACAAAAGGTGACTATCAAGTTTGATTCCTAAGTTTAGATATAGATTATAGGACATAAGATGTAATCATCACTGTAAAGATTAGAGTTATTTTGATAGATTTTGAAAATATATATCTTCAGTGGTATAGTAGTTTTAATACTTTTCAATTTTTTTTTTACCAATCTAATCTTTGATTTGTTGGATATAAATTCAATTTTGTTTCTTTGGTTTGGAAACCGGCAGAGTACTTTTTTTTCCCAAATATGAAATGATAAGATTTTTTTTTTGTTTTCTCTTCTGGGAGACAGAATTTGTAGCTTTATTCTTTTTAGTAGCCTTTAAAAATGTCATAGAAATTTTGTCTCGCAGCAGCAACAACAAAAAATGATGAGTACAGCTTTCATGCATCACATATCAACCTGAAAAATTTCCAAATTAAAAATTTTCTGAAACTAAAATTTTCTAAACTAAAAGTAAATATTAATTTCATCTCTTACATATCTTACATAGAAATATTTACAAAAATACAAATCTTAATTAATGGGGTTTTTTATTTGGAAGAAAGAACTTATCAATAACTGATCGATTTCTTTTTGAAATCCTATACCAAGTACTTGGCAAGAGCCTGTATAATAGCCTGGAACCTAGAGTCCCACAAGTTTTAATGCCTATTTCTGTAACTGTGTGCAAAAACCTAAAGTGATGGGAACCATAATTTGTATGGCCTTATATATATATATATATAATTATAATGCTTATAATTCATGATATTTGATATTGTGTTGCATGACAATCTAGAGTGAATTATTGTGTGTTTGTACTTTACCCCATGTTTGTTTTCCCTGCCACCCTGTTACCACTTGCCTTGGGATTTCAGACCTCTTGTCTTACAGCTCTCCTGTAAATATTTGACCTCTCATTTGTCTGTTTTCTCCTGCTGAGCCTTTTCCTCTTCTCATAAAATTCAGCTGGGGAGACAACAGGCCATTGAGCTATGGCCTGCCAGGGGCAGCTGCCAAAGCTGTGCTGCACAGCACTGCCCCTCTGCAGGTCACATCCTGACACAGGATGTCGCCAGTGTGGCAGGCTCCAGACTGAGGGAGATTTCTCCAGCATTGCTAAAAAGGACAAAGGTTGTTTTGCAGACAGTTTGTACTGGGGAAGGACTAGTGAAATGAGGCAGAGAGTGTAGCACATTGTGTGCCTGGCCTTAAAGGCTCAGTGTAAAATCTGCTCGTGATGCTAGCTTTCAAAACTTGTTCTCCCCAGATGAAAAATGTACAATGCTTCCAGCCTTTTAGATATATTAAGGATCTTCCATTTTCCCCACATTCAACTCTGTTACACTGCAGGATGTTTTGACCTTTAAAAATAAGATTATGAAAACAGTAGGCCAATAGCCTAGAGGACTTCTGCAATCCATATGGGTATTTATTCTGCTTTGGTTAATGAAACAGTTGGAAAAAGAATGAAAGTGAAGGTTCAGATAGTTTCTTACCAGCTTGAGACATCACATCAGTTTCTGGAAGAATATAAACTGAAGTGACTTACAGAAAAATACACTACTGTACAGACAGGGCTTTTTTCATTATTACAACATATAAGTTAGATCACAGATGTGGTAGCTCTAACACAATAAAAATTTCCACATATTACACATAACAAAAAAACAGCAGAAATAAAAAATCCCCTAAAAAAAACCCCAACAAAACTAAAACAACAAACCAAAAAACTCCCAATAAACCAAAACAAAAATTAATTTTTTTTTCAGTATAGCATTTAACACCATAAATTTCTCTAAACTAGTCTTTAAGTGGCCAAGATTGATTTAGCCCTACAATGGTTCTCTCTGACCTTTGTGCTGAGTAGAACAAGACACATTTGATAGGTGCTAGCAGGAGCTCTGCTCTTACAAACCCTTAGAGAACATCCTGCCAAAGAGGGTCCCCTAGTTTAGCTAAA
The DNA here is from genome assembly GCF_023055355.1 of Agelaius tricolor. Taxonomy (NCBI): domain Eukaryota; kingdom Metazoa; phylum Chordata; class Aves; order Passeriformes; family Icteridae; genus Agelaius; species Agelaius tricolor. The sequence continues at coordinate 21,793,003 of NW_027269267.1, read as the reverse complement.
CTCTTTGTATGACCAAGGTGTTACAGGTCTGTTCCAGAGCCAACTGCTGGCACATTTTTTAATATAAAGTTCTCATTTGCTCCTTCCTGACTGTCTTTAACTCCCAAAACCAGAGAAAGCTTATTATGTTTCCCATTACAATAACTTCTCAACAACATTCTTACCATGCTTTCTTTGCACTCCTCATTAATTAATGAGTAATTAATTTCTTTTGTTTCTCTGGCTCTTCTTCAGAAAGACTTGTTTTCTCCAGTCAATACATGGGCTTGGAGAACATGACAAAATGATTGTCCTCACTGGTCCTGGCATGCCTGGCCTGTAATCATAAATTCTTATTACTTGCCTCGACCAGCCACTGGTTACTTCTGGAAGAAGCCATTTGGGCTTTTTGCTCTTAGTTTTTACCAGACATTTATTCTTTATCACTGCCATGCAGGAGCCACTTCTGACATGCCTGGGTGAGATGGAGAATATCACCAGCCAAACCATTCATCTGAGTGAACCTCACTTCACTTACCTGGACAGAGCAAGTGTTGATATATCAGACATACAATGATTTATTGCAACTCCACAAAAGTGAGCTGCCAGGCACTCTAACACAGGTGCATACTGATAATCTTTTTGTGATCTCCAAAGAAAATATGTATAAAAATATTTCTACATAGCCTTTTGTGGAATATTTGGTTGATAATTGGCTTCCAGCAGGCATATACTTTCTTGCCCAAACAAAAGAGAGACATTAAAAACTGTAAATAGAAAATTATCTTGAAGACAAATTCTTTATTACAGCATTTGGCAGAAACCTTCTTAGAGCTCATCCCAAGATCACCATGCAAGTAAAGCTTCAGAAAAATTGGTTAAATAAAGAGTTATTATGTTATGATCATTTAACAGAAAACATTCAATGTTTCTTCTAAATGCAAAGTTTCTTACCAATTGATTTTAATGTAGCTATGGGAAATAATTAAGATTAGAACTATGGAAGATTAGAAATCCATGGCAAATCCTAAAACTAAATGAAATGCATTTTAGTATATGGCTCTCAATGCTTTATGACTATGGTAACAGAAATTTGGATTGTCAAGCAGGCTATAAGAAAATCATATGTTTATATATTTATCTTTATTCATACTACAAATTTCACTTGATTATTGAAGCAGAAATCTACAATAAAAATCATGGGTCTTAATTAATCCACTTCCCTGATTATAATCTGTCAAAAGTCTTAAAATAACAAGTAAAATGATTTTTTTATTTGCATTTTGTTGCAAAATATTTGATTATAAGAATTATTCTTATACAAAATGTGTTTTCTAGTGTTTTGAACTCAGTTAGAAGCCATTGGCTTCAGGCACTAGACAGAAGTTGCTGAGTAGTCTTTGAAAGCAGATAACCATCATTTATCTCAGCTTCACTCTGCTATTAGATTATAGTTAGCATGAAAAAGAAAAAAAAACATGAGGAAAATGTGTTTGACCATGAGACCTGAATGTTCATTGTTTTAATAGCATCTATGGAAATTCTCGGTGTCAGTAACCTGGAGCCACTTCTGGAATTGCATTTGATAGTATTTCCTCCACAAGTATAGATTTTTAAATAGTTTTTTATAACTTCATGGCTGCTTGACTCTCAATTAGAAGAGATGATTAAATGGATATACTTCTATATATATATATATATATTATATATATATATATATTTTTTTTTTTTTAATCTGGAAACCTTACTCCAGGACTGAACTGGAACCAGGGATCAGGAAAGACAGAAAAATTAGGTTCTTCGGTTTTGTGGAAAATAAGCATTTCACAGTCATTCTTCAAAGTTCACAGAAAAGAGAAAAGAAAATTCCATATGTGGGAGGATAATTTTGCTGAAAGCACTGTTCAGTACTAAAATGTCAGAAGGACGTTAAAGGCACAGCCGCTGTTCCACCATGGAAGAAAAAAACTACTAAAATCTTCACAGAGCATCTGTGGCCAGAGTGGAAACATTAATGGGGGACTGAATTTATGAACAGATAGATTACAGCTTGAAGATAATCACAAGTTACAAGTATTCTTACTCACAATTTCACAGTTTCCATTAATTTTTTAACCTTTCCCCCAAAGAGAGTTGCTCCTGGACAACCTGAAAGGGTAAAGCTGAAATTCAAAATTTTTTAAATTTTAAATTCTAAATTTTCAGAGAGATCTTCAGAAAAATTGCCTGTGAGTGCTCTCTGCTCTAGTGTTAGGACAAAAGTGGAGTTTAAGCACCCAGGTCTGCTGCCACAGGGCTGAACACAGGACACAGTGAAACCCTTGGCTGCACTCACTGCCCAAACTGGCCGTGTTGGAGGGACAGGAGGAGCAGGGCTGGACTGAGCACCAGCCCTCAGTCTGAGTTAACACATACCTGGTGGTATATGGTAAAGAAGCCTAAGGCTTGTTATTTACATGGTGTGCCAATTGTTTTCAAGAGTCAAAGATCACCTTGGGAACATTTGAGTTCATAACCCAGGCTCCCTCAGCACATGTTACAGCTGGGAGAAGAGACTGCAATTTTTTCCCAGCAGATTTTTCCCAGATCTGTTACATAAGTTTGATACTGCCATTGCCAAGTATATGAAGTAACATTTTGCTTTAAACCATCAGAGATGCAGGAAATCTGCTGGAATGCAGCTAAAAACTGCAACAAACTGATTTTTCACTTAGGCTTTTGAGGTGCCAACCACAGCAGATGGAAAAGGGGTAGCTAACGAGTTTCATGTCTAAAACACAGCTTGCTAAGCCCACTGCTTGGTGGCCAACCTACTAAAATTGCCTCTGGTCAGAAGAAACTAAAAAACATAAAGTGTTGCAGAACATAGAGTTTGCTGCAGTGGGTCTCTTACTGTGCAAAGTTGCCCTCCCAGGGTTGGTGCTCCCAGTTCCAGGATGGAGCACCTGTTAACATCATCTCTCAAGACAAAATGCACACAGACTTCCTGCAGAATAAGCAGCCTATTCAGGCTGCAGGCTTACTGCACTGTGTGTGCTTAATTATTATTATTATTCATGTTTTAATTGTTATTATTTTACAGTGCCCAAGAGGTATGTAGGGGTTTTGTCATCTGTTAGACGCAATTAGAAGAGCTAAGCTCAAAGGAGCAGCAGAGACAGATGGTATATTGGCAGTTAAATTCATAAAACTCTTCTCTTAAGTCTTGCCAGTGAGAGAAATAGCTTTTATGCTTTTTCTGGGGTTTTTTTTGCCTTTTTTTTTTTTTTTTTTGCTTTAAGGCAAACAGTTTATTTCAAGATGAGTATGCTGTAGTTGAGCGGGTAGAGAATGACATGATTTGGTGTCTCAAGAGTTTTGACATTCAGAAAAAAAAAGAAACTAAAATTATTTTGGCTGAGTCAAAAATCATTTATTCATATGTTCTTGCCACAGAGAAAGCTCTGCTAGTTTCTAAGCCAAACAATCTGTGCCATGTGTCCAGCTTCTCTCTTCTGTCTGTCACGTTTCTAGTTAACCTTGTTAACTGGCTTAGTGGAAAAACACTGGTGTAGTGTAACAGGGGCAGTGACCTGCCAGATGACCTATGCAGATCAGATGAAGAATATCAATTTCAGGGTTGATTGGGGGTGTGAATAGGACCACTACTGCTAATAAAAACTAGAGTTTTTTTACAATCACACCCTCACAGCAAAGCAGTAGCCTTCTGAGGAACTGGGAGCTGAACCAAACTGCAAATGAGAATGCAAGTGCTCACGTACCAGACGGGAAAAAAAAGTTTACTGAAAGGGCAAATAGTAAGGCTGTCAGAGAGCTAGGATTACTTGTTCAAATGGCATTCTGGGTTAGGAAGCAGCTGGTCTTAAATAAGCAAATAATGTTTAAAAATGAGTATTGTGCTCGGTAAATATGGTGATATACAGGAGTTACAGGATTTAACAACCAAAAAGATATTGCAGAATTCTCTAGTTTTCTGCTGGTAAAACATGCAACCTTTGAACATATAAATAACATTACATTACACTTCACAAGTATTATGTGAATGAAAACTGTCTCCAGAAATATCTTTTTGGCATAGTATAGTTTGAAAACACTTTTGCTCCTGGCAGTGGACCAAATTCTGCCAGTTCATGTGTTAGAAGGTTTTGGAACAGCCCTGTTTTCTAGATGGAGTATTTGAAGGCTCTGCTAAACTGCATACTGAGGTACCTTTTCTTAAGGACATGATTTAGCTACACTAGTTTGGTGACCTCTTCTCTGGTGTCTCAACAGAACAGTTTATCCTGCACACTTTTACTCAAGCACTGCATGGATGGGTGAACTCTCCTCATTCTGTCTGTGCACTGTGGAGAAGGGCCAGACATGCTTGTGAGAATCTTTTCTTACTAACCTCCAATGGGTTCTGTAGACCTGGTAGAAACACACGTGGTTGAAATATTTTGGAAGCAGGGAAAAAAGGAAAAAGGTAAAGATTTGTTTTTCTTCCATACCTTCCAGCCACTTTATAGAACAACTGGAAGTTTACATTTATTCCAAAATGTAAAGGGAAATAGCTTGTTTCAGAGAAGTAATTCTGTTTTGTCTTTCCCAGCCAACTAGTTGCTCCAGGCAATGGGAAGTATATGTGCTATACCACACAGGAAGAACTAGAACCAGTGAAATGATTAGTTGGTAAATCCCTACAAAAGAATCCCTGATTTTATCTCTACATTACTCTGCTTTCTTTCTTCAAAGGGGTCAAAAGCACAATTAACTCTGCAGCAGTATAACTAAGCTGTTCCCTGTTGGCTTATGTAGAAACATGATGAGGAACCCAGGTCATTGCAGGGCCATAGCTCCTATTGTCCCTTTTAAAATTCTTCATCATCTGAAATACATCATTGCCATACATTTTATCCCTATCATATCTGTGCAAAAGCCCCCACCAAGATGCCTCTCAGTTAGTTGTACCCTTGTTACAGTTTAGTTTAAATAGCTTGTGTCCTGCCCTGCTGTTTATATCTCTGCCAAGTTACTCTCAGTCCTCTCTTTGCTGGAGGGCCTTTTCTTATTTTCAATAACTTTAATATAATAAAAAGAATTATTTGGGCATTGTGTTAATAAAACATGATAGAATAAAAAAAAACAAAGAAAACAAAACCAAAGTCCAAAACCAACAGCAACAAAAAACAAAACAAAACAAACCCCAAAAACAAAAAAAAAAAAACCAAAACCCACCCACAAATTCTGTTGACATTAGTATGCACAGTTTGATTCTGGCTTGTGCCAGGCAGAGACCTTCATGAGAGCTGCCTCCCTGACTGGATGCTCCCCAGAGCATTCTATTTTATGGGACCCCATATGCTGTAAATCTCTGGAGCCTGAGCCAGTGCTAGCACTGCTTCTGGCTGTGCACTCTGAGACGTGTTCTCCCCAAGTGCTTAGCTCACATATGACACCCTTCTGTGAAGTCAGGACCCTACTGCTCAGTGCCAAGGCACAAAAATCCATGTGGGCTGCCCTGATGTGGAATGGAAAAGTATCTACCCCAGCATCAAAAGTCACATCCAAACACTGTAATTTCATAATATGTCAATTTAATAGCATCATATCAGCTGGAGACCACAAATGGTGCATCAAAAGATTTCCCAAATTACCACAGCTTGTAGGAAAACATTTGACAGCTTGATTACAATAAATGATTACAGGCTACATCAAGCATCAAGATTTAGAACCCTGCACTATATATTAAAAAAAACCAAAGAAACAAACCCCCAAATTCCCAAACAACCCCATACCACTTTAGAATTTTAGAAACCCTAATTTAAAGTGTGTGTGATCTGTTGCACAGATACGAATTTTCCCAGTGAATGGAATCAGAACACAAATGGAATTGCATTTACCCCAGTTTGGTATAAGTTACATTACCTCTGTTGCCAGTAAAGAAAAGAACACTGAAGAGCTAAATATGTTTGCTTCCTGAAAAGGATCATTAGAGATCTGCAATCCTCCGTGGGCCTGAAGCTTCTGCTCAGAGGCAGTGTAGACAAGACCTTCCCTTATTGTACAGAAAACAGAAGAAAACAGAGGTTTTCTACTTCCCAGAAGAAGTAGAAATCTCTGTTCATTGTAATATGAGGAAACACAAAGTTCCAGCTGGGAATAATCTGGGTACGTAATGTAAGATCAGTGAGGAAAAGTGTGTGTGCTGCCCCCCAGGTTTGAACCATCCTGCTGGAAGGAAACCTAAAGCAGGAGTTGCTGTGGGAGAGTTTAGAAGCCACTGGAGTGGAAGGAGGGAGCGTGAGAAGACATCGAGGCTTGTCCCTGATACATGGTTTCCCTATGCAACTTTGCTTCCTGTATACTGAGGAGGAGTTTGTAGATATCTTTGTTCTTACCAGTGTTTTCAGGCACATTTTCAATGCCCACATTTATGCTGAGAAACAAATCAGCACCAGAAAAATACTCCCAGCTCAGAAACTGATAGGTGAAGACAAACTTGTGTGCATTTTGCTGACAGCTAGCCTCCTCTATACTGAGTTGTCTTGCAACTATTTTTAATTTCTTTCTGGGATTTCCCTCTAGTCAGACTATTTTTTTGCAGTTGTATTGTTTTGTCTTGTTTCATTTTGTTTTCCCTAAATTCAAAGTTTCTGGTGTAACTAAGAATACATAGCAGGGATATACCTAAACCATGAAATTGAGGGGTAGTACTGCATAAGATCCTGTGCAACATGGGTGCATCTGGGGGAAATCCCTGCTGCTCCATACAGAATCAAACTCTGGTTCCTTATTTTGCTTCTTCTCTGGTGGCTTTTGGGCTCAGTCCCCATGATGGATTTCCAGAACAATAAATATAAATGGTCTGTGAGAAGGCTAAGCAGAGCACCCATAGGAGGAAGGGTCTAAGGACCAGCAGGGTGGATCATCAGAGCTCCCATGTCCTGCGTGAATACCTGGTTTGGTAGAATAGATGTGTCCATTGGAACTGTTGGCCTGCATGACAAACACAGAGAGACCTGAAATGAGGCAAAGGTTTTCAGAGTTTATTATCAGTTTCACAATTGATACCAAAATGCTTATATGACTTTGTACCAAAATAAGAGGTGCTTCAGAGATTACCTTTTTTTAAACATTTTACAAAAAAAAGATTGTATTTAGGATGCTGAGACTCCTCTCATCCAATTTTAGAGTTATATCTTTAACCTGTTCATAATTATGTATAATAAATGAGGAAAATACAGTCTTGTCTTTCCTAAACTCTATGAAGCAAAAGGCTTTTGTGGTATAACACCATTAAAATACTATAGTTTAATTGAGCGTTAATTTGAAACTTAAAAGTGGTTAAATTCCTTTCATAATTTACAATATTCCTCCAGAGATATTTCTGATAAGTTTGTTGATGTCTACATAATATTTAAATGCAAACCACATACTAGCCATTTACAAGAAGTACTACACACACAAAGATAAAATAAAAAGGAAAAAGATCCTGCCTGGATTAAAGAGGAATGGTTTTGTTTGGTTTTTTTTTTCCAATAAACTATAATTAATTACAGAGGCTTATATTGTGCTTGCAGCTAGGTTTTTTTTAGCATTTTCATGTAAACAACTTTAATTCTTGCTCTTAGTGAATTGTATTTTTGTGGAGGATCCTGGAGGAGGAAAGGAAGACCTTACTGGTGCCACATGTGGAGGAGAGTATCTAATCTGACAGGTGAGGGCCCATGTGGGAGGGAGGGGTTGGGAATACCTTGATTGGCACTGGAAACATAGGAGACACTGGGGAATCCAGAGGAGAGCTACAAAGTCACATGATGCCAGACTTCCTTAATTCTCATGAGGTTTGTAAAGGCCACAGATTTACAGCAAGGAGGAGGAGTTCATCATGGTTAATTGCAAATAAACCCTGAACTGCAGCAAGTGTCAGCTCTGTGCCTGAGTGCTCCAATAAATGTTTGACCTCCATAAGACTAGAGAGATGAGGAGTTCCCAGCTCAGCTGTGAGGTGCATTACCCATGTTACTTTAGCACAGACTTCAGTCTTTATTCTGTCTAATTTGCAACTAAAATGGGTTTATAACACTGAATGATCACTTAACTGTGCTACCTTGCACCCCTTTCTGGTCAAAATGTTCTGAGTTACCCAGGATTTACTTTTTTAAACCATCTAAATTAAACCGGCTTATTTTCCTCAACCTTGGGGATCCCTAATGTGTTTCACTCAAAATAGGATTAGACCTTTTAAATAGTTTATGCCAAAAATCCAAATTGGTTCATCTGAACTGTGAAAAGGAGGATTATCAGCAAATTGGTGACTGAGTGTGTCCAACAGCTGGGGAACAGCTGCCAACTGGTGACCCTTGCAGTGGGAGCAGCTGTTCGCAGAACTCACCAGGTAATGCCCTACTTTCACTCACTCTTCCATCCTCAGAGAGTGATGTGGAAACTCCTCATCTCCTTTGGGCACGTTGAGAAGCAAAGCTTCTAGGAGGTAATGGTAATAGAAGGTGATGGTGTGAATTAATAAGTTGGGTGTAGGCCTGTCTTTTGGGTGGTATACCCTAACCAGCCAATTTAGATAAGGTGGCTAATGTTTAAATACTAAATTAGGGAAGATAAATATCACTCTCCAGATATATTGATTCTGTTATTTTTACCTGCATATATGTGAAAATATCCATAAATATGTAATTATGGAAGGTGTTTTCTCTGGACAACTTTGACTTTCAAAAAGTCCCAAGGATTTCAGAAAGAAAGGCTGCATTTACATCGTCTCTCAGCTAATCCTGCAAGAATGAAGGCAGTAGTGGATTTAAAGGTAATCTCTTGCTATTCTCTGACTTGGACAGATAGTGGAATCATATCATCTTGTAGTCTTTGAAACGGAAGTATTTGTTCCAGAAAGAATCTTCATAATGATAAGAAAACATTCTATTTCTTTAATCTCTATATCCTAAAATGACATTTTAAAATATACACGAGGAAATGTACAGTATGGCATTCCTATATTGCTGTCTATATTTCCATGGATGTACATACATTTCCTATAGTTGGATCATATATTGTAATTTTTAGAAAAAAGTTACAAAAATTCAATATATAGAGGGTTGTAAAGGACTAGTAATGGCTGAAAATTCATCATTATGCTTGATAGGGAAATAACTGTAACAAAAAAAGTCTTTTTACACAATAACAACAAAATATGTTTTGGTAGTATTTTCTAAATTTAAAAAAAAGTAATTATGAAATAGAGAGTAATTTTTTTAATAGTGACAAACATATTTTAGAAGTGAGTAAAAAGAAGGATTTTGAGAAAATATTTTTTATATGGTTGACAGCAAGAATGCTTATTCATACTTGGGATTAACTTAAGTGTAAATTGGAATGTGAAGAGGGAAATGATCTTGCCTTTCTATGCAACATTATGTCCTGGTCTATTGCTCAGTATGGAAGAATATTAAAATACAATGAGTATTCAAAGGATGCTCACAACATTATTTAAATTCAGATTAGCATAGGTTTTCCATTCATAAGAAAGGAGGATAAAAGATGACCTGTTTTCTGTTGGAGGACTTTTCAAGACTGATGATAAAGATATGACGAAATACTGTTGCTGGAAGTCAAAGTTACAAAACTTTAAATTTGGAAATGAGATGGCATGCCTTAGCAGCATGGGAGTAGCAATGCAGCTAAACACCAAACATCAACAGTGATGGCACTTGCCATTAGGGAATTTCAGATTTCATGTCGTTTGAAAGGATTTTATTTAAAACCAATTTTTTATGTTTTATGTGGTTGTGTTTGACTGAGTATTTCTATGGCAGAAAGGGGAGGGAGGAAAGGGAGGGCTGTCGGAACAGTTCCTTTGCTTTTAAAAGGTTTCATCGCCTCCCTTTGTGGTCACTCATATAGGACTCAAGATGTTGGGACTCTATTTAAAGTTGGCAATTTAAGAATTAAATCATTCTCTAAAGCTTAACAATGATTTGCTTCTCCACCTTCAGCTCCAGAGAAGTCTGCATATGTCTGTTGAAAATTTTAGGGGTTTTTTCCCTCCTGCAAAATGAAATGCTAGCTGTTGTCAAAGATGAGACAATTAACATCACAGTCCCATGTGTTAATAGGTTACACAGAATTTTAATTTTCACACAGCTGATTAGTGTAAGTGATTACTGATCACTGGGTTTAGGGTTATGGAGGGTTTGTTTATATGGTAAGTCTTGGTGAAGACACCTGGGTACATTTCACTATACCTCACCTGTCCACTCTCTGCCTCTTAGGACTTTGGTCCAACACTGATCTCATCTCTGCTGCTGATATGAAGCTGAGTCCATCAAGTAGTAAAATTACTTTGAATTGCTTTGGATGTAATACAAGTTTTCTGGATGAAACTGAATGATTTGTAATGTTCAGTATAACAATTAAATCCCAGGCAAATTAAAAACAGGCATAAGAAATTATATAACAACAGCTGGCTGCCCCAAATTCTTGTCCAAGAAGAAAACTTTAGAAGTCTAAATCTTCTCTCATAATTTCAAGTAATATTTCCTTACCACCTGCTGCACATTTTTATTTCTGTATGATGCTTCTACAGATCTCCTGAAAAAGAGCGTTTGTAATTTCACTTCTGCATCTCTTTGGGAAGCTTCCTTTTCTGGAAAAAAATTAATTTTAAAAGAAGAAAGTTTATATGAATGTTTCATTCAAAAATTATGGGGGGGTTTGCCTCTGAATATCTGGGAAGTACAGTAGATGGGTTATTAACTGGATCTGGGAGGACAATATGTACAGTCCTCTCTAATCCCTTTGCTTGATTCTCTAAAGCAAGTGATAGTAACTGACTCTTCAGCTGTGACTTCTGAAGAGGTTAATCTCTTCCCTGAAGAGATTTGACAAGAACTTAATGGGCTGACTGAATTCATCTGAGTCATCTAGGTCTGTAGCATTCCTTTTCTTCAGTATTTTTTCTTTTCTTCTCTTAAAAGTCTCTGTCTGTCTTGATGTGGTGTCTGACACACAGGAGTAGACAGGTCTATTTTCAGGCAGTTGTTAGATCATATGATGAAAGATTTTTGAAAGGACAGTGATGGACTGTATGAAAGAGGCAAGCCACCCTCTTGAAAAACAATATTTATCCTTTTCTTATACCAGAGATCAGTATTAGAGGAAGGGGGGGAGCTGCAATTTGGCTGTACAATCTGCTGTATGCAATTACATGCAAAAGAAAAAGATCTCTCGAGGTGAGGAAACCAGGATCAGCTCCTGTACTGAGCCCAGTGTCTATTATTGGTTTATTTTTGAAAGCATTCCTTCTGCACTCACTGCAGTTAAGATTTCACCATAACAGCCAAGGCCAAGCTGGCTGACCTGGTGCTGTTCTAGGAAGTATTATATTCTTACTGCATTTCTCTCCTGAGACAGATAATAAGTTCACATCCTGAAGGTGCACCTAAATCTTTGTGCTTCCAGCTTTCTGTCAAGCTGCCTATGGCATGGGTGAGAATGTGAGGGGTTTAGCCTACTAAAGCACCCTCCATGGGCTCCCAGAATTGTGGGTCTGTTTAATCCATCACGGTGAGACAAAGGCATCAGCCATTTAGCACAGACTGACTCTTCAAGGCTGGAAAAATGAGAGACTTAACCACACCATGGCTGTTCCTGTGTGGCCTCAGATGGCTACTTAAGCTCAAAAGGGGGAGGGTTCTGTGCATTTTAGAGAAATCAGTGCTGCAGCAATTCTATATTTATATGCTGAATGGCCTCTATGGTCAGTAAATTCATGTATGAATAAGACAGGGTTTACCAATGACCTAGTCCCTCTTGCCTACTAAATCTATATGAATGTCAGTTACAAAATACATCGGCCACAACATACAACCATATATGTCTCAACAGAAAAAAAACTGAGACCGGAAAGAGTGATTTTTTTGGGGGGTGAATATATAGCAGAACCTTCTATCTGGTGAAAACAATGCATTTAGCAGAGTGCAAAAAAGTTTGCAGCTTAAACTTTTGTTTGAATGCCAGACCATTGAGAAGAGAAATAAATGCCCACGCTCATTGATGAAGAAATGTGAAGAAATACAAGTTTGTGCTGTTAGTGACTTCAGTAATTAATTCAGTTTTGAACACAGAGGTGTCCTTTGATACAGAGAATAGCTGATGATAAATTATTTCTCAGTGCAGATGAAATTTAACTGAGACTTGGCAACTCAATAGAGAATTTATTTATTTAGATATTTATTTCATTACTAATCACATGAAGTGGTATTCTTTAATCTTAACCATACCTAAATCAAGATGAGTTATGCTATCAATTTCCAAGTATAAAGTTTCATTGTGTGCAATTAATTAGCAATGTATTTTTATAGCAGTATTTAACTAATATTTTTAGCTAGCAATAGGTTACTTTTGCTTCTAGAAAAAATTGTATGGGCTGACTTTGATTTGGCTAGTAACTCTCAGTTCACTGCATGATGCCTCCAGTCTTTGTTATTAATTTTACTTGAACATTCATATGAATATTTTTTTTTCATTTGATAGTACTTAAAAACTGTAAAAGTCACATAAAATTCCATTTAGCAATGTCTCATATAGTCTCATGTTCTTTATCTATGTGCATACTATTGCTACAGTTCCCGCTGAGATGAATTTGTCCTTAGTTAGAATTACATTGGCTCACTCTGCCAGCTCTGGAAATGCCCAGATTAAGGCCAAAGGATGATCAGTGTGATGTCTTTATAAAATCAAACTTTATATCCACATATGAAGCAACCAAAGAGATATACAGCTGTGTATGTATGTGACAGACTGCACCTGTGACTTGTTCCTAGTCTACTTCAAGCCTTTTTACCCCTTCCTTTTGCATACAAGTGAATTATGTTGGTACCACTTTGGTAAAAAAAAAACAACAAAACAACAAAAAATACTGGCTATTTCCCAAGCATGTGGCCCATAACCATGATTAGTAACATGCAAAGCTTAAAAATTTAATGATTTCATTGTTCCCTGTTCATTTCAGAACTGATCCTGTGTGTTCTAAAAAGCAGTACCATGTCACCAGGAATTCATCTCAGAATGGCTGCCTGCCAATGTTGAAATAGACTAAAGATTTTTGAACACAGATGAATCTCAATCTGTCCCATACTGAAAGATGAGAATTAATAGCAGGCTTCCTCTCAAAAATCACATTGACACAATAATAGAACATAGAGAAGCATAACTATCTTTCACACAGATACTTTTCTTGCAGATGTTATTTCTCTATCAAACTAATTAACCATTGCAAAGCAAATAAAACATGCCAAACACTGCCATCCTAATTTAATTAAACCAAGAACTTGTCATAAAAACCCAGTAAGACATATAGAAATTTTCCAAAATTGTAATGTCCAATTAATTGAAACATGTATAAACATGAAAAAGGTCAGTCATAAAAACGGGGCAGGTTATGTGGTTATATTCTTATAACAAGAGGTCAGAAGGCAGCAATTTTTTTGTAATGGTAGCTGATTATCATTGTTCTCCTCCAATTCCTGACTAACTTAGAAATATCTTGTAATCAGAATCTTACTAGATTTTAGCACTCAAGGACAGAAAGACTCGTCAATGCTGATGCATTTTATGATCCAATGTATTTCCATACCAGAAATAAGAAAGACAAACAATTGGGGGGAAAAAACCCCTACAAATAAACATCATAAAACCAAACTCCAAAAAGAAGCAATTCAGTACAGTTTTTCAAAGACATCAATGAGATAGAAAGTTAAACAGATATATCTGTAAATGCATACACTATAAACAGTGAAATCACTTATATTGTCAATGTAAGTGACAAAAATGAGTTAATTGGATTCCCTTCAATGTTCAGAGCTCCCACTGCTGGCTTTAAGGAACCTCAGGCAGGAGAGGGAGCAAAAAAAAATAGGTAGTGGGCAATTCCCATTAATTCTTAAAGCAGGAGATGGTGTGAAAGTGTTCTTCATTGCACAGAACTTTACATTTCACCCATCTTTCTTCCCCTTTACGCCCTTGTTTCCTTACCTGCCTTATGAAGCAGAGCCATGCCCCATGTGTGGCAGAGCTCTCATCTGTGTCAAGAGCAGGTCTGTAACTGCTCCTAGGAAAAATAATAGGTGGGGGTGATGGCCCTTGGCTTTCTGTGCCGCAGACCCACTGAGTTACACCTGCTGCCTCTTTGTGAGGTGCAGGATCTGGAGACAGTAAGGATGGGCTGCTTCTCACTGCAGTAAGGTCCTAATGGCCCTCACTGGCTTCAGCAGGGACCTCCTCATTACCTGCCTATGGCCCAGGAGCCCTATTTCAGCTCAGAAGCATGTGTCCATGGTCTCACGTGCAAACCTAAGGAGCAGCATGACATCCTACCCAAGTAAGGAATGATCACATAGGGAAAGACCAGAAAAACAATGGATTTCCTTCATTTCTACAGGACCATGAGAATTCTATCTACTTTTTGGTGATAATACAGATACTTCTGCATAAAAAAACACTAGGTAAGATTAAAATATAGATACTGTAAAGGATCCTGGATATATTTTTGATCTTGGCTATAATGTTAAACTCTTAAAATTCCAACTTGGTGTCTTTTTTTCCACTTTAATATAACCTTGACTTTCCATACAAATATTGCAAAAATCTATTCATTTTCAGCTATATATTTATTTTATGCTGTCTTTTGAGGAGAACCATGTCTAAAACAAGAGTATTGTAAATTTTATGTGCATCTTTTCTTTGCCTTATATTAAAATATAATTTCAAATAATATAATTTAGGTGTGTTTGGGAGAAATAAATGGAAAACTGTCCATTCTCAGTCAATTTAAACTGAATGAGGTTTTTATTTCAGCCACCAGGAGTCACACGTAATTTTGAGCAATACTCTTGGTTCCCTAAATCAGAATAAAAACATCAGAGGGCCACTCTCAGGAGTCTCATTGTCAGGAAAGCAATTCCTTCATGAGTCAGAACAAAGGAAACTTGGATATTCCCAACTAATATTAAGATTCCACTGTCAATATTCTTAGATTTTAGTCTATGTCAAATAAAATCCACAATTTGAATGAACTTTGCAAGATCTGGGGATTTATTTATTTATTTATTTATTTTGTTTGTTTCACACATTGCTGAAATCAGAGGAAAACAGTCAGAGAGGGAGATGGCAGGAATCCAAACCTAAGTTCTTGATGTGAGAAGAAGCCATTGTGGCCTCATCTTCCAACTGTAGCTCTGTTTAATTTCCACTCTAAACTTTGAACAACCTTCACTTAAGGATTAGTTGAATTTGATGCTTCTTTTGCTCAAATGGAATTTGCAATCATGGCATTTACTGAAAACAACTTTCTCCCAAACTTCTTCAAAAATCTATCTTTAAAATCTCCATAAAATAAACTATTTTTACACTTGCTTATCTATAAAACAAAATGCTTCTATGCTATGTGATCATGCAGTTTGCACAATCTTTATAAAATTAGGCATTTTACCGGATACTGTGTGCACGTATTTTACAAAGCATTGCCCAATATGGCCTTGAAAATGCATGGCTAGCAAAGAACTTAAATTGCAAACTGTCAAAGGCAGTTACACAAGAGAAGCACAAAGGTTTTTTATGTTTGTTTTTGCTTTGGTTTGGTTTTCTCCATGAGCACTGAATATCCCATTCCTAGATGGCAGCACAGCAAACTGTATCTCACAGACTGCCAGTGGCAGTGGGATTTTGATGCTGTTACCATAGGTATTTTAGCCAGATTAGATGCTGCAGGTCTCTTACCTGGCTCCCATCTATAGAAGATTAAGGGTGTCTCTTGGTCCTATCACATCTGCTGGTCCTAGGTGAATGTCTGACACACCAAAGGTTTGAAATATCACTTTAAGTTTACATGCTTAGACAACTGAACTGCTCCTGGAGTGTGATGAGTAGAGTAGGAAACCCCACTGATTTTACTGAAGTCTGGGTCAGGTGCCGAGGTTAATTAAAAACCTTTTTTCATTTTTTAATGAAGCATTCATTAAATTACATCCCCCTGAGGGACATAATTTATACCCAGCATTCACCTGGACATAAGACTGTTGATGTAGCCTGGTCTTTCAGGCCTCTGTCTTGAGATCAGTGCTCTTGAGCACCTTAACCAATGTAAGATCAAGTGCACCCTCAGCAAGCTGCAGATGGCACAACACAGAGGGGTGCAATTGACAAACCAGAGAAATGAGAAAACATCCAGGGAAGGCTGTACAAACTTGAGAAGTGAGCCCATGAGGACCTCATGAAAATTAAGTCCAAATGCAAGGTGCTGTATCTGGGTTAGGACAGCCCCCAGTATCAGTATGGGTTTGGGGATGAGCTGATCTCTTGCATCAGTCTAAAAGAGAGCATTGTTTTGTCTTTGTAAAATGGTTCCTAATCCTATTTAAATTTGTCCTGGAAATGCTGTAGGTCTGATTTTTTTTTTCTTGCCAATTGTCTACTTTTCCTTCCACCTTTCAACTTGCCACTTTTTTGTTTATTTGTTTTTAATTTCTGGAGGAACCACCCTGTCAGAGGGTTAAAAAGTGAGAAAAGACAAAGCAGCTCCTTTCTAACTGAAGATATGCAAGATTTTGTAAAAGTTCTTACTAGCAGTACAAGGGAATATGTTGTATAGTTAATTCTAATATTATAGTGTGAAATTTAATATCATAAGGAATTTCTTACTAATGCAAAAAAAACCCCCTACCATACAACACTGTAAATTGCATTCTTTCCTCTTCCCCCAGAATTAATGAAATATGAATCTTTGTGTTTCTATGAATATTGGTGTGAAAATTAATAATGTCATAATTTAATTTTTCAGGACAATTTAATTTGTATTCACAATGGAACATCAGCACAGAACCTGCACTTTTATAGGGAAGTACTGAAAATGTAAGGTAGTTTCAAGAGTTTTCATGGAGGGATTAGTGTAGATTTACTGTAGCTGACAACCCAGTTTGCCACATAGTTTGCAGAATTAATTTTCTTTTTCAGCTATAAAGAATTCTGCTGATCAAGACTGTCTGTGTGGTTTATAGCTAACAACTTATAACAAATGTTTCCATCTTTCAGTATATAATTTGTAATAAAGGCCCAAGATCACTCAGTAGCACACATAATTTTCATCTTTTAATCCCATTCTTGAGCAAGAGAGATATTTTGGCACTCAAACCTTCTGAATTTTATTTTACTGAGAATTTAACTGATCTTTTTTCAAACAGAAATAACAAACAGTAAGTTTTTTTTAAATTATTGTTTTAAACTTCTTTGGCCCCATAAAATCTGATGTCATAGAAGTAGTGCCCCTTTAGAAACAATACTTAAATTAGATTTCCCTTTTTAGTAGATAATCATACTGATGTGATTCCAAATGATAGGAACACAATGCAGGGAACTCCTTTTTCAAAATGAGATTAGTTAGTGTTTGCTTTGCTGGAACACTGGGAGGTCCATATCTGCAGAAATACAAGGTTGCATCCTGAACATGAGATGGCATCTGAGCACCTCTGGGAATTTATATCAGATATGATCTCCTATCATATTCATACATAAATGGTCATTCCACAGCAGATATGAACCTATGCATCTTTGAGCACTGTCTTCCAAATGTTCTTATTTCTCCTATGTTAGCAATAATCATTAAACACAAATAATGAAGCAGGGTAAGCCTCATTACTCAGTATTCCTGCAAGCAAGCATTTTTTCTTTCCCTATACCAGACATTCCCAGCAAGCATTACTTGATATAGTCTTAAAAGAGCAGTTTAATTTTTTCACTCTTTTCATACAGCTCAAGAGGTTGGTTCAGGCAAGCATGAGAACCTGAATCCTGATTTACTTCAACACATTGCATTATCTGTGGAATTCCTGGGCTCCTCTTGACTCCCTGTGTATTGATTTTCCTTCCCATCCTTCTCCCCATGACCAACTACTTTTTGTATGCCATCTCTAGGCAAGCCTCCCACTCATCTGAAAACACACACATATTCACATCTGTCATTGTTTGGCATTTTTTGTCTAAGGAGATGCAGATGTTTCTCCACAAAGAATTTCTGAATAGGGTTCCACAGTCCTGAAATACTCTTGTAGAAATCACACTCTCCTAATTTTCCTGTTTAAAGTTTAATTGCACTTTAGTTTGTCTCAGGATCACTGCTCTTTCCACCCTGGAGAATAATTGGTCTTGCTGTGAGTGTGGAAAGCTGAGCTTCACAGGGTTTCCCCAAACTTTCCTTAACTTGTGGCTATCTGTAAGCAAGTGTCTACACATAATTTAGTGGGAAGTTTTTTCACTGAACCTGATGTGAGTTTAGTCTTGAAATTAAAGCATATGCTGAGGTAGATTTCCAGAGGACTCCTTTGCCTTGAATGAAGATTTTATGTAGGAGTTTTGGTTTTTTTTGGTCTCATATCTCTTGGGGCACTGTAGTTACAAAAAATAAACAGTTTATGATTCTAGCTTACTTATACCGATGCCTTGTTTCAACACCTTTGCATTCTTCTTGTATATGTTATTACTATAAAAGCATCCTTCATATCAAGCAAGGCTTTTATAGGTGGCAAAATGAATACAAAATCCCATGTTTTTTGTCTTGATGAAAATCCTATCAATAAAATAACAGAGAAAGAGATAACAAGGAAAATTTTCTGAGAAAGTATAATGCAAAGAACTTTTTATTTCAGATTTTTGGGATAAAATTTTACCTAAAGAGTTTCATTTCCCACACTTGCCAGATTTCAGCCGTAATGTATGTTGTGCTACAGTCATAATGAAATACCTATTTGTTAGTAGTGAAATAAAGCTTTATAAAATATAACAAATGCTTAAGGAGAATTTCCTTGGAATCATAGATATGGAGAGTATCAAGACTGTTTTCAGTCCACTAGATTATTTAAGATATGTGGAATGCTCAACCTTTGTCAAATAAAGTCTAAGCTTACTTTTGATGATTAAACTCACATTGATTAGTGAATGCAGAGAATTTGATTCATAGGTAGGCAGATGAATGTTCTTTCTAAATGAAAAAGAATGGCTGCTCTGAAAGAAACAGCTTACCATAATGTTCCTTTCTGTGCATTTCACTGCTTAGAAAAAGTACAAACTGGGACCTCTCACTTTTAATAAGGACATGTCTGAGAAGATGAATTAAGTCTCAGACAGAAGAGGTAGGTGAACTTGTCCTAACTGTGGGTGGTGCAGTAATTAAAACTCAGGAAGCTGCACTTTCTGACAGTTCATTAGACAAAACAGTATGTGGAAAATGTTTTGTCATGTCTAATTGCTACAGCTGCTTGGATTTCTCTGTTATACTGAGACATCAGCTATTCATAAACCAGCAGGAGGAATTAATCTGCAAAAAATGTTCTTTTTATGTTACAGCTGTCCTTCTATGGAATCAATGCCTCCAGTCTTTAACAAAAAGCTTAACTTAACTATGAGACAGAGCAAAAAAAGCAGTAGAAAATCTATATCTAGCAATAGTTTTAGAATTATTGAGTTGATCCTAAGTAACATTACTTAGGAGCATAATGCTGTCTGAGTGGGATTATATTGTGTTGTCTATCAAAATAATTTTTACTTATACATTACTAAGCAGTTCCAGATGTGGAATTTGAGCTAGAGCTACTGGTGCTGGAGCCTTCTTGTTTCATCTTACAGTATGTAGAGAAGCTATTTTCAGTACATAGGTGAATGATCTCACAGTATAACATCAGAAATAATATCAAGCTGATTTTCTGTATTTTCATTCATATTTTCCATTATACAGAATGTTAAGGTGAGATTTAGTTTTTCCATAATAAAATAAGTGGCAATTTGCAGCAGAGCAGCTTTTGGGCTTAAGTTGATTATAGTTCAATCATTTTCATCACATCATATTTTGTCCTAGCTGAAGATTTCATGTGTATTCTCAGACAGCTTTGGGATTTTAACAGAAGTAACTGGATTGTCATGAGACCAACTGAAATCAAAGACTAATTCATGTCTGCAAAACTGATTTCTGCTTTCCAATAGAGGTTGCATGGTTTCATATAGCACTGACCTGCAAATATTTTTCATGTATTTATCATTATCAGGATTAGTTCATTCATTAATCTGGGTGGAACTTCAGATATATCAGGTAATTATTAAATTCCTATTGAACATTGAATTATCTTTATTAATCAGTATTTAAGATCTACTGGGAGATCCATACTGGGAGATCCATCCAATGTCTTATCTACCTCTGTCTTTAGATTTCTTTTAATTCTAAGCTTTTACTTCAGGGACTACTGAAGTGCATTTGCATACTGCTTCATGCTCTGAATCCTCTTCTTCAGCAGGATTGAGTTTGTTTGACAATGACACTATCCAGGAGAAAGAATTTTCATAAGGGACTTGTAAACATGGTTCTGGAAATTTATGGAATATGGTGGAAGACTCTTACCTGTTGCATTTTACTGATGGTGTTGTGAAAAGTCAAAAATAATGACGATTTTATTAATAACTAAGAACAATAAATCAGATTCACAAAACTTCACTAGCACTCTTGAAATTGATTCTTATATATAAAACTTGAAGTGAGATAGTTGACATGGTTGATGGCTTCAGTAGCCAGCAGTTTGCAAGTAGTTTTCTGTGAAACTCATAAACCTTTCACGCTCAGAGTCATCAGTGCCTTATGTAAAAAAGGTTGGACTGATCTGTAGGAGATATTTCCACTCTCACATGATGGATTGGTTGTGGTCTGGTGCCATTTCATGCAATTACTGAAAGTGGAATGGAGTGCCCAGGGAAGTGGTGGAGTCAGCATCCCTGGAAGTGTTCAAGAAACAACTGTATGTGGCACTTAGGGCTGTGGTTGAGGTGATGGTGGTGGTCAGTCAAAGGTTGGACTTGGTGATCTTGGAGGTCTTTCTGATCTTAATAGTTCTGTGCTTCTCTGGATGAAAATCTTGTGGTACATAGCTTCAAAAGGAGACATTAGGAAAGTGAAGAGGATATGATGTTGTTTCAAGAGATCCTGTGAATGCATGCATAAGAAATAGCTTTGATACAAAAATGTATGATTTCCAGAAGAATTCAGCATTGGTGAAAAACATTCAATTGGTTTTAATGGCAGCAATACTAGGGTGGTACATTTGGAAAGTTTGTTTTGAAAGAGAAGAAATTTAATCTATGGCCAGTGGAGAATAGAAACCTCCACAAAGGAATGATTCAGGCCTTGGGAACTCTGACTTATTCTCTTGAGAAGTTTTCTCTTCAACTTTAGAAGAAAAAGTGAAAAATATTCAGAGAGTAGTATTAAAAAAAAAAAGAAAATATAAGGGTTAGTGGTGTAAACAACTTCAGTGTTTTCTAAACAATGCTTAGAAGGCTTTATTCAATATTGTATTCATCAATATTTATGTCAAAATAATACCACCAACTTCAGTTGGTGATATTATTAATCTACAACATATGACAGTGATATATTTATGAACCAAACTAAAATTATTAAAAATTTCTAAAGGCTGCTTTGTTTCTACACAAGTATACAAAACAAGGATGAAAGAACCAACTGCCTGTTTTCTCAGCTATGTGGTAGAGAGAAAAAAACCTAAGTGGAACTGAATAGACGTGAATTATTGCATTAATTAGGAGTATACTGAGTCTAGCGTTTTGGACCCAGTGAGTTAAAATGCTGTGTAAATTCTGTCTCACACTGAAGATGCTGCCATAGAGGTCAACTCCATCTAGTCTAGCTGTGCAAGATGAACCTTGTGGCAGAAGAGATAACTTGCTGTTTATTTGCTTATAAAAAAACCCACAAACCACAATATCCTTATTTTAGGAACTAATAACCTATACTTGGCACTTAGCAGCAATGATTAGCAACCTTTCCTGCCCTGTTATCAGTTCCTTGGTATTTCAGGCAGTTCTGTGTTGCTATTCTACCTTGACTTTAGTGCTTCCATTTTGATTATTGCACCCTAACACAAAGAAATCCTCCATCTCCTTGTATGTCAGAGAATACTGCACAGGGCTGCAAGTCATCAATTTCAGTGATTCTTCATCTTCTGAGTTTACTTTAAAGTTTTGTCTGTATCCAATCACCCTTCAGAAGTGAAGCCACATTTCTTTGGTATTATTGATTCTTCATAAAACCCAATAGATAGTGTTAGTCCCTGTCACAAAGCTCAGATGGAGTGTTGCTACTTGTGAATGTTAGATATGAATTTAAAATTCTCAGAAAAGTGGAATTTTTTAACCTTTTTTTTTGTTGTTGTTCCTAATTTTACTGCATGCTGCCCCCTCCCCACCCAAGGATTAATTACATTCAAGACAAGTAAAGATTTTGAACATAACAGCAGGAGGAATTAAACAGCCCTGTGCTGAAGGAGCAGGACGAGGAATTTTGAAAGAATTTCAGGTTTAGGGTGGGAGCCAGACTACTGTGTCCAACCTGTCTCTCAAATGCTCATCATAATCCCAAGGTCAATCACTCTGGCCAGGATAATGTGGTGGACAGCTGCATTTTACTTTTAGAACGGCTGGAGGTGGACATCTTAAATCTTTTCAATTTCTCTGTAAAAGTGCCAGTGCTTTCAATGTACTTCTTAGTGGTGAAATTTACAGAGATTTATACTGTCATTCATTTTTTCTTTCTAAGGACTGGGAACAATGCATGACTGATGGGGTGAAGGATTTAAATACTTATATTATCTAAGTTCTAGTCATCACCAGTCAATGTCTACTGTATGTTTCAAAGATAGTGATACTTTTAGAATCTAAAAAAAAAAAAAAAAGAAGGAAAAAGCACTGTTAGCAGCAAAAGCAATTGCTAATAGAAAATTAGTATGTTGATAAAACCCCCACAAGAAATGGAAATGTACCCATATTGTGAAACTGGATCTGCACAGACTTATTTGAACAACAGGTGTCAAATACATGGAAGCTATGACTATAGAAGCACAACTGGAATGGAAAATGCAAGTGCAAATGCATGAATTCCATTTATATCAGCTTCTGTTACATTCAGCTGTGGGTGTTCTAGACAGAAACTCTGCTATGTTTTTATAGATGTAAAATATGCAGCCTTTACAGACATACTCAGTTATTACACTACTGTAATAATAAATACAAAAGAATTACAGAATATAATACTGAAAATAATATATGTACATGATATAATGTCTTCCTTGCCTTCTTATGTTTCTTTTATAGACTCATAGAATTGTTTGGGTTGGAAGGAACCTTAAGGATCATCTAGTTCCAACACTCCTGTCATGAGCAGAGACACATTTCACAAGATCATGTTGCCCAGGGCTCCAGCCAATCTGGCCTTGAGCATTTACAGGAATGAGGCATCCATGACTTCTCTGAGTAACCTCTTCCAGTACCTTACCACCTTCAAAAAAAGAGTTTCTCCAATTTAGGGAGATTTTTTCTTAGTATGTAATCTAAACCTCTCCTATTTCAGTTTAAAGCTATTCTCCCATATTCTATCCCTACATTACCTTGTAAAAGCTCCCTCTCTGACACTCCTGTAGACCCTCTCCAGGTACTGAAAGGCCTCAATAAGATCTCCCCAGAGTCTTCTCCAGGCTGAACATTACCAGCTCTCCCAGCCTGTCTTCATCCCTTATATCATCTTTATGGTCTTCTTGACTGGCTTCAACAACTCTTTTTTTTTCTTGTTCTGAAGACTTCAGAGCTGGACACAATTACTAAAATTGGGAAATTATTAAGTTATTTATTATTATTAAATTAATTAATTAAATGTTGTTTTTTTTTTTAATCTACAATGACTGTCAATTTCTTTTTTAAAAAGAATAAAAAATGGAACAAAACTGAGGTGCCTGGAACATTTAGCCTAAGCAGGGGCAACCAGTGAAACAGTGTGGCATAACCCTGTGAAAATCTGATCTAGTGGATGTCCTTACACTATACAAGTAATAAATTATCTCACATCTGTTTAGATAGTAAGAAACTGCTATAGATATGTACATTTTGTGTTAGGCTGTAGATAAATGGGTTAAATTTAAGTAGACAAGACTTAAACAGGCCAAAAGACACAGCAGACACCCTGAACTAGTTTCCTCCTTATATTTACAGACAAGTGTGTTCCCAATTTTATCTTTCTGATAAAAAGAATGAGAATTTTTTTTAACCTGGCCATGTAATTCTTAAATCTATAGAAAAAATACAGCCAATTTACTGTATGAAATAAATAATCTTAATAGAAGACCACTGAGAAAATTACTTCTCTGCAGTTTTTATAGTAGTTTAATTTCCTCTTCTGTATGCTATATTTTCCTCAGTGTTCACTGCAGATGAGCTATTTCACCACACAGAACTTCTAAAATAGGGTTTATTATTTCAAACTTCCTTTTTAATTTGTTTTGAAAAACATCCTTGGCTGCTCATAATTTTCCTCCCTCTCCCTTTATTGGATGTTTGAGTTGTGTTTTTCTAGCAACTAGATATTTAAAAATTTTGAAGCATTTTTAAGCCTATTTCAAGAACATTCAATTTCCTCAGTGGGGTGATCAGTAACATTTCAAAGAGTGAATAACTAGAAGAGTATCTGGAATTACAGGTCATTTGTGAGAATAAAATCCTATGCATAAAATCTTTTGGGAATTGACCATTCTGACTGGCGTCATTTATGTGTGGGATTAAAGAAAGTGAATTAAAGAAAGTGATGTCTTATCACAGGGTTCAAAAGTCAAGACACAAGCAACTCCTCTGCCAAATGAGTTGAACCAAAAATTTTTCTTCAGAGTGGGTTATGTCCAGGTCTGAATATAATTGTTTGGAACTATCTCTCTGTTCCTTTTTTTAAATTTCATATTTGCTTAACCCAATAACTTCCAAAGCAATAGTTTTTGGTAGTTTGTTTATTGAGGTTTATTTTTTGTATGTTTTGATTGTGGCTTTTTTTTTTTTTAACCTGCCTTTATTTTACCTCTAAATTTATGAAACTGATTGTCTGGAACCCATATCTGTACAGCATGTTGACTGTTCAGATGAAGGCAAACCTTACCCCATTACTACACACATACAGATTCATTTAACAAGCACAGATTAGAAAATAAACATATTCATAATGATGCAGAATTTAGCTTTTCTGTAGAAATCTATTGACATTTGTTACAGGGTTGCTAGAAGAGAAGCAATTCTACCTATCATTCATCCAAGAGATTACCATTCATTGAAGTTGCATTACAGGGCTAGAGCTCTAACAGCCAAACAAGCGTGTCCCATGTTTTTCATTCCATTAATTCCCATTGCTGCTATTAAAAGGCGATCAATATCAGATTGTTGACATATTTAGTGAGCTCAAATTCTGACTGAAAAAGAATTACATAAATGTCACTTGAAAATTTTCATTTAAAATTCATTCCAAATTTTTCACCTTTTCTGTTGGAGGAATCATTCTGCATGCAATTGCAGATGAACTGTGCATGTTCCAGATATACCTCCCTGTCACTCCTATTGGCTTCACTGTGGTTCAGTTGACCCCCATACAAAAAAAAAAGTGGGGAAAAAAGTGCCCATTTGTGCTTCAAGCCAAATGAAAACAAAGAATAAAATAAGCATTTATTTTGAACATAAATGTATTTTATTTGTCTTTTTTGGTTTTTTTCAATATGTCATATCCTACTTTAATATATAATTGCTTTTTTTGACCTCATCAGGTCTGAGCATTCCAAAATAATTGCTTATTATACTATCTCATATAATTTTCCAACAAGTCAAGTACTTTGCTTCTTGAGTGGGCTATATTCTAATTGATAAAATGCCAAACTCATGAAAACCAAAAATTTCAAACTGAGGAAGCAGATCACTGTTAGTGAACAGTATATCACAAAAATGAAAGTGCTTTAAGCAAAAGTTTTAAAAAGAGTTTCCTAAAATTTTGTCTCAAGTCCAAATGCAGTTACCAAAGTAAAGAAATGGAAAGCCTGAAGCAATACTGACTCTCATTATCTAGTCTACTTTGGTGTTAGATTGTAACTGTTTTTCCATTCTGTTTTTGATTCATGTTCCAGGCTGAAATGTCAGATAGGCTTCAGATTCTACAAATTATTATCCCTTCAAAAATGTACTAAAATTTTCAAGTGGTTTTGTAGAGTTCACTGTTTTCCTTTTGCCTCCTGGGTGGCATCACATGGAATGTGGCTTGCATGGAAGTGGAGAGCGCTTTTAATTGAAGGAAGGATGGACAAGAATGTTAAACAAAAGGGTGGGGAAGTATGTTTTTATTCTTGTTGACTGCACTGGTTGACAATGTTGGGGAAATGCAACTTCGTCAGTAAGTCAATAAATTGTTAGAAGAAAGGAGTTGGAGATTTGGTATGCACAGATATGCAAGTGGAATTGCACTGTCTGTTGGGAGGTATTTATTTTGTCCTTTACTTCATGCAGAGCAGAATTAGAAGGTGAAATAGCATAAAAAATTGTCAAGTCTAGAGACAGAGCTTTGCATGTTATTTGACTCATTAGAGAAAATTAGTAAAGTAATGAGGCAGGCACCACTAAAGAAACACTTTGTATGATTTTATTCATCTGGTAGTAGACAATCTTAGGTAATTTTTCAAGGCTTTAATCAGAATTGTGTTTTGAATACATAAAATTGTTAAAGCAACTTCAAAGCTGGAAAGAAAAGACAATATATGAAACGGAAAAAGTATGTAATCATTATAGGGTGAAGAGTTGGAAGAATTCACTTAATGAAGTACAACCAAAACCAGCAGTAAAATATAATAGATTATAGAAAAAAAAATCAAATTCCTCAAATACAAAGAATTTTTTTGATCAGTCTTTTAAAAAGTCTTGATTTTCTAAAAGCATTATTTTGGTCTCTATCAAATAGAATTTGCTCTTTGCAGAAATATCAGTATACTGTTAGCTGTGGACATATTATTATTATTATTATTATTATTATTATTATTATTAATAATAATAATAATAGTAAACAACTCAGGAAATAGCAACCTGCTTAATTTTATTATTGAAATAATATAGCATACTTCTTGCATTGGTATCAGTATATAGTAATAGTAATAATAACATAATAGCAATCTAGCAATATCCTTTAAGTAAAGTAATCCTCTAGTTAGTCTTTTTATTATGCATGAGAAAGCAATGCCCTTGTAAAACAGGTTGATTTGGATTTGGAAAAATGATTTGAGACACTTTTGCAGATACCCATTTTCCCAAAGTTTTAGGATTTATTACCTCCCAATTATCTTGTATTAGTAATTTTTCTGCAAATTCCTTGTCCCCTGCTAAGCATGAAGACATTATAGAATCTGTGCAGCATTATAATTCACCACAGTTCTGAATGCTTTTTCTAAACTATCCTTAAATGTAAATCAAATGTGGAAATAAGATTTATATACAAATTACAAATTTTAATGGAATATGCTGGTTCTAACTCTAAGCTTCTGAATATTCCACATGGACTTAATCAGTGTTCAGTTATTTCTGTATCTATGTCTAGTACTTAGTCTCTAGATAGTCTTAAGCAGTTTAACATTGTTGGGAAAATATTTTCTTTTCTTTTCTTAACTTGGCTTTCCCTTCATAATCAAATTCTTAGCCAAGAATGATACAAAGAACCTGCAACTGTTTCTGTCTAATTAGTCATTATTTATTTCATTGCATTTTAAGAAGACCAATTAGCAGTCCTTTGTTTTTCATCAGCCCTCAACCTAGATGGTTCAAACACAAGAATATTGATGAAAACTATGACACATCCCTGCAGTGGGAGAGCGGAAAACCAATTTCCTACCCCAACCCAGCAGGGGTGCTTCAGCAATGGACACTCTGCATGTTGTAATGATATCCTTCTATAAACAACTCCAGTTTTCAGCTCACCCACACACTTGGCTCTTCAGCTGCCTGGATGATTCAGAATCTTTCTTCTCTTTGTCTTTGGTCAAACCAATAAGTGTTCTTACTCTTATATGATGGAGCAGGATGTAAAAGCGCAAATTGTTTATCTTTCCACCAGGAATGATCTGGATCCCTCTTCTCCTTCACCTGTCTTGCTGATAAAAGATGTAGCATGTTAAATCAGATTAAAGATGCATCTAGTTTAGTCCTTATGATACCTCACATCAAATGCCTGGGGAAGAATGACTGCGTTCAAGAAGAAAATAGGAATAATTTCTCAGCAATTTGACAGTCATAATTTCTTTCTGAGAGAAATTTTTTCTTTCCATTTAATTGCCTTTTGGAAATTTCTTTCTTATTTTCTTACAATCATTTTTTTGAAGTGATACCTAATATCCACAAAATGATGTCATAAATTTTATGACATCAACTTTATGACTTTATGACATTTTGCTATTAATACTGCTGTGGGTATAGTGATTTTTGTAAATTATTATTCCAGTTTATAAACTCTCTGTATTGTCCCTCCATTATTAGAATAAACAGGACGAAAGGGAGGAACTATTTGGAGTTTAGTTCCCTGTGGTTATTAAAACCAGCATGGTACCCCAAGTTATTTCAGGGGCTATGAAACCCTGAAGTCATGTTTGTATAATGCAGTTTTTAAAACTGGGTGAATATGTATGCTATGAAAAACTGTGTTTCATAAGTGCCTAGAACTTCTCTTACATGCCTCAAACCAGAAGTTTTTCTAGTGGTTAGAGGTGAACAAAACAATTTTTTACAGGTGTATGAACTGAGCTAAGATGAAGTAATGTATACTTCACCACTTACAGCACATGAATGCACCAATTTTTTCACATAAATTTCTGTTTAGGCAATATTTTAGGGATTTAGAATATGCACTGTGAGTAATAATATTGTACATAAGAATATTTAGTCAAAACCAAAAAAAGTTTCAGCTTTGTTTGTTGGATTATCAACACTTATTTCTAGCTAAATTATATCTCTTATAAAAAAAATGGTTATTTCTCAGTCTTTGCTTAGGAATTATTTGAATTTCTGTAATTTTCTCAAAGATCTTAGACAATTATTTTAGAAAATAAATCAACAGATGTAATTTTTTTATTTCTTCTGACTGAATTCAATCTCACCATAACAGCACATGCAATTTTGTAAAAATCATCAAGTGTTGACATAAATGTGAATGAACACCCATATTGTCCTACTATTTTGTGGATTATCAGTCCAGTATGCATGTACTTTTAGGCTATATTCATTCCCCTTTTCACTGCTGGCACCTATGCACTCAGTGCTACTTTTCAAAAGGAAGAAGTCTGTCAGCCAAGTTATTTTTTTCATGATAACCAGCCTACTGTTCCTGGACTCTAAGGAAGCCAGGAGAACTTCTTGCCAGGGGCTTTCTTTTCACGTTTGCACTTCTGTCCAGTCTGTATTCTAATTTTATAACATTTCGGAACTGAATTCACCTGGGTTAGGAGAGTCCAAATTTACAATAAGATGGTAACATGGGAGAGTAGAATGCTGCAAACACCCTTGCTCTTCCCAGTGTTTTTTTAAAGACTATTAATTCAAATTCAGGGTCTACCACATGGGTATTCAAATGTTTCTACTTCATTTACTTCAAAAACACTGTAAAACAGATGCTTGAACTACAAATTTACAACTACTGTTCCTACAAATTCAAACACATTTTTTATTTCAGCTACCTATCATTTTCAACATGTCCATAGTTTTAACATTACTTGTCTTAACATTTACCCAGAATCTGACTGTGTTCACTGTACTGGAACAACTCCACTTGTCTAACACAATAAAATTTTCTGTTGTAAAAGTAATGCTTACCTGCACATAAAAAAAAAATTAGTAGTGATTTGTTCTCAAAGGAATGAGAAGGAGCATAAGAGGAACGCATATTAAACTTGGCTAGGTCCAGTCTTCACTTCCTCTGTGGTAAACTTCTGTCAGAAGTTTAAAAGTCTATATTTGAAAGGCTGTGAGAATTGGGATTGTTCATTCTGGAAAAGAGTCTTCAGGGTGATCTAATAGCAGCCTTTCAGTACCTGAAGGGACTTTTCTACAGAAAAGATAGAAAGATATTATTTGCAAAGGCACATAGTGACAGGACAAGGGGGAATGACTTCAAACTTGGTTATTAGAAAGGAATGCTTTACTGTGAGGGTGGTGAGACACTGGAGCAGGTTGTCTGTGAGTGCCCCATTCCTGGAAATTTTTAAGGCCCCCAGAAGGGGCTCTGAGCAACCTGGTTTAGTTAAAGGTGTCCCTGCCCCCAGCAGGGGGTTGGAAATAAATGATCTTTAAGGTCTCTTCCAACTTATGACTTTGTGATTCTGAGAAAACAAAAATATTCACTCTGTGCAGAACAGAGAGAAAAGGAGGGCAAGAACAAAACTATATGGCAGATCTCAACAATTTTCCCTCATTTTCTAAAGTTAGAAGCTTAGATTTGATGATTATGAGGAAGTGGTAATTACTTTGCCTAAGGTTAGTTACTATTTGGTGCATAATGCCACAAAACTCTATCAACAAGTTCTTGACATTTCCATACTTTAGTGCACATTTGAAACAACATCTAATTGCAAATTGTCAAATAAATTGAAACCACATACACTATATAGGCCAAATTCTTCTTCTTTCTCTGACAGAATATAGCAATCTCAGAATATTATTAACTTGCTATTGTAGCTTGAGTATTAATTTTTTTTTACTTACTAAAAAAATCTTTTAATATATTTAAAATTCTGTTAACATTTGCTACATATCCTCATTGTTCTTTTAATTAACTTTAAAATTGTTCTTTTAATTAATTTTAAAATTTATTTTATTGCAGGTTCTAAGTTTATTCAAAAAAGTCTGAATTTCTAAAAGCAGAATTGTAGTTTACTCCTAGTCCATTTTAGTGCACTCCATCTTATTAGAACAGGCAGTGAATTGTCAGTATTCACTGAGGAGTCACAGCAGTGACTTCAGAATGTAAAACATAATGACGTGGAATCCCAGGCTTATTAAAAAGTATATCATTTTTTAAAAAACTTTTAGGCAACAGTTGTAAAGCCATAGATTTTCAGGAAACATTGATAGTACCTGAGACAATTTAGTACTCTGACATTTGTACTAACACATAAGACATTGACAGGCAAGTGTTTATAATCTTAGATCAGGTGGTCTGATAATAAACTCATTTGTGGTCTGGCTCTGGTTATCAGTGTCAGAATTCATTAAAAACTAGCAAAATCCACTTCTTGGAGCAAAGGGTTTTTCCTAGACTTTAAGCTTGAGACAAACCAGAAGAACACTGTATTTCCTACAGGGTCAAAAGCTTTTCAGGCATACTAGCAGGTTAAAAGAAAAAATGATTTGTTCAAAACCAGACTCTGCTATTTCTCTTAGGGAATAAATATAAAAATATTATTGGTAAATTTTAATGCTTGATGGAAAAAAATAGACCCTTCAAAAAACCCAACAGAGATATAAAGCTATTTAGGAAAGTCAAGTACTGCATTTTCATTCTCTCTCTGCTATGAAAACACATTGTTTACAAGATAACTTCTGTGGTGTTAATTATATATTAAAAATGTTTTCTGGGGAAATACACTGTGACTTGAGATACTTATTTGTGGCCTAAATCTGTGTATACTTTTTGATTAATAAATAATAACTTAAAATCTTGCAAGTGAAGGTTTTAAATTAAGATAAACAAAATTTTCTATTTTTTCCTCACTGATGATTTACATTTCCTTTCTTTTCACTTGGGAGTAAGACCTGAAATTTTGAAATTCAGAACACATGCCATAATTTTTACAAAGGATTTCACTTTATAAATAATTGTCTGCTTCTTTTCTACTACTGTATGCAACAAATATCAGTTTCTTTCTCTTGAGTAAATCCTGGATATCTATTTTTTAATAATTTGCATATTTTATGCATAATATATTTGCCTGAGATTGATTAAACAGTTTGAGATAGAGAGTAGTTCTGGGCTAACAGTGATTTTATATCTGCCAGTACAAATCTTTATCTTTGCTGAAAATTAATTATCCCTTGAAAGACATAACAAGGTCTTCAGTGAGATAATTTTTAATATTTTGTTTGTGTTCTTGCTCCACTTGTGACCCTTCAGAGCCACATAGGGATCCAAGAGAAGAGGAGCAGACAATACATTAATTTTGGCTGTCCAAGTGACAGCAAGGAAACAAGAGGAAAAGACAGCCAGCCTGGGGGCCACCAAGCATCCAAATCCCATTTTATTAAAGATAGCTGGGAGAAATGTGCCAGTCAATCACATCAGTCCAGCAGGAGAATTTTACAGCCAGGAAGAAGGGAAATATACCGCTGAGCAAATTCCTGAAATACTCAGCCTGATACTGATTTTATTGACTGTATGGCAGGTAACAGAATAAATAACTGTTGGTCATACATCCACTGAGGAACAGTAGGAGTTAACTAGAACTCTTAAATAAGCATATTCATAGAATATTTTTAATATTGGTTAAAACCAAATAATGGTTCTTATCCAAAGTTTTTGGTGTTGATTTTTTTTTTTTCTCCCATTGCCTTCAAGAAATTTTCTGACTTCTGTTTTAGTACTAATAATGGCCTAAAACACTATTTCAAAACTGAAATCTTTCTCTTAGTCTAACTTGAATTCCTTGCTTACACATTCAGTTCTGAAGAGGGCCCTGCAATTTGCAGGTTTTAATCTCCTTCTCAAGAAATATTTCCAAGAAGATAAAAAATTTCAAGTGCTGCTACTGAAATATGCAATAGTGGAAGCCAAAATGAGAGTGGCAAGCAATGTGTCTGGGCCTTGGAATAGAAAATGGAAGAAGCATTATAAGAAAATCACCAGCAGCAATTTGAACTGTGAATTATGCTGTCAATAGTGCTCCCAAGATATGAGTACTAAATGCATTCTTCATGTCTCTCTATTTCACTGTTTCTTAGCTTCAGAAAAAAAGCCTTTCAAAGCTTACAGACACCTAAAAATCCAATTTAATTCCAGCACTTGATGATAAGAAGGGAAACCCTTACACTGAAGTTAGCAGAAATCTGTATATTTTCATCTGAGAAAGTAAGAAAAGAGAGAAGAAACTTCAGAGCAGGAGATCTTGAGGCATTTATGTAATTTCTTATTCTGAGAAAGGATAACGTGAATCACAAGTGTCACCTGAATTCCATCAACATTCACAGTATAGATCAGACAAATCACAGTCTTGGCTGACTGTTTATTTTCATTCATGTGATAAACATTTAGGCACTGGGGACTGGATGACTTATAAGACAACCTTTAAGAAATCCTTTCTTTAGAACAGGAGCAGAATATCAAAAATCTATTGTTGCAATGGTAGTTTAAGAGAGAGATGTGAAACAGAGAACTAGAATCTCTCTTTTGCACAAGATATCTAGGCCAATGACAAAAAGAAGTAAACATGGTCAAACCTTGTTATTTTTGTACCTGCTGGTCACTGAAATTCATCTTGTTGACATCAGTTTAAAAAGAAACAGTAACTTGCATCAAAATTCACAGTGCTGTACAATTATAAATCTAAATCTAAAGAAAAAGTCATGGGGATTTCTTTGACATAAACCAGCCATGCTGCTGAAAACATCCTTTAGGCTTTTATTTCAAAAAAAGCAGAACTCTTAGAAGCTCACAGCTATCAAATTCCTTACACATAAAATACAAATCTGTCACAAAATGTCATTTACAGTGTATTTTGCTGCTTATTTTATACACCTGTGTTCCAGAAATTAAAAAATATAATGTCAGGTTCACACTGAAATAAAACTCACATTCCTTAGTGACTAATGTATTTAATTGCCATCCAGCACAAACATGATGAATGTTTAAAAACTTCCTTTCATTTTAAATGAAGAAGTGGATTAAGGCTAATTGGAGTCTTATCAACCAAATGTTATCTACACATGAGGGACTGGCTCTCTGTCTTCTTTCAACAGTTCTTCCTTTAACTTAGATAATCTCTGAAACTGGTCTTCCTTTCACCACTTTTCAAATCCCTCTACCCTACTTTTTCAGCTACTTCCAAAGACTTTGGCCCCACTTGTTTAAGCCCAAACTTGAAAGTTAAAGAACAAGCCAGGTAAATGTAATATGTGGCACTACAAAGTTTTATCAAAGCCATTTGATAAATATATATAAAATGTGTACTTCCACTATTAAATTTAATTGCTGTTAATTAAAGCATTTGTATCTCATAAATCAAATATAATTTATCAGAAAAATTCTTATATTATAAATAGATAAACTTCTATAGATAAAAAATTAAAATCCTAATTGATTAAATTTTTTATTGTAGTTCTCTTATATTTTTAATTTAAATGTTTTTGCATATTGGAAGGTGCCTTCCTTTATTCTTCATTATGAAAATTTTCTGACAGCTTTGAATTTATTTTTATTTCAAATTTGTCCTATTTCCATTATGAAATGAGATTAGTCTAACCCTTTCATGCAACTCTTTCAGGATTATTGATTATTGATTTCCAAGTAGATATATTTGTCAAAAGATCTTATTCAGGTGCATTAATGACAATGAACAAATCTTTACCTTCACCTTGTAGTCCTACGAACTTTAAAAATAATTTACATTCCAGTCAGACTTTGAAAATGCATTTTTAAATTAGCTCCTAAGAATTTTTTTAATGGGAGATGTTCTTTTCCTTCTTTTTCACTTCTTCCATATTTCTTTTCATTTTAAATTGTATTTGAAGTGAATGTTATGAGAAATAGGTAAAACTGAATGTTTTATCTCAGGAATTTCACTAAAGTGAAGTTCCAAGTTACAGCATTTTTTTAAATCTCACAGAATTCTGCAGATGTTTTAGATACAGATTAAATAATGCATTAATCTCTCTAATATTTTTTCAGTGTTTTAGACTCATTCCAAGTCTTTGGATTCATCAGATTTTTAACACTCTGAAGTGTCCAGCAAAAATAACTTCTGTCATTAATGCTCTCTACTTCAGCTACCAGAGTAACAACCCATCTCCAAACTGTTGCTTCAGCTACAGAGAAATGATTGAGCAAATATATTCTGCCTGGACAAAATTGCCACTTAATGTTCCCTGAGAAGCTGACATTATAGAGAAAACTTTAATACAGTCAGAAATATGGTGACTCTTACCACTTTTCTTCCTCATTTCAACCCCTGCAACAGAACCCCCTCAACCCTATTTGAGGAAATATATACAAGTGAAGAATTCCATGTTTGCTATAAAAACCCCAGTTGCTCATTTCTTTAGAATTCAAGTTGTCACCTTCCAAGATGATTCTTTGCACAGGAAGCACCATAGTTAAATGTTCTGAAGTACACAATTATTGTCAGAAAGAACAAACAGAACATGTAAAGTTTTCCAAATGGAAATAATCTGTGGAAAATTCTTCTTTCTTGCTTAGGTTTCTAGGCTGTGTCCTCCTGTCTCCAGAGTGCCTGTAAGAGATCTTCCAGAACTGTCAAAACTGTTGTTTTAAATGCTTTTGCTCTTCTCATCATCCGCTTAGGATGTAGGTCAAAAAGGGATACAAAGAATGGAATAATTTTACTCTTCTCTAGCTACCTCCAGATGACATAATAGAAGAAAGAAAAATATGGGAACATTGAAGTTGGAAGTGATGAAAGACTGGGAGTCTTTGAGGCTGGTCCAGGGAGCAGGGCAGTGGCCAGACAGCCACTTCCCTTGGCTGAGCGGATCTGAAGACAACTGTCTGTGTAATTTCTTTACTTCTGTGTTTTGAAGACTGCCTTTTGGAACACGTTGTGAATCACTCATGAGCAATCCTAAAGCCAAAACAGTTTCCTGTTGAGGAAAAAAAAAAAATAGTCAACCTTAGTCATCACTCATCTAAAAAGTTACCTCTATTTAAATTATAAATCCTCCACTGGAAATGATCACTGTTTGAACTCTGTTAGTGTTTTATGTTGAGAAACACATAACCTAGCAGAGGAGCTTATAGGGTTTACTTTTACCCCAATTCACAGCTTCTGGGTTTTGTATTCCTGTTCTAAGATCTAGTTTCTTGAGGAAAAAAGACCAATTTCAAGAGATTCTTTGGGAAAAATACAGAGGACTTATCTACTTTATTCCTTGCTGGTTTTTTTTTTTTTTTCTATGCTTAATGTTGCTTTGCAGGTTTTAAGAGTATAGAAATATCAATGCAGTCTTCACTGTTCTGGACATGAAGCCATTCTGGCCATAAAGCTGTCTTTGTGGAATACCTTTCTGTACCAAACAGTGGTTTTATTATTTTTAAATCCAGAAAGTAAAAACTTTTTGTCTTTTTGGAACATATTTTAGATGACTAATATATACTAGAATTTCCTACCAAAAAGAAATTAAATGCCCCGTGTAATTAATTCAATTGAGTTTTGTAAAAAACTTCAGTTTTCTCATGGCTAAATGGCATTTTCACAAATTGAGTTAGGCACTAGCTTGTGCTAAATTTGGCACAAAAGGATTCAGGAAAAAGTTGTAAATTCAGTTATTGCCCTTTGCCTTTTGAACTCATCTAGAAGTTGACAAAGATTTAGTAATATTTTTGTATGGACAAGTATAGATAAATAAGATGTGAAATGATAGCATTCCCAACATATAAGACACACAACACTAATCCCAACACTCTTACTCCCCTTCTGCTGTTTGGTTTAAAATTCAAGCTGTTGTACCTGCAAATCCCAGAGTCCCTTCTACTCACCTTCTATCTGGTGTTAACAGGAAGAGATTTCATGGTCTGAAGTTTACATTTTTCTGTAGCAATACAAGCACAGGGACCTTAAATAAGAAACAAACTAGGGAGACTGGAGTAAGAAATATCT
The DNA here is from genome assembly GCF_023055355.1 of Agelaius tricolor. Classification (NCBI taxonomy): domain Eukaryota; kingdom Metazoa; phylum Chordata; class Aves; order Passeriformes; family Icteridae; genus Agelaius; species Agelaius tricolor. The sequence goes on along the minus strand of NW_027269267.1, from coordinate 21,756,278 downwards.
TTTTCCTATGGATGAGATCTGATCCTAAATAAGCAAATGCCAGAATTTCATCTGGCTTCAGTAGTGCTTAAATTTTTTCTGGAGGTATATAATGAAAATTCCCACTTTCTAGGTGTCTCTGTAGAATCTCCTGAACTGTCCATGGCATTTTTCCAAAGACCAAATCTGACTATCTAGTCTTAAATTGTTAAAAATTTAAACTTTTTTTTTTAAGAAAATTGTACATGGAGGTAAGACATTATTTTACATGACAAGCTTGAGTGGCAATTGTAGAGCTATGTTCATCTAACCTTTATGAGTTAGTGGCATACTGTTCTTGCTGCTCTGTTGCCCCCTTTCCACCAATGCCCCAAAGACAGCAAAGCAAACAACTCAACTGAGTGAAGAGCTTCTCTGTGTTTCTTCTCACTCTGTTACCCACTTTAAGTCAGGAATGGTGTAGGCTTGGCTATTTGCAATTCCTGTATCATACCTTGAAAAAAATTACTTCCTTGTGCCCAACTCATTCCCTAGTAGATATAGTTTATGAGCCAAATCCACCACCTTAAAAGCCAGTAATTGTCCCTCTAAATGAAATTGGCAATTTAATACAGAGAAGCCAATTACTAAATTGACTAAACAATTTTCATTCTCATGTTATCTTTGCGGGTGGTCCTTCCAGGTCTTTCTTGAGAGACACTGGAAAGGTAGCCAGAACTGTTCCTCTCTCCTTTATCATGTCCCTTTGGATAAATCAAGATGAAATGTCCTTGTTTGGCAGTCTTTCCCTTTATCCACTAAACATAAAGCTAAATGCTGCAGAGGCAAGGCTTGTGCAGGCATTAGAAAATAAATTTTACATTTCAGCATTTTAATTTGCCTTGGCAAGGCTTTTTGTTTGAATGCTTCTCTCCCAAGGACAGCAAATTGAGACAATCTCATTCAGTAAAGAAAAGTGGATTAGAAATAATTAAGAGAAAGTAGGGCAAGGTACTAAAATAAGTATAAAACTAAAGTCTGAACCTGAAACTTAGACTTAAACCTATGTGGGAATTGAAAAAAATTTAAAAGGATTGAAACACTCACTGTGTGACAGTGCAGAAATACTTGTAACCAAGAGTGGGTTTTTTGTTTCTTAGCCTTCTAAGAGAGTATTTTCACTAAAACTGGCCAGAGATCTTTGAATATTGAAAAGTTTTCTTATGTTGTACAGTAATAAAAGAAACCTTTTGAAAGTTTCCCAGAGATTTGTTGCAGAATGTCCATTCTGAAAGGCTGGGCGTTTTACTTAACTTTTTTCTTCCTTCCTCAATGTTAATTTTTTTTCACCAAAATTTGTATTTAATGTGAAAGATTTCAGATTTTACAAAGAATGAATTTTGATGTTCAAGAAAACCCCATGCAAATTGTTGAAAGTATTGCTGTGGAGTACACTGTAACAAATTACTGTCATTCAGTGCTCCAGTCAAGAAAGTATTCTAGCTAACATATTCCAAATTAACTACTTTTATTCCATGGAAACAATATTTCCAGAATGAAGAAGTTCCCGTGGAAAATTTTCAGACACTATCCATTTCAGAGTGATAAAAATGAAAGCATAGACAAGTCTTACATACTTTGACTTTTTTTTCCCCTATAATAGGAAAATAAAAACTAGGTAATGGCAAAATGAAACTAAAATAAAATGTTTTAATAAATAAGTCTTTAATGAAAATGGTATCTCAGTAATTGTAAATGGTTAGTGTCTGATTACCTGCTTGTATTTCTTTTGAAGTGATGGAATACATGGAAGGAAAACTGGATGTCTGAGAATGGAAGAAGCTGAGGCTATAATTTAAAATCAACAGAGATGCTATGAAGCAGCATTGTTTCCCAAACTGAGGTGTAGCCAAAAAAACCAGATGTGGCCTGTATTGCCCACTTAAGTACAGTAAAAAGGTAGGGTTTTGCTGTTTTGATCTCTTAATTGAGCCAATGATTCTGTAACAGTAGAATAACACTGACTTGCTTATGTTCCCCTAACAAAGGAACTGACAAGGGAGTATAATATCATATTTTGATTCTTTTTATGTTAGTATGAGTAGCTAATCAAAAAGGAAAGAAATTTTATGAGCTTATATAAGGCCAACATTTAAAATATTTTTTGTTTTATGCCTCAATTTTGTGCATACTATTTTCTCATGTTCTGAGGAGTTGGAAACCTTTTTTTTCTATTTTTTTCTTTTTTTTATAAAGAGCTTTTGCATGCCAGACTGCATTTTCCACCCTGCCGCAGCTGTAATTCATGTTCATTAAAAAAAAGAAAAGAAAAAAAAGTTTAAAAGAGAATGAAAGAGAGCTTAAAGAAACTACATATTTACTTCTTTGGAGAATTTTATACTTTCTGATATCATTACCTCAGTTAATAAAACATTTATTTAGAGAATGAAATCCAGGGCTTAATTTTCCTGGAAATGTAAATGAATATGCAGCAATCACACCAATTATGTCTGAGCTATAGAAACAAACACACATGACAGGACAAGCAATAACTAATAAATGCTTAGAAAATACAAAGGTGAAATAAATCATGAATACCATTTTTCTACTTCAGACAAAGACAAATACTATCTAATTTCTCTTAATATATTATGCAACACCCAAAGATGCTAACTGGATTTATTTGCTTATACTGAACACAGCAAAAAAAAAAAAAGTTCGTGTTTTATATTCCTTTTTTTAAAATACATTTCATGTGCATGAGAGTATAAAATTCTAGAACCTATTTACTCTTTAATGTTCTCTCTTAGCCATAGAAACATTTCCTCTTGTTTAAAAACAAGTAATATGATAGTGATGACTACATATTGATTAGGATTAGGAAAATATTTACAGTTCCAGTTTAGTAAGTCATCTAAAGGTAAAGGCCTACATACAGCAGTTCTTATAAAATTTTAGTCCTAAATGGGAAAAAAATTAGACAAAATCAGTTCCTCTGATGGAAATTTTACAAATTTAACTCTTCTATTGAGACTGGCATTGGTGTGAACTGCATGGAAAATGATCTCTCTCGGCTTTGCATTTTACTCAGAATAAACTTAAGGTCTGGAACACAGGCTTCCTGATGAACCATTTCTGAAATGCAGAAGGGATGAAGTATGAGGTTTCAGACAACAACTATAGCTCATTTCTTTGAGTTGGTTCCCTCAACTAATGTCTAGACACATAAAAGGAGACAGCTATTGAAATGCTGAGCACTGCACTGATTAACTTTTAAATGACTTGCTGCCTAGCTTGAGATGGATAAACAGGCTACAATGAATGGAGAGAATAATGACCAAAACTGGAATCCATGGGAGCCAGATTGTTGTGCAGGGAGTAGTTCAAAATACCTAGAAGCAAATGGTGAGGATCAGTGATTGACTAAAGTCCCATTCAGGCAGTGACATTGGGGTCTGCAATTAAGAGTTATGCTTCAAGGCTTTCAGCATCACTCCATGTAAGAAGGCAATAGTTGCCTGATAGAGCAGGGTCCCCAGAGCTGCAGGAGCTGTGACTGAGCTCTTGTAGAGAAGGTGTTTTTACAGGCTAGGGTGACTAGGGACAGCAGAGTACCTTGGGAGGTATGCAGGACCTTTGACAATTGCTGGTGGCAGTTGGGTACCTGCAGGTTACCCAGGTTCCTTTTGTATACTCCTGTCCTTGGGGAAGGTAGATATGTCTTTCTCCAATTTAGTAATCGCAGTGCCAAGTTTGATCCTGGACTTAAAAGGGCTGCATCAGACTTTGAGTTTAGTCCCAGTCTTTACTCGTGTGGTTGAAGTACAGGAGACCTGTGGTATGTCACTGTCTCTGAGGTGGCTTCAAACTTACAGATTTTGCATATCCAAAAAATTCAGCCTAATTATAATGGGTTTTCAAAAAAAAAAAAAATCTCAGTTTTCATCTTCTACATTTACAGCTGATGGGACAAATATACCTACTGATCTCACTGGGACTAATATTTTCTTGACATACCTTTTGGAAAAGTTTACTTTGGAATTTCAAACTCAATTCCTTCTCAGCTACAGGGCAGGGCCTCTGCTGAAAAAAGTCCTATGAAGCTCTAGAGAGTTTCTTCTAAATTTATTATCTCAAAAACTTTGGTCTTCCATCTCAGAATAATGAATAAGGATATTACTGAAAAGATTTACAGGCAAAATAATGTCAATGCTTCATAATGCTTAACTGACAAAATCATTATCTTGTCCTTGTTAGCAGATTAATTTTCACATCATCCTTGGAGCATGACAAGAATCATTATCTACATTTTACTGATTGAGAATGATTGCAGCCCACATTTTCCAATATGGTCCCTTATTTGCATGATTCATTTTATGAGGTAGCAGATCCCGCTCTCTTTTGAAGAGTTTATTTTCTACAACAGTTTTAAAGTCTTAAGAATTTTTTTTGCTGGATATCCAAAACTTTCTAAAAATGAAACTAGTTAACATATTTGAGAAATGTATTTAACCTATATTTTGGAATCATAGATAAAGATATAGCAGTAAAAAGATGCTAGAATTCAATATGGCACGAATTTCAAACCCAGTTTCTACAAATTGACCTTATCTCTTAGGTCTCTGTTATGAAAAACATGAAGGAAACAAGCAGATTAAGTTATAGGGGGAAAAATCTTAGAATTTTCTCATTTAAAAGCAGAAAAATGAGAATTTTCTCATTTAAAAGCAGAAAAGACTCATCATAAGTCTTCTTGAAGTATGTCATAGAGCAAAGTCTACAGTCTTAAAGCTGCTATTGTGGCCAGGTTGTGGAAGTGCAAATATCCCATCTGGTACACACTGCTTGTAACAATGAAAATAGTGACCACCACAGCAAAAATACAAACAAACGAGGAAAAAATAAATGAATACTTCAGATAACTTTAGAATTCACACCCTAGTTATTCCTGCATATTCTGAAGTTTGATAACATCAAGATTTATATTTTTAAGAAGGAATCTTTAAATATCAAAACATGTGACATTCCCTTGCAACTAAAAAAGAAAATTGCTGTTCCTTGGTTATCCCATGTCTTCACAGACTCCAAATTTTTACTAATAAGAAAATAAATGCTATCATATGAATCACTAATGAAGCCAAAATGTGTATTTTCTAAATTTGGTTTGGCTGGATAATCCAGCTGGGAGCAGTGATAAACACACAATTCTGTACATGCTGCTGTCATGCCTTTTCAGTGCTTTGAATAAACTCCATACATACATGAGGCTTTGCACAGAAGCCTGTGTAACCTACTTGAAAGATTTTGATTTTTTTTTCTTTTCCTCACATTCTCTCATTTAAAAATTGATTTTTTTTCTTTTCAACCTCATCTTTGTGCCTTATGCTGACAAAAGCAGTGTTTATAAGAGATTTTGGAGGAGTTTTGGACAATAAGAGAAGGGAATCCTAAGAAAAAGCAGAAAGGAAAACTTAATGATGACAATTGCATTTTTCTCCTTCTTCAGATGAATAAAATGAAATTATGATAATATGCATTAAAGGAATAATTATTACTTACTAACATAAATGTATTTATATTCAAATAAACAATTTTAATTGATAATATTTGTTATAGTAATAATAATAATAATATTCAATAATACGTGCACATGGGATCCTATGAAATCAGTATGTTTTATTGTTTTAATACTTTATTATAATTGTAGGCTATTTTAAAATGTAAATAATTCTAAAAAGTGCCATAACTTGGAGAGATGAGGATTTCTCTTCCTCCCAGAGTGAAAGTCTTGCCCAGTTGCAGAGCATTTTTGCAGGACATGTCAGAGTGGTACTATAATTAAATTAGTGTGTGGCCTGAATGGAAGGGCCATATAGAGACAAAGGGTTCAGCAGTTCTCTCTGAGAAAAGGTAAGTGTAGGTGACAGCTGTAGCAGCAGTAGATTTCAGTAGGTTTCACAAATCCCTTATGAAGTTTGGGAGGGAAATAAGGGCTCTTTCATGGACCACTCATTTCCAGTGTTGGGGCTGGGGGGTATAACCTTTTTTATCCTTTCTTTTTTCTTTCAGGATAGCTGTGTACAGTGTCTCACCAGTCCCCCACAAAGAGACAGCTGCTGTTGCTGTTACAATTACATTTTGTTGTTATTGTTGGTGTTCTTCATTTGATTCTTATTGAACAGAAGTGACAGTTTGATTTCACTTGCTTTTTAAATGAAAAGCCTGTCCAATGTATCCTGCAGGAGATAGTTTAATGAATCTGAAAAACTAAAATTCCCTGGTCTTTACTGTCATGAGTACTTCACATCTAATCTGTAGGAGGTGGCTGTGAAGAAAGGCAAATAAACAAAGGGAACAGTGTATGAATCCAGAGACTCATCTGATTCATTTTTACTCTGACTTAGGCCATGGAGACCTGCTCTCAGTAAGGAACAGGCAGTCACATTAATGAGAACAAGCAAAAGGGAAATCCATGTTCTAATTGGAACCAATCACAAAATTTTCACTGGTTTGCGTTGCAGCATGATTTTCCTTGGGTATTTTTTCCAAGGGTATTTTTGGGATCCAGGAATAAACTGATGAGATAGGATACAAACAGGATAGAAAGACAAGCTATTTCCCCATGAGGACAGTGAGGCAGCATGGCAGATCACGCTGAGAGTCTGTGCCACATCTGTACCTGAGGAGTTTCAAGCTCCGATTTGTCCGAGGCAGGAACAGTCTGGACTGACCCCAGAACTGGCCCTGCTTTGGGCAGGAGGTTTGGTTAGAGACCTCCTGAGGCCCCTTCACAGCTTTAATGGTTCTGTGATTTCTCAACAGAAATCACACCAAAACTTTTTCAGCAGCCATCATTAGTAATGATTTCACAGATATTCATAAATACACAGAACAGTTTCTCAGCATGAATTGGAAACCTTAGTACTTCTTCTCTTTCACCATTTTTAATAATTAACAATCATTTTGAGTCTTTTTGCTTGGAATCTAATGGACTTTTTAATAAATCATTCTAGTCTATCATAAGTTTTCAGATTGATAGTTTGGCAGGGTGCATGATGGAGAACATTCTAGATGCTCTGTTTTGGTGGAAATTTGGCAGTAAAGAGAAATTGCATGAACTAGTTAAAAATTGACAAAGCAGAGAATGATATGGACATCACCTAGGTTAATTTGGTAAGACAGAGTCAGGCTGAAAACAGACTTTGAAATATAAGGACAAATTAATTGAGAAGAAAAATACTATAATAAAGTATTAAAAAGTTTTACTGTCTAATATTAATTTATTCATTATACTTCAACCATACACAAGCTACAATTGGTTCCTTCATACCTACTCACCTTTTCATGAAGTAATTTTTTATTTTGCTCTTATTGTATTTAGGATGACACCTACATACCCACATTGTGCTCTGGGGATTGGTGGCACAGAACAGTGGCAGGACAGAGTATCACTCTTTGCCATTGACACTGAGACTTAGCAGGGTCTGTAACAGGCTCCACCTGTAAACACCTCTTCATTCTCTCCTAGGAATAAGTAGGTCTGCTTTCTGTTGTGGGTTTCCTTCATACCACCTGTTGAAGGACACCTTTACCTTTCTGTGTGTAGTAGCCTCTGCAATCCTCTGTGTGCTCCTCAGGCATGAAGTTGTGCTCTTCCTTGAGAAACGTCTTGGTGCATTATTGTCCTGGCTAAACCTTGCACCAACAATTCCACATTACATTGCTTAGTTCTTACTGGTCTTCTTCATATGATCTGTTCAACACTGTGTTGGCTTACATTTATCACTAGGAGCACTGCTTTTATGAAGACTGAGGTAGAAAATAGAGCAATTTTCATTTGCATCTTACTGTTTTGCTTAGGAGAGCCTAAATAGGAGAGCCCTATTTACAATTGTATCATTTAGAAAAGAAGTTTTCTACAAAAGACAAAATTCATTAAAAAAATTACTTCATTATTTCTAGATGAATGAGAAGGGCCGTAAGTAGACCAGACACTGGTTCAGCTCATGACAGAAATTAGATACTAGCTTTGTTTCAGGAGATCACACAGTGACTGATGCTCCTCAGAAGTCAAAAGTAATAAATATGTGGTTTCATGGTATGCAAGTTAGAACCAGATAATGCATTCCAGATCTGCATCTTCTAGCCAATTTTATTAGAGTCAGCTGCTCTTGGCTTTTGCTTTGCTCTCAGCAAAGCAAATATCTGGAGTCAGATATCCCATATCGTCTGATAAACCATAACTCATTAAAATCCTTTTTGTCCTTAATATAGGCTCCATTTTGATCTTGTATGATTTGGGTTGTTGGGGGTTTTTTTAAGGGGTGGGATGATTGAGGGGAAGGATCTTGGGGTTTTGTTGGGTTTTGGGTTGTTGAGGGTATTTTCCCCCCCTTCAGTTAACATAATGACGTACAATAATCCAAAACATTTCATTTTCTGGAAAACAAAATGAATATCCACCATCAGTCATTGTCATACCAATCTAGCACATCTTGTGCTACAAAGTTTTTTTTAGCCAGTTTCTTGTATAAACACAGTTTGTATAGATTTACATTTACTCTTGCCATTGATGAAAATGTTGGTACTTCTCTCTCTAGAGGGATAGAGCTTAGTGTGTCAAATCCATTATGTCATTCAGCTTCAAAAAACACGTCTATGGTGTCATTAGTACTGTGAGAAAAAAAGAAGAAAAACACCCAAACCCCCATGTAAAACAAGAAAAAAATAGGAATGTGCTGGGGAAACCCAGAACACAGACAGGCCTTGAGTCAATATGGCCACTGGGTGTCATTGTTTACTCCACCATGTAACATTCATCCCTCTAAACATGAAATGCAGCTGGATGTAGACAAGTCTATCAGTCATTGTCTGAAACTGGTGATCTATTTAGTAACTACTAAAGGATAAATACTTTTTTCTTTAAATGGAATAACCACATATATATTAAAAGATCATCTATCTTACTTTGTCTTGTCCAATGATTTTTAGACATTGAAGTTTGTTTCTATAAACATGTCCATTAGTCCCTTTCCTTTAAGCAAGCAGCTCTTTGTATAAATACATTTAATTTGTTGTGGAAAGGAATGACACCAAATCAATGATATTGCAAATTATAATTCAGAGATCAGACAGAATAAGATGCTGACAGTGGAAACATTTAATCTCCTCATGACATTTATCCTTCGTTTTGAAAAGCCAGCCTACAAATGTTTGTTTCCATTATGCAATATTTCAGGTTATTTTGAAATAAGATCATTTGCTATTGAATAGTCCAACTACATTTCTAGATCAGCACAATGAACTGAATTGTGTTTATTTTCAAATCAATGAATCATGAATAAAATAAAACAGTTAGACTTTCAACTGGTAGCTTCATTATGTAATGTCAGGAATGATTTTACTAAATCTGCGCTGAGCTAGAAGTCCTGGGGTGCAACTCATCAATTAAATCAGTTCCTTTCCAGTGTGCTCAGCAGCTTTAATAGCAGATGGATAGGATGACCAATTCATAAGTAGAAAGGATAATTCAATCTCTGCTCAGACAGCAGTAGACTCTTCAGTAGTTCAAATGTGAGTAGGCTGGAGTACCTAGATTCTTCTGGCTGCTGTGTGATATATTTGTAGCATGAATCATGCTCTGCATTAAATAGTCAACATTTGCCAAAATTCAGTACTTCCTGACATGTGAAATGCATCTCGTACTTGCACAAATAAATAACTTCAGCACTTCAGTTCATTTACTCACTTTAAATGGCAACTGTTGATTTCTGTATAGCTGTGAGAATATTTCATAGCTGTTTTATGTTGATGTCAGAAGATAAATATTCACAAAGCAAAAGAAAGAAAAAGGCTTGAAATAGTTATGCTTAAAGAGAGCAAAGGAGAAATTCAAAACAGCAAGAAAAGCATAAAATAAATACAATGAATAATTAGAATATTGCTTCTATCTTTACTTGCTAAGCTTGTCGGTGCTAAAGTATTTTCTTGTAATAAGTAAAAGTCCTTTACTATACCTAAAGAAAAAAGGTTCTGATAGACTGAATTGTCTTAAGAAATAAAGGACAAAATGCAGCCCTCTTCTCCTGCCTCCACTTTCATGCTCCATCCCCAGGACAGTGGTGTCTCTGTTTGAAGGCCAGTGGCTAGTTGGCTCACATAATACAAACACTGTGAAAGACTCAATAGCCAGAGAGAGAGATTAATGAAACTGGTAGAATGCTAAAGGAAAGACCAAGGCGAGGAGGAATACCAGTCAAGAAGATCAGACCAAGGTATTCATTTAGCAAAGGTTTTGTGTCTGAGACAGTATTTTTGTCTACTCATTTTCCCATGAAACTATAGGTCAATCTGCATACACAGAAAACCACATTTTTAATCTATTTTGAATTATTTCCTCTGCAGAGATTTCCTTTTAATTTGAAGACACTCCTACTATTAAACATTTCCATTTCCTTATTTCTCACTGGAATTGAGAGGAGATTTTTCTAATCAAACATATGGTTTATCTATATTTTCTGCTTTAATTTTTAAAATTATTTCCATGTCTAATTAAATATGAGGATTGGAAAAAGGTGTGGATATTTTTTTTTTTCATTTCTTTTAGTGAAAAACTACATTAAAACATTTATGTTTTCCCTCACTGTAGCTGGTTCATGATAGTGTTCTTAAATCTTTGGCCATTCTTCTGGAAGCAGTCCTCAAGGATGGCAGTTCCATAAAGCTTAGAAGCATTTAGTATGGAACATATATTACATTACTGTAATTTCATTGTCACTGCATATTAGAAACCCTTTCATGTTTCTCTGAGTCTGTTTTTCTCCGTTTAATACCCTTGGGAATACATTTGGGAATAAGGCACACAGTAAAACCAGATTATATCTTAGAGTAAAAAAGCTTCCACTCCTTCATTGTATTGAAACAGTCTGCTGATTAGAAATGGGAGGATTGGAAAATATTTGGACATTATTTGGAAAATATTTGTGACATTATTAACACTATGTAAATTTTAGAATAAAGTTCCTAATATTTATGAGAGAAGCTTTAAAAAGCAGCTCTCATCTCCTCAGCTCCATGTGGACCTTGTTTTTGCTGCACAGAAGGTGGTTCAGACACCCTTAGCTCTCTCCTCTCTACCTTCTGTAGCCCAGGCTGATTATAGATACTCCTGTCATTTGCTCTTAAGGAACCACTAACTAGAAGAAAGCAAAATGCTGTCAAAAAGAGTATGGGAAGAAGAGTATGACACAAATTTAAGATTTGGAGTGAATATGTGCTTTGGACATGCTGTGTGTATGGACTTTGGTGAGCCACTCCAGAATTCAACAGTGCACTCTCGGGTTTAATAAAAGTATCAAATGAACAGCTATAAGGAGGCCAATACTATGAATTAGCTCATCTTAAGGATGCCTTGAATAACTTGTTTTTCTAAAGGAACACATTTGAAAGGTCAAAGTCAGAAATTCACAGGCATACATATCTCATAAAAAAGTAAACAAACCCAGATGAATAGCTGCTGCTAGAATAATGCTGAAGACTAAGTTCATGGACTGAGATTAAATAATGATCACTATTTTCCATATCACACTAGTGAAAGAGAAAATATTATTTAGTGTAGTTATTCTAGTCTTCAGTCAGAAGGATTATCTCAGAGATAAGCAGAATATTTGACCTGTCCTTGTCAGATAGACATGTTCAGTCATCTTTGAATTATTGTTTTATCAAATGAAAATACACCAAGTGCTTTCAACATCATCTGACCTGGAAACACTAGGCTGACAGTGCTGCACTTCACCTATTAGACTGAGCTTCCAAAGAGTTGTTTAGTGGCAATATGGGTTAAGTATCCATACAAGCATTTCTGTCAATTCCTCAGTGGAATTTTCATTTTATTCCCAGATATTAAAACAACTGATGGTGGGCAAAGAATAATGACCATTAGTGTTATATATCATCAACACACTGCCTAACAAATAAAGATACCATATACCTGCAAAAGCTTTTGTAGAGTCTTGTACCCTCTTCATACTCTGCTGCTGCTCCCTTATTAAAGAACATGCAAATAGTTAAATGTTGTTTTATTTCATTTTTCACTCATCGGTTCATTTGAAAGTACACAGGAGACTTGTAATCTAGCAGCTCAGCAAATGAGAATAGATTTATTTTCCATGCAAGCTCCAAGTGTTTGTCATGGATAATGATTGAAATACTAGGGCCTTGGAAAGTCTTTTTTGATAAATGCACCCTTTAAAATGTGAGCTTCTTCTTGACATATCTGAGGGCATGTGAGTACCTGGGCATGTGTACAGTTAATGAAAATATAATTTCAAAAGCCTAGCTAACTATTATCCATATAGGTGTATATATAAAGATGCATTAGAGTAATTTCTTAGTTTTATTATCTCACCAAAATGCTGCTAGGTTATATTTCCCTGACAAATAGGAAAAATTAAAGACCATAAAAGAATATGAGAAATTTTCTCTTTCCCTCCCTCCTTCTCTCCCTCCCTTCCTTCCTTCCTTTCTTACTTGTAATACACTTCTATTCTTTTATACCATCTGTGCTATTGTCTCCAATGGCAGCAATATCAGGTATTGTACACTTTGCTAGCATGATAATTCATGATTAAACTGCTATAGCTTTTGTAGCCATAACCCTTATTTCCATGCAAAAGGGCAACTCTGAGAAACCTCAAGTAAAATGGAATAAATTGTACCTTTTAGAAACAGAAATACAGGGCATCAAAAATTAGGGATTTTAGGCAAGGCCATACTAGACTATGACTTTCTGTCCTACAGCAAGTTAAAGTTGCAGTAATTACATTACAGCTTTCTTCACAGAGTACAAAAGACATGCAATAATTACCAGAACTGAGGAAATATAAGAAAAAATTATAATTAACATTTATGGTGAGGAAATGTGGTTGTACCAGAGGTACAATATTATGTAATATTATGGTAATATTATGGTGAGGAATATCTACTTGTACTGAAATGATCCAGAGTAACATAACCACTGTAGATGATTCTCCCACCCCAATCTTGGAAAAATATGCTTTTTGAATATTTTGGTTCTCTGAGTTCCTTAATGCAAATAGATACTCTCAAGCAATGAGCAAACAGAGTATCTGACAGATCTTCAAAACAATAATCAGTGAGCTATGAAATTAATTTGCTATTTAAAAAAGAGATTAAAAATATCATGAAGTTACAGACTGGTGGCTGAACTTATCTGTAAATCCTTAAGCTTAATGGAAATCATAGGTCTTAACTTAAAAAAAAATTTCAATAATGACCATCAAAATGCTAGCATAATCTTCTCTATAAACCCAACATATTTTGGGTTTATTCATGTTTATATCACAGATTTCCTGATCACATGCTGGTTTCCTTCTAAAAGCTATAATGTTCTTATAAAATAAATCAGTAAAAGCCAATGTCTATCATTCACATCATCTGCTAAAAACAGATGCAAATAGAAAGCAAACTCTATTAGACTACCATAAGTGCTTTTTAAACAGTAGAAGTGCTTAGAAGTAGAGCAGCAAAAGCATTTAGTGAGCATTAAGGGGTAGCTAGATAGCAAAATGCTACTTGATCCCCATACAGAGTACAATAGTAACTTATGCTCTTAATTGCATTCTATTTTATTCAAATGCATGTGTTGTGTTCATTTTATCTAAATTTATGTGGTTTATGCATGTCTGTACACTAAAAAGGCAGCTTCAATCAAAGATTTCAAAATACAGAGGTTTATTTTATGTGTAGTAGTTGAAGATTAGAAAGGATAAAAGGATGATCTTTCATATCAAGGTTTACGGCATCAAATCACATGGATTTAGCCCATATTTTTAATTGCATAGGAACTATGATGAAAGAAGACAGTAAACCAAAACTAAAAAATTGTTTTGTTTCATGTGACAGGAAAGGGAATGCATCACTTGTGTTAACAAACATTTCACTCACTGGATAGCTTAATTTTAAAAAGTTCTATATGATTTTATGACCATGGATAACATTTACAATAACAAGCAATGAGAATTTAGTCTCATGCTTGTTCTACATGGCAGTTACTTTCTGTGGTGAAGAGATCTTTCTCTGTGCAAAGTAATGTTCTTGCCATCAAATGCTTGTCTTTTGTATCACCAGGAACACTTACATCTTTCTAAAACAGTTGTGAGGCATTGCCATCAGTGAGTAATGGCTCAGACACAATATCATGAGGTACATTAGACATGATGGAACAGTGAATGGCATATTACAATTTTTTAAATTTCTTTTGGTCTGCTTTCATTTCATATGATTTTACAGCTTTTAAAATATGATCAGTTTTCCCCTCAGTTATAGAGCATTAATTTTCCCATCTTCTAACATCACTCCCACTGGCCACTTTAAGTCTTTGGATTAAAAAAAATGAAGGGAGTATATCAGTGGCAGGATAAAGAGAAGTAAGAAAAAGGGTTTCCAGCCTGCAACACATGACTCATGTTCTCATGGAGATCGACTCCACCTGTCAAGTGACTTGAGATAAAAAATGAAAATTAGTCCTTTCAGTATTCTAATATTTCCTGTAGCAGAGCTTGGAGAAAGTATGGAACTGGAAACCTGAAGCAAAGTTATGTGACTCAACCCTGAATTTTGAAATCCTTGCTTTTTTAAATGTTAGAAAATGACACTTGTCTTAGAATATGGTACACTGTTTTAAAGCAATTGCACTGTCAGAGAACAGTATGTTCTCTTTAAGCTATTCCTTGGAGATCATCTATTTTATTGAGCCTTGAATTGGAGTAACAAGTCATATGAAGTTTGACCTAGATAGAGTCTCTTTGAGAAATCATTCAATGTAAAAAGTTAAAATTAATTTATATCTAATTAACACATGAAAAAATCTATTACCTATAGCAGATTTCTAATATTGTGTCAATACCCTATTTATTGTTCTAGCCCTGGGTTGGCTCTACTGAGAAGAAAAGCTGTTATGCAGGGTTTCAACATCCTATGGGTGCGATTTTTTGGGTGTCCTTAATTTATACCACAGCCTGAAAATCCAGGACCCAGAGCAACTGCTTTTAGCTCTTCCATCCTCCTGCTGAGAAAACCAGTGACAGACTGATTCTTTCAGGCAGTCTCAGGCCTCATCCTTCATCCTCTGTGCAGAAAAATGCAGAGTTGGAAGTGTGAACAAGCTTGGAGTTAGTTTTTCTTCCATGTCCATTATTTATATGCTGGAGAAAAATGAGCTGCACGGGTGCCATGAATATATAGTGTACAGACTGCAGTGTCAGGGAGATTCCTGTCTGTCCCTGAAGGGAGCTTCAGAAAAAATCTGTCCTGTTGATAAAAGGAACTGGACAATGGGCTGTGTGTATCCAACTCTGACACCCAGGACTCAGGAATCATCTAACTCTCATCACCAAGAAATATTTCTCATCCCCTAGGGCCTCTGAGACACTGCCAAGGGGCTGACAGAGGTGACACTAGGGCTGGGGTGACCTGTGCTGTTCTGAAGTACCAGCAGGAGACTATGGGAGATAGGCTGGATCTTGACAAACAACTCTCTCTGTGTTCCAGCAATCTCAAACACAAATAAGGCACCATTGATTTCCTTTCCAGCGTGTCATTGTCACTTGCAGCATGTCTAAATAGAACTTAAGCTGCCTGAGACAAATATTTTAACACAGAATTCTCCAGGAAGCTTCAGCCCAATCATATATTAATGTTTTAGTATTTCATATGGCGGGAGGCAGTTTGCCTCACATTAAGACAATCACTCGGTCTAAAAGAAGGTATTAATTCTCACACTTTCCTTGTTTCCAGAATAATAGGCAAAAAAAATAGACTGCTGTCCTTACTTCATGTCAATCTTTAGCTGTGCCTTAATCTTTTCACAGAGTATAATTCAAAGCAACTCCTACTGTTCTAACAGTGTCAAGGCCACTCTAAACTGAGCAACCATAGGCAACAGAATTAGCAGAGTAAAATATGATATTTCAACAATTTTATGAAGTATGAATTGAACCCAACTTGTATGTGCCTTCACATCAAATGCAGTGTGGTTTCTTCCTGCAATTAATATAAAATGAGTTGTGCCAGTCATTTGCAATTATATAATATTCTGTCCTATGCTGTTTAATTCTGAAAGGAAACTCAACCAACCAAGGTGTTGCACTAAAGCACAGGGAATGAGAAAAAGCAACAAGCCCAGGGCTGAAGCAGAAACCTCCATTCTGATCATCACTTCAACCTCACTGAGTCCTACAGCAGCCTCACTTTATGCTCTTGTACCTTGAAAGTGTACTCGCTTTTCTTTCCAATTTTCTTTAGAAGGTGCTCAAGCATTTTAGAGAATCACAAATTTGCATGATTTTCTTGCATATGCTCTGTTTTCTCCAGAGTCAAGGATGAATGCAGCCGACTTCCTAAAGTCAGTTGAGAGATTTATATTTACTTCAGTTCCAGACATAACAGTTGAGAAACTGATGTATCAGAAAATACAAATAATAAATCCCTTAGATAGAAGAGACTGTAAGACCATGGTCTTCTCTTTTAACTGTAAAGAAATTCCTGTAATGTCAAAGAGACTGCTGATATGAGTAAAAAACACTGAAATGGAAAGAGTATCAGAATTGTTTCCAAAGAATTAAGAAATTATTCCTATGTAGGATACTAGGTTTTGTTGACCTAAAATGAAGTTTATAAATATACATATAAATGCAATTTTATTTATTTATTTATATTTATATATTTATATTTTTATATTTTTTATACTATATGAATATACACACAAGATAAAGAGGATTTTTTTTCTTTTCTGTCTTTTCTATAAAAATTATACATGCACATTTTTCATCTCTAAGTGGCAATTTTACACCTCTGAAACAGGTAAATTCCTATGTAATATTAGATTTCAATAGATTATTATTACTACTTTTTTCTGGTTTTCTCTTCCTCCCTCTGGATATCTAGATACAATAGCTTTCCTATTTCTTTTCATTCAGCATTTAGCAGCTTTACTTTGCTAGTTAACTTCAGTCTTCTTTACCACGGTTTGTATCTGTATTTAGATATCCCCAAAAAATGAGGAACTAAGATTTCAGATATCTAAATGGCATGATAAGATTCATAACTAAAGAATTCAGACTGAGGAGATGAGAGGATTTAGTTTCAGGCTTTTTTATTAACTTTTGTGCTATGAAATTGTTATATTTGGGGAGAAAGTAAAGGGCTACCGTCCATTATAGGAAAATCATGCCCTGCTCTTGGCAGTTATATCCCAATTATATCCCAGTTTCTGTTTCCAGCAGCACCTCTCCCTGCTTTAATTCCTCAAAGTCTCTGTTTGATATAAATTCACACATTCAGCTAAACAAAAGTAATTTGAGTATCATGTTACAGCCTAGTAGATGTACCCAAAGCGCAGGTCTGTCCCCAGGAGATGGATGGTTAAGAAAAGGATGAAGAAAAACTGTCTCTGTAGCAAACTATCTCACCCTACATATGATACAGTACTGGTCTTGAACTGCACACCCTGTTTTTTTAAAAATGTGCCAGAAATGATTTTTTTCAGAGATGCAGCAACATGTGGCAGGGCATTCAAGCTCTAGAATGGTGTGTCCAGTGGGGTTTTGAATTCTCTATTCATGGAGATATTCAAAAACCAACCAGACACAGCACTGAAACTGAACTTTGTTTGAGTAGAGGGCTTGGCCTGTGTGGCATGCAGAGAGGACTTGCAGCTTCAGCTAGTCTATAATTCTGTGATTTGTTAGCTGTGTCAGAGCTTACAGTAGTTATTGATCTTATATGATTTCACAAAGTTTCTTTCCTGAAGAATTCAAAAGTGTTTTTGCCTCTGAGCTTGTGACCTGTCACACAGGTTGAATAGATGAAAACAAAGCTGAATAGTGCAGCCAAAAATCAATATAAAGCAATGAGTATGCCTGATGGATGTAACTATGAGTTAGTCATTCTTTCAGCTGTCTGGACTTGTAAAGCAAAAAAAGCCCACAACCAACCAACCAAATTTACAGCCTGAAAAACATGAGTTGCTAGAAAGAGGTTCCGAAACATTGTCAATAAATAAAAGGATATTTTTCCTACAAATATTTCCTTTCTGCTAAAAGACAGAAATGAAATTGAGTTTCCCAAGATGAGCTCTGAGACAATGGAAAGGATCCACTACAGGCTTGCCATGATTGTGAGGAGCATGAGACACACAACCTACTAATAGGATTATTTGAGGGAGATGGACTAGTTGGAAATTCTAAAGCATAAGAAGGAGTATGCCTGAGGTTGCTTGGGGTTATGAAGGCATAAAGAAAACTCATTTTGTTTGTATGAAACAGTAAAAGAAAGTGTAATGACCAGATCTGTCACTCAGGCTAGGAATAAATAGATGTTGAATAGGAGAGTAGTGAACACTGGATCAGATTTTCAGAGCAGATCTGGATTCCCCATAGTGGACATTTTCAAGACTCAGCTTGACAAAGTCATGGATGGCTTGATAAGCCTGCACTTTGCCACATATATACACCTAATAACTCTTTTTTTTTCACATGACTTGAAAAAACTTGTAACTTTGGGATTTGTAAAGCAGACACTGCAGCCACTAAGTCTCATACAATGCAGGTGTTGGTTTTTCTTAATTAGTGACCACCAATGAGAGCCTTTGAAAGAAAACATTATGTGACATAGCCCAGACTGGTTTACAGTGCCTAAAACTAAATAGATTTATCTAAAAGACATATTTCTTTTCTTTAAATACTGTTCTATCAAAGGGCCATTCTCAGTATAAGAAGGCAGACTGACAAATAGATATTCTGAAAAAGAAAGATTCCTTTTTTTGAGAGCTGTGAGGAGATAAGATTAGAAGAAAGACCCCAACTACTCTAATATTGACAGGAAAAACAAAAATTATACTGGAAAAAGTAAACAAATGAAACTTTCTTAAAATAAGGTGTTTGAATGATTTTATTTATTGATTCAGATATTCAGGGGAGTTTGAGTGCTATTTTAATAATATCCTTTTAAAAGACTGAAAGGCTAATGTGCAGGTACCAAAAAGGTAATTCTGACATACACAGCCATTTAAGTTATTCACAGAATCTAATTTTAAGCACCTGATTTCCACTCCTTAATAAAGAGCCAGATTTTTATTCCTCCCTTGCTCAATGCTAGAAGAAAATCCCTCTCAAAACCAATTCAGAACAGTTACAATGAAAGGATCTCCATCTCCCTTATGAAGACAGACTAAAAGTAGCCTCTCAATTTATGGCCCCATGCAAAGCAGGCATTTAAAGCTTACCCACTTTCAAATGACACTTGCATTTTCAAGTACTTATTTTATATCTTTGCATAAGTACATTAGTATTTTGTGTCACTAAGGGCTCTTAAATGTATCTCTCCATTGTGTCAGCAAATCTTGCAGTTTATTTGTATGAACTGTAGCACAAAGATATATGACACATTTAAATGTATCCAGATTGGAAAACATGACTGGTAGTGTACTTTAGTAGTCTTTCCACATGTCTACGTGCATCTGAAGCCAATAACAAAAGGCTTTCCAGCTGTGACCAATACTTCACTTTCTATAATTTCCCATGAAATTCAACCCAAAATAATATTTATTTCACTGAAAACTCATATTAATTTGTTGTCATACATGCTTATTGCATAGTCTTCAAAAAATTTGATCTTGGATTAGCCTTGAAGTTTACAACCTGTTAAGAACAGTTCTGTAAGTGAAAATATACAAACACAGAAAAGCAAGCCAGCAAAATTGCCTGGAACACTTAAAAGCTAACTAATCAACCAGAGTGAAAACTTTTAATTTCCTGAAATATTTTCAGTCTTAAAACAGGTCTTTAAAGCAGTTTTTAAGGTTTGGATGTTTTTCACATGAAGTACAAAAACATATTTTACCCCATTAGAATAGCAGAATTATGTACTGAGTCAGGTTATTCTTTTGAAATATACAAGGAAAATATTGGGTAAATTAAGCTGGACAGGTGAACTTGTTTTTGAGTACTTTGATGGACAAGGGACCATCAAATATAATCTTGCATAGAGAATACGACTGGGTACTGTAAATTCCTCTTGGACTCTGCATCTGTCTCTCACCTTCTTTTTAAGCTTTTCCTCCCTATGGTTTTTTCTATAGTAACTGGGAGATATCCCAGTATGTCTCCTTTAAGTCGCTCTCAAAGTGTCTTCAGATTAATCCAATAAAGAAGTTAATTTCTGAGTTACTGATCTAGAGTGCTTTTAGATTCAAAGTGAACATAATCACTTCTAGCTTGAAATCATAGAATGGAAGTCTAAAATAGGCTGAGTGGATAAAAGAAATTTGCTCATTAAATCTTTCAGGGAAGGATTTAGCTTTGCTACTGTTGCTGAAACTGAAGTTATTGGGGAAGAGGGAAGAGAGTGAAGGAAAGGCTGGACTTATGGTATACCTGCTGTTATATGGCATGTAATGAAAGTGGGAAACTTTAGCTTATAAAATCACATGGACTGACCAAGCAGTGACACGGTTAGCATACCTAAAAGGTAGTTGGGAATTGGTCTATATTGGAAGGAAGAAAATATAATTTGTTTACCATGTGTGGTCACTTGTTCCACTTCCAAAGGACAGTATTCCACTCATGTATGAAAAATGAATGGGGATAACGGATTCAGATTATCAATCTCTCATGTCTCAAATAAATTTTGAGAAATTTTCCTAAATAAGGCCTGAAAAGACCAATTCCCACTCCTATTCAGCTCTGTTAAATTGTACAACAGAACTGATGAAGTACTTTGTGAAAAATTGAAATCAGTAATTAAGGTAAAATGAAGAGCTCGGAGGACTTCATGGAACTAGAAATTATCACCCTTTAACAGAAGTGTTCTCTACCCATAAACATTATTTGAGACTATTAGGTTTACAAGGAATTTTGCTGTGGTTACATGAGCTTTTCTTCTCAGCTGAGTAGATGAATTGACAATAACTTCTGCAAATCTCAGAACTGGTCTGCTTTTGCCCTAGTGTATGTGTCAGAGAGCCAGAAACAAAAGCAAGCTGAGACAATTCAGGACCAAAGTGATGCAAGGGCAATCACTCCAATCAGTCTGAAACAAAAAAAGAATGGGTTAAAAAACACACAACTAAACCTATAATATCTTTATATTCCTCTGTGTTTTCATCTTTAGAATAAATAAGACAAGGTAAGCATGATTTTGTCCTTGCTGGTAGGTGATTTAGGATACACTTTGAATCCTTGTTATACATTTCTGAGTATGAAATCAGGACAGAATTTGAATTATATGATTTTTCTCCTATATATAAATTGACTTGTGACAAAATAATTTCTTTCAGGTTAAAACAAAGGACAATATAAAAGCTATCCATCACTCAGGAAGACAGCTGCTGCTACAGATTGCATAAGGTAACAAGAAGGAGAAGTTCAAGGTTTTGTGGAGGTTGATGAATGACTGAATATCCCTTGCTTCCATATTTTCTATGCAATTTTTTCACTTAAATAATGAAACTACTCAAAACTATGGCAGTTAACATGGCAAGTCATTTGGTGCAATATCTGACAGGACGCTTCAAGGGGTTTTTCTGTGTGGAGCAGGATTTATGTTTGATTTGAAAAAATTACACCACTGTGTATAAAAGGACAATATGCACAGCATGCTAGGCAATATTTACATGGAAATTGTAAGGAATATTTCTCTTAGAGGCAATTTTTTGCAATAATACATCCTCAAAGTTCTTTATTTAGTTTTATATATGTTTCATTATTAATATATATAAGGAATATCAATAAAAATGCTCTGTATCTGGCTCTTTAAAAGATTTTAATAATGACCTAAGCCTGTGTAAAATCCACACCTGCCCCTGGTTCATCTGAAATAGAGAAATTAAAAAAGAAGAGTGAAAATATGTCAAAAAACATAATATAGAGCAAATTAGAAAAAATAAATATATGCAATTTGGTCTTCACATATTTGAAAATACAGTGCATCATAGATGTTCATAAAAGAAAAAAAAGGATGTATTACCACAAGTTTAGATTTGTCATCATGTGAGTACCAGAGGTGAAGATATTACCTTGCATTTTGATCTGTAGATGTAATTGGAGATTTATGCCAAAAACAGAAGTGAAGTTTTTTAGAATCATCAAAAGGAAAAAACACTCCTATATACTCCTGCAAAGAAATTCCATAAAATGATTTGTCAATGAGTTGTGATTGATAGGCATCTGCAAATTACTCAAATAGTAGCATTTTCATGTTGTTTGGTGTTTTGATCCCTGATTTTTTTTTCATAGAAATTAAGATCATTTTCCCACTTCATATAGTGTTAAGATCCCTGACAGTACACTACAAAAAAAGCTTTTATGTACTTTGCAGCATTATTCAAGGTCAGGGATATATTCTGTCTGCACTTCATTGTCTAGACCATTTCTGCTGTAGCAGACAACAGAAACCAAACAGATGTGACAAGAAGAGAAAGGAAAATTACCTTAGGCACTTAGACATAACAATGAGGGAGAGGAATTAGTCAAATTAGTATCAAAAATATACTAGTGTTATAACTGTCAGAAATTAGGTTTTAAAAAATATATATAGTCCCAGATGCTAAGCTAAAGCAAATTGTATGGATGTCAATATAAATATATAAATGACACTTCTAATCAATTAGATTGCAAAATTAAGGATCTAAAATTTACAAAGTACGCCATGTTGAGAAAATATAGTCTATTTTATATTATTAACACCAGCTTTCAGGAATTAGGAAAACTGGTCAAAGCTGTTTGTGACTTCCAGGTAAATTGAATCTCTTGAGTAATTAACTTTCATTTTATTCTTTCAGGACCTTCATTCAGCTGAGAAGTTGATCACAGTATATTTTGCTAGTAAGCCATTTTATGGACAGTTGGAGTCTGGGATTTTTGTCAACAGCAATGCACTACATTTATATTAAAATAAAATTTAAAAATGCTTGAGGCAGTCATAAATCTGGTCCCATAATGTTACAATATCTTTGTTGTAATATCTATGCAGGTTATGCTCCAGTTGCACCTTAGTGGTGAGCATGTAAGTTACATATGTGTCATATCACAAACCTGCTGAAGAGGTATTCAGTGAAATTATAACACATTCAAAATCTTCTCTTTTGTCTGAAACATGACTGAGTCACCCCTAGAAATAAAGTACTTATTTTCCACCTCTTATATGATTAGAATTTAATCTGAGAAGACTATTCAGAAACATGTATTTTGGATTTCTTGTGCCAATTGAATTTTGAAGCAGTTCATATAACTGAGCAGCTGTTCTGCTGCTCTGTTTTGAAATGGAGTAACAGAGTTGGCTTCAAAATCAAAATCAGGAAAACTGATGAGTTCTCATGAGTTTCCTTCAATTGCAGAAACCAATGACTCGTTGCTTATTACTCTTAGAATTTTGAACTCAGTTATGACAGGTTCATATCTATCTTAGAAGTTGTTTTTACATTGCTGTGGTTCACAGATAAGATTTTAAAATTAAATCCTTGAAATAGTTTCTCTCTCATCAAAACAAGTATTAAAGTTTCCATTACTTAAATTGAAAGGAAATAAATAATATAAAGGAAATTGGTAATAAATGAGCATATTTCTATTTCATAATAATATTTCACTTAATTGATTCTCAGTTTGTATAGATGTAACTGTCAGGAGAAAGAGATACTGTATTTATCCTTGATCACTTCTAGGAAAAAAGATCCAAGAATATTGTGTTAAGAGGATATAGTCAACACCATGGCTTGAAATCAATGTGGAGTTTAGAACTGAATACAGAATGGGAGTATGGACCCTAAAGCAGCAGAGGAAACAATTTAAATTTGAGGATTAAAAAACATATAGGAAAATTATGAGAGTTTTACAACTTCTATATTCTACCATGCTCATTCTCACTAGTACTCCAGATGTAACTATGAAGTGTATTGAAAATGCACCTTGTAGTCCATTTTTGACTTTTTTTTTTTGGGTCTTTTTTTTGTCATATTTTTTCCCATCTGGTATACTTTAGGACATGAACTAAAGGGCAAACTTCTTCACTCTCTATTTTGTTTTTCTTTTAAAATTTGGAGTAAAATTTTCAGAGAAACCTAACTACTTGAGTCCATGGAATTCTTACCATGTATCAAAACAATAACATTATATTAATTTCTGGAACTGAAAGGGATCTCAACCTACTTGTGCAAGAAGCTTAATTTTTCAGGTACTTGCATTGTATTATTTTTTCTTTCCACGTCCTGTCCTTGCCATGACCTGATAAGGATCTATACCTACTCCATATGAAAATGTTTTGACAGCCTCTTTGAGAAGTTTCTTCAAATAACTGGTTTTCATTTATTCATATTCATACTCATATGTTGTATGTATTAGCTTTTGATCCAGCCTTCCCTATATCTTGTTTTGATTGGATTTTTTCCCTTCTCCAATCCTTCAGTCATTAGGAAATTACAAACATTACTCACATCCATTTTGGCTTTTGTATTTGTAGGCTGAAGAAACAATGTACTTTTAATTCCATGTTCTAAATTAGTTTTCACCTTCTTATATTCAAGTAATCCTTCCTTTTGTATTCTCACATTCCCAAGCAATTTTTTGCTTAAATATGAGTTGAATTGTATGTATGCTATTTTTGTTATCTTGTCAGTAGTGTGTATGCTTCCCTTTTATTACTGGATGTCTCTGTCAGCTCTTCAGCACTGCCTTTTTTTTGACTTGTATTGTCATAGGAATACATAGTTCTCTATTGATCAACTCTTGCAACAGTTGTTCATTCATTTGCTCCCAACAAGAAAGAAAGTTCTGCTTGCCATTTTTCATTTTGTGTTACTGATTTTCAGCTTGTATGTTTGTCTGCTCATAAATGGTTTCTATAGGAAGGAACGTAAAGGTCATCTCATTCCACCCCCCTTGCCATGGACTGGGACACACTCTACTAGACCAGGTTGCTCAAAGCCCCATCCAACCTGGCTTTGAACAGCCCCAGGGACAGGGTATCCACAACTCCTTGGGACAACCTGTTCCTAAGGGTCTCATCACCCTCAGGAAAGAACTTCTTCTTAATGTGTAATCAAAACTTGCTCTCTTTCAGTTTAAAGCCATTACCCCTTGTCCTATCACTACATGTCATTGTAAAAAGTCCCACTTCAGCTCTCTTGCAGACTTCCTTTAGGTACTGGAAGGTGCCCTAGAATCTTCTTTTCTCCAGGTTAAACAATCCCAGCTTTCTCAGTCTGTCTTCATAGGAGAGGTGCTCCAGCCATCTGATCATTAAAATCATTCAGTTTTTCCTGTTTTATTGCACTCTTTTTTCAATAGAAGTTATCCTTTCTGAGTTGCTGCAGTCAAAATACATTACTATATTCCAGTTTTGGAGAGGGTTTTTTGTTTGTGTTTTGTTGTTTGCTATTTTTATACAAGTATTTAATGTAAGTGTTGTGAAGTAGAACTATTAGTGTGTTTTCTAATGGCTTCCAAGAAATCATATTACCAGTTCAATGGTCCTCTATTAATTTATACATCTAATTAACTGTAATGAATGCAAGACACTTGCATGCATAAATACTTCAGTTCTTCATGGTTTGTTTGTTTGTTTGGCAGTGCAAAAGCTTCTTGATGCCAATCTTAATTAATGACTGTAGTGTAGATATTCATAATAATTTTATATAACTTTGACCTGGGTAGTTGTAAGATTTTCTGCATTTGATTTTCAGTTATGCAATGTATTTATTGAGGCTGTGTAGTGAAAGACAGAAATTTTAGGGCAACAACCCATAAAAGTACAAATCTCTCTGACAGAAAAAAAATTAACATTGATCTGCAGAGCAGAATTTTGGTTTAGCTGTACCCATTAATTCTTGAATTCCTTGGAAATACACTCCAAGGACTTTGTCATTTTAACATTCTTACCTAGCAGTTTATATTGCACAGTGAATTGTTTGTTAGAACATATGTTTTCTCTTTTCAGTAGCTTTTTAGTCTCTATTCCAGCGTTGCCTTCATTGCTGATATATTCTCTGCTATAACACAGTGAGGCATAATAAACCTAAATTCTTAGCACTTTCTAGGGTGAATATTATTGTCAGGATATTGTTATACATTTTCCTTTTAGCTGGGGGCCTTCATTCCAATTCTCACTAAACTCAAGAGATCTCATTTGGATCTAATTTTGACTTAGGTTGGGTATATTTTCAGCAAAGCCCAATGAATATATTTGTAATGAAAGCACACACTGTACTGGGTGGGAAATGACATAATGCAAACAAATCTGTTGTCTTCAAAATAGCTGCAGTATCTACAAATCAGCCTGAAAGTCACTGTGTTTTAGATTTTCTTGCTGTTGATGTTAAGGAAATTTTATTTTCTGAAGCTTAGTGAATATAATAAATGCTGCCAGAAAAGATTTCAACAAATGTTTTTCATTACAAAAGTTTGAATGACAAGTAAGTGAGTATAGTGAATAGAAATAGTAATGCAAAAAAGACTATGCCCTCTGGGAGCCAAAATATTTATTTCTGATCTTCTTTTTCATTGAAGGAAAATGACTTGCCCTATACTATGAAATTTGACAAAGGTGTAAATCCAATATGAGGTATATAACCCTACAAGCTGAGTAAAATATAGCCCCTTTTCTTGTACATATTGTTGTACTTAGAATTGTATCACAAGATAATTCAGGCTGTGAGGGACTTCAGGAGGTCTCCAGTCCAACCCCCCACCACACTTCTCAGGACAGGTCTTCCAGCCCTGTCATCAGTTATGTTGCCCTCCTCTGGATGCTTCCAAGGACTTTCACATCCCTATTAAATCGTGGGGCCATAGTCTTATTAAGAAACAAGTTTGATAACAGATAGCTCTAATCATACCCTCAATGTAGGAAATTAATTCCATCTGTAGAAAGCAATATACATTTGTAAGCCTATATAAATTTTTATTAAGATAGGTTTTTGAAAAGATCGTAATGATTTTGATGTTGTTTCAAAGTCAATTCTTAGTTTTCATCAAAGGAACAATTTTTCACCAGCAGTTTATAAAACTTTTGAACTGATTTAGAACTTTTTCCAGGTATTCTTTTTTTCTGGCTGTAGAACACAAAGAAAACCTACATCTGACCTTCTTGGCTTGTATGTCATTACATTCGATTGATCAATCAGTAGGAAAGCAAGACAGAAAACAGCCAGAGAAAGA
Source organism: Agelaius tricolor (assembly GCF_023055355.1). NCBI lineage: Eukaryota > Metazoa > Chordata > Aves > Passeriformes > Icteridae > Agelaius > Agelaius tricolor. Next base: position 21,729,093 of record NW_027269267.1, on the reverse strand, counting down.
TGGGATTAGCTCAGTTGGTTGGAACATATAATAATGCCGCGGTGCTAATAATGCCAAGGTTGTGGGTTTGATTTCCATATGGACCATTATCCTAAGAGTTGGGCTGAGTTGTACTTGATGATCTTGTGGGTCCCTTCCAACTCAGTATATTCTATGATCCTGTGAAAATTCTAATTCAAGTTTCATTTAGGTGGACACCTACAGACTTTAGATAAATATTTAGGAGGAAAAATTACAGACACACTAAGTTCTGTCTGTTGTCTCTTTTAAATTACAGAACCAAGAGTCAATGAACATGTTTGACTCTAGAATTACTTCTCCAGAATTGGATGGCTTACTTCTGGCGATGTCAATTGCCATAATCCTAACGACCCTAAATTTTTTATTAAACACACAATGTGCTTCCAGGAATGTCAGGCCAGGAAATTATGTTTATGCAGCACTTAACTTTAGAATCTGCTATAGTGTCAGTGTCTTCTTACCAAGTCAAAGGAAAACAGTTCTCACAGTCAAAGGAAAACAATTACTAGCAAGTTCAAATGCACTGTTTGACAATCTATCATGCAGGGTAATATGGTTGCAGGAAAACTATGGAAATGACCTTTTCAACATTTTTCTTGAAGTATTGCCTTGAACAGCTAAAATCATAGAGCACTGGCAGTCAACCCTAAAATCAAATGAAATCCACTGAGTGTAGGAACTGAAATAGGTCCAGAGAAACAGAGAAAATTACTCAATAGACCATTTTAGTCCCAAGCTTGTAGACAGTGACTTGTGATGGCAGGTGAACTGGTGTGAAAAAAACACAAGCTCATCCTTAAGCTTTCTTTCAAAGCTTAAACCAGAATACTATTAAGATTCTGAAATGCCACTTTGTGAAATACCTAAAAGAAAACACCTTTTACCTCAGATTTTGTTTGTGTGTAAATGCATACATGCTCACAAAGCTGGGTTTTTTTCTAATAGCAATGCAGATTTATCTGCATTTTATTAACAGAGTTCTGGATTTAGTCTTCAGGAGTTGTAATCTACATTACTGACATTATTGAAAAGGGATTTATTTTGACATGTGCAAATATTTGTATATTATATGAACAATTACACTGACATGACTATGTGTGCTTTTCTTTCAAACTTATAAAATTATTCTCTCTCTAGGAATAAACTGTAATCATTGTCACTATTATTTTTGTGCTGATGGCATAGTACTAACTATAACATAAAATATGAAAAAATCAAAAACAGTATAAAATATTATACATAGAATATTGTTAAAAGTCAAAATCAATAAATGTATTTGGTGTAGGTGTTGCTGTGTTGGCAGTGCTGCAGGCCTGTCCTCTGTGAGAAGAAGCCAGGGATTGCCCCATGCTGGACCTAGCTGGTTCCAGATGGCTTTAAACCAGACCCACTGCGGGACACAGAGGAGCTGTTCCCTGTGCCAGCCTCCCCTCACCTCTGGGTCCGGGCAGATCTGTCTGGAGTGCATGACTGAGGTGGAGTCTGCCTGAGGGGAAGGAAAGCTAATGTTTTAATGTTTGTCTCTGTTCTTACCAGCTGAATCTATTTCCCACAAATAATGGTTTGACCTTGATGGTGTTGCAACAGCCACACCGCAAGAGCAAGCGATATCCCTGTCTCTTTCTTAACCCAGTAGGTTTCTCATTCTTATTTTTGTCCTGTTTCTCTTCCCCCATCCTGCTGAGGAGAAAGTAAGGAAGCAGCTGGGTGGGTATTTAACAGTTAGCCAACGTTACAACAATAAGAAAATGTGTTACCACAATGAGAAAAATATTAACAACCTTGATGAGTATTTGTAACAAGAAATGTGGCTGGTTTTCAGTTTTATCAGTAAGTGTTTGTGGATTTCTTTAACTAACACGAGCAACATGATTATTCCTAGACTCTCCTGATCTGCTAGCTAATGTCCATCTTTTGGGGACAGCTGGAAGATATAAATAGTAGGAGCTTATTGCCTTTTGTCTCCAACTTTTACCATATCTTGTCTGTTAATGGTATACTTGACTTTTCCTATTCAGTCAGTCTATCACCAGCCCCAGAGGATGTTTACTTAGAACATTTTAACTCGCTTAAATGTAGCAGTACTTTACAGATTTTTGCTCTGATTTGACAATGTAAAGATTTTTTGCATTTAATCACATGAAAATTTAATGGAAATCACCTTCCTTGAAGTACATGAGAAGCAGAAGCAGATGCACACCCATGTGAACACCACAGTGTTGTAGCTGGACTTCAGCAGAGCTTTCAACAATGTTCTAGTGTAATGTCTAAGGACTCCCAACAAACTAATTGTTTAGTTGTTGTATATTAATTGTTCAGAAAGCTAAAATATAATGATAGTTCTCTATTTTGGGAGGAAGAAGGTCGGTTTTGTTGAGACCTCTTTAAGTATAATATTTGATATGCTGCAAATTGATCTTTCAGACTTCTTTGTATTATTAACAGTTAACTGAACCAAATTCAAGTATTCTACTTAATTCATCTGTTCATTTGACTTAAACTCATGCAAAGACTTTAAAATTCTACAGCTGTATCACTTTTTTTCTCTGCTCTTATATTTTTAAAAAGATACTTTTCAACTTATCAAACCAGACAAACTAGACAAAGAATGAAAGTATTATTGCAGATAACAATAACCAGGTAAAAGGAGAAAAGTTTTCATAATATTCTGATATTTAATCTTCTTCTTCTTCACTTTTATATCTGGATATCTTACTTGAAGAGTTTAAGACCTCCAAAGTAGTACTTGCTTCAAAAGGGAGAAAAAGTACAAGAAAAACAAAACATCTCTTGTCTAAAATCAGATCCCTGGGTTTTCTTTCAGGTTAAAACCCCTGGAACATTCAAAGACGTGCTGTTTTCTCAGTTCCCTTCACAAGGATATTTATTCCATGAGTTAGGAACAAGAGTATGCAAAGTAAACATTTTAGCTTTATAATTTTTTTTTTTTTTTTTTTTACTTAATGGTAATAACACAAGTGAACTTTTCCATTTTCCTGAGTTGTATGCATGGAAAATTTGTATTAGCAATGTAAATATCAAACAAAATAGAAAACACCATAAATGACATATATGCATTGGACCATTCGTGAATGTATGTTATGCAACTTAATTATGTTTTTTATAATGGACCAGGGAGATCAATCCATAGATCAGATATAAAAATTCATCTTAGGGGACAAGATTACATTACTGTGATTTTGTTTGGATGACGCAATATGCTATTTTGAGTTCAAGTGAAATAGAAGGCTGAAGAACATCAGTTTAGACTATCAAACCTAAAACTACATACCACAATAAATTAAAATAAAAGCAAAAATCTTGATTTTACACAGCAATAAGTTCCTTATATTTTACTAAAAAGATGTGGTAGTCTGTGAAGTTTACATATTTCAAATTTAAATTAAAATTTATTGTATTTTTCCCTTTATGGAAATGGAAATTAAAAAAATAACAGCCTCAAACAATGGCATACACTTATTAAATATTATGACTTTGTTTATTTCCTCAGAATAGATTTTTTACCCCAGCAAATCTTATTTTGAATAGAATAAAATATTTTTAAGTGTTATAACATGGTCTATGTCAAATTCAAGGACTGACTTGCCTTGCTGAAGTGTCATTGGAATACATTTCCATTTTTAATCTAGTGCAAGATTAGGTCATTTTCTTACGTTGGAAATGGGGAAGTGTATTCTATTTGCCATCTGTTAGAGGCGGGGCAGTTATTTTCTGTTAATTGGGCAGTTTTCTTTATCTCTTCCCCAACCAATCCTCCCTCCAGGTAGACATCTGCTGATAATGGGCCATTGAGTGCCACAGCCTGGCTGATCAAATTACATGATCCCACTGTGAGAAGCTCTGCCCAGAGGGAGGAGCCAACCATTCCTACCTGGATATAATCAGAGGTTTGGAACAACAGAGACAGCCTTTTCCCACTTAATTCCCAGAGGAGCAGCTGTCTTTTCCACTGGATTCCCAGAGGAAGACCAGGCCCACCTACACCACCACGGGAGCTTCAGAGGGAAACTCCACCCTTCTACAGGATCTCTGCTTCAACAGAACCACACCGGGCACTCCAGGAGGACTGCAGCCACCACTTAAACAGACTGCTACCAACACCCTGACCAACACGGTGTCAGGTCATATTCTGACTCTGTCATTGGAGTTTTTTTCTTTTTTTGTACTATTGCATTTGTATTTTTAATTTTCCTAGTAAAGAACTGTTATTCCTATTCCCATATCATTGCCCGAGAGCCTCTTAATTTCAAAATTATAATAATTTGGAGGGAGGGAATTCAAATTTTCAGTTTCAAGGAAGGCTCCTGCCTTCCTTAGCAGACACCTGTCTTTTCAAGCCAAGTCAGCCATAAATATAAATGTGATGAAGCATGGAAGGTTTTGATTGCATTTATACATAGACACACCTAAGCCATTTTTTTCATAAATGATAGTAAGTCACATTGTTGTAACTGTTGTCAATCAACTGTTTCCACAAATTGATAGTTTTTAATAATATATATTTTAGTAGAATGCTCGAATTCTGTCATGAAGAATGATACAATATCTTTTAAAAAATGAAATTTAAATAATTTAGATTTTATAAGAAAACTTTCTAAAGGCTTCCTGTTGCATACTAATTTTGTCTCACAGCTAAGCTGGAGCAATGCTTTAATTGCTATGATTGTTGCAGATGAGTGTTTGGCCACTTAAAGATTCATTGTCAAAATTATTGCCAAAAGCAAGGTTTAATATGAATTTATGAAAGTACAGCTTTACAGAGTTCAGTTGAAATGTTCACTGTGTTACTACACAGGCTGAGGCACACAGGAAGATCAGAAGAGAATTGATTCGGAAAGATTTTCACTGAAGCCGAGAATGCAAAAGAGAGGAAGGGTGTAAAAGATTTGGATGCAAAGACAAGAATGCAAAAAGTTCAACAGCAATTAATCACTAAATACTTTAACATTTGGAAACTGATTCAGTAGAGTTCACTAAAATTATAACATTGACTTAACTATAGATTTGAGACAGTAACATTTGTATCACAATCAATTCACATGCCCACAAGAAAAACAATGTGTATACCTATTTCTGTGTCTGTAAAAGTACCTATCGAAAATTCCGCTCAGGTTTACTGAAATACATCATATCCCACTGCATTTCCCAACAGGCAAGGGCTGCACATTGAGGAGGGTGGAGATGTGTATGAGGCGAGATCCTTGGCTTCCAGAATTGTTCCTCAAGTTCTGCGAGCCCGACGGTCTGTGAACTCTGAGAGGCGCTGCTGCAGCCTGCAGTGGTCCAGAAGAGCTCAGAGGGTCTCACTTAGGAAAGCTCTCTATGGGGTCCCAAAGTAATTGAGTTTGGTCATGGGTAAGTTTCCACCCCGGCCATAAGCCCAGCCCATACCTCCTGAGGATGGAGTGTTACTGCACTCCTGCACAGTGCAGTAACAATGGCACTGCTCCACTGAGGCTGCTGTGCACAATGGGACTGCCCCACTTGGCCTGTCAGTCAGGTACATGATTTCCTAAAACTACTAGGGGAAATTGCTTATCCTTTGTTTCCCATCTGGTTTGGGCATATATGATGTTTCTGGAGTGGGTTGTTCCCACCTCTACCACCGAAGAGCTCCTGGTATGACCAGGGCTCAGCTCATATGGTCAAGGGAAACTTCCCCACCCAGCTAGTCCAGTCAAGGCTGATCAGGAGCTTTTGAGATCACAGGGCAGGGATGGGGGCCAAGGGTGGACCACCTCAGGGATATGGACTTCTAAATTATAAGTGTCATAGCTTCATTACCACATTAACCAATAAACTTTCAGCAAAACTGAATGTGATAGCTGGCAGTAATAAAGTAGTATTTCAGATAATTCATTTTTTTTCAAGAAGGAATGCCAAATAGCAGCCATTAAACACATTTTCTTTCAACAACTGCACATACAGCTAATATACAATGATTCTTGTTTAAGAAAAATGACATATCTTTTAGATATAGAGCACTGAAACTGGTTTTCTCACCAATACTGTCAACACAAAAAAACCCCAATGAAGTACTGTATTTTTTTAAATAGTGAAAGAAAACAAGAAATGTTCTTGTGTATAAACAATTATTTTATTTTTGTATTAATGTTTAGATCTGAAACATGCACTTCTGCTTTTCAATCAGTACTAACAGACTTAAGTGGTGCCACAGGAAACCTTGAAAAATTAAATACGCATCTCTAAATGCCTCAACAGCTTTGAAAATCTTGTCCAGATGTAATCTCGAGATCTTTCCAAACAGGTGTCAGTGGTCCTATAAGTTGCTGAAATAGTTATTTCTGCGAAATATAGTTCTGTTTAAAATGGAAAAAAAAAACGGTGACAAAAGCAAGAAAAACCACCCAAACAAAGCAAAGAAAAAAACCAACAACACAAGAAGTGCAAACCAACCAACTAACCAAAAATGAAAAGAAAACCACCAAAAAAAAAGAAAAAGAAAAAAGGAACTAACACGCAATTCCAAACAAAAATAACGCACAACCTTATTAGGCCAGCAATCACTTGTGTACATTGTGCTGAGCTAGGAACAGATTTAGCCTTCAGCATGCTGGAGACTTTGCCTTTCCAAATCTTCAAAAAAGGCACATAGAGCCAGGCTTTGAGACACTGGTTTTATTAATGAGTTGCAAAGCCATACACAGTTACCAGTATAAGCTACCAGTTACAAGAAAACTAGAATAACTGATTTGGAATATTTATTAATGGCTTTTTCAAGCATCTCCTCTAAAAAATTCCCTGATTTTTGACCCTAATTCCACAGAAGCACAGCTTTGCTAACTCTCTTTTACTTGCCTGGGACCAAGAGCAGAGCAGCCAGTACTTTGAGGCAGCAGGATGAAATGATCCAAAGGGAGAAGTTGCATGATGCAGAAAGGGAAGCTGGAAGAAGTGTCAAGGAGGCAAGAGGGAACCCAATTGCTGTCTTCAATTACCCAGTGGATTGCTGCAGGAAGGACAGAGCAAATGCTTCCTGGAGGTACACAGGCAAAACTGCAGGAGTCAGTGAACACAAACTGCAATACAGTGAACTGTGATTCAATATAAGAAAAAATGGCTTATAGTGAGGGTACTCAGATCCTGCAACAGATTTCCATACAGGTTATGGGATCTCTGTCCTTAGAAACATTCAAAACTCAACCTGATTGCCCTGAGCAACCTGGCTTGCTTGTATCTCTTTAGTAGCATGTTGACCCAGATAACATTCAAACAAACCTGAATTATTTTATGATTCTCTTATTATATGCACTGATACAACACATTTAAGTGCTGCTTATGAAAACAGAACTGTAGTTTTTAAATCTATCTAAGTAATTTGTTATTGATTTTACACTTCTGTGGCCCTACAACAATTCTGGTAATGAAGAAAATTTTAAACTAAACAATGGTTTTCAAAATTCCTAACTTTTAAGCTTGCATAGACCTAGATGATCTTTAAGGTCCCTTCCAACCTAAACATTTCTATGATTCTATGAATATCAACTTTGGGGTTTTTTTGTTCTTGAGAAAAAGGGAAATTACATTTATTTCCCCTTGTGTAAAGCAACTTTCAAAAACAGATATTTTTCTGTGGTTTTTCCAGTTAAATATTTTAATGTAGATAACAAAGCCCCAGTTTTCATTTATTTGAAAGTTGTATTCTAAATGTTGTTAAAATAATCTATTACCTGAGGTAGTTTAATCAATAACCTAGTGACACCAGATTCCTAGTGGTAGCTATCTGGGGGCCTGAGTGGAGGAAAAGAAAGGGCTGAACACATCAGATTTATTCTATCACAGTACAAGAAGCCTTGTGAAAGAGGAAAAATCATGTTCAGGGTACATGTTTTCATTGGCATCAAAGGGCACACAAATCCAGCTTCATCAGGATTTGTCCTTGTCAGTTCTACCTAATAAATATATTAATATCTGGCTGATACAGAATGCAATTATTAAATCTGGAGATCATACCAAGGCTGGCAGGACTGCCAGGAATATGTACACAGAGTTTAACATCATCTTGGAAATCTGTGTGAAAAAGATGTAATTCACTACAGAGAATATATTGCTTTGTAGTCAGACATGTTACACTGGGGAGAAAAATCAGGTCTAAAAATTGAACTCTACTGATGTCAGTCCTTTAGAAAAAGAACTACAGGTTACAGTGGATCACAAGAACATGAGTCATCAATGTCACCCTCCTGTGAAAAGTGCAAATATTATACAGACAAATGATCTTTCTGCTCTGCTCTGCACTGACAAGACCTCAGCTGAGTATTTCTCTGGTTTTTGGCAGCCCTTCAAGAACCTTCTGAAACTACTGGAAACACTCCAGAGAGGTTTGCAAAAAATTACTACAGGAAAAATTGAACAAAATGGGAATGTTTAAATTAAAGATGAAAAGACCACCTTGTTATGTGACAGCAGTGTTCAGGTACAAGATGTGCTGAACAATTTGGCAATTTTTGTCTGTATCAGTGTGGATAAGACAAAAAGCAATGGACTACAAAACTACTTGAAAAATACCACAAATATTAGAAGAGATATTCTGGGACATATTGTGGAGTCTTATTTGTGAGGGGTTTTCTAGAAAGGTTTAGGAACCATATGTCCTGCCCAATGGAGCAAAAAGAGTTGAAAATTTGGTTTTGGCCTGTTCTGTCTCAGGAAGGTGCAAATCAGCCAGTCTTTCACTCTGGGCAGTGGCTTCTGGGTGAAGGTAAAGGATATTCCAGAAGATGAGAGCCCTCAAAATAACAATAAAACCTGTTTTAGAATTCACACTCTTTCTCATCCTTAAAGGACAAGCAGTTTATTGACCTCTAATGTGAATTACAGACCTAATTTTTCACTGGTTTTTTTATCGTCTTGCCTATATTATTTATGAAGGTTAAAATGCTGCATTATCTAAAATTAGAGAAGCTGTTAGTGGAAAGAGAACAGCAGAAATGTCTCCTTGCCTCTCTCACTTTTAATCACATGTGTAGCAAAGAGTCTAAACCAGGAAATTTAGTTAGGTTTGATTATCAACCCCCAGTGTTCAGAATAAAACACTAAACTGGCAAAGGAGCTGATTTTTTCATTCTATTGTATAGCCATGGGGAATGTCAGAAATGTAATGAATAATAATCTGGCCCGTGCCAGAGGGATGTCAACCGTTCCTGAAGAGGAGCAGTATTGTCTTGAGACAGGACAAAAAAGTTATGTGTGGTGCTGCATGTTATTTCAAATAATCCTCTCGGTTATCAATTTTACACAATTGCACTAAAACCCACCAAGAGATACATCTTCAATAAATACAAAACGCAGCAGGCACCATGGACACATTTTTTATAAGAGATCACCACTGAATGAAGATTATTGTTTGATTAAATTGACTGCCTGATGGTGAGGCTTCCAACAGATAAACACAGCCAAGAATTTAATCAACAAACTGCATCATATTTGCATCTATTCCACATCCTGTCTACTTAGAGAAGGAACAGATGCAGACTCAGTAGGAGTCAGAAGGCAAGGAATCAATAGGGAAATACTCTATTAAGAAGAAGTTTGTGAATTTATAATCCAACCTTGACCTAAATATGCTTAGATTCTCACTCCGATAGTTCTCTCAAATTGATGGTTTCCAAAATCCATATTCTCCCTATTTAACAATGTCCCTTTGCTGGCATCATTAGTCTAAGTGAAATGCTGAAATAAATTCTCTTTTTAAGCCCTTCTGACATATGCTAGTGCAGATGTTACTCTAAACAGCTAACCTCTGCCTGTGGTTTATTTTAGTGGTTAGCCTACATCTGCTTTACAGGGATTTGCTGCCCAAAGTAAATAAATAAACAGGTCTGTTTCAATCCATCTAGGGCACAAAATTATAACTGTCAGACTCCTTTGTGAGGGAGGCACCAGACTGCAGGGCCTTTGCATGTGTGTCAGGAACAGCATTATCCTTTACTTTGGCATTCAAAGCTGGGCGTGGGCTGGGCTGGAGGTGGCTCATCCCATGTTCACAGAAGCAGCTGTGCAAAGGACAGCTGAATCACAGAGTGGCTCTGTCAAAATGCCTCCAGCAGCTTCTGCAGTGTTTTGCCACATCCTGCTTTCCTGGAAGCTGCATCACAAATGCAAGGTACAGCAAGTGGCTCCTCCTCTTGGTACCAACGCAGATGGGCTCCATCCTTGGCCTCCCACTTTCCTTCCCCTTCTATACAGCCCAATCTGTCTGGTCTTAGTTTGGCAACTTACTCCCAAGAGTAAGAGTTACGGGGATGAGCAAGGGTTGGTATTTACAGGATGGTCCTCCTCCTCAGTTATTTTCAGTAAAATGAGAGTCAACAAAAAAAATCCCTCACTTTATGTATTGCTTTCTTCTTTAACAATTTCTTTTCATTGTTATTACATTGTTATTAAAAGTAAGGGCAATTCAGGAATAAGATCTTTACAGAAAACTGCAAGGAATGAGCAGCTATTTCTTACTTAAAATTTAAACAGGATAAGAAAAATACTATAAACATATTCTTTTAAAGAAGAAAAATACTTTCAATATAGCCTTTTAAAAAGGATCTGCAAAAAGTATTTTGTTATATTGATATGTTCAAAGGACAGAGATTTATGTAGAAAAAGATATATAAAATATGCACCTGTAAATACACCACACTGAAAATATGCATGTATGTATATATACACTGTGTAAGAGTATGTATATGTAAATATATATATGGATATGTAAATGATATAATTTAATTCAAAAAATACTTGATTTTATATATACAATTTAATTTTGAGACTAGAACTGTAAAGGCTGTATTTGGAATAATTAAATGTATGGTTGCAGACTTCATAAATTAAATCTTAATGGATAATGAAGCCATAGCAGCCTAAGTGTATTTTATGTTATATGGTTTCGACCCTAGCATAATAAGAACTGGCTGACCATCTTGTATTATTAACAGAAATTTTTTTTCCTGTGGGTGTGGGATCTATACTTTCACCTCTTGATCACATGGTGAATGGATTTCTTGATTTTACCCAATGCCAGGACAGGAAAATTTAAATCTTTGCAATCTGAAAACTGTTTAAGAGTTGAGTCTGTTGGTTAACTGGACTGGAATTCACTTTGAGAGAGTGCCTTCCATAAGGAAGGTTCATCTTTCTCAGGAAAGATTCAGCTACTCTAGGGGTGTGTTATTCACACTGAATTTGTAATGCTATAAGTAGGATCCCACAACAGTTAGTAGGAAGATACCCAGCCATTTTCACAGATGGGGTCAACTGGAGTCCACCCATCTTACAACAGGTGAGAAGAACCATCCTCTGAAAAATTATTCTCTCCCCGCATGGCCTGTAGCAGGACAAACCAATAATGGATGTGTGTGTCAGAGACAGAAGATTTTTAGATATTTAAAGCGGTCTGAGATTAATTCTTTCTTCAGTTGCCTAAACATTTTTATCTCCCCAGTACCTGAATTTTCAGGTAAGGAGAAGCCCACCAAGTTCTCATTCTTTTGTGAAGGTGGATATATATGAGGATGCTTGTCTGCATTCCTTCAACAGAGAAGAAATATAACCTAAATTGGGCAATTTTTTCTTCCTAAGGGAGATATATAATCTGTACATTTAGTATATTACATCCTGTTTTGTACTTTTTCCTTTATATTCAGCATAAAAAATAAGCAACTTTGCTACAAGTGAAAATTGTTTCTTATAAGGGTAATTTTATAGTATTTTATACATATGTGTAGGATTTTCTTCCCCTAATACACATTTCCCAATTTAATTGGATTAATTATTGACCTTTCATATTTCATAATCAGTAAAATAACTTACTTATGGCTGTAGTAAGAAACAATGTAATATGTGCACATAACTTATGCAAAATAACTCCTTGTATTTATTATTCTATTTAATAAAATCATAAAGTAGAAGTTTTCATACTTTTGAATATCACTTTTTGCTTCTAAGTGACTCCATCAAGTATGTAAAGATTCAGAAATGCTGATTTTCTTAACTTTCCTGAAGACTGTATTTCAGTTGCTTTTGAAAATCTGGTGGAATGCATATAAAGGATTTTACTGTTTGTGGTGAAATAAAGGAAATGGGGTTTTTTTTGATTGGTTCTAAGGAAATATATGGCATAAAATTTTCAGGAGTCCGTTATCAATACTAATACAAAAATAGAAAGGTTTGGGTTGGAAGGAACCTTAAAGGTCATCTAGTTCCAACTCCTCCATCATGGGCAGGGTCATCTTCCACTCACTAGCCCAAGAAGCTCAAATATGCAAAAGCAAACAAAAGCATATTATGTACAAAAAATATATTAATGCATATGCGAAAGTAAAGTAAAAATAAATCATACACACTATTAGGTTTTATTTAACCAAACAGCTGAAAATCCAAATATTTCAATAATATTATCAACAAGGAGTACAGAAAATTTAATAGTATGATCATGACATGAGTGGTGAATTATACAATATTTTCTAAAGTGAATGCAGATACTTTAGATATCTTTATTCCAGTATCTAGGAAAAAAACCTTGCCACAGCAGCTTTTGTCCTTTCAGAAAAAAAGCAGTATTATTCAGATAGCTCCTGTTTCAGGGCACCAAGACTAATTTTTTTTTCATTTAAGTTTCTCTTAACAGAGTGATAGCAGGTTTAGAAAAATCTCAGTTTAATTTGCTTTCTCTTGCTTTTGCTTTAACCTTTCCCACATCACTGCAGAGGTGACAGGCTGTAGCTGAACCCAACTTCAGTCTGCTATTCTGTACTTACACAAAACCTCCTTTCTCTTTAAAAGTAATCTCAGGAAAAAATAAGTTGAAGTACTCAGGGTGTATTAACTTGCTGACTCAAGATCTGAATATTATTGGGTTGCTCTCATAAGCTACTTGACCTATTGATGAACCAAAATACATGTTCAGATTAAAGTGAATGTCTGAATCCAATCAATAGTTTGAAATTTTCTGCTACATCAGGTTTGATGATGACTTTTCAAGCTGTACTATATCCTTTTGACAGATTAAATAAGTATATTCATAGATCTTGTGGCTTTGACAAACTAATCACTGGAAGGTGAGACATATATCTTATGCACCCAGAAGATCTTTGCCACATTGATTAGTTACCTCCAGGCACTGCAGGAAGAAAGCTTCACATTTAATGCCTGACTACTTCTGTCATAGGTGCCAAAAATATTGTGATAAAATGGTTTAGTGGATAATGCTCAAGCTTGTAATAAATAATTCTGATCAGTGATGCCAAAAAGGAAATGGTTTGAGGATCTTGGTTATTTTTAATAGTACTTTTTTATTTGACTGGTATTAAATTCAGTTGATGCATTGTTTACAGAAGGATGTGAGTGTAAAAAATAGTTGGGCCCATCACTTTCAAAGTCTAGTCAATGTGAAACAGTTGTTGGTGGGTTTTTAGACTGTTCTACTCATGGAGGCTGTCACTGCTTCAGTAAAGATGTGGAAGAATATGTGAAGTTGATAAAAACCAGCAAACACTGATGATAAGACTAAGTGTGCAGACAAAATATTTGCTAGATGTTGCAAAACAGGTTGCAATACTCCAAGTGAGAGATTACACTACGTGTTTTTTCTTTCTCTCTCTTTCTTATTCACAGTAAAAAATATTTCACTAATCTAAAAAAAAATTAAATCCAAATTTCTCATGATAGCCTACAATAGTAAATATCTGAATGGCAATTGGTTTCCTATTGTGATTAAAGTATTTTCTAGGGCTCTTCTTGTTTGTTGATACAGCAAGAGATTCCTCAAGTCATAACAAGTAGTTTAGACATTTCAGAATGTTCTCTGAGTCCAAAAGAATTATTGCGAGAGCAACCCAGCCTTCAGCAATTCAATTAAATTTTCAAAACTGCAAGGTTATTGGGACTTGTTTCATTATAGGAAGAATTCTACTGTTTGTGTTCTACAGATGAGGATTTGTGATAAACCTAAAATAATTTCTTCTCTGGCATTCCCTGTTTTGAACAGGATTGAAATACAGAGACATCTAAAGTAGTAGTGCTGGAAGGGCATTAGGATTAGAAGCACAACTCACGTGGTTAAACTCTGAACATTTCTGCAAAGGAATGCTGTAATCTTTCTATATTGCACATCACCTCTGACATTTTCAGACCAACTACAAAGGAACACTTTTATGCCAGTGGCTTGCACTGAGAGCAACCTCTTAGAAAGACTTTCAGCTCTAAGTAGATCAATTTTCTGCTGCTACAACAGTTTCTGGATTAATATAATCTCAGGGAAAATTAAGAGAATGTGTCCACCAAACCCTGAAATGGGACAGATTTAATTTATGACAATTTCAGGCTTCCTTTTCCTTGTATATGTGATTTCACCAAAACCAATAAAAAAGTAATTCCTAGCATTTCAAATAGCTTTACCAGGATTTTGAAGGTAGACTAGAGCCTGGATACTCAGACCTTCCAGCACAGATATACCTATAGTTCTTGTGCTTGCTATTTTGCTATGGGAGATAAGGACTGGTGCTGTAAAAAATGTATAAACCCTGGTCCTGCAAAAGGCAACATAAATTCTTGTTTGAATGAAGCAGCACATTGAAATGAAGAATTAAGGTCTTTTGTAGTGCTTCTGACTGGAAATACAAAATTGTGTAACATTGATCCTTTCTTTGAATCTTTCGAATTTACAGCGTTTGCTAAACCCATAATGGGAGCTTTTTCAAACATTCTTTTAGATTATTCTTCCTTGACTGCAAGCCTTTCTAGACATATGAATATTTTTTTCCATTGTTGTTTGTGAGAAAAATACAAATAAACTGTCTCATGCATATGCAAGACATTTAGGAGCAAATCCTAATCAGTAGCACACGTGTTCCATCCTATTATCTCTGCAGCCTTTTGAGATGCATAAATCTAGCCACAGAGCAATCCTTCCATGAGGATCCAAGTCTGGAGGCAAGGTACATTAGGCAGCTATCTGACACAAGGAAATAGCTATTCTCTATCTGTCTGCCACAACACAAAAAATACAACAGGTCAGGCTCTGGATTAAATCTTCACCTATGGAGTCAGTGCCTTGCTTATTCCAGAATGATTCTGCATACCCAGCTTGCATCTGAACCTCCACCTGAGGAACTCAAAGCAGAAACTGACCATGAAGAATAAACCCAGAGTGGCTTAAATCCCTCCATGGCATAGAATAATTATCTCTGAAGCAAACCTTACAACTATTTCTGTTTGCCTTAAAAGGAACAACATCTGTGTGATGCCATTGAGATATTTTATAGCAGTTCCTCTGCGTCTATGAATTTTCACAGGTGGAGACAATTATGTAGAGTACTACAAAATGTAGCATCAGAGCATACATAATTTCCAGTTTATGCACTATATCACAGTAAGAATGTGGAGATGGCCCTCTAGTAAATATTAACAGGGCTGGTCAGAGCGAATCTACTAAAGCAGAAACCTGTGCCATCCTACCCTTCCAAATATATTACATACAGATAGGGAAAAAAATAAAAAAAAACTTATGACTTAAAAATTTTCTACATGTGACAAGCACAGTACCAATATAAATTTTAAGTAAATATAAATAGGAAACAATAAGAGGAAACCAAGCTTTGGTATAAAAAGGTAAAGAAGTCATATTTGGATCCTTCTTTTTCTCTGTGCAGTAGAGGATTCTAGTCCAGGTTCAAACACGATCTAATTATAATCTAAGTTATTATCTAATTGGTTTCTTTCAGTGCTTTTTAATGTGTTTTTACTTTCTTATTTACATTGAAAATTAGGTCCTTATTGTATCTTTCCAATTGATAATAGCATTATTTTGAGAATTGCTACAAATTGTCTGTCATATTATTGTATCTGGATGCATGCAGAAGTAGGATGTTTTATCCTGGTAAAGGTAAGTGTTGATGTCAAAAAAAGCTAAGAGATGTGTTTAAGACTTAATTCCAAAAGACAAGTTATACTTTGACCTTTATTTTTCTCTTTTTGTGCAGCAACAAAGCATCATATTATCTGTTGGGGTTAATTAAAATGCAAATCAGACCTGCAACTCATCACACCATGTCAAGATACAACTGTAATTTGCCTTCTTCAAGGAAAATATCTCTGGCATGATAAAAATATGAACTCTTTGGAATGTAACATTTTGGTGAACCAGCTTTTCAAGGGGAAGCCTTTGATTTTCCTCTTCTGTGCTTGTATGAGACTGTGTCCAAAGTTGCCACCATAAAGAAATTTGCTTATAGCAAATAAAGCTATAAGGCAAAGGTTACTAAGCAAACCTATTCTTAGAGCCTTGAAGTTGTCCAGAAACTCAGATCAAATAATAAAACTGGAAAGTGAAAAGAAAGCCTGCCAGACTGTATCAAGTATGTACTGCTGGGAGGTTAATTTGAAGCTAGCTAGTTTAGTGAAAAATTCTGTAATATGTATAGTTTTCCAGCTTTAATAACTTTACACTATATGTTGAGTAGTAGGTTTGATTTCAATTAAGTAGTAATTTGCTTTACATGCTCTTCCTAGGTGGTCTTGGAAGCCCAGTTGTTTTATTAAATAGAAAATCTCTGAAAAAGACCTGGCTTGAAAATAATTTTAAAATTTCTATTTAAAAAGGCAGTGTATTAGTTTACAAGTTACACACTTTTTATTGAGAAAATTACAGCCCTTTACAGGTGATTTAATTAAAATTGTCCATGAATGTAATGATGCACCATCACTATATGTTGCCAGCATATAAGAATTCATTCCTGCTTCTTGCTTTGCCAGTGCCTTGAGGTGAAAAAGAACCTTGTAACATTGTTGGGCACTACTGAAAATGAGATGATTAATCCAACTGGAATTAAGATTTATTAGTGGGAACCCAGTGCAAGCTCCATACACTGTTTGGCTCAGAACACAGGCAGAAGGACCCTTGATTTACCACTAAATTTGAATGTAAATATATTCCACTGATGCAAGGGGAAGGTTTCTGAGGTGCCTATTGGACTGGGATTGGAACCCATAGTAGGTGACCCCTACTGTGAGCACAGCACATCCCCTGGCTGAGAGGTGCTTATCATCTTGTTCACATGGAATTTGGCTGCTGATGCCAGAGCTGGGGTTCACTGGGTCAGGGTACAGCTGGTTCATTGCAAGTCTGGGCTGAAGGGCAGTGACATTTCTCTCCTTCGAACAATTTGGAGAGTAGGGCTTATGGTGAAGGAAGCAAAATGAGTCATCAATGACAACATAAAAAATTCTGTTTTCCATGATTTAGAATCCTTACCTTCAGTTATTGTCAGCTGAAAAGCCAGCCAAGGCCCACTCATGACCATGCCATAGCCCAAAATTTTGCTGGCTACTTGAATCTTTAACTGCAATTATAGTTATCATCAATAGGGTTTGGAGGACTGCTTTCCTTCCTTTTCCTATGGAAAAGAACATACAAATTCAACATTCATAATTCTTTCTGTACAAGGCAAAATATTTAGGGTATCAAAATAAACTGAATCTATTGCCTATAGTAGAATTGAAGAAAAGAGGAATGCCTTATGTTCAAATATATTCTAGGTTTCTCTTTTAATTCCCTGCATGACTTTAAAGAGGGCACTTGGTCTTTCTCTGCATAATTTTCCTTCCTGCAAAGTGAAGATAAGAAGTTTTTCTATTTTCTCTTATGCTCCAATGTACTAAATTTTTAACATATTAACTTAACATAGCATTAATAAAAGTAAATCTGCAACTCTATAGTTAGACATACAGCAACTTCATATTTGTTTTGCAGAAAAAATCCTTGCATTTTTCAAAGGTTTTAATAAGACTAATTTCAAATGCTTCAGCTATTTTTTTAGATGCAAAATTTTGCATAAAACAAAACCTTGAAATTTTTTCACTGCCTAGATATTTTATTTAATTCTCTTACTCTTACACAGATGATAGAAGTTACAGTCATAGATAAAAGAGTCTGTAAGTATATATAAGGGTGGTCCTAATCAGGAAGCCAAACATGTCATTCATGCCTTCAGAGGGATTGGAAAGAACATGATTGTGTTTTTCCTTATGATACATGTTTGTAGTACTGCCTTTACTATATTAATAGCATACTTCATAACTTTCAAAAATAATCTGCTTCATTCAAAATTTTTTTTTAATTTTAATATCTGTCTTAGAAATATTTAATGTATTTATTTAAGTCTCCTCTGAAAGACTGGCAGATGTCTGCAGTTAGAGATATCCTTGCTCTTCTGAGGTGTTAGCTTTGGAGCCTGGATTTTTTTCTCTTTTTTCCTTGAGGTGTAGTTCACATCTTCACATCATCCAGAATTTTCACATAAATCCCCTGTTATTGTTGAAACATCTTTTTTTTCATGTCTTTCCTCTTTATCTTGCATATTACAATGAATTTTTTGTTTTGTGGTTGTGGCTTGTAGTTAGCAGTATGTGGGAGAGCACCAGCACTTAGAACAGAGGCTCTAAGGACATTTAAAACTCAAATTCTTTGTCCTGTGATGACAGAAAAAAGAACTCAGTTGCTGAGGCATTTCTTTCAGTTTTGTGGTTGTGTATGGTATGATACTGTCAACATTAGGAGCTGAGAAATAATTTCATCTTTCAGCTTTTTCATGTGTATCTTTTTTTTCCTGTTTTTATAATAAGAATGATAGCAATAAAAATATTAAATAAAGAAAAGAAAAGCCAGCAATAAATACAGAATAAAAAAAAAATATCAATAACTCTCCAACAGCCTGTGGTCTGAAAATTACAATTCCCTGTCTTGTCCATCATACTTCCTTTGTGACTGGAAAGATGACAGTGAAAAATATTTTTATTTCTGTTTTTAATATCAACTGTACTTAAAATGACATTATTCCATTTAAGTTTCAGTATTGACAGTGCAAAACAAATATATAACTTATTTAAAGCCATAATATAAGTAATAATGCAAAATGTAACATGACTAATCCACTACTGGTTTAAGTTCACAACTTATTAAAACACTCTTTTCCATTGTATTTCTTGTTGCCATTCTCCAACTTGCTTCACATTAAGTTGTTAAAACTCATGTGGCATTTAATTCTATACAAAGATGAGATTGTAAAAACCCCAGGAGTGCCAGGGCCCCCCAGGGAATGGCTGCTCCAGGGAAGCAGCTGGGAGCCCAGAGCAGCCCTGGCAATGCACAGCACAGGAGCAGGGCTGGCGTGGGGACAGTGACCTCAGACAGGGACAGTGATGGGGACAGGGACAGCTTGGAAACCTGCAAAGCCTCAGAGAAACCTCAGCAGTGGTGTGGAGCAAGGTGCACCAGGATCCAGCCCACAGGTTGGGGTGAGGATGAAGACTGGGGAAATGAGTGGCCAGGGAGCATCCAGGATGGACCACAGGCAGGTAACCTCCTGTCACCATGACATTTTTTCTGAAAAATCCTCTTTGCCCAGGATTTTCTCCTGGGAAGCTGAGAAGCCTCAGAGAAGAATGAAAACAGTAATTATCTGATTGCTGCTCCTGTGTTTGCTGCTTTGGAATGTGGCTTGGACATTGTTTACCAACAGGTGAATGTTTGATTGGTTAAATGTGAATTGTTTTTAATTAATGGCCAATCACAGCCAGCTGTGTCAAACTCTGAGCAGTCAGTCACGAGCTTTCATTACCATCCTTGGTAAGCCTTCTGATGAATCTTTTCTCTATTTCTTTTAGTATGGTTTTAGTATACCATATTATCGTATCATATCATAATAAATCAACCTTCTGAGAACAAGGAGTCAGATTCTCATCTCTCACCTCATCCTGGGGACCTCACAAACACCACAACCTCCAGGTGTGAGGGTGTGCCCAAAACCCTGGAACAGAGCTATTATATTTTACCATAGCACTACCTGAAGTCCTGATTGCAGTACTGATTGTGGGAAACAGTAAAGGTGAAATGATTTCCAAAAAGCTGTAACAGCAGGTCTTAGAAACAGAAAGAACAGAAAACTTAGAACTAGCTGCAGCTGCAAAGTCAGAAAGTAGAAAAAGTTACAATAGTAGAGCAAGCAAGGACATGAAACAATAGCTTGAGTTTTAGACTTGGCTAAGATGGACCTTAAGACTGCAGAAAAATATGCTTAGCAAGATAGTAGAAGGTTTTAAGCTTAATAATGGTGTATTGTGTATTGTTAATAGAAGGCATATAAGGGAGCATTGTATGAAGCAAGTGTATGTGGTATGTGTGCTTTTAGTGATTGGCTAGAGCAATTGTCTGTAAGCTTTAGCAATATGCTATTGGCTAAAAAGTTTTTAAAATGCTCTGTAACAAAGAAATCTTTGGCTGCTGCTAGCAAGACTTGAGCTGTTGCCATCTTCCTATTGTCTCGACCATGTAATGGGGCTGATGCTGCAGTAAAAGCTCAAGGAATGTATCCCAGGAGTCCCATCCTGTTTGTGAAAAAACCTCCAAACACACTGATAACTGAACCTCCTGGACACAAGTGTCTTATAGACTGAAAAAAGCCAGTGAGCAGAAAGGCTAAACTCACACCAAAGAACTCAGCAGCTTGATCAGCATGAGCCACCAGCATAAAGGCAAGTGCAAAGGCAAGATGAATTTAGACTTTGGACCCCCTAAACCTCTGCATCTATTCTGTATATTGCAAAAAGTCAAGGTGCTTTCCAGATCAATCTTGGTTTTTTTTTGTATATTGCAGAAAGTCAAGGTGCTTTTCCAATTCAAAGCTGTTTTCAAATGAATAGGTCACTGTGTTTCAGTTTTCTGAGCAGTATTTAATCTCAAGTCTGGTTGTTTTGTTATTTTACAAGGTCTTTTTGGAGAATGACTGCCTCTCTTTGGATCTATTAAATACCTAGGAAAATTCCAGATTTATTTGGAAGATTTATGAATGTCTAGTAATTCTCAGAATACATTCCCATGTAGCAAAAATACATACTCTAGAAAATTTGCTTTTGAAAAATCTAGCCAAGATTATTTCAGTAGAATAGACAATACTAACTGTATAAAAGTAATATTTTTTCCAAAATGGTCTAAAGGAAAGCAAATCTGATCATTAGGTAAGAAGACTGTGGTTTAAAATCATCATACCATAATATTTTCTTTGAGTTTTTACACAATACCAGTATCCATGGGTATAGATATCTATAATATAGTGAGAATAATTTACAGGAGGTTAAAGATACACAGGAAGAATATAGTCAGTACTACTAAAAAATATTAGGTGATGATAGCAATAATAATGATTGGTCATGATCTTCAAGTTTATAATGTGGAAAAAAGGAAGAAAGTAATGTTTAAAATTAAAAATAAATGTCAGAGTTCTACAGAACGTGTTCAAAGGTACAATGTCTTCCTCATGTTCAATACAAGGTATATTGTTCACAGTAAAACAAGAAAACAGTAATTTCTTCCATTTCTATATCTTCCTTCTGAAATTCCTTCTCATAGGGGTTTCAGATGGAACAGCAAATGGGAATTCCCGGCTCTCTAAACCAATAATCTATCAACAATGTTTATGGGTCCTTTCCAGCTTGAGATATTGTACAAGTTTATGATTAAAAAATGACCCCCCCATGTTTTTTGTCTAATCAAAAAACAAAATAAATAAATTGTGAAATAAAAGAGAGGCAGAAGAAAGGAGTTTAATTTTTCCAGTCTCTGATGACAAATGAAGCTTAAACCACAAAAATTACTGTCACATGAAATCTCACTTTCAGCAAGTACCTTGAAAATAGAGTTACTGAAAACAAAATGAAATAAATTTTAAAAATAGTTTTAATTTACGTCGTGTGAGCTGTGAGAAGAGTAGCAAAAGCATTACTAAATATGATTAGGGGCATGTATTATCTGTGAGACTAGGGCTGCACAAAAAGTCTCCAAAACATAATTTATGCAACATTAAATTGTTATCTTTCTTAATTATTAATAAGAAATTACATAATAACCAAAGCATTTTTCATAAACAGGTAAGAACTAAGGAAGTATAAAAATGAATGATAAATTTATAAGACCAAGTGTTGGTGTAGCAATATGTCAGGAAAATGTGACATGAGGAAGAGTACCTCTAAAATATGAGATCCTTTTGATGTTAGCTGTGATACCAGAGCCTAGTGAGGAATTCTCTTTCCACATGCTCAGCAAAGGCATCAGCAGCAATGACATGTCCTGATCTAATGACAGGATTAAGAAGCTTGGAGTGACTGTATTAGCAAAGTGTTCTTTTAATACACCCCAGGTCATGTTCTAGCACTCCCTGGTATACAAATACATTTTGAACTGCCTGATGTGGGGCCTGGGCAGGAGCACATATAACAAACTCACTAGCTTTAATTTGTCTTCCTAGATCACAGTGAACTTTAAACCTTGGATATCTGAGCAAATATACTCCCAACAGTCATAACCAGGATTATGCAGACAAGGCTTGTGTTTTGTTAATTGAGGAATTATGGTATAGGTGTGTGTACACTTCCACTGTTAGGCTGGAAACAGCCTGTGGAGCTCTATATCCACTCCCAGCTTCATCTGCCATGCCATTGCTAAAATCATGTCTAGTTTAGCTATAAATGTATGGTAAGCTTCAGCTCCTAATTCAGCCAAATGATATTTGGGTTTGCAAAACAAATGTCTACTACATAAAGCAGCTGTTGAAGCTCAGCTGCCCTTCTGTGGTGTCACCCACTGTATCAGCTGCTTTCATACCTGGAGCAGGGAATGGGGATAACCAATCCCTTATAACTGAACATGTGCTGAACATGATTATTGCATTGGCTGTGTACTGAGTTTGGGGTGACTGTACTTAGATGTACTTAATATCTGACAGATATTAATAGGAGCTAAATCTCACTGTCTGTATGATAAATCATGTTAATTTTAGATTAAGCAAATAAAAATACTTAAATGAGACCGTAAAGTAGGCAAAGTCAGGATCTGGCTGCCTTTCTTTAAATAAAAAATCAGTTTATCAGATGACAGAATAACTTTCAGATCTTTCTGTATTATAGATACTTTCTCTAATTCACATTTTCTTTGTTATTAAGGAGAATGTTATGTGTTTGCTTACAAAACTGCTAACAGGTTTCAGAAAGCTTCAGAAGCCAACTCAAATATATTTTTTTTTCATCAAAAAATAAATATCAGGCACTTTTTAAAGCTGTGAAAGAATTCTGTGACTCTATAGTTACCAAACATGCCCTGCATCAGGCTGAAGTCCATCTTCAAGACTGACTGCTGAAGAGGGGGAGCAGTATCCTTGACTTTCTCACAGCCAGGGCAGGTGGAGGTCAGTTGGCTGTTCTGCATGGACCATCAGCACGGATGCTCCCTGGATCTGCAATGAGCTGCTGGGAAATCTGCAGTGGCTCAGGGCAATGAGGAAAGGATCATGTGCCTAAGTGCCCTGCAGCCCACCTAAGGTCTGACCTGACTTCTGCCAAGTGAGGGAGGCTTTTTGTCATTAGCTTAAATGGGAGGAGGAGTGCTATAATGAGCTGGGCATTTGGCTCAGGATTAGCCTCAACTAAAATAGTGCAGCGTATGCAAAGATCTAAAATGAGCATTTTTAAAAAACAAGCAGCTCATCCTCCCACAAAACATTCCATTTATATGAATTTAAGATATATGTTCTTTATAATAAATGTCATCACCATAACAGGAATTATGTCCATGAACAAAGGCTCATCAGCTCATGGCTTAGCAGTGCAAAGCATGAAAAGTTCTGCCTCCTTCTGCTTTTAACTACTGATGTCCTTTACAGTATAATTACAACAGCAAAACTTAAGATTCAAGTGGTATTAATTTTGTCCTCTGAAGAAAGAAATAGACCTCCTCCTTCTAATCCCATGAAAAGCATGGATTTTTCAAAATTTATTAAATTGCCTGGGAACTGCTAAAGCGTGCTTTCAGGGCACGAGTCAATACTTAGTACTCAATAAATACATCTCATTTTTTCTTTAAATTATTGACACACATGTTAAGAAAAAAAGCAGGTTATTATGCTTTTTCAGGATAAGGATCTAACCTCCTTTTGTATCTTTGTTTATGTAACATCTGACATTGGGTTTTTTAAACACTGTAAAAAAAACATTCAAAGCATATAACTTATAAACACTTGTACAGAAAATATTTACAGCACAGAAGATTAAACTGCAAAACAAAGCTTCTGCAAGAAATGTTTACCTTTTTACATTAACTATTATCAAGAAAATGTGATTTTTCATTGTTATCAGGACATTAAATTATCCCAAATTCATTCACACCATAAAGCAAAAGAGTGCTCTGGCAATGGCTCTATTTTGATGAATGCACAATGCTTCTTTTTATTTCTTTTCTTTTTTTTTTTTCCCTGAGAGCAAAGTAAGAAATAGAATATGAATCAAAAAAGGGGGGGATGTTAAACTTTGTGGGTAAAGATTTATTGCTGCATTTTTATTTTAACTTTTGCTGCAAACTTTATGATTTTATAGGTTTTGATTTGTTTACAGACAGAGTCTCTAGCATTGGCACCCTGACATTTTTGTTTAATATAAACACTGTTTCTTGACACCTTCTGGAGATAGCACTGAAAATAAATAGAGACAGAAGATGCACATTTTTAAAAAGCCACTATTGAATATGTGCAAATAGACTTTCACAATGACTATTTCAACAAAAGGCTAAATGTGTTTGTTTGAATCCATAAAGCATTTTTCCTTCCTTCCTCTTAAGATACAGCCTATTTCATGTAGTTCAGCTGAATAAATTTTATAGTGTGTGGAACTAAGAAATGCCAGCATCAAAACTTTAATCAACACAGTTTTGAATCTTTGAAAATGAAGCTGTCAACCATGGTTTAGCCTGCATATGGCACATTTTGGAAAGAAAAATACTAGAGAAACACAGTTTAAAGCACAATTTTTCTCTCAAAGCAGGACTTTATTTAATACTTGGGTTTTTTTCCTATTTACTGCTAACTTTATTTTCCTCCTACCCTAGATGATGGTCCTGAAGTGCATAGTTTTCTAAAGTGTGGTATGGGATTGATTAGAACTGAAGTTTGACCTGCTGTGTGCCATTTCACAGCCTGACAAAGCCTTGCCATGATTGGTCTGGGCTTACTGCTCCTTCTAAAAAGAAAGATTTTGGGGGAGTTAGAAAGCATGTCTCAGGTTTTTAGTTCTTATTTTGAGAGTTTCTTATTTTTCATGATGTTTGAATAGGTTTCATAACTGTTTTGGAATTAAGTTTCCTATTTCCAAACAAAAGTTTGGCGAGTTTCCCTCCTTATTGGCAAAGGGAAGAGGTAATGGGGGAAAAACAAACATTTTGGTTTTTTGAAATAATTTTTTCTTTTCCTGTAAATACCATGTAAGAAAAATTGCCCTTCATGATGGTTATTTGTTCTTAATAAATAACAAGGTATTGCATACAGAAAATGTTGCAATATACATTATTAAATGCCAAATCATTAGGACAAAACCCCACATCTCTAAGGAATAATTTGAAGGGGTTTATGCTGGATTTCCAAGGGTACCAATGCACAAAAAGAAGTAGAAAATTTTATTTTGTCATTCACCTGAAGAGAATTCGTGGTACTTGAAAGAGGAAAAGAGAAAAGAAAATTATAACCACTAAGCACTAAAGCACTAAGACAACAAAATCAAAAAATTTTTTCTCTTCAGTATTCCCTGTAGTCTCCTGAGTGTCTCATAAACTGCTACTTCTCACCTGATTTCCTATCATTGTGGTAAAGACCACCATTACCAACTGCTCTTAAATCAAAATTTTCTGCTACTTTTTGGCCTTCTATTTGGCTTCCCTTCCAATTAAGAGTCGATTGCATATGTCACTGCCAAAGTATGGCTAAAGTTTCATAGATCTTATGAAACAGTTTAACTCTTAAAGTTTATAAAGCAGGACCTATTGTAAGAAACAATAGAGTACCTTTTTGGTGTTTTTTACTAAGATCTCCCCAATTCATTAACTATTTGAAACTCTTAATGCCATCATTTTGGAGGTAATAAGTGATTTAAAGTGTTCTTAAATAGTAATGTCAGGAAGGTTTACTCTTATATGGGGTAAGTAGACCTTCCCTTTGTGAATAAGAGCTTAGAAAATCAGATTAATTATTCTAATGCAAACAATTAATGTAAACACAACTTAGAAATGACCACTTGTATAAACATAAGGCAATTTGGTAATATTTAGTAGGCAGTCATGATTGAGAGAAGATTTGGGCAAATAGAGCTAAGTATTAACCAGACTGGGTAGCTGCACATCAGAATAGGGTCTTCTGGAACCAATGACAGAAGAATGAAATATTCATCAGGGAGGACACATCAAATCTCCACACTGCTGTTCATACATACATATATGTCCCTCTTTAATTGTCTTAGTCTAAAAATGGACACAGCTTGCATTACTTACAGTGGCTTAAGGCTGTTTATGGCATTATTTGAAAGATAGTTCCTACTATCTTTCATGTTCTAGTGTTGCTGGTCTGCTACTTGTGGCTATGAACTTATCTATTTCTGGCTGTATGTGGCTGTACCACTGTGAGGGGTGCTTGCCTAAACAGTTTATCATGTTGGTGTTGAGCTAAACAGTTGCAACAGCGTTGACATGACATTCATTGTAATGAAATCGGATCTGAAAATTATCTTTTGGGAAACTGAGCTCAGCTAACATGAGTCATGGCTGTTTCCTTTTGAAAAGATCCCTACATTTTTGCAGTTCCTATAAGATCTTCACACAATTCCTGCCACCGTGAAGGAATAATTCCAAATATTTATTTATTCCAATAACCAGTAGGTTACCAAAATTGCCTGTAAACAATTCAAAGGGCTAGAGAGCATCTCAATTAGTATGATGGGGAATAAAAGAGTTAAGACACAATCTTGTAGCCTGGATTATCATTTTATCTCTGCAACTCTAGTTTTTATGTATTCACCTCAGTCAGGACTTAAATGTCATCTTAGATTTTAAGTGGAGTATAAGTTTGTTCTAAGCCCAAAGCAAAAAAACTCAAGCAGACAAAAATCACAGCAGACAGGACATGCAATGTAATGATATCAAGCAATGCTCTCTCTGGACTTAAAATCTAAATCGAATTCAATTTTTCATTCCAGAGCTGAAGTAGTCCCTTAGAGAAGAGTATAAGGTTAGTGTCAGGTCTATGAGGTGATGTAGATGTACTCTGAAATCATTTATTAAGTCAAAGGGTGTATATGTGCAACTACACATTTACCATCCACTCTTCCTTCATTTTAGATACAGAACTTCATCATAGAGATTGTCTGGAAAAGAATCAAAAGTACAAACTGAAGAAATAGCAGCATTTATATGACTCCCTTTACTGTTGGAGGAAAGATGGGGTTTTACATCGTGATCTGAATGCCAGCAAAGAGAGAACAGCTTCTGAAAGGCAGCCACCTTCAGAGGGCTGGGTGCTCATCTCAAGGAGCTCCCCTTGCCATTTCATTAACAAAAAGAGATAGATGAGCTTTCAAATGCATAGCAGCCGGCACTCAGAGTTTTGGCTCCTATTTTTTTTTCCTGAGGAAGAAGGAAAAAAACAATGCCTAAGCCATCCTCATTTCAAAAATGCAATAGATGGCAGGTAACATTCATGGGCAAGATGTAGCTATGGTGCTAAAAAAGGTCTCATGAAATGATGCAGCCTCTCCTGTAGAGAGTGACACTGGGCACAGCAGGCACAGCAGGCAGGCAGCGGTCTGTAACCAGCTGCTTCTTCGTCTCCCCACTTCTGCAAATCCTGCCCTAGTTTCTCAAATAGCATGAGGCTTGTATAGCAGGCTGCTGCATTCCCACTTGTCAGCAGGATCTGAAATTGTTTAACATGGGCTTTACTGGGGAGTGGTCTCTAGTAATTTGGATTTGAAATGGTAAATCTGTAAGTGATGATGGTAAGCTCAGACAATAATGTTGCAGTCAGTAGACATAGCAGAATTGAAATGGTCCTTGCACAGCAGTGTTGCTACATTCAGAAATTGAAGTTAATGAAACAGCATTCTGGGACTGTGAACTCTATCAACAATTTACAGGCAAATGCTTGTAGTAAAAGGCTTAAAAATGGTCTTTATTACAGTTTCAGGTTGTTTCCCTTCATCTGTTACAGCCACCTGACTGCAATGCAGAAAGTATTCCCTCTCCTTTAAATTCTCTCCAAGAGATCAAAGTGAACCTGGTGGAGGAGAGTTGCAACCATTTCCAATGAAGTCTTCACAACAGCAAATGACATTATCATACTGATTGCACTGAAGGTGCTGATTGCACTGTAAACCAGCACAGACATTTTGACCAAGAGCAAAGGTTTTTTTACAGATGTCATATGTAAGTTACAACCAGCCTGAAAGGATAACTGAAGTAGTAGTATTCTCTCAAATATTTTTTGTAATCTTAAACAAATATAGTAGATTAGGTGATGAATCATAGAACCATCTATATGTTAATTTTCCACATATTGCATTATATATGATCCCATGAACTAGAAGCTTCTAATGCTGTAGTGGTGACTGATGACTCTTTATCATCCTTAAAGTCAATGCTCCCCAAAGACCTTTACTAGGTGGCAGAAATGAGTGTACAAAGCATGTGCTGCAACCCAATATAGTCTGAAAATCTACTATCACTTCAGTTATCAAAGCTCATCTAAACTGCAACAGAAAACACTTAAAGATTGTTTTCTGCAGATAGTGCAGTATTTTCACACTATACCTGGACATCCAATTTACTCTGTGTCTTTTAGTTTGTTCTCTAGAACAAACTAGAAAACATAGCTTTCCATTTCATTGCTCTTGCTTCCTTTTAATCACTTAATTCTCTTTTTTCCTATCCTTGGTTTATTGTCCTAATTTCCTTAACACTTCCCTTGGCTTCTATTAAGTTATCTGAAAGGTTTATGTGCTTTCTTGCTAGACAATTTCTTCCTAGCTCCCATGGCTCTACTTTTGATAACCCTGATACATTTCTCTGTGAATTTCTTGCTCTACATTTCTTCCGGGTCTTTGATTTTTCACAGCAAATGGTGACTTTTATGAAGCCTTGTTATCACTGCCACAAATTCACTGCAGAAAGCAATCAGCCCAGCTGCTAAATATGATCTTAGAGGTCTCCAGTGCCTTTATTAATACTAGAATAAATAATTAAGTCATTTTGTACATTTTTACAATATCTACTGAAGGTGCAAAGGACATTAAACATCAAATCTTTTTCCTAGTATCACATAATCTCTAGTATCACATAATCTGTTTGGTTGTTTTGTTTTTTTTCTCTAGATTTAAAATAAGGTTTACCCTAGACTTTTGCCATTGATTTGCTATGTGGGGCTGTCTGATGTCTATTTTTTTCTTCATGTCTTGGTTAAACTGCTGATAAAAAGGCAGGAAAAATATGGGCATTAATTATAATGTCATGTTAGTATTTTTATGACATTATCTTCTAAAAATATGCCATGTAACCAATCAATCTGGAATAGAGAAATAACCTGAACAAGACAGGAAAGACTGATATGATGGATTGTATTGACCCAATAGTGCAGTGTACCACAGTTCTGATAGACTGGAAATGTTCCTGTTGTCACTCCCATTAGATACCATAACCACTGCCAAATTCTTTTTAGAAAGGAAATCAAAGAAAGCAATAAATACATAGCCCACATGACAAAATTATCAAATGATTTTGTCTTCATTTTGATACAGTGTATGACAATAGGCCACTTGCTGTAACAGCAATTTATTTTTGAAATAGCATCAGAACGTCATGCTGGAGCAAGCAACATAAAGATGGTTATTGCCTGAAAGGGGATTCATCATAGCACAAACAGTGTGAGGATTGTTAAAGGAAATAATATTAAACACATTTTAGTAATCAGTGACTACAGGAACTCTGCACCCACCATGTACCCATCACTGAGTGGCTTGTACTGATCATAATGTAGCTGTATTTTGAAAAGAGATTACAAGAAGATTAATAGTTTGGTGTTCTAATTTTGTTACAGAAAGTACTCTCTGTCATAAAGATTGTGCTGGAAGAAAGTATAACATTATTTATGAGAAAATTTGAAAATGGGCAATCTAGGTGAACAGAGTTGGCAAGGTGGCACTTGGTAAGATTTAAATCTGTTGTGCTAAGGAAGCATCTGCCATGGAATGGCTCCCTCACAATGAACTCTATTAATAACTTAGATTTGCCAGTGGCATATGGTGTTACAAAAATATATTTGAATGTTCACTTAGTTACATGCCAGACTGCCACAGAAATTAGACTCGATTCATGTTGCCAATGGGACTATTACAGATTTTCAAGTTGCCTCTAGTTATTCATCAGGTGCCCCATGTCAGTCTGTGCCTTCTATGAAAGCAAGACACTTACAATATGCTCACAGCTTTAGCATCTATCTCAGTGCTTAATGATAATTAATTATTTGGTGACATTTTATTTAGTCTTATTTCAGGTTTGGGATTTTTTTGGAGCTGGGGGTTTTGTTTTATGGGATAATATATCCCAAAAATCACAGAAAAGCCTCATCATCAGGAGAAAACCCAAGTGCTTCAAACATTGTTCTGCTCAGGTTTGGACTGTCAGTTTATAAAGACAAGAGGCAACGGGCAGAAACTGATGCACAGGAAGATCTGCCCAAACATGAGGAAGAACTTATTTACTGTGCAGGTCACTGAGCACTGGAACAGGTTGCCCAGAGAGGATGTGGGGTCTCCCTCACTGGAGATATTAAAGAACCATCTGGACACAAGCCTGTGCAATGTGCTCTGGGATGACCCTGCCTGAGCAGGACAGTTGGACCAGACGACCCACTGTGGTCACTTCCAATTTCACACATTCTCTGATTCTGTAATAGCACTGTGAATTGGCCAAGGACTGAAAAACTATCACAATCATTTTCCCACCTCATTATCAGGTGAATGAGGAGACCAGATCACTGCTGAGATGCTGTTGACTCATAGAGAGAGCAGATCTCAATGCTGATCAGCTCCACATATCAGATTTTGAAATACAGTATGGCTCAGGTGATGCATCTCAGATTTCCTGTCTGTCACAGCAGAGCACTTTACGAAAGGCAGCTTGCAGAAGGCAGAGAGTTTAAGACAAACTGAAATATGTGGGCCACACTTCATCAGACCACTTCTACCATCTCTTAAATGATCTCAAATACAAAACTAGAAGGCTACTATACAAACCTAAATGAAAATTTCAGGGCTTCCCTAAAGTGAGAAGAAAATGGTTTATGGCTGCTTGATTCATCTCTTGGCAGTGAAATTCCTATACTGATCCTTCACAGATCACTGGTAATAATTACCCCACCTGGGATTTGCTGGCATTGAGGCACAAGTTCATGAGGACTGACTTCACATAGGATATTTTATTTTTCTGGCAATTAACCACCCTGGCTTTAAAATTTTCAACCACTGCTTTCAAACTGCCTTCTGGCATCATATATGTTTAAGGGTAAAACACAGTAGAGTCATTTGACACTTAGAGTCAAATTTAGCTTTTTTTTTTCAACTTCAGTGCAGGAGCTGTTAAAAGCAAAAACAACTTCCAGATCTGTTTTAACTTTTAATAATATATTTAGAAAATAAAATATTTCCTTAAATTTCTTTTAAACAAATACTTTTTTGTTGTTATTTAGTTTTTTCTGTAATTATTTACAATAAAGATGAGTATACAGCAGTCACAGCACCACAGGACACTATGTGGGAAACCTCTCTGCCACTTCCTTGGGTAGTTTGACTGTCTAGAACATGACTGACTGGGATTCAGGACTACTAGTCCTCTGAGTGCTGGTGGTGGTTTCTGTGAAATCAAGAGTAGTCTCCATATGCAGAAACTACACTGATATTTCATGGCATTGAGGCACATGGAAAGACCAGACAGAACACACAAATATGCATAAATAGAGATTCTGCATTCAAGGTCATGATTCTTTATGGCAGTATGCAACATTTCTCTCAATTGCGTTTCCTTAGATTCCAAGGACCAAGGAGGGAGGCTCAGAAAAGCAACAGCTTTCAAAGACCATTTCTGGTATGGAATTAGCTCTCAAATTGCATTGGTACAGCTGAAGTTCACAAATTCATTTCATAGCTTTATTG
Source organism: Agelaius tricolor (assembly GCF_023055355.1). Lineage (NCBI taxonomy): Eukaryota > Metazoa > Chordata > Aves > Passeriformes > Icteridae > Agelaius > Agelaius tricolor. Next base: position 21,696,978 of record NW_027269267.1, on the reverse strand, counting down.
AAACTAGCAATGTCCAGCATTTAATGATTTGTTTTCTCTTGCACCAGGAGCAAATGAGCTGGTGATGTGTAAGAAATGTGAATGTGTCTGTTGATATCCCATTGACCTGGATACTAAGAGTATTTCTTTGTTGTTTCTGTCCTGTCTGCAAGGCAGCTGCTTTCTTTCAAGTACAAAAAGGTTCCTGTAAAAAGTTAACTTACATATTCACAATAAATATAGTCCAAGGTTGTGGGCACATTCTGCCAAGCCCATTCTTATTAGGCATTACTCATTTTATTTTATTACCTGACACTATATTAGCATAATGCCTCCCCATACCCCAGAGCTTCTTTGGGCAGGGGGTTGGACTACAGCCCTCCTGAGATCCCTTCCTGCCTGAGCTATCCTGTGGCTCAGTGACACGCTTTCTAACTCAGGGCTGCTGTCAGTGTTCCAATTCATGGCATATCACAGTTTTCTGAGCAAAATGTTGACTTTAAAACAGACGGACATCTATAGAAAAAGGAAAAATTGTGCTAGTAGAATTTACTTTCCATTTGCTGCAGAATTCACCTGTGACTTAACCAAATAATAATTTCAAAGCAGAATGTTGAGTAAAGTGTGCCTACTCACTTGTTCACTCTGTTATTTTTTTAATTTAGTCTGTTGCAAATATCATTTCCTATGGCTTAAAGAATGACACCAATAAGGATATCTATAACTGTGTTTCACCAGTTTCACACATTATGTCTCAATACAGTGGATTGATAATTCTGCATAGCACTTCCTAAAATATAGGATTTGCATTGAATTCTTTCTGGCCTTGGGAACTTTCTCCCCACTCTTTGTTCCATCTCTCTAGAGAGGTATTCATTACATTGAGACAAAGTGATGTAAATTATAATTTTTCATCTCAGAAAATAGACTGTACAGTGCTTACTGTGCCTCTGTAAGAATTACAAGACTTCAACTCACTTCACTGCTACACCTGAAACTTAGATAAGTGACTTGTCTCTGCTTTTGCTTGGTTTCCCATCTGTGGTACTGATACAGTCTCAGTTTTGTGTCTTTCAGGACTGATGGGAACAGGAAGATGTGACAGTAAAGAAAGCAATGTAAATACATAAGGAGGAAAAATGCAAAAAATGAATTTTTGGGCTGCCATCAGTGAGTGAAATCTGGTGTCAGCTGAAATGACAACACCAAATAATATAAGTGTTTTTATCATATTTGCAGCTGATGTATATTTAGCTAATGAGTTTTCTACAGCACCTACAATTTACTGGGCTAAGTGAGTAGGATAGTAAGTTATAAAAGTATTAATACCACCTCCTTCAGGAGGTCACATAAAAAGATTACTGTAGGAAATGCTGACACTTTTCCAGACACATGGAAAACAGAGTTCATTAAAAAACACTGCTGTTCCAAAACCAAGTTATCAGCAATGACTTTTTTTTTTCCCTAAAACCTTGTTTGTGTTCTGTTATGAATCATTATTTCAGATATGCAAATCTCTAGTTTAAAATGGTCATTTGCCTGGTTTGAATGATATAAGGAGTAACCATAAGCATGAAATTCCTTTTGATTAAATGAAACAGCAGAAGTGCAACTAAATCTTTTCAGCTGAGACCAGTGTAACATCTGCTTTGTCTGCAAATTGTTTCCTTTAACAGTTTGTTTTAACGAGTTGAAGCTTCTTACTTCAATTACTGGGGGTTTGTTGTTGTTTTAGCAGGGGGATGGGTGGACTCTGATACTTTATCCCTCAATGGTATCTTTCTTTTTTTAATTAACCTATATATGTAGAGGCAGTATTTATATAGGTACTTATCTTTGCATCTACACAGTTGTTAAACCAAGCAGGTTTAACACCAGCAGAAATACTTTTATATGATTAGTGTGGTTTTTTTTACCCATCAGTACATGTAAATAGCAACTCCCCTTGAGCCTTAAATATAGCTATGGAACTGATAACAACCAAATAGGTGTCAGAATGAGCTCTCATTTCAGTTCTTTGCTTTCTTGATATATTTTGTTTTCACGCTGAGGGAAAAAATGACATAGGGAACAAAAAAGGGTTTGTCTCACTCTAAACTGTGAGTAGGTAATGTAACGTGACCAAAGAGTAGGGAAAGTACAAATTATAGATACTTTTAAGTTATGGACTGCTGTGGGTCACCAGAAAAGTAATACTCAAGTGAATACTCACAGGAAGAAAAATTAATCATAGCTGTCTTCAGTACAGCCAAGGGAAGCAATCACTCCAAAGGATGCACTCCCCAAAATCACAGAGAGGAATTTATCTTTGGAGTAGTTCTAAATCTGTTCCCAGGTTCTCAGTGACCATTAGCAGTTGAATTACCTTAAGAAGGAGCCCTCTGGTCTACTTTCTGAGAGAAAAATTTTTCACATGCTCTGAAATGACTTCTGATATCAAGGAAAGCAGTGGTAGTCAAAAGCCAACTGGTAGATTTGCTTGAAAATTACACTCATGATCCTGACCTGAAATACTGAATAGACAGACATATTGTCTTTCTTGTTTTTTTTAGTCCCAGAATGGTGCTTGAAAGGATTATTTCTAATGAACTAATTATCCATTCTAGAAGTTTCTCTCCTGAAACATTTTGGTGTCAGTCTCCTTTGTAGACAGAGAAGTTTCCAAAAAACAAACTATGATGTTTGGTTTCTTTTTTAATTTTGAGAGTGTTCTCTTTGATAAAGGATAATAGATTATATAACCTTTCAAATAAGGCCAGGGCAAATATTAAAAAAAAAAATATTTAAGAGGTGAGCTTAAAGGTGTTCAAGTAAGTATCTTGTCTACTGAAGGCATTGGTTACTCCAGTTCTAGTTAAAAAAAAGCGGCAGCTTTATATTTATCCCTTAACTTGCCAAAAGAATTTGCACTGTGGCTCTGTGTCAATAAAGACAGTATGAACCTATTTTCTTTTCCAGTTCAGATTCCTGGAGATTTTTTTCCCTAAATGTTGTTTAAACTTAAAGAAGCAGTCAAGTCAGGAAAAATATAGGGAATTTTTTTTTGGTTTGTGATTGTTTTTATATGTCTGATTAGTTGGTTAGTTTTGGTGAGTATTATTTTTTTATTTGATTTAATAAGTCTTGGGAAATTATAAGATATATGAAAGAAATTATAAAATGGTTTGAGTTGGAAGGAACCATAAAGATCATCTAGTTGCAAGCCCCTTGCCTTGGAAGTGATGTCTTGAACACTTTCAGGGAAGGGGCACCCAAAACTTTTCTAGGAAACCTGTGCCAGTGCTTAGGATTCTCAGAGTAAAGAATTTCTCTTAATATCTTACCTAAACCTACACTTTTACAGTTTTCATGCATGACCCCTCATTCTATCACTGTATTCTCTTGTAAACATCCCTCTCCAGCTCTGTTGCCGACCCCTTCCAGGTACTGGAAGGCTGATACAAAGATTTCCCTGGAGGCTTCTTCTCTCCAGAAGAGACCCAGCTGTCTCAGTCTGTCTTCACAGGAGAAGAACTCCTTCCCTCTGATCATCTTAGTGACCTTTCTTTGAACTCACTCCAACAGGTCCAAGTCCTTCTTATGTGGAGGCTCCAGAGCAGGATGCAGCACTCCAGGTGGGGTGTCACAAGAGCACAGGGGCAGAATTATCTCCTTTTCCCTGCTGGCCACTCTGCTTTTGATGCAGCCCAGGATAGATTTTGCTTCTCTGGGTAAGTGCACATTGCTGGGTCATACTGAACTTCTCATACACCACCACCAAGTCCTGCTCCTCAGGGTAACTCAGCCCAGCCTACATTTGTCCTTGTGTTTGTATGTTGTCTTTATGGGTATATTTTCCAGTCCTTGGCTAGGAAGGTGGTTGTCAATTATAACCACCATAAAATTACAGCAAAACTACTTGGCTACAACAGATCATATAATAAGAAAAGGAAACCTAATTTGTTACTTGAAGGCTTCTCTCTAGTGCACTGTATTAATTGCACTTGTAGTCAAGGGTAGTTCTCTATTTAACTAGCAACACAATTACAGCACAACCAAAGATGAAGGCAACATGTTAATTGTTAGGTTATTTGAGTGGGTTAAATCACCTACTAAGAATCAGCTAGCAAATGTTTGTTCTCAATTATTAATACACTCAAATCTGACTGAGATTGTGTATAAACAAACACAACAGGAATGGGGGGTTCAGGGGACCAGAAAAGTCTCATTCTTACTCAAGTGTTTGTGACATGGATTCACTTTTACTTGCATCTTTTGGAGGTAATGAAACTTCTAAATGATTTCCAGCAAACTGCTGGACAGAAACTAAAAAACTATTTCCATCTCAAGTTTTTCAATGCATTTGTTTATTTTAAGATGAAGTGATTATTTTTCTTCCCTCTGACTTCTTTATGTGGTAAAGCTATTTTATTGCTGCTGGAAAATGCAGAATATATCATAGGGTTCACAGGGATAGTTCTGCCAGAGATGAGACTGGAATTAACTCCAGAACAGCTTATACCTAATGCAGTGGCATCATATTTAGAAATCAGGTATCAGTTTCAGTTTAAAGAAACAAATTGGACTACAAATTTTCCCATGATGTTGTTCAGTCAAGTGTATAATTTGATTTTTTACATTCATTATACCATATGGTTGGAAGTGTCACATATGGTCGGAAGTGTCAGCCAAAAGTCAAATGGCCATTCTTCCCCTACCTCATATCCCAGTTGTCCTGATATTTTAATCATTTTCTAGTCTCTCACTGTGAGGTTGAAATATTTCTACTTGGATTTTCATATGCATATATACATATTTATGTACAAAATATAATTTAATAAACTCTTAGCACGCAGATTCAGAAACTGCCTTTGAAGTAAGGAGCAAACCTGCATTTTGCATATCTGCATCGGTTGTGTTTATTTTAGTCTAATTTATTCAATAAACTATGGCTTACAAATACTTTTAACATTGAACAGATGAAGCCTTAAAATAATTGTATGGGTTGTTTAAAGATAATCCTTATTGTCCTGAATATTATTCAGATCCTGCAGGTATTTTATTCAATACATATGTGTTATCCTGTCTAAGGTGTTATGCATCATCTGTGTGATATAGTCCTTAGTGGAAAGGAGATGATCACTGTTACTAGTTAGAGTAAATAATTTCAGTATTTTTTAGGGTGTTCTGTTATCTAGTTATTATTAGAATGCTTAGAAATTGTGACAAACTCTATCCATGATATTTTGAAAATTTAATCTACAACTCCCTTAAGTTCGGGTGTATTTTGTATATTGAACAAAAGAGGAATTTGCCACAATATTTTCAGAATTCTTCATCAATCTGGATCAACTTTTTGGCTGCATGCAAAGTAAGACTCTAAATGAGCTGTTACATTTGGCTGTTAAAATTGCTGTGAAAGACTTCTTTTAAACTTAGTACGTCATGTTCATAAACTATGTTGTTTATGAACAGAACAAGAAATGGAGTCTTTTATTTGTAACTTGCTTCTTGAGTTCTCTCAGGAAAGATTTTCAGATGATGAATAAAGAAAATAGACTGTATGCTTACAGAAAGAAGGAGTGACAAAGGCTTGAAAAATGTGAAAAAATAACTAAATATAGCATATAATATTTTCCCATCTTCTCTATGAAAAAATTGCCATCTTTTACTTCTATGTGACAGCATGTTTACAAAAGTGTTAACTTAATTTTCAAGTTGTCCAATTCTATCTTGTGCACAAGTTCACATAAGGCAAAAACTGATTTATTTTTGTCCTGGGGTATTTCACTTTTTTTCTTTTTCTTTTTTTTTAACTGTATGTGTTGAAATGCCATGGTATTTTCTTCATAGAGAGTTCATTACTACTGAACTAAGGACAAAAGCTATAGAAACTAAACTTGCATAATTACCATTGAATTATAATAGATTATTTACATTCGCTTTCTCTTTTGCATAATTTGCTATTAATTGGTGTTTTTTCCTATATAAAGCTCTATCTAAGCTAATTTAGCCTTTGAGAGCCTTAGATGATTCTGGATTCAGACTTTTTATATAAAATATTTGCTATGAGATTTGCTACAACCTGAGTTTGTTACTGCTTGTTTTTTGAATGAGCCAAGAGCAGGCCAAGTGAAATATAAAATTCAGTGTAAAATGGTAAAGCATTTAGATATATATATGTTTTCGGGTTTGATTTTTTAATTTTCTTTTGCGCTCCTCCACATGATTAGATTTTTAACCCATAAGGTAGGAAGAGCCCATTCCTTGTGTAGTGTGGACTGAGACTGGTGATTCAGCTCTCTCCAGCTCTCCTTCCCTCTCTGGAGAAACATTCTTCAGTGTGAAAACTGGTGTGGTTATTTTTTTTTTCAGCTAAGTCTGAATATCAGCCCCTCATCCTCTTACATAGCCTGTCCACAGTGTAGTTTCTTTAAAGTTATCTTTCTACCCAGGGTATTGAGTCCCTGTGAAATTTCCAGCTACTGTATCTTCATCAGCACAATGCCAGCACATGAGCTGACTGAATATTGTGATCATCACTTTCCTCACAAGGAGTGACAAGTCAGACCTCTCACTTGTCATGTTTTCCTCAATACAGCAGAGACCATCTGAAGAGTATTCTTTTTTTAGCAATACTCAGGTGACAAGCTGTATTTTTAGCTGTTGACCTTTTGTCAACAGATCAAAGAAAATGTCTCTGGGAAATCATCCAGACAGCTGTGGGTATAGAAAAAAAATGATGGAGATGATTTCCAGGGGAAGAAAGAGTGGTGGTTTATCAGCCTCTTCAGCAGACGACTCACTAGGACATTGCCCAAAGACCAAACTCTTTCCTGGTGATGACAGAGGTACACAGCCTGTGTCCATACAGAATCAAAAGGTTTTTTCTCATAGAGGAACCTACAGGCTATAGACATAACCTGTTCAGGATGAGATGAGGATATCAGATTTAGACATCAGGAGATGGGTGATAGGACAAAGGGTAGTGGTTTTAACTGAAAGAATGTAGGTTTAGATTCAATATTAGGAAGAAATTCTTCCTGACACAGGTGGTGAGGCGCTGGCTCAGGTTTCCCAGAGAAGTGGATGCCCCAGTCTCTGGGTTGGAGGGGGCTTTGAGCAATCTGATGTAGAGGAAGGTGTCCCCTGTCTGTGGCACAGGGGATGGAATTAGATAGTCTTTAAGGACCCTTCCAACCCAAAGTATTCCGTCATTCCATACTTCCATGATCAGATATGAGATGTGTTGATCAGATGTGAGATATGAGGCAGAGTTGCTCACTTTGATATGGCAAACCTGACCCATGAAGCCAGCACACTCAGGGACCTGCTCAGCTGCTCCTGTAGAGGCCATGTGGGAGGGCCTGTGCTGTCCTGCATGCTCCCCAGGTGCTGCTTTAGGTTTTACAGAGCTTGTTTTATTCTTGCCAGACTTGGGTGGCTGCCTTGGTTCTCACAGGAAACAGAACTGGACCATTTTTTCTAAATACAAATTAGTTCCCCTAAATAAGCAGGATTCCACTTTTCAATTTTTTAACACAATCAGCTAATTATTTGAAAAACATCTTTCAGATTATATATTTCAGAAAAATACTAATAATCCTCAGGGGAGTTTCTTTTGGCAGTAGATAATATTACCAATTTTTTGGTTTGACACAGAATTATGCTTGATTTTTAATTTAATTTCTGCTCCCAAAAAGCTCAGGAAGCCATCTACTGCGATTTTTTTCTGAGGAATCTTAATTTTTTTTATCTCGCCTTTTGAATGTGTTTAATCCACTCTGAACTCTACATGCATTTTTATAAGCCCTTCAGATTACTATATAAAAGTAATTTTATATAATAAGGATATGGAATTTCTGGACAGATGTTAAGTGCATAAAAATGTTTGATGTGTTTCCCTAGTGAGATGCCAAGTTCATGTGAAATGCCCAGTGATAGCGAATTCCCCCACAAAGTACTCAGACTTGATACTACCAAAAAGTTGATTCCATCTTGGGCAATCCAGAATGATGTTTTTTTAACCTTGCTTTTAGGTATAGCTTTTGTATTTCCTGTGGTGTATGCAAGCATTTACATTGGTGCAAAACTGATATGGAAAGTATGGGTTTGGGGGCTTTTTGGTTGTTTATGAATTCTTGTTTTGCAGACCTAGTGCAAAGGTCTGCAACAGAAAAATGCCAGACTGGGGGATATTTCTTTGAGAAGTCTGGAGGAGGTATTAAGAAGGAAGGTATCCATATATTACAGGTAAAGGTAAGAGCTTTTCTATTCTCACACAAAAAGGGAGCCACAAGATAACATTAGCACAGCCCTAAAGCTGATGGATTTGGCTGCTCCAGAGGCTTTGCTTGTCTTCTATTTTTCAGCACCTTTTCAACTAAAAGCCCAGGTAAAATGTCAGTTAGAAGTGCATGCAATGAATATACAAAACCTGAATGGCCTTCAATGCACCTAGTCTGCTTGCTACAGATTCTTGTATTCATTCCAATGGACTTTTACATATAAGATAAAATAGGAATGGAGACTATTGCCTCATTGCAATGAAAACTTGATTTCATTATAACACAAAGCCTGACTTGAGGACAAGAAGTATGCTGCTTATAGACAGAAAAATTGAAACAAAAATAAAAATGCGTAAAACCTATAAATCACAAAAATATATCAAAGATTCACTCCTCTTTTTGTGCAGAACTACAGATATCCTCCCTGCTGAGGGCAGTGCTTTCTGGAGGGACATGAAGTCAATGCTTGTGGGCACTGCCAGATGCCAGCTCTGTGCCTGGCTCTCCTGTCTGCCTGAACCCAAAGCCTCCACCCTGCTCCCACCTTGTGCCTCTCAGGCAGCTCCGAGGATGAACAGCAGCCTCCAACCAGTATTGGCAGGGGGAGGTCTAGTCCAAAAAAGACAATACAGAAAGCAATTACAAAGACTTAAATAAAGGCTTGTTGTGTGAGAAAGGTGTCCTAGAAAAGGGTGTGTACAGAAATTTTTCTCATCAGTGGTCTTATCTTTTCATCCAAACGCACGCAAGATGACATAGATGCCACCAGGATATCCAGTAATGATAAGATCATTGGTAAATGCTGTGTGGCCATACTGAATTTTGATAGGAATCCTGTTAATATCAAGGTAGCTGGCTTCTGTCCTTTGACCAACAACGCATTTTTCTTATGCCAAGTCTGTTTTGTGTTGTCAGTAAACCAGGTTATAGTTTCAAATAATTCTGTTTGTGAAATTTTAGCATTTCTCTCCTGCAACATTCTTTGTTATTTGTTCTTCCATATTGCTAACAAAGCAAAAATCTTGGTGAAAGCTTTGAAGTCTCTCATTTGGCTTGAGACTTTTTCAAGTCATTTTCCTTCTCTATTAAAAAGGCCACTTATATATTGTTGCTTTTCCACAAAGATAAAGTCTCAAGGTAAAGTCTCAATTTTCATCTTTTTCATTATGTCTATTTTATTTTTACAATGTCATTTTTGTTGTAATGAAGCAGACCTTGTTTGGGAAAAACCACCAAAACTACCAAAACCACCGCTACCAAAAACCCCAACCTTTCTTGCTTTTACCAGCCATAAAGTTGCTTCACTGTATATGTGAGGGAAAGCAGATATTAAAGTACTTCAGAGATGAAATAATGTGTTTGTCCACTTCATCTTTATTAGAATGGAGAAACTCCAAAGGAAATACGTAGGATTTCAGTTTTATTGCTCCCCGTTTGATTTCGTCTCTGAGTTCTTCATAATTAATTCAACCTCATTGCTTTAATGAAGGTAATTCTTCAGAAATTCTGCAAATGAAATCTTGCATTGAAAACCTAAATAGCTCCTTTACATAAACAGGGATGTCAATAAAAGTTTACTAAAAATAAATTAGCAATTAAAAATCCAATTCAGCAAAACATCTAATTACACACTCACTTTGAGCATGTGTTTAATCTATAAATCCCAGCAGAATTTAAGCAGAAGTTTTGAAGTTAAGAAATTGTGGGCCTAAAAAATAATTACTTAATTGCTATAAAATCATAAAATAATAATATATTTTCATAAAATCTAAAAGAGAAAACAAGGGAAGCAAAAGAAATACTTCCTCAATTCTTCTGCCTTGCTCAAGATTCAAATAAAAAACCCTAAACAGGTAAGTTTACACGGCTTTATTTTGTGGGTGGGTTTTCTTTCACTGCAGTAGGTTTTAGGGATATGATAAAGGAGCTGAAAAAAGGTAGAAAATTATCTGGATTTCACTCCAAGTTTACTTAAATTTAGGCAATAAGATCTTCTGGCAATTTGAATTTGCAGTACAATCTCAGATATATTTAAAGGCAGATTTTTTAATCAGACCAGGATCAATTGATTGTTAAAATTCTTTTTTGCTAACCTGTAAAATATGCTGATTTTGGACAGAAGTAATGTGTTTGTGGAACATTAGATGGTCAGAAATTAAACTTCAACCAAGTTTTTTGATGAAGTGCCCCCATAGAGTCACAAGATACAGCCATAATACGAAATATTGTTTTCTTCCAGGGTAAAAACCCCACAAACTTTTTTAACTTTATATTTTTAGTTGCACATCAGTTCTGAAACTCCACAGGAAAATACAGATAGATAGTAGCAGTGTTTTTTAATTATCATGGTGCCTGGAAGGTCACATCATTATTACTAGACTAACTAAGGCTGAAAACCTGTAATATAGCACCATAAGATTCAGCCCCTTTTTTGAACTTGTCTTAGGGAACTAAAATAGTCACACTAGTCCCAGTGTGTATTTGTAATTTGGCTTACCTCTGTGTTGAGATGTGAACTGGCATAGTTGCATGTTGGAAGACTTGGCTTCAAAAGAAAAAGATCAAGAGGACAGCATCAAAGATAAGGACAAACTTACAGATTTCTTGTCTGGACAAATGTCAATTATTCAAGCAGAGCCCATAGAGACTCCCAGAGTCAGTATCACAGGGTGACTGGGCACCTAGCTGATGTTCGTTTCATATCAGATATTTGATCTCTCATTATATAATCCATACCTGCTGCAACAGCAAGTTTGTCCATATGTCCTATTTTATAACCTCTTTTATTGCCTCCTGGGACTACTAAGAAAACAGAGAGAAGAGGGAAAACTTTCTGGCTGGTACATGTGAAGTCTTCACACACTTCAGAAGTTCCTTCACAGCTCGTCTCACTTTACAGCAGCTATGGATGGAAAACAGCAACCCCTCTATAAACTCCACTGTAAATAATGACCTCCATATGCTCAAATAGCTTAAGGAATATTAGCTCATTAGTGAAGATACTTAAATAGTGTGGTATGTGCAATACTTCTATTCAAGTGAATTCTTACCAGAAAGCTATGCCATGTTTCAAGTAACACAATCATATTCTCTACCATTAATAGAACAAAGCAGCTTGTTAGCTATGATGTACATTCAAGCCTTTGCTTGATTAGTTAAGGGAAATATTTGTTCTTGGCCCCTTGTCAGCTCTGTGATTGGGTATCAATGATGATAAGAAACTTTCACTGAAGTAAAGCTTTTGCCTGCCTAAAGATGACTTCATTTTGTGATACAATAAGTGCTGGTAGCTCCTGTTACAAACAGCATGAGTTCCTTTGTTTTCAGTGAGCATTAGTCAAGGATATGCCCCCTCAGAAATCATAAGCCAGAATTTATTAAAAAGTTAAGACATAACACATGAATTCTGAGTACTCAGTGATTTTATGTGGATGTTCTTTGCTTAGTTTGTTCAGATGATCAAGGAAACAAGAAGAAATCACTCCTACACAGAACGTAAGAATTGTAAAATTCATCTTGAAAATGTAAGAGCTTGAGCTAGTCCAGACTCTGCAGTACAGAACAAATCTGAAAACAGAGTCTATTTGTGCAGGTATGGTTATGGGCCAAGCTGAGAGGAGAGTTCTGTTGCATGGTTTGGATTTGATGCTTCACTTCACCAGAGTCAGATGAGACATTGAGGTAAGATGCAGATGATGCAGTCTCAGGTGAATTTATCATTGTGTTGCAGGATGGGCTGCAGGAGCAAACCATTCAGTGATGCTGAATGTAAACATTCTGTGATGCTGAATGTAAGTTTGAGAAATTATTTTAAAAAGATTACTTTTGCCTTTAAAATTACTTTTATCTAATCTTGAAAAACATTTTTGAGCATCTTGATTTTTGAGCATCTTGACTTTTGCACATAGACCTGCCCTTTGTGCCTGTCACATTGATTGCCTGAGTTACCACTTCAAAGCCAAAGGATCCATCAAAGGCTTGCATGCATTCACCAACCTCTAATATACAAGCACTATGAATGGAATTTCAATATGAAATATGGAATACCTGGTTTAAAACCAGAATGACAGATTTGCACAATACATGGAAATCCAGCTAAATATCAAGTTTCTAATTAGAATTACTATTCTTTAATTTCACTCCACTCTCAATTTTCTCCCCTTCTTCTTTTAGTCTCATTATTTGATCCTCAGCTTAGAATTTTCTGTTCCTTCATGTCTTCAAATAATCAGAGAAGTTCAGCTGAAGGATATGGTTGGCACAACAGTACAACTTAGCCATGTGCTTGCCCAGACAAATGTGGGTTAGTTTATGCCTTGTATTTGAGCTCATTCTCCATTATCTCAATGTAATTATTCATTATTACATTCATAACAGGATTTTTTTGATTCTAAAAAAATAACTAATATTATTCAAAAGTATCCAAAAGTACCTTTTGGACTCTGCTTTCCAAAATAAATTTAAAAAAATTAAGATGCAAAATTGCTTAATATTATAAAGAAAACAAACAAACAAAAAAGCCTACACACTGAACACCAGGCTCTGTCACACACCCATCTCTCTGACTACTGCAAGAGATTTTTATTCCAAGTAGTCTCTAATCATAGTTTCTTGTATTTTCCTCTTTAAAAATAACCTTTGCCATTCTTAGCATTTGAAGAAGTTAAGTGTATGCTTCTCTAATCAGTGTGAGATAGGAACAGAAGAATAATTACATGGCAGAATGAAATAGTCCAGAACTGGCAGGGGGTTTCTTTATGTAGTAGTAGACTAATGAAAATTTTGGAATATAATATGAAATATTGCAGTGTGATGATTAGGGATAGCTTCATAGTCAAATTTCATAGTTAGAAAGATAGAAATGAGATGCTTGTCCACTGAAAAAATATCATTAAAATCAGGCCTTAATTTCTCTGGGGAAAGATAGACAAGGTTTCTCAAATTAATACATAGAAGGAGCAGGTCCAACAAGGTTCTCATTTGGTTATTATTTGCACAACCTTGTCATATGTTTTTCTAGACAAATAATCAGTGAAGCCAGGAAACATTAAAAATACCTTTAAAATGGCACTAGGCAGTTAGCTCAGTGATCTGAGCTCCTAAGTGGCAGTTCTCTCATTGCTTTCATATTAGATGGATGATAAGTTATCTGCTACACAAAGCACCTACACTGTATTACTCATGTAGGTGTCTTAAGGCAGAGAGAGCCTAATACAAGTAATGATTACAAATGGTTGTATCAGCCTTACCTTCTCTTCATTACCTCAGAATGATTTTCACCCATCAGGCCTGATGACTGAAAAGTAAGTTGAATGTGCTTTCTAAAGAGCAGATATCTAACTTAAAGGTGAATTCCAGTCTGACTAGAATCCCTGCAAGGCAGCAAAACTCCTGAGGGACAAAAAAGCAAGCTAGTTGAAAACTTTATCACTACATATGAATGAGTAGTATTAGAGCTGCAGTTACTACATTTAACAATTATTAAATATATTAGTCCATCACAGATTCCCAGTTCTCTCGCTGAAAGATGGAATATCACAAATAAAATGCTGTATTCTGGTTCTTGTGTAGGGCTTCTGTCTCAGGGGAGGCCATTTATATCAGAGTGGAGGTTCAGACCTTCAGTCTGAGAAAAAAAGACAGAATAGTATACATTTAAATTAATAAAGAAATCCAAATTTCCTTCTCAGAAAAATAAAAAACACTACAACTGTAGATATCAGTGTACCTTTATAAAAATATATACAAATATATGACACACAGAAACCATGGACAGGAATAATCAATAGATGCTAATAAATTCAAATTCATTATTTTTTGGGGTAGTTCAGTAGAAAATGTTGAATAACAATATCCTCTCTCAGATATCCCTTCCTTCCTTTAAAGCTGCATTCCAAAATTAATCAAGCATTTGAGAAGTGTTATAAAGAGCAGAACTGTAGTTTTTCACCAGAGCATGCAAGTTGGGTTTCAAGTTAACCTGAGGCTGATCCCCTCTGTCTCCTGGCAGAAAGGGTGTCCTGACAAAGAGACCATCTCCTCTTAGAACACAGTCATTTGTAAACATAGAAAAGGATGTCATGTTTAGATAATTTTGGAACAATTACTTGCATTTAACCTCCAACATGTTACTCTTGCACCTCGAATTGTTCTCAGAACTAAATATACAATATAAAGCTCTAAATACATTGTCTTCAAATTTGGAACTAATTTTCAATTTTTAAAAATATATGATAGCTCCTTATTTTTATTAAATTCTTCACCATTTACATGGACCTTTATTGCAACCCATTTTACTTTGATTAGGTTTTATATAGTATATTATATATAGACTTAGACTAGGTTTTATTCAAACAGAGAGTAGCAAGGAGTCAGATCAGAATCATTATCTTTCACCACCTCATCTGGAATTCCATAATGAATAAACTGCTATTGACAGTTCTTGCAGCACTGCTCCTTTACAATATCTTGTCAGCCACAGAGTTCACTTACTGTAACCTTCCATACAAGTTCAAATTTCATTCACACCTAACTGAAATAACATACATAGCATTTCTGGGAAATTATACACTTCAAGGTGTCTGATATGCCATTACTGGAAACAAACTTTTTTTTGTTTTTAACTAGAAAATCAGACTGGATCCTTTTTTTTTCCTTAATCTAGAAATAATAGGGACAATTTACACCAAGCTTTGATGTTCAGAAGAGTCAATATCTTAGCTGTTAAGACAGCTGATAGCTTAATGCCTTTGGCTTATTATCTTTAATTTCAGAAATACTCATCTTCTCACTGTGTAATGAGATTTCCTCCTCCATTAAAAATAGTCCAAACTAGCCTGTCTGTTAATCTAAAGATAAATCCTTAGGTGAATAAGACATGACACAGAAAGTTCTGTAGTGTGATGTGTATCAAAAATCACTTCAGGAAAAGTTTCAGACAGAAAATGAGAGCTCATTAACTAGTCTATAGTATAAAAGCTATTAGTTAAAATGTGTTACCTTTGTGGCCCTCCCTTCATAAACCTAAATTTGCTTAATACTGTGAAAAGTGTTTTGGCAATTAATCAGAAAAGACTTAATACCACATCAGATAATTGGCAGCAAGTAGGGGATTGTCAGTATTACCACCTGCAAGATGCATAGAAAGATTGTAGTGGGGGAAGGAGGTAGGTTAGTTTGCTTCCAGTCTACATTTCCTTTAAAAAAACTAATCAGAAAAAAATATGCTGCATTTCATTCTTAAACACATTTTTAAAATTAAATCTATATTATTTAATATAGATTTAATAATTTAATATAGATTTTAGTAAAACATGTAAAGTAAGCTTACTTAATGCAATTCTTTATAGCTGTGGGACCAGAACACTCATTTTTATTTTGCATTATCTTCATTATGTGGCAAATCATCACAATTAAATTGTAAAAATTTTGTCCTTCTAATAAAAAACTTCTAAAAAATAAAAGTAGCTGAGAAGTGGTTTTTTGAGATGTCTAACTCCTTTTGAGAATGGAAGAGTTAACACTGACAATGAAAAAGATCCTTAACATGATCAGAGTAGCCATTTGTTTCCTTTTGTTTTCACTTGTGTGTGAAGATGTCTTTGCATGCTGTAAGACCCATAAGGCATTTCATGCAATACTAGAAAAACAGAACAACTTAGAATAAATAATGATAGAAAATGTTTACCCACAAAGCAACTGTGGCTCTGAACACAAACAAATTTCTATTCATTTAAATATTTTAACTATTTTATACTTTACGGTTTTAAACTCTTACCTTCAATTAGTAACTTTCGTATGTTACGTAGCTACTGACAATTTTTTTCCTAAAATAATGGAATATAAAAACTCTGGCAATTTTTATATAATTAAAAAAAATCCCTATGAAGTTTATATTTATCATTTTCCTTTTGTATTCATAACTCTTTAGCAGCAGTCTTTACTATCTGGATTATTTCAATTCTAGTTTTAAAATCTGGACAGCTTGCAGAGTCTTCATACCTATTATAATTTTTAAAAGTTACCAAACAGCAATATAATTTCTCTAACTGATGGTATAATTAAATATTATTATTGGGATAAATAATATTATTCATAATAATATGCATATATTATTATGCATACAATTTTTAAAATTTTTTATTATAGTTTGCAGTCACATCTAATTCATGTTTTAAAAGAACTCAATGTTCTCACTATATGAGACACTTCAGCAATTTCATCCAGCTTGGTAAAAAACCCTACTCTAAGCCTAACCCAGTCAAAAAGTAAAGAACAGTTGCCTAGGAAAGAATATAAGTAATAAGGCTGAAGCATTTCCAAAATAACTAACAGTGTTACTTTTAGGAAGGAGCCTGAGGGCTTTTCACCAATTTTTTAACTGAGATGAAAAAGTACATAGATGTCTAAATCAGTGTTGTGATTTCCAGGTTTTCTATCCATGAAATGCTGAATAGAGAATAGCTTCTATGGGAATAAAATAGGATTGAGTGGCTCTCATATCTGGTGAGAAATGAATAAGTTCTGCAATTTCCTAATGCAGTAGTGATTTTGACTTCCTTTTTCTACATCTGCCTCATTATAATAAATTTTTCCATATATATTATAGTGATTAAGGGATGCACCAAATATGTGACCTCCATAACAGATGCCCTTATTTAAGAGGGTGTAAATTAGTCTATTCATCATTTCTGCCAAACTATCCAAAAATGAAAAGGAAAGGAGTTTTTTAAACATTGTTCAGGGTTTAGTTTTGTTCTTTTACTTTTCTTCTTGAATCTTCAAGTTAAGATGTTTTCATAAACTGAATATGGCCTGTTTTAAAAGGCAATGAATCATCCTGGAACTGACAAAAGCTCTCTCTCATCTTTAGGAAGGTTCAGAGAGTCTACTTATAAAGGAAGGAGGCATATTTCTACATGTTTTAGTATTTGAGGCAGGAAAAAAATTGCATCTGGATCATGAAGGAAACCAAAGGAAATCAAGATATTCTTAAAGTGCAGTTCAAGTGTACTTCTATGTTGTAGTGCCACTTCTGCAAAAGGAGTTACCATGTTTAATCAGATGATAAATGGGTTCTGAGTCTTCTAAGGGAGCTCTTACTTCTGAGGCTTAGTCCTTTAAACAAGCTTTTATGTCTCTTCATATTTTTCCCCTAGCATGCAAGAAGTATCTCCAGCATTTTTTTCCTGTCCATGGTATTCAATATGGTCTATTCATTTATCATTTGAAACAAGTGCACAATAGTATTAGATTTAGTGTTCTTAGCAATGACTATGCACTACTCTGCATACAATCCAAAGAATATTGGTGTATACCAATTCTGTACAAGAATATTTTCACTTTTCTCTTTTTTTTTAATAATTTTGTATAGATGGGCATGAAACTTTGATTCATATCTGGCTTTATTCACTATTTAGCACACAGCAGCCAAATGAACCACTTGGTGGGTGTGTTGTGTGTATGTTGTGTGTGTGTGTATCTTGAAGTGATTTTTATTGTTAGGAATGGATAGAACACACACTCCTAATGTTCTGCTGTAACAACTAGGTGAGAAATGACATGATTCTTTTACCACACGTTCCATGTAATAAACCTTAACTTCAAGCAAATGCAAGCTATAAAATTCTATTGATGGGCTTCCCAGATGTTGCCAGTTTTACTGTTTTAATAGATACCTTTCTTTTTTCAATACACTCTATTTTTACTCTTTGACATATATCTTAAACAGAAAAGCCTGTCAAATAACCAGCAGGGTGCAGATGATAAAGCCTGTTGTATCCCTTTACTACACCTTAGATGCCATAAACTATACACAGAGATCAACTGATATATACAGCACTTACTATATATAACATTGTACTGTTGATAGGTTTTTATAAATAAAGAACCTTAGATATTTTCCAAGTGCAAAGGTCACCAGATTAATATGCTGTAGGTTTGTATTGTGTAGCTGGCATGTGTTTGCACCTTGGCTATTACTCTTCTTTGAAGATATCAAATGATACCACAAGGTTCACAATAAAATACAAGAATATAAGAAACTGGGTCTTCTGGGAAATGGGTTTTCAATTTGACTAATTAATTTTTGCTTTAATAAAAAGAAAAAATGTATTAAAAGAAGGTGAAAACAGAATAATTTATACTATATAGCGACCTCACACACACAAATTTGGAAGTCTTGGATAACTTTCTTTCTTTATTTTGTTTAAAACACACACTAACTGCTAACAAAGGAAATGGATACCTTACACATTGCTGTATTTCTTTCAGAATAAGACAGAAATCTTTGGCCATGTTTGATGAAGCAAAGCATTTAGAAAGTGTCTTAAATAGGGAATGTCAATTCTGTATGTGCGTTCTTACTTAGAAGTGGGAGTTGCAAGTTACAAATCAACTTTTTTGTTTTCTTAACAAACCCCATATACAGATGAGTTTCTCACAAAAAGAATACAATCAAATCTAGTCCTAAACACAATCAACATCTTAATAAATTATTTTAAACAGCTTCAAAAATGCTTTGGTTGCTGGGATTGAAGAACCCTCACCAGGTTTGCTGATGACACTAAGCAGGCTCACAAGGACATGTCAGAAGGGTGAGCCATCTTACAGAAAGATCTGCACAAGGTGGAAGAGTGGACTAACCAAGAACTCTGTGAGCTTAAGTATTTCCAGAACTGGTAACAGGACTTTATTAGGAGACCTATGGTCTATACTCCTGTACTGTGCTTGATTCACATCCAACACTACTGTAAATTCAAAATTCTAACATTCTAAAATGTCAGTGACTTGTAGTTCCTGCAAACTAATTGCAGCTACAACACTATTGTCATAGCTGTGTTATAGTTACACCACAGAACTCTGCTGCTCTCCCCACTTTGAACATTTTTTTAATGTTATTCTTGTTACTTAAACAAGGTGTTTGGGTTATGTATAGTGTTTCTAACTTTTCCCCCATAAAATTCATTATAAAATTCCCCATTCCCATTTTGGGCTACTCTTTGTCCTCTTGCAGTTATCTGTATTTAAACAGTCATCCTCAGATCTCAGGGTCTTCGGGTCTCACAAACTGAATTTGTATGAGGAAGACATGGAGAAACACAGTCATCATAATTGACCAGATGGCAAGTACCTACAAGTGGAAGGACAAAAAAAAGGTTAAGCTGATTTAAACATTACAAATAAACAAGACCAACAAAACTTACATCCCAGAAAACTATCTAGGAAAATGCTCACATGAGGACTGAACAAATGATCACAACTTTAAAAGAAACATCTTTGCAGAGCAAATCAAAATTCACCATATATGTCTTGTTACCAATATGATTTTACAACAAAAATCACAAATGTGACCCTTTTGTTGGTAAGCAATGCAAACCATCCAATTTTTTAAAATTATTTAGCTTTTGCCTTTTTTACTAGCATTTGTTAGGGCAGTGAGGGTGGTGCTACTGTAAGTAACAACTTTCTTTTAAGTTAAATCAAAATGCTGCAGTATGAGCTACAATGAGCTTTATCTTTCCTATTTCAAGCTCTATCTATGAGCTCTATCTTTCCTATTTTTTTCTATTTTGTTTAGGAAAAAAAATATTTGTAAACATGTAAGAGACATCGCACCCTATGCAGTGATTTCCCTCTTATATTGTCTGTATATATTTTATACATATCCCTGTATACAAGGGAGATTCCAGACAAATCTTAGTGTCTGAGCAATACCTTTTAATTTTTTTTTTTGAGGGAGGGGTTAATATTACATTGTATTACATTGCATAATGGTATAATAATATAGTATAGTAATACCTATAATAGTATTTAAAGTGTAATGACTTATGATTACGTGCATATTTTTTTATACAGGAATGCATGTTTCATTTCACATTATATAATGAAAACATATTTACTATAGTGGTGACCAAAATTATTTGTAAATTTGTATCATCTACTAGAAGAGTATTAGCTAACTGGAAATCTCTTCTAAGTAAACTAAGAATGACTTTCATGTTTCTCTAACTCATGGTTCCCACAAAGTACTCATTGCTGTGCTGAAGAATCCTAAAATTTGTATTTAGGAAAAAATATGAGACTCGTGCTGAACTTAACTTTAAAAGAGGTCTTTGATAACTCAAAGTAATTTGTTTCCTCAAAATCCCAAAGGAAGTATTTCACAAAGCAAAAACTAAATCTAGATTTCTTAAGCCCAAGTGTCTTGACTTATTCCCAAGACCTGTTATATTCAAATCATTAACTTTCCATGAATTTTTTTTGGGGGGTTATAGCAGGATATTTATTGCTTTAAATTGGGCGTTTAGACCCTTACCAAGCATCCCAGAGGTGTTGCTAATGCATCTGACATTTGCCCTTGTTACTATCAGTTCAACACTGATGCTTTTGACTCTAAAGACCTCACTGCACCTTGCACCAGTGCCAACTTAGTGTGCTTGTACAACACTCCATCACACTTATCTATACTCATATATGTTATGATTATCTACAGCTTTACTGTACCATATGTGGCTTACACACAACATATTATAATTATTGTGGTGGTTTAATTTTATTTTCTACAGCAGTTAAATTTTAGCAAAATATAGAGTTTCAAAAATCTAAAAAAAAAAAAGAAAAAGTTACATAAGAAACACCACCTTGCAAGTATTTTACAGGTTTTATATATGACTTTTAAGTAATTTATTCCATGCTGCATAGATGCTCTCATTTCTTCCTTATAAATACTAATTTTACCTTGTGGCATTATAAAAATATTAAAATAAAAATAGTTATAATATAGTAAGACTATATATAGTAGAATAGAATATATATAATAACAATATATATAGTAAGAAACTGGAGTAATGTTTGAGTGAATCAGACACAATTTGAAGGCAGCCACTTAAGGAAAAAATTTATATTTGATAGGCCAAAGAACCATAACCAATCATATGTAGGGTAAAAAAGGCAATTTTCTTGACAATTTCATAACTAATTTGATTTGAAGGCATGATAGTAGTGCTTTTACTCAGTTTTCTGTGATCCAAGGAAGAAAGCTCCTTCTCCTCCTCCCTCTTCACCCTCCCAGCAGCAGCTGTGGAAGGTCATTGATACATCAGGCACAGACTTTGTTGTAATCTTTGAGGGATAACTATCAAACTGTTATCATGAATGAAATTGAAGATCATTTATTCCCATACATTACCACACTAAATAGCAGGGATTGGAAGAGACAAAAGGAGATTTTAACATCATCTAGACAATTAATCAAGGTGATCACTAGCATGGTTTTAAACTTGCCCAAATTAAAAGCAAATAGCAAATATATCTTGTGTTGTTGTCTATAGCTTTAATTAAGCACTCAGCTCAGTCTTGAATTTTGTTATAGCTCCAAGTCCCTGAGCACTCTCTCATTCCTGGAGAAATCCACCTGGAAGTTTTGCTTACTGACATAATAGCTGACAAATAGCTTCTTCCATGGACTACAACCAATGCAGTCTATCCCTGTGAAACTCCTTTCAATTTCTCTTGACCTTTCACTAGAGGCTGGAAATTTCATCCTGTAATTATTCCTACCAGCATTTTCAAATGTGAGAAACCAAAAGGTATCTAGGACATGCTTCAATGAACATATGTGCCATCTAACTTTACCATTGAGGATTTCAAAGTAGAATAGGTGAGAACTTTATGCACAGAGCACTTCAAGGAGAGCTGAAATCAGTCTGTGGGTTTACAGAAAAAGAGAGGCCACTGGCAAGAACCACAGTTAGATTTCCAGCTCCTTTGATTTCAGGGGATTTAGGATTGTATAAAGCTTTGTATATCTGAGTCAAAATTCTCCTGAGCCCATCTAATGGTGAATATAGAGCTTTTCAATTATGTTGAATCAGATAAAGATTCTTTTGTCCTTTCAAAAAGTGTCACTGTATTTTCCCTGAAATGTAGAGTACACAGCATGGTGGTTGGTTTCATCTCTTTCTCTGATGCAGTGGACATTATGACACACAAGGTTTTTGGCACAAGAAGGAATCAAACGCTTTAAGCAGTACAAATTGAATCAACAGGATACATATTAATTACACAGTAAGAAGTTATTGCTTCATTTACAGTTCATGATCATGAATGTATTTTACAATTTGTACTTACTTGCAATCCAAACTACAACTGCATGATACTGCTCTGTATTCACCATTTTTAAACAAACCTATATGCATAGAGAGCAGTATCTCTACCTTTGTCAGCATTATGGTTTCATAGTCTGGGGGTTATATACAATTATTCCAACATCATTTTAATTTTTCTCTTTTGACATTTTCATCTCTTCACAGCACCTTCTAGTTTTAAATTGTGCTCACTAAACCTAGAACTGGAAATTAAAATATGTAGGAAAGTCTTGGGATGATGATCTGGTACCTACAATTGCAACATACACTCATTTTCATATATTCTTCACACTGTAATACTAGATCTTATTGTCTGAACTGCTATTTCATATGTAGTTGTAAACAAAAACAGAGTGGCAAAAAACCCAGAAAACTTTCTCAGTGTCAGCTTCAAAGTCTACCCCTTCATGTACAGTTTTTTGAACCATGGGGACGTGACATATAATAATCTCATACTTGAATTTTAAGAGTTTTTAATTTATCATCCATTGTTGTTTTGCTTTTAGCAGGTGAGAGCATGGGAAAAACCTGCAAATCTCTGTGAAGCACATGGCTGTAGAGGCATACAGGTTTTGGCTGGGCTAGCTGGCCTGGTGCTATGTCTTGGATAATTCAGGGATGTTTTAGCTATTGCTGAGTAGTTCTTGGACAGCATCAAGGCCCTTCCTCTTTCTCACATTGTCCCACCTGTCAGACTGGGATGCACAAGGAGTTGGGAGGCAACAGAATCTGGACAGCTGACCCCAAGTGACCCAAGGGATATCCCACACCATGTGGTGTCATGCTCAGCATGTAACTTAGGGTGGAGGAGGAGGAAGAGTGGACCTTGGAGTTACTGTGTTTGTCTTCACAACTAACCATTGCAGCCTGCTAATGGGAATTAGCTAATAAATTCCTGATTTTGCTTTAATGATACCTGCAGCTTTTGCTTTATCTCAACCCATGAGATGGTTAAAACCATCTTCTACCCTTCTTATTTTCACCCCCATGCCCATGTGGGAAAGTGAGTAAGCAGCTAGGTGGGGCTGAGATGCCCACTGGTTTTAAAACACAAGGGAGAATCTTGAAAGCCTTGTTTTTAACAAAAGGAAATAAAAGTAAATTTTAATCTGAGAGAAGAAAAAATGTATAGTCCCAAAAAAGCATGACTTTAAAAATCCAGAATACTTCCACATGCTTAAATGGTTTTCATGCTTTTATTCTTACAGCTTCATGAAAATTAGTTCTATGAAACTTGGTATTTGCTATGAACCATAGAATACAGCCTTTGAACTAAGTTTATTATTAAACTTCCAGAAATCCTATTTATTCAAATGATTTTACAAGCATAAATGCCTTCAAGTATTTGATTCTATCCTTACTATGCACATGGGCATTTGGGAACTCAGCTTTTAAAGCTTCACATGGAAAGACTTCAACATAGCCAACATAATTTTCCCCATCCCAAGAGAGATTTAATGGCATTTTTGCCTCTAAGTAGATCTCATGAGCAACAATGCAATCAAAATATTTGATTTAAACAGCAAACACCATGTCTCTGATTAATAAGCACCGAATTACACTGACAAGGTCAAAACAAACTAAAACCTACATAATTTGTTGAAACTATTACTGTTAGATACTACAGCCTGAAATTTCATGAGATGCCACATGAGAAGTTTCAGTTTCATTGGTTGAGTGGACCTGATCCAAGTCAGCAGGGGAGAAATTCATCTCACCTAACCACAGGCATCTTGCCTCTAGATGTTGAATATAACTGAGTTATTCTCCTTAGGCTGCCATTCTGCTCCCCAGAAAGAAACAGTCACCACAGCCTCTGATTCACCTATTTTGGATGTCTTTTTCAGAATGAGATTAAATCCTCATTCTTTTTCATAGTACATAAAGGGGATATAGACAGCCAACAAAGATATATTTGTAAGCAGCAGACAACTTTTACTCACATAATTCCTAAATATTTGCACTGCATACAGTTTTAGCTTTGGTACTATTAAACTCTCTTTCAGTTAACTTTTAGACATGACCAAAACAGATATGATTATGTGACATAAGTACCATATGGCAAAACAGTTCACCAAAGAATGAGCATAAGGAAAATGGAAACATTTTAGGAGAGGCAGCTATAACCAATCCTTGTTGGCCAGGGACTCTGGGGCAGCAGGAGATGTGAGTGTCAGGGTTATGAACAGTAGGGGAGAAAATTGCTTAAAAGGAAAGAGAGAGAACCAAGAAAAGAAATTACTATGTCTTTACCCTCATCCCACAGAAAGGGGCAAGGCTTTCTTATTTCCTAGTTAATTTCTATTTAGATTGGAATCTAGCAAATGGAATAACAATTTGTCATGAATTTTATAAATAGGTAGAGTACAAACTGTCTTGTTTAAGTCCAGAAATGTTCTCTCACTTTCTCTTGTTAGAGTGACAAAATTACTGACAAAAAGGTGACAAAATAAATGTACACAGTCTAGTTAGGGTGAAGACTGTGTTAGGCATCTTTTTCCTCCTGCACAGTAAATTTGTTTTCTTTCTAAGAAAGATTCACTTGACTCATTAGTATAAATGCACAGGTTAGTGCCAGGCATGTTCTGTGTCACTGCAAAGCTCTTCCAGAGAGTCCAGAAAGGCAACATTCAAGAGAGCCATTAAGCTGCCTCCTCTACACAAGAGAGTGGGTGGCCTTCTGAATAGTGAAATGAAAATCTTTTATTTCTAATGTCAACTTAGTGAGTTAAATGTTTCATTTACTGCAAGAAATTCAATGCAGTGTAATTCTATGAGATGCTATGAAGTAAAACCTAATCTTTTTTAAAGATGTAAGCATTTTCATTGAGAACTGGGGACTTGAAGTGGGTTAAATATGAAAAATGAACTGACATCAGCAAGTGCTTTTATTCATATGAAACTAGTGTTAAGCTTCACTTAATCATAATATTAAAAGAGTTCATGTCATAGTAGGACACTTCTACTTTTTGTGAACATAATGAAGTGTTCTTATCTTTGAAGTACATCAAAGTTTTGTGATTGAGAATAGACATTTTTTCAGCACTTTTCTCTACTACGGTGACATAGAAATTTGAGGCAGAATATAACATTATCCTGTGTGGATGTTCAGGCTGAATTGACAGATTGATAATTAGTGAAGATGGAACAAACCTTCATGTTCAAAATCCCACATCAATAAGCAAAAATGTTTGATATATCATCTGGTTACATTATGAGCTAAAGAATGGTTTCAGTTTAAGGGGCTCCCCTGAATGCTCAGTCAGTTTGCCCTTAAGATACATGAGAGAATTTTCTCAGAACTGATGGATGTGAAATATTCATAGTGGGGCAAAAGCAAAACCATAATAACCTTTGCCCTCATTTGGATTACTTTCTGCTTCTTTGCCCAGTGACATCTGCAATCATGAAATGAACCATTATTTCTCTCCCTGGATCCAGTTCCTGAAAGCAGAGTTCCAGCTCTCTACCAGTATAATTTTCATTAAACTGTCACCTTTTGGGCAGGCTGATCCTGAGGAAACCAACAGGTCTTTGGATCAACTTCTCCTAGGATCTTCAGCCCAGTCCATGGACCCAGAGCTCTCCTCAGCCTGACCCATCCCATCACTGTCACTTCTGGAGGAAGAGGGAGCAGCCAGGAGGTATCACCCTGCAATTGTTCCTGCTGGGCCAACCCCAGCACTGAGACATCCCTCCTCACACCCAGCTGCTCCTTTGCCCTCATCCTGGGCTGCCCTAGCTGAGGAGATACACTTTCCTTCTTCATTGCCAAGTGGCACCCTCATGCTCCCTCATGGAGGGGTACCAGAGACTGAGGATGACCTCAGGATCCTTTTGGGGTCATTTTCTGGCACAGTCCTCCAGTGTCAGTGCTGCCTTGTGTGAGCAGTGACCTGGCTGTGCCACCACCCAAGCCATGTCTGCTGCCCAGACACCTCCTGAATGTGGCAGCTCTCCTCCACCTGAGGATTATAACCCAGGAATGTAATTGCTCAACAGCCACACCAAATGTGATGATCTCTGGTTTTTTTCCCATGTCCTCACCCAACCACTGCAGCCCTGAGATCTGCAGCTGAGTGCAGCCCCATAAGATGCAGCCCTGACCTGCCCAGACCCCATAGCCCTGGCTGTGCCCTTGCCCCTGCCCCAGCAAAACAAGCCTTGCCTGAACCAGTGCACCCAAAGGAGCACAGTAACGTGGCTGATGGATTTAGGAGAGGGGAAGAAACCCTGCTGCCCACTACTTGCATAACTGCTCACTTCCCTGATCCCAGGAGATAAGGTTTCCTTCAGGCACGTCTCTGTGCCTTGACACATCCTAAGTCAGTGCTCTTGAGAAGTAACTCAACAACAGTCCAGCACTGAGGCTGATCTGTTCCTACCTCTTCTCCTGGACCCCATAGATTTTATCAAAAAGAAGTATGGGGATCTTAGCCTGGGAGAAGATTACAGACATGTCAGTGAGGGACCAGGACGCCTTGCCTGTCCCCCCAGAGTTCCCTGAATGTCTTCAGAGGCTTGGCCAAGTTAACCAAGCTGAAGCTCTGATGACATTACAATTTGCTTCAAATCTGGCAAGAGAACGAGCAAAAACCTGCTTTCTGCCCCAAACATGGACACTGCAAACAGCCTGGTGTTCTACTTGGTCTCCCCAAAGCTCCATCCACCTTCCAGCACTTACTGATTTCAGCACAGAGCAGACAGCCTTGCAGGGAAATACAATGACCCAGTGACTGTGGACCTGTTTTCTTAGAAAGCTCATCTCTCTCAAGAAGCACTCATGGCCCCACAGACTCCTTACCATGTCCTGCCTCATGATTCCTGCTGCTAGGACCTCACAGACAGCACCACCTTGTTCACAGGCAGAAATTGGAAGGTGCTCATGGGGAGTAACACCAAACTCAGCACCTGGGAGCTGTGAGGACACACCTTGCTGGCAGCAGAATTTGTTGGCAGGGCCTTGAGGGCAGCACCAGGATGAACTGTCCCTGCCAAGTCTTCCAGGGCTCCCCTACCTTGCCCACAGCCCCTGACCTCAGCTCAGCTCAGGGCAGAATTATTCAAGCAGTTTTAATTAGCTGATATGGTCAGTAGACAAAACAAACACATAGAATAAGCAGAAATGCCTGGAATTTTAATGTTAATTTCAAGGATTTTATTTAATACATATTTTCTTCTAAACTCCTTTCATGCTATAAAATACTACTCACTGCTATAATAATATGCTGCAAACAATGATATTAAAGCTTTTTACAAAAGCGTTTCTTGCAATATTCTCAGTGCAAGGTAATAGCTAATAAAAAAAAAAATCGTAATATGCCATAATAGAAAATACTGGCAATAAAGTAGAAACCACAGAGAATGTCACTCTTTATTGAATTTCCCCCTTCAATACAAATTTTAAGCTGTTTTTGCAAGATTGAATATCTTAATGTCTTCCATCTATAGAGCTTTGAATTGTTTGCAGTTGAGGCTGTCTTAAAGCAGTTAGTGTGAAGTGCCTACTTCATCACTACTAAACCCAGCACACAAGCTGCTCTCAACTTTATGAGATCCTTTTTTTTTTCCTGCAATATTTGGGGTGGAGGAAGGAGAGAGAGGAAGCTAGAGGCATGTTCAACAGAGGTCTTGCATAGTTGGCAAAGAAATGTGTAATGATCTGGACTGTGCTTCTCAATATTTTCATCCTGGGCCAGTTCAGAGCATCATGTAGAGAAAGCTACAGGGAGATATTGTAGGAATTGCCTGCAGGAACTTTAGGAGTCACAGTCTCTTGTACAGGACATGACTGTCTTATTTTTCTGAATAAGACAGAAGAAGTGGGGTGAATCCTGTCCTTATCCATTCAGGTGGATCCAGTTTTCAATAGTGCACTCTCTTCAGGAAATTTCCTAGTTCTAGTTCCTGAAGAAAAAACAGTGTTGTGCAAGTCACAGCACCAGAACAACTGAAATAGGATTATAGAAATTATAGAAATATAGGATTATAGAAATAGGAGTATAGAAAAGGGGTCTAATAAAGTTCAGGTAAGTGCAAAGCTTGAAACTCACTTTGTGCTCTGCAGAAACATTGTACTAACTTAGGGAAGGGCAAGAATAAGTAAGAGAAAAACTGGCTTAATGGTTTCAGGAGATTGTACCAAATTCTCATGAATTTCAAGATTTCATCTAATTCCAAGGCACCTCTGCTGTGTATTGTCACAGGTTAAGCACATGCTTTCCCAACAGGGCTGAGCATCCCAGCAGGCAGAAATGCTGCAGTGAGCAGGACCATGAAGGAAGGTGAATGTTACCTGAGACACATGTTTTTGTGAGATGAAGAGGCAGTATTTAAAGAAAGGCCACTCTTCAGTTTTCCTGTTTCCTGACACAGTTGTTTTACTAGCTGGGCAGACTTTTTAAGGTAACTGCTGTTAGGTACTTGGTCTTATTTCTCAGGTTACCATAAATCACAGCAACTTCCCTCCTTTTAAGTTAATAATTGTGTGAACTGCTATCACATTATCACAGACTGAAAATTTTTCTATTGTGGCAGAACTTCCTATAAAAATTGTCTCATCTTCTAAACAACAAATTTAATGCAACAAGTTCTATTGCATGTCCTAAAAGGAAAAAAATGCAGTGACAAGCTGTATGCCAGCACTCAGGGCAAGTACAAGCTGAGGTACAGCATATTCAGGTTTCTTTAACATTCAAAGAAGGGAAATATTCCACTTTATTTTTTATGCAGGAACTTAGTTAAGTGAGCCACCTCAGAGCTGTCCAAAACCAAATAATCCAGGGATTTGCACTCTCTGCATCTGTTTCAGTTAAAACACATGTAGAGTTTTGCTGCCATGACAACAAACATGTCCATCCTGATTTCACTCTTGAGAGCATGGAGAATGAAAAAGCATTAAGTTACTATAGCTGTAGGATGACAAGTGTCATAGAGAGGGTGAAAAATTTATCCATTGTCTAGAATTATAGATTTATTCTCAAGAAGAATGTACATTTATTTCAGAAATTCTTCAGAAGCAGTTGAAGTTAGTGCCTTAAAAGTATATTAAATTCCAAGCAATGTGAGGGAAAAAAAAATAGAACTATCTTTTTCATAGATTGTTTTGATATATTTTTACTCACTAGGGTGATTTGAGGGATTTTGATAGGAACAAATGGAAGACTGACAAATTTTCTCTTCACTTTTCACAGAAAAACTGAAATACAGCTGGAAAACATTAATACAAATTTGAAACAATAGTTTAAGGTGTTCCATTTGTAGATTAATTTATCTGAGCTTCAATGTTCATGTCAGCTGCTTATTCTGTAAATGGAAGTCAAAGTACAAGAGGGAATAAAAACAGAGGTGAGAAAGAAATTTGCTTTTATTTGAAAGAAATAGCTTTTGTCTTTGTCTTGAAAGATGCTGTCTATACTGAAAGATTTTCTTAAGATCTTTATTATTATTTGATATGTTTTCTTTCTGAAAGTTTAACTTCTGATAGTTAAAACACTGGATATATGAGCAGTATTTTGGGAAGCGTTTCCTCTGTGGTATGGAATTTCATTTATCCAATCAACTTCTCAAATTCTACTTTTTGCAGAAGATGTAGAAGCCCCACAATGGGATGTTGGCTCAGTTGTAACCTAGTGAAAAACTACAGCCTACTGGATAAACACCTGAGGTTTTCTAAACACTTTGATGGCACATCAGGTGTTGCTTAGAATTCCTGAGAAGTCTAAGCCAGCTGAGCACTGTATTGGCCTAGATAAATGCTACATAGCTTGAGAAAGCTACTGGGAGCCAGACAATTAAATATAATTAGAATTGTGGATTATTCCTATATAGTAGGTTAGGACATACACATTGAAAAAGCAAAATATTTCCCAAATGCAGCACAACTACCTACTAGCAAGACAGCCTGAAACTTCAGTCACTGAGAAACAAGACAGTGCTACTCTTTGATAAATAAACAGAGATTTAAAAAGATAGCTCACAACTTTTTTTGTTGTGTACTGCTGGCTGATCCTTTCTCACTGCTGTGTTTCTTGTATTCTTGGCAAAAGAGAGATTCCTTGTTAAGATTTTATGTTTTGCAGTGTCACAGAGTGATGAATTACTTGACTTGTCCTTAAAAATAGCTCCCCTTCAGAGCTTGCTCTTGGAGAATATAATTGTGATTGTCTGCAAAGAAAGTCGGGATTTCAGTAAAAAATTTGGCAGCTACTAACAGTCCATTGAAAGCCAGGAGCATCTGTAGTGGCAGATTCTATAGTTTTTCCCCTCTTGTGGCATTCATTCTCTGTTGGCAGCTACTCCAGATCTGCCTCTAGATTAGCCCAGTCCTCACCCAGCCACTCTTCCATTTCCCTGCAGTGCTTTGGTGGACAGAATCTGAAGGGCTAAAGTGACAACAAGACACATTATGGGTCAAAATAAAGGCAATTTAAGAGGAAAATCTAAAACATCTTATCACATGAAAAAAGTTAACTCCATCCCAAGGAGACAGTTTCAGTGTTTAGGAAAGCTACTTTGAGCTTTAGGGGTAAAGTCAGGACTGGGTAGATTCCCCAAGACTATAGGGAATGGAAGAGTTTTCTTAGAAACACAGAACAAAATGTGTGGGAAGTGAGATTGGGAGGTGGCCCAACGTGCTGTGCCAGCCAGGGCTTCCCTGTTTTGAGGTTTGGTCCCCAGTGTCTGCTCCTGTCAGATCCTCTTTAGGCATGAACTAGTAAATGTAAAGGATAAAAAATGTCCATGTGGTTCCCAGAAGAGATACTTGATCCCAAGTATTTTGTATATTTAAAAAAAAATTTTGTTTCATTTTGTTGGGTTTTTTTTTTGCCTTCCCAGCATAAAGATAACATTATATATGAGCCAGAAACCTCACAGTCAAAACTAGAATTTTCTTTCCAGATTTCACACTTGTGCATACACGGAGCCATAAATAACTTCAGAATATGACTGCTTGTCATTAAGAGATGCTGAGAAAGATTTGTGATGAAATGTCTTCTGTCCAAAAATATGGTATATGACTGCTTTGCTAATCCCTGACTGATCATCCCTAAACGAGTTTATTACATAGCACAAGTTTAATGTAGGGTGGAAGAAAGTAGAAAATTATTAAAAATTGCTTTAAAAAATTGAAAAATTATGTAAACAAAAGAAAAAATATCAGAACAGCTCTGGTCTTCTTTGGTCTTAGGGAAATTAGAATTTACAGAAAGATGAACATGAGCAGAATTTGACCTTGTGTTTGTAACGTATCATGGATGAAAATCTTCTGTTCCGTTAGTAAAATGTGTGATACCATTTTATTAGTTAAGCATTCATAACATAGTGCAAAAATAATAATATTGTCAGTGATACCTTATACGGATCAGTATTTCAAATAGTGTCCATTTGATTTTAATGTGCTCCTCCCCAAAAGTCCTGTTCCAAAGTGCAACTACAGCAACTTCAAAAATATAAGAAATAATGTCTTTAAACAAATTATGATAAAGCTTTTCTGCTAAGAAGAAATGGATTTGAATGGTTGGTTACTAGTTACTATCTTTGTATCACATTGAGAAAATAATAAATGATAAAAACCATTCTCAAATGAAGATGTGATTTGTCCAACAGTGTTGAAAAACAGGGCCAGCTTCTTTTCAGGAGCTTCTGTAGATACTGCTGTAGTTTTCTGAGAAGATAAAAAATTATGAGAATTATTTGTAATGTCACAGATAGAACAGTTTGCATGTCAGTGTAAGGAATCCCAACCCCAGAAACTGCTAGTTCCTTCAACATTTATGCAATCATACCATACAGTAAAGATATTGGTATTGTATCTCAGAACTTCTTGAAAAAGTTTCCTAAAATTCCCTTCTCACTGCTGCTTTAAAGGATTTGAATCCCTTTTCTCCTCATAAGGGACTGCTCATCCAAATTGTCCTGGTATTGGTCTGAGAATTAAATGAGGCAGAAGTACTTAGAAATTTCATTTCTAATTCTGATGCCCTAGCTTTCTTTCACAAATCCACTTTCTGTTTAGTACCACATGATTTTAATTTTCTCGTTGTTGTATAATTTCACAAGCCAAAATATACCATATGTCAGCTTGTTTCTGAATTAAAGCCAGTAGAGAAAACTCTTAATTGTACTTTTCTCCATCTTTAAATTCAACCTAATTCTCCTAAGGTCATACTTTGATCAGCTACAAATCATGAAAAAAAAGTACTAATATGGCTACAGAATGATTAAAAACCATCTTTCTTTACCATCATGTTTCCAAAATGTTTCTTAGCCAATGAACCCATGGGTTACAGCACTTCTAGAGTAATAAAAATACCTGCAAAATACTTATCAGAAGAAAAAGAAATCTACAGAATGAAGTCATATTTTAATTCATGCATGAATTAATAAAATCAAAAACCATTCCTACTGCTGCTCAACATGACACATGCATAGGATCATATCTGGTCAAAATCATAATTCCCTGTGATTTCAATCCTAACAAACTGACCATAAAATCATTTTCATTTCAGATTATATTGACAGGAATGTAATTCTATTAGGGGTATTTAGGTTTACCTGGTCTTTTAAACAGCCGTTGGTTACTGATAACTTTATGTCATAGTAGGAATTCAGAAATTTAAGTTGAAAATGTCCTGGACCATCTAATGCCTCCTGTAGTTGGAACATTTAAATATGAGGATACAGGGTACCATTTCTAGATCAACACTCTGCTTAACATGTTTGTTTTTCACCCATTCAGAAAGACTTTAGTGAGAGCCCTGAGTTAAAAATGCCAAAGCAGCAAGATTTGCAAGGAATTGTATGGGAGAATAGTTTATCCAAATACCTTCCAACGCTAGGGACTATGCATGCCTATAGTCCTGGTGGAGTAATATGTTTCTATCTACCTACCAAGAGATTTTTTTTTGGCATGTTTAATAATAATAGGTACCTAGAGAGAAGTTGGAATTTCTAAATTTTGGTTATGCTTCAAGTCATATTACTTACTTAGGTTTTTTTTGCTAAAGGTTGGCAGATTTGTTTTAAAATGTTAAAACAAAGCCTGTAAAATTTTGTTCTTTCAAATGTAGAGTCCAGAAGACATTTGCAGTGGAGTCTGAATATGTTTTGATAGGCTCCCATAGCAGCTTCAGTACTTTTAAACCTCCACATTTCATATTCTTTGCACAAATCAAAGTCCAGACTAAGACTTTAGATAATACAATTTAGTTTCTGGAACTGTACTAACTGTGTAAGGATTTAGTTTTCTCCGTGGCAAATAGAATAGTGGATCCCAACAATCTTTTCCCCTCGTTTTTCATATTCTCACATTTCTAGAAAACAAAGGATGCTTTCAATCTTGGCAAAATATGAATCCATCTTTCAAAAAAAGTAGGCACATATTAACCTAGGGACAAGAGAAAGGCAGTAGCATTCCTCTCAAAGCCACCATACAACACTTATTTGTCCAGAAGGAATGAAATAAAATAATAAAAAGCATTTATTAACATCAAAAGAAGTAAGTTTTGAGGTGATAGTGAAATCTTGTTGCAGATGCAAGCCTGATGCTAATGAATCCATTTGTAAATGTGCAGTTCAAAGTAATGCAGAAGTAAAACTAAATGCTACAGACCCATTACCTTTACAACAATAGAAATGGGTGTAGAAAAGATGGAAGAGAGCTCAGCTGGAGATAATAAAATACTCAACCCACGTGTGGTTAAAACTTTTTGAGCTTTCAAAGGACTCAACAATAAAGGCTCCCCACTGGGATCCCTGGGATGCAATTGATATTTCCAAGAGAAAGGAGCACTAAATATTCAGTACAGATCCTGAGTGTCTGTGCCTGTGTTGACATATAGTTGTCCAGACTAAGCCTGCTTCATCACAAACTGGAGAAATTTTAAATTCTGAATTCAACTGCAAAACTAAAATTATATTGTCTATGACACAGTATTTCACATCTTTTTCACTCTTTTTACCCTTCTTACCCTTTTTGCCTGTTCTTCCAGTTTCTTTTGAAACCTCCAGAATTCTGTGGTGGAAGGCATTAGATTAATTATACATTAGTTTTGGCTGGATGTATGTAAAATCCTCTAATGGAACTGCTTCATTTGCAATAGTTTTAAATAAAAAAACAATAATTCAGTTTCAACCCAGGTGACACACTTAACATGCCATCTCTGCTTCACCATTTCACAGCCTTACAAAGCACTTTTCATGCACAGTTACTGTGCTTGTCCTCCTTGGATTACCATGATACTGACAGTGCTAAGGGGGGAAGTGTAAGGAGTGCATATATATAGGAGGATGACTTTTTTTTCTATTTAAAGGATAAAGAGGCAAAGACAAGGAATTTGAAAAAAAAATGGTTATGGACTAGATATAACAGAAGGAAGCAGAAGAAAAGAAGAGAAATGGTGGCAAAGAGAAAAAAAAGAAAAAGAAACTTTCTGTCCTCTCATCACGCATGAGGCATAATAAGCTACAAATGAGAGGAGTGGAAATAGTTGTTTTAAGAAAACATTTAAAATCACTGTGGAAAAATAAAACTTGCAAAAATTTTAGCCTTCTCTGTTAGGATATCTCAGACTTATGACCTTGTGACAAGCTGAAGTTGGCTTGATCTGGTTATAAATGAAACAAAGGTCCAGTGGGGCCTTTTTGTATTCAGAGAGGATATAATACATTTTGCTTTATATTAGTTTGCACTGCTGTGCTGGCTGTGCATTTCAAAATTAGATTTGATGAAAGAAAACATGATAGCATTTCAAGAAGGGAATCTAAAGTGAAAAGAAAACAGAACAATAGCTAAATTTAGTTATATAGTGTTTACTTGAAAAGTCTTTGAGTCTCTTAAGTGTCATCTTGTACATAGTATGGAAAACATTTCTTATTTTCTGCATCATATGGTTTCCTCTAATATTTTCTGTTGACTCTAGAGAGATGTAGGCAAACCTGTGCTCTGACTCAATGGCACTAAATCATGCATAGAGATCTAGCAGGTGCCAAAGGCAGGTAAAAAGTATCAAGCTGACCAAAACAATGCAGGTTAGTGCCTCTTTCAGTGCAGAAGGGAAAAGCTGAGGCTGGAAGAGACTTCAGAATATCCTCAGCCCAATCCCTTGCCAAAAGTAGGGGCAGTTGTGTGGTCAGAACAGGCTGCTCAGAGCTTTGTCTATTTGAGCCTTTCTGCTCAACCCCAGTGGATCTTCAGCTTTTCTGACACCACTTCTATATGCCTGGGAAATATTTATAGATTCCTTCTGTGCAGTCTGTTCCTGCTCCAGCCCATGTGCTGCCCTTCTGCATCAAGGCTCTAGCTATCCCAGCCAAGCTAGTCTCCTGATATGGCTTGAGAAAAGGTGATTAAAATTAATTTCCTTATAGTATTTCTAAAAAATAGGCTTTTGACAGTAGAGAAAAGGGGTAAAATGCAAGAAAACACAAAATCAAATTAATAAATCAGCAAAGAACAATCCAGGAGAATAAATGTTCTTACTGAATGAAATTATCTTTTTTCCTATTTAATGCCAATACAAAGTACATTTTGATCACTGAGTAGCCTGCTTTCATGGGATTCAAACCTGATAAAATCACCCATTCTTCTGCATGGTTTAATTTTAGATCTTCAGTGAGATCCTTGGTCATCTCAGTAACATTACCCAAGTCCACATTACTATAAATAAAATGAGGCCCATGTTGCCCCAAATTAATCCATCTGAAGCACAAATTAGGATGCTCTGTCAATAAAGAGCACAAAGTAGGACAGATAACTAGGTCAAGCTATAAATATCACACTTTTCTTCCCAAGCACAAAGACAGACCATCCTTGCAGTAGGACAATGCTGTCCTTGAAGCCCTACTGTATTTCCCAAGCTCCTCAGCCTTTGAGGGATGATATCTATCTGAATGTCACCAATCATTTTCGTGAAAAAGCCAAAATCTGTTTTCCTGAAATGCAGAGTCTGCACTCTGTTTCTCTTCTTCCTCACAAACCTCAGAACCATAAACTTTGTTTAATATGGACAAGGCTGCTGGACAAAGTACCCCAGATGTGGACTCACTAGGGCTGAGTAGAGGGGCAGGGTCACCTCAAATTTATTAAAATTAATTATTTGAATTAATATATCAAAATTAGTTTGCTATATTTTTCAGCCAGTGTGAGTTACCCATTGTACAGTTTCAAACGGGTTACTTATCAACCCTCTCTGTAAGGAAAGCAATAAAATATTCTGCAGTTCAGAGAATGAGTAACAAAGGGAAATCCTGAATTTTAGACAGCTGCTTGTGCCTATATGTCCTTCAGGCTGCTCAAAAATCATCAAAACAAACAAAAATTCTGTCTTAGATTTTAATTATAGATAATTTAGATGACCAATACAGGCTATCTACTCAGATCTAGTCAGATAAAGGAAAGAATAGGATTCTCATAGAGCCTTCTCTTGCCCAGCCTGAACAATCTCAAATGCTTTCAATCTCTCCTTATATGAAAAAACAAAAATTAGAAACGACAAACTAAGGTACATAATGAATTTAATTGCCTTACTGCATATTGTGACATGAATGGTTGGACTTGTTGCAATTCTGGAGTTATAACTGTAGTTATAATTAATTCAACTTTGATCCTGGAAGCACCCGTTGAGAAGTTGAATATTTTTTGTTAGATATCTTGATTCTATGTCTTTTATAGACTCACCTTTCACCAACCACATGAAATTAAACAAGAGACAGTATCGATTCTGCATCTGGGATGGGGCAGCCTTTGATGTATGGATGGACTGGGGAATGAGATTCTGGAAAGCAGTGCCACAGAAATGGACCTGGGGGTCCTGGTTGATGGCAAGTTCCACAGAGACAGCAGTGCCCTGGCAGCCAGGAGAGCCAACCCTGTCCTGGGGGCATCAGGCACAGCATGGCCAGCTGGGCAAGGGAGGGGATTGTCCTGCTCTGCTCCAAACTGGGGCCGCCGCACCTCGAGTGCTGGGGGCAGTTTTGGGTGCCACAAAATAAGTGAGATATTAAAGTACTGTAGAGTGTCCAAAGGAGGATCATGAAGCTGTGAAGGGTATTGAGAGGAAACTTTATGAGGAGCAGCAGAGGTCACTTGGTGTGCTCAGCCTGGAGAAGATGAGACCAAAGGGAAACCTCATTGCAGTTACAGCTTCCTTGTGAGCAGAAGAGGAGGGGCAGGCACTGATCATCTCTGTGTGGTGACCAGTGACAGGACTGGAGGAAATGACCTGAAGTTCTGCCAGGGGAGGTTTAGATATTGGGGAAGGTTCTTCACCCAGAGGGTGGTTGGACACTGGAACAGGCTACCCAGGGAAGTGATCACAGCACCGAGCCTGACAGAATTCAAGAAGTGTTTGGACAATTGTTGGACAGTTTTGCTCTTGGGCATATGTTGGGACCCTTAGTGATGGCCCTGTGCAGGGCCAAGAGCTGGACCCTGATAATCCTTTTGGCTTCTTTCCAACTGTGTGATTCTGTGATTCCCTGTCTTATGGTAGAAATTAATTTTGTGTTACAGTGAATACGGAATACCCAATATTTTTAGCTGTAATTTCTGAAGTTTAAGATCTTGTAATACTGCCTTTAATTTCAAGTAATGAAAATTAGCATGTAAATCATAATATACATTTATTTTGTCCTACAAAAATATTTCTTAGATTTTCTGTCACATACACTTCTGTTATATTAAACTAATGTTATTTCACATTGTTTTACAAAATATTATTCTTGGTGATATCTGCAGAGGTGTTGACATGACCAAGGATTACTTCTTCTGCCTCTGGAAGACTCTGACCTGTTTGTACCTAAAATACTCAGGAGAGCTATTAATGTCTGACATTTTGGTGGGGTCTGGGTAATGAATAAATGCATCTATATTTGACCAAATAAGTTAACTATAAAAAAAAAGAAAAAGCTAAGTTTTCTTGGTTGGTACTGTATTTTCCTTATACTGTTTTGTTTCCAGTCTACTTGCACTTATGGTGTGATATTAATCTGACCACCCAGATACAGACAGCTTCTGTATAAGAAGAATGATTGTCCAGAAAAATAACTAGCAAAGTTTGCTGAAACATATTGCTTGTTTCTGGAGACAGAGAGTAAAGTTTTTCAACAAAATGGATAAATATAACTACCAAGAGAACACTAAAAAGGGAAAATGAATCCCTTTATATTCTCTTTGTTTTAGGGGATAAAAAAAAGAAAAATGAAAAAGAAAGATATAATTTGTTCAGCTGAAAATAAGTTACCACTATATAGAAAAATAATATACTTATTCTGCTTCTTTTTCCTCTATTTTTAATTTTTTTCTGTTTGC
The DNA here is from genome assembly GCF_023055355.1 of Agelaius tricolor. Taxonomy (NCBI): domain Eukaryota; kingdom Metazoa; phylum Chordata; class Aves; order Passeriformes; family Icteridae; genus Agelaius; species Agelaius tricolor. The sequence goes on along the minus strand of NW_027269267.1, from coordinate 21,658,273 downwards.
ACTATAATGTTCAGATCCAGCAGGTCATCATGTTCATAAGGATTCAATCTAGCTCTCTGTGCACCAGGGAATTTACTTGCATGTTCTTTGAACTGAGATTAATAGCTTAGCTAACCCTTTCTGGTCCTGCCATTTTGAAATGCTTTTAGGAATATGCAGTTGAACACATTTCCCTATAGAGGCCTCTTCTACCTTCTACTTCTTGATGACTTTCACTGTTATTTTTTTATAACTGAAAGGGTTTGGATCCTACTCAGTTCAGATTTTGCTGCAGTTGACCTCCATAATAGAAGAAGAAAGTGAGTGATTCTTTATTTCCAAATAAGACTGAATTGCTTCCTGGCTGAATGAACTTTTAATGGGAAAAAAAATTGAAAGTCTAAAGAAATAGAGACATATTTATAGGAATATAATATGTATTTAAACTATTTTGTGTTGACATTAGGTTTCTTGAACAGTACAAGTCCTCTAGAAGGAAATACTCCCTTGTAGAGCTCACCACTTTAACAGAAGGCTGCTGCAATGCCACTCCAAGCACCTGAGTGCTGAGTGAGCCTTGGGTGTACATGCATAGTGCATGGGTAGGATGGGAGGAGCCAGTTACTTGAGGAAATGCAGCAATTCTCTGCTTGATGTGAGAAGTCTTCACACCTACATTGGGACTGAGGCTTTTTGCTTCTTGATGAACTAATATGTAATTATGATGTCTTGTGGGGCTGCTTGGAAGAAATATCTTCTGAAATATCTTTTAAATTGGGAGATAACTTCATGTGTTCTCTCTGGCACATGAGCATATCAAGAGAATCTCAGAAAATCATAGGCTGCACTTAACTCTGTGTCATAGAAGACAAAGGCAGTTTTACGGTTGATCTCAGTAGCAAGAGAGAGAAGGAAATGTCAAATGTAGTTTTGAATCACCACTCCCTCCTTTTATATGGGCCAATCAAAATAAGAACAGAAATTTGCACAATTCTGAGCATAGACACATTATATAGGAAGCCCACTTCATCCTGCTGCAAACCCAGCTGTAAGGTATCAGTTCCCCAAGCAGCAGATGTTTCCAAAAATAACAAGTCTGGCACATCTCTAGGTGTGATCCACAGGCTCCAAATATCAACGACTGTGCTTGCCATCTTACAATGTACCATTGAATATTTTGAACTAAATACAAAGCTTGGACTTTGGGGTGCATAATGCTGGAAGAAAGAGCTACATTTTGAAATCTCATCTGTAATCAGATGTCATTAAGGAGAGATAAATCTGCATCCTAGGGGAACAGTGAGACACAGCACAGAACAGCCATGGAAATGCCAGTGCCTTATGCAGTACATTTCCACATAATATAGTTCATGCAGGGACAAATTCCAAGGCTTAGTGCTTTGAGATGAAAATAAAATAAAATTAGGAAGGCTTCTTATGCTTGCTGCCAGATATGAAGGGGGGAGATGAGATTTCTCTCACTGCCAGTGTGGGTCACTGAATGAGCAGTAATATTTACTACCAAGGCAAATGAGTGACAGTTATGATGGACAGTTATGATTTTTTTAATGAGTTCATGTTATTTAGCATTTCACCTTTTGCCGTAGGCACATTTTTTCTCATATTATAGGAACAGATAACTATTCTTTTTTAAAGTGTCGCTGCTTACAGGTTTTTTTTTCCTCAAGTCCAGAAAATATCAGGGGTCTGCTGCACTACAATAACCTGCTATAGTTTTCAATCTGTACTTCAAAATATGTATTTCATAATAACACCTGCTGCTTCTTCAGCTGAAAGAAACTGGTATGGCCTTTTCATTACAACAGAGAAAAGGGAAAATACACAAATAAAAAAAGATCTCTTCACATTCACTCTTGCATATGTAGCAAATATACAGTTTATCAAGTAATTACAGATTTGCTCCCCAAACTGTTAAGAAACACTCCTGGACCTGGGAATGCAGTGAAGAAAGTCAAAAATGGTCACAATTATGGAGAAAGGCTTGTGCCAAGAAAAGGCACTCAGGGTAATCAAATTGGTCAAATATTGAAGCAGTTAGTGTGCAATGGAGATTGCACTTACCTCTGTTGTTTGCACTCAGTATCTTTGGAGCAGTTTTTCCTCTTCTGCTGGGATAAAAATGTCTTTTGGCCAAAAGGTTTCACAGATTGAAATCAAGCAATACCATATTTTAATGCTCAGAAAATGACTTGGGTGTAAGAGGGTTAGAGATTCTCAGAGTGCCCTGAGCAGCTCTGCTGAAATCTCCAGATACTCATGGAAACTGATGAAGGAGCCCATATCCAAGTGTGGAGAACAGGACAGACATAAGTGACTAAGTAGCACAAAGAAAGTATGAACTTTCAAGAAAAATACCCAAATCCCAATAGACTCAGAGTGTTGTTATAGAGCTGGGGAGACAAGCTAAATGCAGAATGGAATTATGGTAGTCAGACTCTACAGAGGCCAGAAAAATATGACCATCCCTTCCCCAATCCACCCACCTTCAAAATCCACAAGAAAAAAACCCATACCTTATTCCAGGGTCAATTTTGTTATATAAGTTCAGAGACCACTGACTGCAAAGCTCAGGGGAAAAAAAAAGTAATCTCTTGCTTTCAAGGTATCTGGAAAGTCATGTAATAGAGGGAGAAGGTCTGTGCAACATAACACATTTATTATGTGTTTCAAGGATACAATGTGCCTGGCTACAACATCCTGAGATGCTAGGGGTAGCATGGGTCAGTCATTCAGCAGGATAGTGCTTGAGTCTAATTCCTGCCAAAGACAATACAGCTAGCTAATGTCCAGATCCCTACTGCCAGTGGAATAACATATTGCTGCAGTTGAACAGGAATGTTTTGCAACAGAACTTGAGAAGTTATGTGCAAAAGTCCATCTGGTACACTTGAGGGAAAGAAAGAAATCTTTCAAACACAATGTGACCATAGGCCACAAGAGAGAGGTTTTTGAGAGCTGCTGCTACTTGCCCCCAAATGGCTTCAGCATATGCTTTGCTACTCCATTGCCAGCAATTCGTTGTGTGTCAGAAAAATGAGTCTAGAATTCCCAACACTGACTTTTTACTTAGAGTTGCCTGAGAGCATGGAAATACAACATCTGAGTGAGAGCTGGGTAGACAGAGAGCAAAGACATAAGAAGCATAAACCAGAGCCATTATATGTGGCTGCAGGCTTGTGTTTGGACTTTCAAAACTGTGCTGCTGCATCATCAAAAAGTCAGCAAACAAATAAAATTCCACAGAATCATGTTTATTAGTTTCATTTCTATGCTGCTTGGAAAAAATTAATAGTTATGTTTTACAGGAATGGGAGGCTTTTCTACTACTTCTGAATGATAACACAGGACAACAGAACACTTCAGCACACCAAGAAAAATGTTAAAAATGTTATCCTGTCTTTTCACATGGTCTGCTATTGCCGACTCGATAGTTTTTCTGACTGTGATAAGAAATTTCAATATGGGACGAGAATATGGGACACTTAAGGCAATGGTAAAGACGTTGTCTTTGTGATAAAAACATAAAATGGAATGAAGGAATTTATGCTATTTCATGTAGTAGGGTGGTTACTTGCTGGCTTGTTTTCCTTTACTTTCTCTTCAGGGATATTTATTCCTACTTCATTTTAACCTAGCTTTTTTGAACATGTAAACAGGATAGGGGTTATACTGAAATAATGGTGTTTGTTCTATCCTCTCCTCCCTCCTCTACAAATTGGACTTACAGAGCCTGCACTTGCAAGTTAATTTTATGCTGAAACAAAGAATTCTTGAAACCCTAACTCAAGAAGAGAATTCTTTGTTTCTGGCTGAGACATGATGATTCAGGAAATTTTCATGTGTTCTGCCTGTTGAATGTTGCCCTTGCAAGTAAATACTATCCTAAGCATAGAACATCTGTCCCCTGAGGAAGTTAATATCAACACTAGGGAATATTTAATCCTGAAGATGCATGTCTAGTGCATGACATGAAAGAATACAAAAACTTGCTCAGTAGATGTTCTGGCAGTGAATCAAGCATCTACCTACTGAGAACATTGTGAACACTTCTGCACTATCAGTATAAGTGATTTATATTCAGTATTCCTTACAGCTGAGGAACGAGCTGACATTGCATGCAAGTTTCTTCAAAATCCTTTCAGCAGGATGGAATTATGTCAAGACTTACCACAGGGCACCTCATACTACGTGAAACATAATGTGCTCTATAATATGCCTCATCACCAGCATTTTTAGAGGACACTGCATCTGTGTATCCTCCAGAGAGCAGGGCTCTGTGTTGCAGGTACAGCAGCTGGATTGATGAGGCCAGCAGGCAACCCCAGGGCTGAGCCATTCTTGGCCTTGAGCGCCAGCAGGCTGTGGAATCTCCTTCCTGTGAGGTATTCAAAGATAAGCTATACAGACAAAATGCCATCTGCCCTAGTACAATTGTTCCAGTTTCCATCAGAGGCTGGAGCAGAACAGCCCCTAGAGGTGCTCTTCCCTCCCCATTTCTATAATTAATTTTGCAATACAGATTGCTGTTCCCCTCTGTATGGTGAGGAAGAGAGAGAGCACCAGAACATCTGTACATACTAAAGGGCAACACTATCCCAGAAGAAAAATCTTCTGGCTCACTTTAAATACACGAAGGCTGAAAGTTGGAACAATGTTTTTAAGCATGAAAATGGTGGGATTCTGATATAGTTTTTCAGTGGAAGCAAATGAAGACAAAACAGTAACTACTGTATTGATGGGGCTTAAGAAGTTTGTGAAGCTTATCTCATATGGGGTCTTTGATGTAAAAGACTAATTTCAGTAATTCATGTCTCTGTGGTTGAGTGTATGTGTGCTGTGGGGATTAGTTACAGGAGAGTGTTGAGAAATTTGTAATTGTTTTGTAACCTTTGGTAAGACCCCAGTATCATGATTTATCTGTTCAATTCCTGATATTGATCCTGAAAATATCGTTTTGTATTTGCTGGTTAATTACGTGACATTAATAATTCATAAAAATCTTTGATACTTATTTGATCTAAATTGTGTGTTGAGCAGTTTTCTCTTGCAACAGTGGTCACCTGTCAATTTTCTTTACACAAAATTTTATCTCCAATATCTGATTTCAGTCAAAAAGCTTTTATTGCTTCTGACACTTTAAATCAGATTCAAAATCATGACAAGTGAAGAAAAATATATGAACGGTGAGCATATGGCAAGGGAAGCAAATCTTATTTAAAAGGAAGACTAGACAGATGGAAAGCCCTGTATTCAGCATCAAAATAAAAAATACAGTGATGCACTTTTACATCCATGCTGGCTAATGTTTGTTCACAAGATAAAGTACAGCTACCTATTAGGTGGCTTCTCAATCTCGCTTGCATTTTGCCTTCAGAGTTTTATAAAACATCTTGGAAACTGATGAATGAAAAAAAAGACATAAATTAAAAAAATTTAAAACATTATATCACGGATTTTCATTTTCTTTTTAAAATGTGCATTGTTTAGATATCTATTTTTGACTTTGCTTTTTTTGAAGAAGTTAAACCTCTGATATACAGCATTCAAATTAGAAAGCAATTGCTATTTTAGATAATGATTTTACAACACAGTGATGCTTTTTTTTTGGCACAACTAACAGTTCTGAAGTTTCCACATGCTTTGTACACATCAACTGAAGTGAAAGGAGTGGGTCATTGTCAGTTTTCTGGTTTTTACATGTTTACTGAACTATGAATTCGCCTGGTTTTGCTGTAGTCAGTCACTCACTTTCCAGAATTTGTCCAATACCACTTCTTAGGAATTTTGTCTTTCTTTTATGTGGTGAGGGAAGAGTATTCAGCCACATTCACTGCACTCTGCCAAAAGTCTGAGAAGAAACAATGGTGCTTTTCATTCTCAGAGACTACGCCTATACTAGCAGGGATAGAGGCACTTCTGAATTCCTGGCTCTGAGCTGGAATATCCCCCAATTACCTCCTGTTTCCATATGGGGCACAACCTGGGCATGCACCAACCTTCCCTCTTCATGTCTGGTTCTATGCTGAACAGAAATGTGGCTTCTGCAGCCAAAGGGAAGCCAAACAAGCCCTCGTCTGTGGGATCAGGTTCCCAGAGCACTTAGAGAGGGATGCAGGCAAAAGGACGGGACTCACGGCTTTTTTTCCTCTTTAGAAATCTGAGTGCCTAAACCCACATATTCCCTGTGAATTCAATACTAAACGCCAGTTCTTTCATATCTGAGGCTAAAATGAACACTTTGAAGTAAAACACACAAATGCTTTTACCTGTGAGGTATTAATTACTGCTCTAAGGGCACGGTCATGTGGTCTAAAGAAACCAAGTCACTGCAATGTGGCAAGGGACTGCTTCTCAACTGTGTCATTGTATCAGACAACATGTGTGCCTTTAGCATTTCTTCTCAACTGTGAACTGAGACACATTCATCAAAGCTACAAAATCCAATGAGATATAGCACTTACAGCTACTGGGAAAATACGTGTGCACTGCAAATCACCCCACACCTCTTTTATTGAAATGTTGAGACTTAGGAATATTACAAGAATTGGACCAGCCAGAGGTCTTCTCCAGGGTGGCCTTCTCCAGTTCTCTCTCCCTTTTGTCTAACAGAGAGCTGGAAACCAACTATTTCAAATGTAAGACCTTAAAAACCATATCTCAATCCTTTCATTTGCTCTTGGATGACTGCCATAATTACATATTGTTCCTACTCAGCAAGGATGGATCCCCCATATTTATTAACAGAGTACTTAGCTGTACGGTGACATACAGCTCTCTCAGAACATTTCAACCTACTACTTATACCTAATACTGCCTTTGCACATAACATTAGAGCAAAAAATCACTCTGTTTCCAAAGCAGCATAATAAAATTTAATGTTCCAGCACTATAAATTGCTTACAAACTTTTCTTGCTTGTGAGATTAACCCTTTGGTGACCTTCTTCTCTTTTCTGCTTCTCTCATTTTCTTACTATGTACATTCATTGGAAGATGCCTGGTTAATTAGGAGTCTTGTGGGACTTGACCTGCAGCTCCTGATGGCCACTGAATTCATCTCTCCTCTTTAGGTAACCTGACTCAAAGTTTAATCCCAATGCTTGAAGAGGGTTTTTTTTTGGGGGGGTGTTTTTTGGGCTTTTTTGTTTTGTTTTGTTTGTTTTGTTTTCTGGTTTGGTTTATGGGTTTTTTCTTTATTTTCATTTGAATTTGAGAGAAAAGCAAAGTTTTCACAGAAGGCCTCAGAGGTGCTGACAGGAGCTTGATTCAGCAGCTTCCAGCAATTTCCTTTCTTGATGTGGTATAGATCTTAAAAAAGAATTGTTCTTTATTCTCACAGGTTACATGTTTATTGATGATGACTTTCTACAAAGGTGTCTTTTAAATTTTTGTATGCTTTTCAGTCAAACATGAATGATCCTGTTCTTTTTTCTTTCTGATGACTTACCTTTAATATTATTTAACTACCTCTTGGAAAAATCCTGGAAAGTATGGTTTATTCACATATTCTGCACTTTACTGATATCAAGCCTAAGAAGCATTATCTTTCTGATTTTGATGAACTGTAAACAGTCTGATGTCTGAGGCCAGTCCCCATGATAGCCTCTGTGATGCTGGTGTCACTCTCTTGGAGATATTCATCTATTCACTTTGTTAAAAAGCACTGGAGTTTCAAATGAGGATAGAAAGAATAACCTTAAACAATTGCAATATAAGAAGCACTGGGATTCTGCCTAAGCACAATTTGAATCACCTCCTTTAAAGAAATTTTGACTCTGCCATTTTTACTGTTTTGAAAATCAACATTTATGTTTTTAAGTGCTGGGGACAATTCCAAAATCTGTGATAAACTTTAGAATTAGGAAAAGCTCTTTGCTTGCAGTCCATTACTTAATCTGTTTTCCCTTGTGTCTTGTGATAACTGCAGCTTAGGTTTGCTTTCCACAAATCACCACACTTTACAGCTTAGATTTGGCCTGGGATGCAGGTTTAATAAATGGTATGGTGGAACAGAAAACCCCTGTGATGACGGAGGTGTGAAACAAGATTTCAGGCTTGTCAAGGGATTTTTTTCCTCTTTGCAGGTCCTGAGTGGTCATTTTTCTCACTTCTTACAATATAGCACAGCTGGACAGTCATATCCTTATAGCAGATGGCTGTGGAAATGGCACATTCTGTGATTTGTCTGCATAGGACTTTTTGCTTTCTTTTCCAAACCTTTTCATAATAGAAAGCCAACATGTAACTCAGTCATCCATTTTCTATCCAAGGTTTTGACAGGCTATTTTTATTTTTTTTCCTGATTTAATTTTCTGATCTTTATTTCCTGAGGGGCTGCTGATGTCACTTGGCCTGTTCAGCTGGGAGAAGAGGAGACTGAAGAGAGACCTCACTGAGGTCTTCAACATCCTCACAAGGGGAAATGAAGGGGCAGGTACCAATCTCATCACTCTGGTAACCAGGGACAGGACTTTAGGAAATGACCTGAAGCTGAGTCAGGGGAGGTTTAGGTTGGATATCAAGAAAAAGTTTTCACACAGTGTGTGGTTGGGCACTGGAACAGGCTGCCCAGGGAAATGGTCACAGACCCAAGCCTGGCAGAGTTCAAGAAGTGTTTATACAATGCACTCAGGTACACCATGTGATTCTTGTCATGTGCAAGGGCACATGTTCTTGTCATGCACAGGGACAAGAGTTGGACTTAGCAATCCTGATGGGTCCCTCTCAATTTTTTTAAGGAAACTGATTACCCCAGAAAGTCAAATAGTGTTTTAAACATTTCTAACATTTACTCATGTACATTCACATCCTATTTAGAAAATTTAGTTAGCAGATTTTTTACATCTACACCTATTGCTTAATACATGTTAGTCTCAGGCAAAACAGACTGTGGAAAGATGATTAATTGTGCGACATTTTAGTTACCTTTGTTTATAAAACTCTCTCTAGCCATTGGCTGAGAGCTTCCAGAAAGAATACTTATGTCCTAATGTACTCACCTATGTGCTACTTCTTCACTCTCAAGTTCATTTAAGTTCATTTTTCTCACATTTTAGATTCTCAAAGTTGAAATGAGAAAAACTTTTCCTCCCTCAGTCCTGCCAGTATCCCTAAAAGAAAAACCTAATTGCAATTAAAGGTCAATGTCAAAACTGACTTTTGAATACATCACCCTGACTCTTCACTGCAGTTGTTTAGTTAAAGCAGATCTCCCTCCCTAAACCCTCAGATTGCTGGAACATCCTTGAGACATCCTCAGGCCTGGACTGGAGATATTTTAATGCAGATTCTGTTGCACAAGGCGATGGATGACAAAGCAAAGCAATAGGACAAAACATTAAAAGAGAGTTCAAGTACTGTATTTGTAACTCTTCTAAGGAGTTACTGATTTTTCTGTTCTTCACCTTAGTGACCTCACCTTTGAAAGACAGAATAGGAAGCCTTGGAGGAACACACTTAGTTCCTATCCTCTTTCCTCAAACAATAAATTTAGAAGGCCAAAGTATCACCTGGATGTATCATCACTTTAGCAGAAGTGAATCAGTAATGCAGAACAAAGTGTCATTACCTGGTTGAGAGCAGAGGGAGGGGTTTGTATTTTAATTCTAGCTTACTTCTGCATAAGTAATAATGTGCTTCTACATTTGTATTAATTTTGCAAGCTGATGATGTTTTGAAACAGTTATACATGAGAGAAATGGATTGGAATGGATTTGAACCTTCTATTTTTTTTTTTTTTTTGAAAACTTCAAGGTGTCAACCCACACCTGAAGTCACATCCTTATCCTTTTCCCTATGTTTCAAACACCTGAGTCTAGACTTCCAAAGGGACCCTGATGGTTCAGTAAGGGCCAATTCAACAATTCAATTTCCTTCAGATCCTGCCCATTCCAGTTGTTTGTCACAATCAACATTTGAATGATGAACCACAAACTGCAAATTGGAAGTTTTTGCTTCTCTTCACATAGTCTTGATATGTATTGATGTCTTTCTGGTTGTTCAGTCTCCTGTATCATTAGGAATACTGTAGATGTATCACATATCACAGATCCATTGCCATGACTTCTCAGACCTTTGAAAGACTGCAAGTCTAGCAAATCATTTCAGTTATAAAACAGGAGACAGTTTCTGTTAGGGGGCTTTTTATTTGGGTTGGAGTTTGGGGTGATTTTGCTTTTTTCAGAATGGCAGGTGCATTTTTAATGAAATAATACTTAGTGACAAGTATCTCAAAGTGATTCCCATATATTTTTTTCCTATAGTGCTCCTGAATTACACAGATTAATAGATGTCTGCCGAGATCAATTTAAATGCATGCTTATGGAAAGTTTAAAATTTTACATATATGAAATGCATTTAAAGTGACATGATCAAATCCACAGTCTTTTATCCCATTGTCACTCAAAATTACAGTTCACAGCTATATCCTTGTGGGACTAATTTATTTTCAATTAATTTTTAAACCGAGCGTGACCTGAAATATAATTTCAAATAACTGATGGGCTGGAGGCAATGTAGAATATGGGCATTTCATTAAGATGCAAATCAGACTTTGTATTCTAATATCCATAACAAACTTTAAAAGAGTGAATACCAGTATTCTCAAGAATTATTCTTCAACAGCTATTCAGAAGGAACATGTGTAATAAACTTCGACAGAAATAAAGACATAATCTCTCTTGCTATGTGAAGACTAGGTAAGGCACATTAATGTGCAAATAGAGCTTTTCCATTTATTTTATACAGGAAGAATTTTGTGCCAAACAAATTGCCAACGCTAAACAGGGTACACATGAAATTTTCATTTGCCTTTTCTAAATTAAAAGATTTCACATTTCTCATGGATTTAGTAACACAGGAAAACTAGGGCTGTAGGACTGATTTATCTGCTGGGTTCCTATTTCTGACAGACAGATGAAGCCTCAGGCTTGTGAGGGCTCTGGATGTCATCACTGCCAGCAGCCTGCAGAGAGAGGGTGTTCTCCTTGGCTGTGGAGGAGATGAGTCGTAGGAAGGGAGCTCATTTCCAAACAGGAGTCATATGTGAAAGACTCTTCCTCTGAAAAATAAAATTGGTCAGCCAAGTTGAAGCATCTAAGGATGCAAGTTTTTAATTTGAACACTCAGAGCTGCTTCTTTCTCTTTCACTGGGCTGTTGTTCCCCCCGCCCTCCCCCCAGTAAAAGGGTAATATACAACTCACCTTTGTGATTTGAGGGGAAAAAAGTTAATTGTAGCAACTGAATGTGAATGATTATGTGAATATATTATGTTAGTATGTTTATTGTTTTTATGTTTATGTGCCTTTCTTTTTTACAGCTTAGGAAATCAAATAAAAATTTCACTTTCAGGTTTTTCGGCTTCACTGTTTCATCCATTTTTCTACAGTTTTCAGTGGGATTCCACTTTAAAAAACACAAAAAACAACCCCACAAAAAACTAGACTGGCTGGGGACACCAAGAACGATACACTGCAACATTAAAAGTTAAAAAAAACCCAAAAACATTCTCTTTTAATTTACTAGGAAAATGCTCTTTAAGATTTCTTCCTTAATTACATTGGATACATCAAGGCCAGGTTCAGCGTCTGTCTTCATTTATTGGATCTCTCAGTGTGCCAAAGCAGTAGGATATGACTTTGGAGCTACTCCTTCACAAATAACAGTTATTTGGCAAATAGCATATCCAGACATTTTCCCACTGCACTGGTGCCATAGACACTTAACAGTATGTTCTGCTCTCCAGAACATTAACTTTTGCTATCTCTCCTGAATATCAGCTTTCATTTGGGGAATGCAGGTCCTTGGTATGTGCCTTTTCATCCAAAGTAGAATTATTTCCCTGTTATGTTCCTTTTAGTTGAGAATACAGACATTGATGGTTATTCTTTGTACCACTACATATAATCCTTATACTGAAACAACATAAAAAACTAGGAAAAGTATGGAACAGCCCATGTTTTATTTCTGTATATTTCTCCTGAAAGATGTCCTAGGTTTTTAGCTATGGATATAAATCCATGTTTGTAAAGAAATAACTTGAAGATGCTTCCTACTCATTAGCCAAAAACCATTCCAAAGACTAATAAAGTAACATACCAAATTACTATTTTTGTGAGTCCAATAAGTGATTTTACTTCATAATTACCAATTCTGTTATTATCCTAGGATGTGATGTTTTACAGAGAAATGAACTAAAAATAATATCCACTTTTGTAAACTGCTAGTTAAGGTTGAATATCCTGTAATAAATAATGAATTAAAACAGCAGAGCCATGATGGTAGTTTAGGAAAAAAATTTTATTTCTCCCTAAAATCCAGAAAGGTCTGTCTGTCTGGCAGTGCCACTGGAGTTCTATTTCTAGTTGTGGGATAAATGGTGTTTTCCAAAGGCCCAGCTCCCAGATACTCATCCTGGCAACAGGTAACTTCACATCAAGCCCAGGCCTGAGTCCTGCCTATTAAAATAGGTGCTCTTTCAGGTGAAGACCTGAAGACACATGAAGAAACTAACAGCTTCCTGGATGGGATGTATCTGGGGAATAAGAGCCTGAGGCTCTCTCATCCAGCAGTTCAGACACAGCCTGAGCATCCAAAACATGAAATACACTGAGCAGAAGTCTGAGATGGTCCCTGCACAGCACTCACATGCTCACCTTCATAAAATTACAGCACAAGGACCAAAAGATTTTTCCTTTTCCAAACCAAAGCCAAGTAGAACAATTTTATTTTTATTTTCTTGTGGTTTTCTCCTTTTTTTTTTTTGTTGGCCTTGCTAAGAGTGCAGTTACAGCAAATGATAGTCCTGTTTTAACCTCTGGCATTTAACTTATAGATCACAAATAGACCAATATTTCATCTGTGACAGAAAAGATTCCTCGATGATATGATGGAAAGAGTAGTTTCAAATTAATGTTACAATAATCAATAAAAATAAAGAAGAACCAGTGTATGACCAGGGTCATGGATGTGAGAAAGTAGAGACCTACAGTCTGGCCTCAGCAGTGATAATTTTTGCAAATTAATTTATTTAGAGGGAGGCAGGTCTATATTCTTCATGCTCCATTATCCTGGCAAGCACATGACCTACCACTGTAATTTGCAAGTGAGCATGATGTCATTTTAATGAAACATCAAACAGGGCAATTCAGAAGGAAATGCCTACTATAAAAGAGCTATTAAATAATACTTAGTAATTATGGAGTGATTTTCTACTTCAAAGCCCTTCACAAACAGTCAGTAATGAATTTGCATAACCTCTCTCTGAAGAGGAGGAGGAGGAAGAGGAGGAATATCATTGTTCCTTTCTGCAGGCACAGAGCACAGAAACAGCTTGCCCAAGACTGCAGGGGCCATGAGCATCAAAGCCCAGATCAGAACCTGGAATCTAATGACTGTCAGACATATGGCTACATCATCACACCAGGTTCCCAGCCTAGCAGGGGCCTTTAAAAAGTTCTCAATTCTTTCAAATAAAGGTTAGTATTGATAACTCAGCCTCAACTACACAAAGTTAGCTCCTAGTCATGGTTATTTTGTTGTCTTTACACAAGCCTGTTCAGATCCTAATCTAACACAGTGCCACCCCACAACCCACAAGCCTTCACCCTCAGGTCTTCTTACAAAAGTACACCAAGGGAAGTGGTACACACCATGGCCTGATCATGGTGGACACTCAAAAAGTACTTATATGTCCACTGAGACCCAGAACTCTGGAAACAATCCTATTTACCCCAGTTTAGAAATCCTCCTCATAACACCCCCACCCAGCCCCGACAGGTGTCTGCAGCTCAGTAAAGAATGAATGTTGTAGCTGTTTGAATCTCCCAGGGTCTCACAGAATCACAGAATGGGTCATGTTGGAAGGGACCACAGTGAGTGATCTGGTCCAACCTCTCTGATCTCATCCCAGAGCACATGGCACAAGATTACAACCAGATGGCTCTTCACTATCTCCAGTGAGGGAGAATCCACACCCTCTCTGGGAAACCTGGTCCAGTGCTCAGCTGCCCGTGCAACAAGTTCCTTGCATTCAGGTGCATCAGTTTCTGCCCATTGCCTCTTGTCCTACTGCTTGGACAAGATTGGCACCACCAATATTGGCATCACCAAGCAGAGCCTGGCTCCATCGTCACCTTTTTTCAGATACTTATAGAGATTGATGAGATTCCACCTCAGTCATGTCTTCTCAAGGCTGTAGAGGCTCAGGTCCCTCAGGTTTTCCTCATAAGAGAGATGCTCCAGTCCCCCAATCATTTTTGTTGCCCTTCATTGGAACAGCTCGTGGAGCTCCATGTCTCCCTTGCCTCAGGATCCCAGAGCTGGACACAGCACTCCAGATGTGAGGCCACATCCTTCCTAATTCCCCCAGGATTCCACTGGCCTTCTTGGCCATCAGGGCACACTGCTGGCTCATGGACAGATGGTTGTCCACCAGCACCCCCAGGTCCTTCTCCACAGGGCTGCTTTCCAGCAGGTCAGCCCCCACCCTGACACAGAGGGTTGTTCTTCCCCTCTGCAGGATTCTGCATTTGCCTTTGCTGAATTTCACATGGTTCTTCTCTGCCCGTCTCTCCACCTTGTTGAGGTTCTTCTGAAGGGCTGCACAGCACTCTGGGGTATTGGCCACTCCTCCCAGATTTGTGTCCACTGAAGTTGTGGAAGAACCATCTCCCCTTCATCCAAGTCATCAATGAAAAAGTCAATCCATACTGGGCCCTGTACTGAACCCTGGGGGACACCACAAGTGACAGGCCTCAACTAGACCCCATGACACTGATTACAACCCTCTGGGATCTGCTGATCAGTCAATTCTCAATCCACCTCATTTATCCACTCATCTATTCCATACTTCCTGAGTTTGCTTATGAGGATGTTGTGACAGACAGTCTCAAAAGCCTTGCTGAAATCTCAGAAGATGTCTTTAAAGTTACTAGTTAGTAACAATGCAGTCCACCATCTCTGCACAGTTTAGTTTCATACCAAAACATTGGTGTTTGGCACTGCCATGTAAGACCAGTGCTCTTTGCATGCATGTAGTGATTGGCTGCCATTCCCTACCCTAATGGTAGTAGCTGCTCTTAAAATCTCAAACCATCACTACTTGCAATGATTGTGTTAGTTTTATTTGCCCACAACAGGAGAAAACTTATCTATTTTGAAAAAGAACAAGTTTTCCCACTGTGTTAAATATCAGGAATTGTACTTTTTTTTCCAAACTTAGAGTAGCAATATCTATGTGTATGGATAGACATTCTGATTCAGGTTAATCTATCTATGTATCTCAGTCTTGAGAATACAATACAATATGTCATCTTTTACAATATTTTTAATAATTCATAACTCTATATTTGGGAATATATTTTTAAAAAACATTTGATTGCAGGTGTTGCCTTAAACAAATAGCAAAGGCTTTCTCATGAAGCTTCTGAAGTTCTGTGGATTAGCCATAACATAACAAGATACTCAGTCTTTTTTAGCTTATCTTTCAATTTCTTTCTAAAAACATTGAGATCTGCTTCTATATGAAAAAAGCCCTCTTTATTTTGACAGTTCCCTGTGGAAAAAAAAACCCCACCAAAATTATTAACTGCAATTCAGTCCAAACATTTTTGAGGACCCAGAAGTCTGGATCTCACTGAAAACCTGCAGATATTTCTATACACTAGTCATCACTTTGCTTTTGTTCATATTCCTTGCACAGTGGTGAAAGGGACCATGCTCAGGACATAATTTGCAGTAACAGCAATCATTGTTCCCCGTGGCCACCCAAAACAGCAACTGGGATAGATGTTATAGAAACACTTAATACAGACTATTTCTGAGAGATATATATAAACAAATATATAAACATATCAATTAAAAACAATATATTAAATTTGAGATCCTTTCCTTTCTCCTCCTTGCTAAGAGTAAAGCATTGAAAGCATTGTTTTATTACAAGTTTGTGAACTGAATAGAATTTTAGACAGAATGTATTTGCTCGGGAAAGATTTTAATCTTACCAAAATATGACCATCATAAAGGAGTTGCAAGAGGGCTGCCTGAAATAAAGTGTGCTTATTTATTTGAAGGATATGCTGCCCTGGTTTAATGACTTGTCCTCACAGGGAAAGATCTGCCACTCTTTGGATCAGGTACAGATGAGTGATAAAGGTACAGATGGAATGTATTTTAACACTCATTTCTGTATTATTGTGTGGGGCATTTGGACCATATATGTACCAGAAAAGTAAGTATTTAAGAACTCACCCAACAGCTGTCTCCTTACAAGAATAATGTCATTTAAATGGATGGAAGTAATGTATTTTAAATACTTTTGGAAATACGTTTAGTGCGAATGTATCCTTAAGTATTATTAGCTTTCCCAAAAACTTATATTCGTTTCAGTGAAATCTAAACTGGAAAGTCCTGGAGCAGCTCAGTGCCTCATCTGCCTCTTCAGCTGTACCCTTCCAGACTGCTGGAATTCATCTTTCCTCCTGGAGCCTCGAATAAACAAGCCAGAGAGCACTCACAGCATGACTCCACAATGAAATATTTGACTAAGGTTAGGACATCTGGGAAGAGTTTAGGGACAGCTTCAGGTCTGGAGCTATGTATTTGAAACAAAATAATTTTGTTTGGCACTTTTGGTCTTGATTTGAACTTTTGCTTTCTGCCAGCTGGGTAAATTCATTCATGGCTGGGTTGTACAGTGGCGTCTGTGGTTTGCAGATGTATGTTCTTGTCCATCACTCTTCATTGACACACCCTGTATTGTCTTCTTCTCTTGGAAAATGTTTCTACAGCTAAGGGGTTTTTTAGGCTCGAAAGCATTCTGAAATACAGCCTTTCTTTTCATAATATAACATTTACATGTAGTAGCTAGTATTAATTGTTGTTTATTCTAAACTATTTCAGATTCTGAACCATCCATGCAACTACCAATTTTTACCAGTTTCCTAATATTGCTGTATTTTCTAACATTTCTGAAAACCAAGATACAAGTTTCCTGATTCTCTTGGTTGGACTGTTTCCATTTTCTCAAAATCTTGTTTCCTAAAAGAAAATTATAAATAGAGAGGGTTTGGTTTATACTCCATTTTAACTGTATTTTTAATGTGGTTGCAACAATCACACCAGAGGCAATAATTTGGGAGGAATGTAGGAAAAGAAACAACGTGATTCTAATTTTCCTTTTCCTTAATTGGGTTTTGCAACACTATAATGCAATTCCCTTTGTTTTTTAGAGCTGCATATCTATATAAACAAAATAGGCACATGATGACTTATCTATTGATTGACTAGTGAATTTGATGGTTGAAGGAAATTATGGTCAAAATTAAATATATCAATCAAACTCTAGACCCTCAAAGGCATTGTGAACAATAGGAATTAAACTCTAAATCCTCTGAAGACCTAGAGAAAAATGGTATAAATAATGTAACTTTAAATTAAACTAATACATGATTAACAAAAATTCAAAATTCCATATATAGTAAATGTATGCAGTTGTAGTAATAACTTGCCAAAAGCAGACTATTTGAGAAATCATAGACTTTTGGCACTGTAAAATTAATATCAGCTGTTTCCCTCTATTGACCTTTGCAAGATTACTTCCACTATACACTAGTAAGGACAAAAATATATATATAATTTGCCCCTACAAGAAGGTTATCACTCTGATAAGACCATTTTATTCTGCTTGGTCATAGCTCCACATCAAAGGAGCTTGTATTGCGCATGATATTTTCCATCGTTTTGCAGAAAACAAACATGGGGACATTTGTAGCAAACATTTGTCCTTAATGAAATTATACTGAACTCAGTAGCAATGAAAAGTAAACATTCATCACTGGTCCAATTTATATTAGACAGCCTTTATAGTCAACAGATTGAAAGAGGCATTTGCAGGGTTGGATTGACCTCATCCCAATGACTCGCGTGAATCTCATTGCAGGCATCTGGAATTAGACAGATGTACCCCAACCTCAAGTCACAGGCTATGGTCTTCTTTGGATCAGGACCATCTGCAGAAGTAAGAAACTCTCTCTTATGACTGTAAAACTGTGTGAGACTTCACAACTGTGAGCACCTAAGAACAGCTATAGGGAATGACAGCAGAGTGTTGCAGAGAACTCACTGGCTATTTTTTATTCAACATCTATATCAGTCGTGAGCACCCAGTGCAGCCTTGCTCATTGAAACACCTCAGATGCGAAGCTAAAATCCAGTGAGGCAAACACTAACCATGCCCAACTCATGATGTAAAGCTATAATTTGAATAAATCTCACTGAAATCAATTTTCTTGCTCTCATAATTCCAAGTTACAGGAGCAGTTCCATAATTTATCAACTATATATTTTTGCATACTGTTCAGTTGAACTGTCTACTCAAAATGTTAGACAAAACTTTCTGTTTCCCAGAACTCAGTTCTGGAAAATTTCAGATCTAAATAGTTTAAGACATATAAAATATTATTGTGGTAGGAATTGTTATTGTGTCTTAAGTGTAGAGAATATGGGAAATGGCAGCCAGCACACTGAGAGCCTACCTGAGAGAGGATTTAGAAGCTGAAAAGCATCCTGAAATTTAGACAGTGGTCCATCACCTCTATTTTCCCACACTAACCATATGAATAAATCTTCATGCAAATTTTAAAGTCTGATAAACACTGTGTTGTGACTCTGCTCAGGGTAGGCTGAAAAGTAAGACATGACACCAATGATTTTCCAGTAGGAGTCCAGTGGCCAAAATAGTCCTTCAGGAGGTGGGAGAGGCATAGCTCTAGATGCTGTTCCACTCAGGAGGGTTATATTTCTGTCTCTTCCAAGGACCACCATAACCGCAAAACTTCATGGTCTCCCAGACAAAACTTTTTTTTTCATCTTTTCCATCCAATGGAGAGGAACCAATACTAGAGTGGGTACCAGACAGAAAGCAAACAGCACTAGACTTGTTTGGGTGGAGTAGATGGGATTAGAAACTCAAGTAGGAGCTCCAGAAACATCATTCCAAATTCTTGTCTGTGATAAGGGCCCCACAAATGCAATATCCTTATTTTTCTTCATTCTACTTAGTGATTTTGTTTAACTTCCCACACATACATCCATTCCAGATGACAGAAACAGCCCATAACAAAAGGCATATAGATACTGAAGGCTTTTCCAACATTTATTTATTATCATTATTGACTAAAAATTAATTTTCTCAAATACTTCGAAATACTCTCGGTTTAGTAGATAGGGACTTACTGCTAATGAAGCAGTGATACCATAAGTAAGTTGAAAACTTGGAGTTTTCTTCTAAGGAAACAAAAGGGTCAGGAAAAAAAGAGTCTGTGTTTTAAACTCAGCTCCTTTTGTCAAAGGCTGCATGGCTCTTTTCAGATAGAAATAAACCAAAAATGTTTTCATTCTACTTTTGGAAAAAAGGTACAAATACTGTAATTTAATATTAATTAAAAATACAATTAAATATTTCTTTTAATCCATTTTATGGTTTTATCCTTAGATATATCCCCACAGATCAGTATATCCCCATGTTAGAACCAGTGACTCAAATGTGCATGTTTTTCCCAGATTAATTATATTGGCATTTGGTACGTACATGGATCCTTCTCTCTTTAGGGAGTTTAAGTAATTTCTAAGGATACTGCCAAGTACATCTACAAGGAACTGCAAGCCTGACTACCCAGAACATTTCTGACCCTCGGGAATCAGGAAAAACAATAGCTTTACTTACATGGATGTTAGTTTATACCTGAAGAAAGATATGAGACTTTTTAAATATATTTTTTATACATTAATTTTCAGGTTTAAAACTGATGTCCTAATCATCCCCAGTTATCAATAGACTTAAGAGAATCAAACTCTGTCCAAAATTCCTGACTGACAGAGACAGAAAAGTAGAGAATTCCATTCAGAAATTCCTGATATATTCAGAAGAATTAGTGTTTGGATTAAATGAATGTAATTATGTTAGATGTTTCTTCAGCAATTTTAAGTTTCTTACCTTTTTGAGAGAGATTAGATGGAACATGGTGATTACTTGAATTCTCTATTCACATGGCAGTTTGGATTTATAGCTGCAGATCTGGGCAGTCTTGAGTGAAATGCCTCTCATAACTTTAAAAAAAGCTTGTTGCAAAATAATGTGCTGGCCACCATGGATTCTTGCAAGATTTGAAATTCAGCCCATTATTTTGATTGCTTATGTAGCTTAGAAATTCTGGTCAAAGTGAAATAGTTAAAGTAGTATCTGCACTAGTTTACAAAACATAAGTGCACTTTTACTTTCAGCGCCATCTCCATATTCACGTATGCAGGGACTCATGTTGTGATAAGCCACAGAGGCATCAGATGTAAAACCTCACAACACAATTATGGAAAAGAAACTTCACTGAATATTTGATTATTACACAAGATTTAATCTCCTCCTGCCATATACAAACCTGCTGTGGTGATCAACATATTTTATTTCATCAGTTGATCCCATTTCTCAAGACTGAACTCCTGAATTATTTTTTTTCAAGTGAGCATTTACAAGAGCTAGGTAACTAAACTGCAATACCATGTGAAATCAAAAGACAGCTAATGCATTAATGACTCCTTCTCCTTTAATGAGGCATAACTATATCCCCAGCTCAAGTTCAGTTTTCAAAATGCATAATGATTTTTAGTGAATCTTCAGTGAGTTCAACACAAAAACTGAAAGAAAATGAAGCATAAAGTGGATGAAAGAAATGGTGTCATAGTGTAATACATAAGCAGAAATAATTTACTTAGACATAAAACTTCTCCTTTCTAACAAACTATCAAGTCTAACTTGATGCCCCCATTGCTTTTTTTAATGAAAAAAATCTATTTTAAAACACATTAGAACATATTAAACCTATTAAATATCATATTAATATCTCTTTGCATTAAGAAACCCTTTTTGTTTTACAAGCCAGTTTAGTATTTAGTCTTCAAGCTAAGAGCAAATGGGTGAATTCATTATGCTATTTTTAAAACTTATTATATTTTCCTAGAAATATGTTCTTTCCATATGGGCAAGATGACAGTTATAATAGTTACCAATATTTTTTACTTTTTTTTACCTTTCCCAGAATATTTTTTTAAACTTTATTACATCAGTAGGAAAATCTAAATTTTTTTGTGCACTTAAGTAAATATAATTAAGTATATATATTTTTAATTTATAGAATATCCTTATCAGACAAACGTCCTCAGTGCAGTCAGAAGGAATGTGTTATGAATGATGCTTGGAATTGTCTAGGGAACAAGTTTTTATTTTAATAATATATGATACTACTGAAATTTTTCTCTTTTTTTCTCTTTTTTTCCACCAGCAGACAAGGAGCAGGGAAGCATATTTTTCATTTTAAGCTTCAACCAGACTTCTAAGAATTGCTGTCTTTGAAGCACCCCCCCCCACATCCTCCCCCATACTGGTCTCCAATCCAGAATGAAAAACATTCCTCGCCTGCTGTTGGACCACTTTCTTCTAGGATTTTCGTAATGTTCCTGTCAACAAATTACATAAAGTATCAGAGAAACCCCCTGTAGATGGCTTCCATGAATCCATGACACTAATTTCCACTGCATCTTAAAACTTCTCTACAAAGCTCTGATCACAGTTACTACTTCAGAAAACAGCAAGGAACAACAGGAGCCTCTTAAAGAGGGGGAGAAAATCTGTTTTCCAGCTACTTTTTTAAACTGATGATATATTTTTCCAGTTTATTGACACTGAGTTAAAACTATCGAGATTCCTCCACCTCAAAACATTTCTTCCCAGCTTTCTGATTGATTTAGTCAACTATTTTTGGTTCTAAAATTTTGGTAAGTAGCCATGAATCTGGTTTCAATTGAGTGTCCCAAAGTGACAGCAGTTGGGAAGTCAGTCATTTTTGTGATGTGTCTGTACCCCATGAGAGAATCATGACCTTTCTGTGTCTATTTGCATGGGGCTCTTTCATATTTTACAGCAGCTTGGATCAGTCAGATGTCCTGAGTTGTATGCCCAACCCCCAAGCCCAAAGCAGGAAGATGAAAAGATTGCACAGTACTTTCAGTTTGGTTTTTCATCAGAGATAGTTTGTGACAAAAGAGACCATCTTCTACACCAAACAAAATGGTTTTGATTTTGTGATTTATCCTTTTGTCTAACGTATTCTGTTACGTTTCCTTTTAACTGCTGCAACAAGATCTTTCATTTAAGGAGACCATGATTGCCTTCTGGAAAACCAAGATTTCCATCAGTTTTTAATATAATAAAATAATTTTTCCATTTTTTAAAATTTCTTTTGAATAAAAATGTGCCAACTTTTTGAATTTTTTAGGAGTAACAAAGAACAGATTTTTCCTGAGAGTATTTGCTTACCTTCTTCTCATTCACCCCCAAAGCACATTAAAAATGTAACAAACCTATTTTGAAATCTGTACAAAATCAACCAGTAACTTTATTGAAGGTGTTGCCACTGTGTATGCTGGTGAAATTTCTGATATTCACTGATATTTCAAATATTGTGAAGAACAAACCAGTTTTGGGGAAAAAATATTTCCATGTCTAATCTTACAGATTTTAGTTTTTGGAAGGCACTATTTATCCACAGAGCATTAATGTGATCTATTGATGAGATAGCATCATATAAAGAAGTTCCAAACATTTGGAATTACAGGCAGAATGACAGATTTATTGTTACAATATTGGAGAAGCCATATGCACAGACATTTTGCATTCTGAACAATTAAATCCTTTCTAGTGATGCTCAGCACAGTGGTAGAAAGGCACACCATCAGCCAGAAGGAAAATAACTTCTAGCTAAGGGCTAACACAGTTTTTACCCTTTTCTAAATGAGCAACAGTCACATCAACCAAAAAATATCTTGAGTTGATAACAGTAGAAAATAAGGAATAAGATTTCATAGAAAACTGATTTGGAAAAATGCTGTCTCAGACTGACAGAACACAGCCATATTTAATAGGTACATTGTCATATTAGCCTAAATTTGAACAGTAAGTTTTATTATCCCTACTACATACAAGTATTTATTTTCATTTTTATTATGAATTTTCACAATTTAAGACAACTTATTAGAAGGATCTTGATTCATTAAAGCAAATTGACTTTGAGGGCTTGTTTCAGAACTATTTAGGTAGTTATTTACATCTAGGGTTTTGTTCGTTAAATCAGTTGTGGAGGTGGAACTGCATCACTAAATCTGGCGTTGCAGTTTATCTCAGCAATCTCCCCATGATCTCAGAAGACACTTAAAATCTTAATCTTCTATTTTTCCAGGTTTAGATGTGCAAAATCCCCAGGTGTCTGAATGGTTTACTTTATACCTGCACACCAGCTCCCTTGACAACTTCAGACAGAAGACTGTAAACCCTGCCCAAATCCTATTGACATTTTTCTCTGCCATTATTTTAGCTCTGCCTAAATATCTTTAACATTTGTCCAAGCCTTGCAGGAAAAGGACAGTGCAAACAAACAAGAGAGATGGATATAAGGCAAGTCTGGAGTTATATTAATTAAAATTTAATAAATTAAATCAAAGTATTTATTAAACTAGAAAGGGAGAGAAAAGCTAAACAGGGAACAAAGAAGACTGGTTGCTAAGAACAAGGCATACATCCTGATTCACTAAGGCCAGGTTGTTAGCAAAGGGGAGCTGAAGGACTGGGGGAGCATGTGGGGAAAGTCAGGAGACAGGTTTAGCTATTAAGATTTCATATATAGACCAATAAGTTCTTGGAAAGTATGAGGTTAAAAGGCCATAAGGCATGAAATATTTCAACTTGTGAGTCAGTTTTCTTGGACTTACCATGGAGATTCACAATCTTTGGAAGAACTTGAGCCCAAAAAATATCTCCAGTGCAAATAGCTTTCCTGGGACATCTTTGAATGTCCCCATCAAAATGGCCTGAAACTTCATTAGATTCTTCTGCCTGCATTCCTCATCACATTTAGCTATTTAATAAGCCTTGAGTTCCAAAGAAATGCAAAAACGCTTTTGGAGAATATGGAAAATTGTTTGCAAGCTTCCTCGAGAACTGGAAAATATCTATGATTTTCCCTTTGCAAGCAGGACCTCAAGCTACATGTGGCTGATAGTACCTAAAGGTAAACGTGCATCTGGCACTCACCACAGGCTACTAGGAATTTCTAATTGCTATCTGTCCTCAGTGTTTCCCAGAACAATGTCTTGTGGGCATCATGCTACATAGAAGTTGTTGGAAACAGAGAGCAGCTGTACACTCAGAGCACTTCTGCAAGACTGAGTTTTGCCAATTTCAATACAAACACAATATTTTGTTCAGGAGCAACAGAAAAAGGTGTTCATGGGTGAACACGGGGGAGACCTGCAGCGAGCAAGCATTAATGAGCATCTTGCATGCCTAAGGCTGCCCAGCTGTCCATGGCAAGCCAAACAGATATTGTGCATGACTGTCTGCCCTGGGAGTATTGTTCTCTAGATAAGAGGAATGGGATGAAAACAGAATTGATTAAATGAACTTTAGCTGTCTAATTTATAAAATTCACAAGGAAGACATTTTTGAGTACCCATATATTCCATTTTTATTTTTTCACAGGTAATCTAATATATAACATACAAAACAAGTGCTAGGTGTGTTAGTCTCTCTGCTTTATTTTTTTCTAGGAAGAAATACACAGATCCTTCTAAATTCCCCTAACCCTCCAAGTAAGGAATATCTTTTACTTATCACCAGGCCCCTTTCTCTTCTAGGGTTTATTTGTATTAATCTATAGCCTGCAGAAGAATTAAATGTAGCCAGTGCACCAAAAGCACCGAAGCAAGGCACTGCACTGGTTTCCACCATCAGTACAAGAGCCTGAGAACTTTCTTTCCCTTCCTTCTTTAGCTTCTCTTTTAACTTACTTCTTACTTCTCTTTTAACTTTACCCTTCTGACACACACTAGGAGAAACAGAGCTTGACAGTAAGGACGTGCATCCCATCCACATTTCCATGACAATCACAAACAAGCCACCATGTAGAAAGCAGCTGATAAGCCACTCCAACTTTGTCATAAGTGGCATGGGCCACAGCAGTCAAATCAACCCTGGCTGCCCTTAAAGCAGAGTTCTGTGGCAGCTCAAGCTCTTTATCTGCTCCTCTACAGGATGTGCACCTTAGTATGCATTTCTTGCCTTATCTGTATTTAAGGCATCACACTACATGCATTAGAAAGTCCCCAGAGTTGCACAATATTCAAACATCAGGAGTGAGAAAATATTTCAGTCACCGCCCTTAAACCTACTTACCTAAATGGTGGGGATTTGTCACTGCTTCTAAAGAGGGAACAAATGCTTCACATCCAGAAATCAGTTATATTCTTTTTCCTTGGAATTTTTTTTCAGTTGGCATGAAATACTATTTTAAATTATTCTGCTGTTTTGCTTATTGTATTTTAAGACTTTTTTTAACATATCCAGTAGAAAAACTCTGTACAACAGACTAGAGGCTGAAAAGATACAGAACTGAATCTGACAAATCGGATTTAATCAACATCCAGATTTTTCTCCAAAATAATTAATAAATTGTTGTCATCAGGCAACTAGTGAATATTTCTGTTGAAAAAAGTACATTAAACAAAATGTTCATCCTGAAATTTGGAAACAAAATTTCTTGTCCTTTCATTTCAAGATGACTGGGATAATGAATCTACCTAAAATTAAATTGGCTATACAATAACCTCTTTTTAGTCCATCTTTATAGCCTTTTGTAACCATGAGAAGATGTCACACACATTTAACATTAAATTGATGCCTCAAGCAGAATAAAACTCTTAAAGACCAAGGAAATTAACAGCTTGATAAAGGTGTGAAAGGTAATGTGATCGATTGCTTTGTAAAAGTGTTAGGGCAACTTGGGAAGCCACAAGGGGTATTGAAAAACAGAAGAGACTTTGAGCCTAACCCCCTTGCAAACTCAGTTTTCTTTGTATATTGCTTATAAGTATATTGAAAGTAAGACTGGTCTCAAAGAGCAAAGCTAAGAGAACAAAATTTAAACAATAGCTGAAAAAAATAATTAAAAAATAATTGGATGCTAATTTGATATAAACTAAAATATTTGCACTGTTTTCATTCAGAAGAAATAGAGACTCACTTGTTTTAGTATGACCCAAGCCAAACATTTCTTTCAATTTGTCCCTTTGTCTGCAGAATCAGTTATTCAGAGATAAGTGCATTGTGTAGCTGTCAACTATGCATAAACAGCTGTGTAAAACACTCTGCTATAAAGTCCCAGGCTGCAGTTACAAACAGAATGTTTGCAAGGGGCATTGCACACAGCAGTGGGACAGCAGCTGAGCCACACAGAACCTGTTCCTGTGCCACTGTACCAGCCACTGCTGAAATAATGGCTTTATATCAAAGAAATGTGGTATTAATAGCAGTATGTACAGAGCAATTTAGGAATCCAGGTATTATCTTTATAGAACAGAAAATTTTAATTTTCTTCCTAGGTTTTTCTCTTTCTTCCTATTTGCAGGTTTGGGAAGCAGCTCACAGAATGACAAGTTTACAGAAAGGTCAGTGACCATAAGGATGTCAAGATGATATAAGTATAAATAAGAATAATGATTTTTCTCCATTCAAATTAACTCATATTGACATTTTTTATTTACTGTGGATATAAAATCAGCTCTGCATTCATGCTACTTAGGGTACAATGCTGGATGTAGTCCAGAAATTATTAATCAAGTTATTCTGTCTTCAAAGTGATTTTGAAATGCATAGATAATTTCATAATCACACCAAAAAAGTGTGACAATTGACATTAAATTGTACAGGCCACCTGGAATTATAGATGGAAATGACAAATAGGTTGTGTTAGATATTTTTTTCAATGTGGATGAATGACAGTAAAATTTTCAACTTTAGGTTGAGCATTATGAGGCTAGGAATGGAAATGCTATTTGGTTTTTGGACTTTTGATATGACATGTATGTCAAGTGATCCTTAAAATGCAAATTTTTACATTTTCCTATCCAATAAGCATTATATAGCTTTCTGAGAAGGAATGCATTCATTCAGTTCTACTTCAAACACCTTGCAGCAGGGAAAGTTTCATTTTACACAGAATGAAATAAAATTTCCTGTTACATATTTGTTATTTGTACTGTACAAGTTCATATTGAAACACTGTCCACTTCCTTTGCAGTGGTGTTAATAACCTTCAGTACTATTCTATTTCAACTTTGTTCTTGTGGTCACTGAAGCCTTTGCCCCAGACTGTATCCTATATCAAGGTGTTAATTTCAGAACTATTATCATTAATTTTAGTTTAAAAAGCAATAGTAATAATTTTGGTTTAAAAAGCCTTTCAAGTTTCATTCCATTTTAAGACGTTCTCTTTGGCTATGTACAATAAATTACTCTAAAGACTGAGATGTTAAAACAATGCCAGACTTAGCTAAGTTGATTTCTTCAGAAATCTGCATGTTTCTCCATTTGCCTAGCTACTGAGCTTTGTCAGTAGTATATTTTATGCATATGTTGAGAGAAGTCAAAAGGATTTTAAAAACTCTTTAAAGATTGAAGCACTATTTTTGAACAACTGTAATCTCCAAGCAATTCTCTCTAAATAGAAGTGTTTTGCACAAGAAATGGCTGCTGTAAAGTCCTCTGATATAGCAGAAGAAGATTAACTAGCTGTTTAAATTCCAGACTCTACTTAATGAAAAACATGGATGTCACAATATTCAGCTAAGCCAAAAGCCTAAAACCAGAAATATACATTCACTTTTGAAGTATAAATTTTGAGTATGCTGTCAATGTGATCTTGGCTAACAATAGATTCACTCAGACAAAGTAAAATCAACTTTACCCTACAGAATATCATTAAAGTAATTCTGAATAAGAGTTCTAGGTAATACCTATTGGGATGAAAGTATCAAAAGTTACATGCCAGTGAAAGTATCATGTTCCTAGCTAAAGCCATGTAAAATAACATTTTTAGAAAAAAAACCACTGCTATTTCCTTTAATATAATTTTAATAGTAAAATTTAATGAAAATAGTTTTCCCTTACAAGTCAGCAATTTAATGCTACATTGCAATTATTAACTTAATTCATAATTTTATAGTATTCTTGTACATCTGACAACTATATATTATGATTTTATAGTAAAAAAACCACACAGAATGTCAAGATAGTCCTGTCTCATTAAAATAAATATAATGAAATAGGAACAAAATACATGTTGGAATGTCTAATTGCTGTTATTTGTATATTTATCCTTAGTCCTAGTTACCCAACTGTTTTCTCTAGATCAATGGGCTGTATTAATCTAGTGAGAATTACTAAGAATTTAGCAAAAACACCTTTATTTATTGCTCTTCTTCTCATTTATTCTAAGAAAAAGGACACATAATATTTTATATCAATTTTTGATTATCACACTTCTCAGAACTGGACACAGTTAGGCTGTTTGGCACCAGTTCAAACATAGGAACATCCTTCTTTCTATTTAAATAGGGGTAACCTTGGAAGGCTTTATTGATGACAACATATCACCTTTCTTTGTTTTTCTGCAGGAAAAAATTGTGCATCATGCCAATGCCAAAGGAATTGTAAAACTTCTCATATGGTTTTAACTACACTGAGTTCTTAAAATACAATGATATGTTTTCTTGACTATAAGCCATTTAAATGGATTCTATCTAGAATGTCTTATTAATTTTTCATTCTGGTTATAGTCTCATTGGCCTTGTTTTAAGAACTTTTCTCCAAAGTAATAAAAATCCCAGCCTGCTCTTAATTTGCTGCTTAGGATTTTCTTCTCTTTTACCTCACACAAGACAAAGCCTCAAGCTTCCATTAAATGTCTATTTGACAGGGAAATGAATAATGTTCTTTATCTCCATCTTTAGAAATACAGTGATAAATTTATGGTAAATTTCACTCTCTTCTGAAATTCAGCCATGGTGCATCAAGATAAAAATTCTGCTTGCTTGGGAAAAATTATTAACAGGCCATGAGAGAACAGTATATAACAAAAAAAAAAAAATTGAGTTGGGATCTCATTTCACATCTTCTCATCACAATTCCATTTTAAACATGTTATATAAATTCTGGTACATAACTGAAAACCCCCAAACTTTCTAATTCTTAAGTCTTAACAGGCAGTAATTAGGGCAAAATCTCCATGTCCTGTATGCCATAAATAATGTATGCATATAACAGGGATAAAACTGTATTGTGTATGTGTGGGCAGGCATAACTTTTTCTTTACATATGTGTGTATAATTAAATAATTTCATTTAGTATTTAACATTAAAATCACACTCTTTACATATATATCACGAATTTGCTTATGTCTCATAACAGTTCAACAGAAAGAGCCCAACAGTTAAAAAAAATACCTTGGAATTCATGAGTCTGTTTTAAAATAAAGTTCTCTAAAAAATTTAGGTATTTTTTAACAATATCAAATTTTGATTGGTCAGAAAGTATTTATTAAAATAAGACACATTAAAAACAGTTATGTAAAATTATTTCATTGAAATTTGAAGAGCACAAGGAAATGTAACATGATATATTCATAGAAACATAGAATCATAGAATACCAGGTTGAAAGACACTTCAAGGGTCATCCAGTCCAATCTTTTCTGTCAAAAACATGGTCTAGACAAGATGGTTTGGCATCCTGAGCAGCCATATCTTAGAAGAGTGCAATGTGGGAAAATCCACCATTTCTGCAAGGAAGGTTATTCCAATTGCTGATTTTTAAAAATTCTCCACTTTTGTTCAATCAGAATCCCCCCAGGAGTAATTGATAATTAATCAAAAGGGGGGTTAAGGGGTTTTGTTACAACCCTGCTCTTAAAAGGGTTACCTTTGGCTTTGGACATTCTCTCAATTTTAGTCTTGTTAAGCAGACCTGCATGGAGGAGAGGGAGATGAAAATAGTGCTATAATTTCCATGACCTTGACAAAGGGTCTTTCTCTCTCAAAAATATCAGTGTTCACAGAAAATGGTGAGAGTTTCTGGTGAGAGTGAGGCAGAAATTAGAGAACTTTGCAGGCCCAGATTGAGCTGGGACTGTCAGAAGCATGTGTTGAAATGAAATAAAATGTTTCCCAATTTCTGCATCTGTACCAGCAGCCTCTGCAACCTCTGCCAGAGGAAGCAAAAACCTCTTTTAACACTAGCTAAGGAATAATATGAAGAAAGTTGTAGCCTCAAGGAGCCTTCATGGTATGAAGCTCGCAGCTTGGAGCCCTGTCCTAAGGACATACTCCATGACTTACAGGACATTTTCTTACTCCTCTGTACTGGGTTGTGATTCACAAAAGATGATGTTATCCTTTAAGAGCATTTGTTCATATTATATATAAGTAATAAAATGCAAAAAATTACTTGTTCCAAAGTAATTTATTAGCAGTTATTTCCAAAGTCAAATGTTGTTGTACGGCTTTAATCCATGCCATAAGTGATATGATTGCAGTCAGTGGAGAGGAGCAGATACATCTCTGTTGGGCCTCATTTTATCTATTTCAGAAGCTCATTTCAGAATAAGAAAAGCAGCCTCACAGGTGCTGTAGTAAGGACTTCTCTGAGAGTCTAGGGAAAAAGACATGACAAAAGTCAGAGACCTCTTGGTCTAGAGTGAATACCATATTTTCCAGGGCAAATAACTCAGGATTCACCCTGTCCTATTCAGAATGAAAATGAAAGTCAACAGCTTGTTTATGTTGCCTCTGCCTGAGCTACTGACATACTATGTCTAGTTTTTCTTTTTTGCTATTAAGTTAAATCTGTAATGGATATGTTCATAGCTGTCAACATCTATAGAAAAAGATGGTTTATTCCTTTCTCTGCGTGTGTGTGCGTGTCTGAGTGGAGATATGTCTTCTAACGTTTTTAAATAATTCTTACAAGTGCTTTCTTCATCAGTTATTAATCAGTCTGACAATCAGTAAACTCATCTGTTGTTCTTCCTTACACTCCCAGAATTACAGAATTAATACATTCACTGAAGGAAGAGAAAAATTGTGAAATTCATTTTAATTGATTTCTTTATGACTGAAATAAATAAAGGAAATAAATGCATTCAAAATTATTTATTTATTTATTTATTTGCCATGTAATCACCCCATTGTTGCCCATGTCTGGTTGGATCAGCAGCAGAATATTTCCCTAAATTAAATAAAACTACTCTGAGTTATATACTCTCCTTGCTGCCCATTTTAACATATCTGCACACCAGATTACCTTTCCTACTTTTATGACTCTCTCCTAGTCAAACTGATTAGGCAATGTGACTGCTAATCTTTGGAGGCACCAGAAGTCAATAATTCTTTCAACAGTGTAGTGGTAAGTATTGCAATTGGAAATTTGCTATTCATAATGCATACAACTCTCTCAGAATGATAAGTTTATATTAAACTTATAAAATCCCATCTTCTCCCATTTTGTAGTTCAGCTGAGGAGTGAAAATACTTCAGCCAAATATTTCAAGCTTGTCTCCGAAGCCTTAAATCCACAAGTTAGAAAAAAACTGCTGAATACACAAAGCTCATAATGACTTCAATAATATTCTGGATTCCTGATAGTTCTTAAGATTTATTTGCAATTCAAAACTTAATTTCAGGCAACTATATATTTTTTAAAAGTCTGTTTTCACAGAGCAGAGTCTGCCAGACTGGCTTGTGACTAAGGTATTTCCCAAAAGGCTGCACAGCATTTGTGCACCAGAAAAAGTTACAAAGCACTTAGGAAAACATGAATCACTATATTTTCACTCTCTTTTTTATTAAATCCCATTTCAAAGTTACTGTAAGTCAAACATTTTCTCCCTCATTCTTGACATCTTCCCCTTTCCACCCAATAAAATATTTCCTCTTAACATGCTTTTTTGTCCTTCTGTCCTATACACTTCTGATTTTTGAGATTCTACTTTTCATTCAGTTTTCAGTTCTCCATGCTGAACTTTCTATGGCAAGAGAAAAATAGTATTTAATATTTTTTTAATTATTCAGGTGGTGGACAGGCTTTTGTTCCATTACTCGCAGTTGTTACAATCTCTATTGCTTTATTACTCTTTTATACAAGATTCTCCAAACTACTTCAGCTTTGTTTCAAAATAGTTCCTACTTACAGTGGGAGCCAGTGCTGCTGGCTCAATAAATCATCAGTCCTATTTTTATAAAATTCCTTAGGCCACTAGATCATGAGTTATTGCTCATATTTATAATATATATGGTTAAAAATGGGACCCAGACTCATTGGGACACCCTAGACATCAGTCATTTATATCGCCAAAAAATTGATGCAGACTTTATATACTTTCATATCATAAGAAAAAAAAATGTTGTTGCTATTGTGTCTTCATCTTATACACCCAAAAGTGTCTATAAAGAGAAAATCAGATTAGATAAATACCTAGTAAATAAGTTTACTACTACTACTACTACTAATAATAATAATAATAAAATAAATAAACATCTCCAGAATCTCCATCCAAATTCAACTGATCAAGTTGTGCTCTTATTTAAATTGTCTCATTATCATATTGATTGGTTGTTATCCTACAGTTTGGTTTACATGGTTATAAATGAAATTAAAATAAAACTTATATTTCATAGAAACTTTTAAATAGAAATTAAAAAGAGGAATGGTATGTTCATCAGCACAAGAGTAATGATGACATTTGCTTTTACCACATAATACATTGCACATGGATAATAAATGATGTTACTAAAAAAATACACTCTATTTCATACAATCCTTCTCCTATTGTAGATATGTGTATGGCTGCAGTGGAGAAATAGGATATCCAAGAATAACCATATAAGTGAGCCATCTGGAATGGTTAATCTTAAAAAAATCTCTTTTCATGTGGAGTTTGGTAGAAAGCATCAGAAACGTGAAAAAGCCAAAACTTCAATTTCTAAGTTTTTAATTAAAACTTCTTTTGATCAATTATGAGAAATAGAAATCTTAGGAAAACAGCACCTACAGTCAGTCTTTCAATGTCTGTAATATTTTTTTAAATATTTTACTTATTTTTTTCTTTTTTGACCACCATACAATTTTTAGCCAGTATCAAGTACTTTCTGTCATTTTAGATTAATTACCTCACTAATCTGACTGATGTGCCTCAGAATATTAAAAGCTTCTTAGAATCAAGTTGTGGTTTATCCTGAGATTCCATTTTAAATCTCCAGTGTACTTTTTCTGTAAGACCTCTGACTCCAGAGAGAAAAGCACAGAAGGATTATAAGTGACAGTTAATCTGATAAATATTTTGGGTTTAATATGATCGCATATTTAATATCCATGTGTTTAATTCTGAATTATATTAATATGTAACTTTACTTTCCATAGTGATGTTATTTACTAAAAAATAGTAAATGACATTATCTAGGTAATGTACTTTCTTCTTCATGTCCCCTGGGCTTATGTAAAAATCTAGTAGTAAAGGATTACTTTCATTTCTTACTTTCTGATTTAAAACTGATATTTCACTAAATGGTAAATTTATAGATGTCCCAATTGCATCATTTTCAGCCTCAGATTGCTTATTTTGATTACCTCCCAGTTTCCCAAATGAAGCCATGCTGAACCTGATCTAAAGCCTATTGAAATCAATGTGAAATATGTAATTTATTTTGATGAATTTATTTATAGTAATACTTAGAAAGAAAAATACACTAAGCAAAATTTTTCAATAAAACAAACCCTTCTATGATTCAATGCTTAGGGTTGAGGTTTGGGTTTTTTCTTAAAGAAGGAATTAAAATTTTCCAGTTTTTCTAATTATTTGAGAATCACTAGACTGAATAACTTTAAGATTATTTAAATGTTATGACTGTAAAGATAAATCTTTGAAGTAGGGATGTACCCTCCTAGTGAGTTAAAAAAAATATTCTAAACCCTGTTTTGCATATATATGTAATTTTTCTACTCTGCATATGAGTATTAAAATTTATATTAGGGAATCATGTTAGCATACCAGTCCAACAACTGTATACCACAATACCAAATAAAAGCCACTTTATCAACAAACAACACATTATCTGTAATGCATTCATGTGATGTGTATTTATGTCTTCAAGATCAAATAAAAAGTCAGTTTAATACATTTTGCTTTCTATTTCTTCCTGCAGTTTGAACTTGCCAGATGGTTTACACTGGAATAATATCTACTTTAGAATTCCAAATCAAACTTATGATTCCATCTTTTCAAATATCAAATATGATGGGTAATTTAATAATTTTCTTGTTTATATCTGCTAGACTAAAGTTGTTTCTATGTCTTTCAGATCTTTATATTAACAGATTAAATTTAGATCTTGTCACTACATGGGCAATGATAGAAAAATGTCATGCACTAGAAAAAAATTAATTTAAAAATTCTAATTCATGAATGGCATAACTAGTAAGTTATTTCAGTAAGTCACAGCAAGGGAGCAGTGATTTTTCAGATGAGGTGTATAAGCATAGCTTATACATGTTTGCACGAAATACAGGATAAATTCTAATTTTTATAGTTATATCCAATGAATTTGATTCTATCAAACATTTTACAGATTGAGTAATAATGAATAACTTGTGTCTTAGCCATGTCTCCTCCCACCTACTGCAAAAATCAACCCTGCTCTGGCTGGAAGCAGAACACCTGAATGTTGCCTTTTCAGTAGTTTTCTTTTCACGAGTAAGAGAAAGGATTGGAGTTACCAGGGCTAAGAACCAATCCACCATAATATTCTATCACAAATAAGAAAGAACAATTTATCTTTGCCATGAAGACCATTTAGTTTTTCATTAATGTAGCAGTCCAGTAATTATAGATTAGTTGAGTATAGACTGGAATATGTTAACTTATAAACTTGAAGATACTTAATGGAAGATATATGTCTAAATATAGATAAACTATTAAATCAATGGTATTTGCTGCCTCAGTTTACTCTGGGATCGTGCATAACATGTATAGTTAATACATTAAATAGCAGATTTTCTAATTTAAAGATGAAATTTTATTGAAGAATACCTTTTCAGAGCTGTCTTCCAAGATGACAGTGAAATACTCATTTCACCCTGTAGGACACTATTTCTTTTGTGGTGAATTAACTGATTAATTACCCTGTGGTTTGTCATTTCAGCTCTACTCAAACCTAGTCACTGCTAGAACTTCATGCATGCTTTTAAAGGGAAAGTTCCAGTTCTGAGATGCTTGCAATTTGACAGATATATTAGAAGCTTAGCAAGTCATAACACAAGGCTAAGTTGTCATGGGCTGGATGTTGAATATGTGATCAAGCGATGTCAGTAACAGGATAAACAAAACACATTTTCAGTAAATTAGGAAGTTCCTCCTCTTTGAAAAAGATCTTTCAGGATGATCCCAGTTGTCACTGATAACATCTTTGCTGCATTGTGTAGATATTTTCAGACAACATGGAGATTTGAATTCCCTTATATGTTCATTTTATTGGATATCTGACTCTACATTACCTAATGTTGCATTTTAATTAATGTTGACTACTTTTTCATTGTCTAATGATGGAGCTACTTAGGCTGCAGCTGGGACTGCAGTCTTGCTGCTGCTGGAAGTGGCTTTGGGTTCTCTTCTAAGCTTCAAAGGCACAGGCACAGCAGAGAATTCAGAATTAGTTCTTCTCATTGCAATTACACAGCACTTCAGTAAACATTGCAATTTTTTTATTCTATATTCCATATTAAATAATAAGAAATGCATGTGCATTATTCCCTTGAACAAGATTACATTTCATACACTAGTAAGGTTTTTTATCATCCTTTATACTGGAACTTTTTTTCACTCGATTTCAACCATAGTTCTTAATTGATTTTAAAGGTGATATGGTATTTTTAGTCTTACTATATTATAGAAAGAGGGGAAAATAAAGAGGGGAAATCTGACAATCTGAGACAGCTGTATAAAGAAAGATTAGTACAGGACAAAAAGTAAAAATATCCTAAAAGGGAGCACAGGTGAATAGCTCCATGAGCATGCATATACTTATACCTCCTTAACACAGGCTAACTCTGTTGCACTAGAATATGTAATAGTTGATATATTTATTCACCTTAGTTGATATATTTATTCACTTCTGTGAGTAAACATCCTGTCACTGGAGTTTATAAATTAAGTTGTTGGTTTTCCTTTTTGTGTTGTAAAGATCTGTGGAATACTGTTTGAACCTCCTATCTTGTGAATATCTTCCACTTGCAGATGAAATGTGATCCTCGATCCTCTTGCAAGTATTAGCAACATTGCTGATCTTGCTTTAATATGTTGGCTATTTTCTTATCATAGTACAACCAGTGTGCAGCTGCAGATATCTCACTGTCTTTGTCTGACACCATTTCTCATGATGCTCCATCCGTGAAATCTCATCCCACATCTCTGGCAAATGGGTCACTTATCTTATGATAAGACACTGCTGTTCCTAACTCTTGGAGAGCTTTGAATCAGTGATGAGTGCAACTCCAATATAAATTGCAGTGTCCATAAACAGTTTATCTTGCCATGATAAAATATGTCCCTGCAAAATTAAAGAATATCACAAGTCAGAACATGATTAGATTTCCATTTTTATGATACCATCTGCAAGTACTCCAGAGTTTTGAAGTAGGGAAAAAAAGAAAATTTATTTCCTTCCTGAAAGTGACTGATTTTTCAAATGCTACAAAACCTGCATGTTACAGGATCATACAATTTAGGTTTCTGCTGCATTCTTTTAGGTATTTCATCTTCTAAAGCCTTGCTTACCTCTTTGGCCTTTGATTCAGAGACCCTTGTGACTTACAACAGCTGGAACTAAGCACATACCATTACTTTGTCTATGATAAAAACTCATTTATATTTCTCTGTTTACTTCTGGAAATGAACACCTTAATACGGTGAAAAATGTGAGCATTGTAAAAGGAGGTATTAGTGCTGCATGAATTAAGCTGAAATATGTGTGTTTCTCCTGAATAATTAAAAGACAGCATCTTGCCCAGACATATCCAAATACTGGAGCTTTTCCACACAAGACCAGACATGGTTGTTAAATCACAGTTTATTTTTCTATTCATCTATCTCATCCCTTGGGCTATTCATGCTACAGTCAGTTAATATTCACCTTTGAAGACTAAACCTTATGTTTCTAGTATGTAATAAAAAGGTTAAGGAAACTGATGATGTTCTGCTGTTTTGGTGGAAAGAGGGTGTTGAACTTTTAAATTTCTTTCAATAATAAATACACAATGACTCCTCATGTGGCTGTCTACACAGAATATTGGACAATGTATTATCTCATGTTGGAATTAGACAGTGGAATTAGAAGCCAAGAATTCTTAAAATTTATGTATTGATCAGATAAAATTTACTCCACCTTCACCTCTAAGTCACTTAACTGTTGAATGTTTTTTTAATGTACATCCCCTAAAGTATGGGCAATGGTAATTATTTTCTTCACTAAGTACTATGATACTGAAAGAGTGTGCTTATTACTTGTTTGCTCATTTTTGTTTTTGCACCCTGTCTATAAATCTACAGGGGTATTTTGAGTGTGATATCAGTGAGCTAAAATTTCTTAAGTTATTCCTTGCTGAGAGAATTGATAGCATGAATGGGATTTTCTAGCAGAAGAGATGCTTTGGGGAAAAGTCCCATAGGAATCAACACAACAAACCTGTTTAATTCATATTTGAATAAAGAGGAGACAACTTGTGAACTTTTGGTTTCCTATCTCAAAAATTTTGAAGTTGCACTTTTTTGTTGCTCTTGTTTCTGTATAATCCTTCCATCTTCTGCATCTTGTTTATTTGAAGAAGAGAGTGTTACCCACTTGCTATAAGCTCAAAGTATTTTAAGTCAATATTCCCTCTTTGCCACAGGAAGAACAGTTTAAAGACCAGAATTAATTACAAATCTTGTGTGCAGCATGGATCATGGTAATCACTGTACTACTAAGAAGATTTTTTCACATCCCTTCTTCATTTTTTATTATGTCTATATCTTCAATTGAGACACCTGGACACTTTCATAATAATACTAGGCAAAAATGTCTCTTTTTCCTCTGTACAAATATTCAGTACATCTTCTCTGGGTTTTGTTGTTATTTTCTGCTTACTTTCACCATTTCCCCCTTCATTTTATTACACTTTTATTGTTGTCTCCCTTTACTCTTACGTTCTTTCAAATCCTCTTTTTTATTTTTAATATTTTATATTAAATATTAATATTTAATATTAAAATTAATTAATTATTATTAAATATTTTTTCTTCTTTCATACTCACAGCTCTGCCTATGGGAGTAATGAACTGAAATAGTGAATATTACATTCATCTTGAGGCTGAAGAGTCTGAAAATATCTAGTTATTTTTCCTCTTGTAAGGCTTCAGAGCCCAGGATTTGTTTTTCAGGTGGCCCTGTCCCACGAAGCTATGATTTCACCTTTTAAGCAGATGATTTTGTCAAGTTCACCTGGCTCCTTCCAAAATTGTGGAACACAATTTTGAGAGAAGCTGCTTGCATTTCAAAACTCATGAAATCCTATTCATGAGCAGAGCCACCCCGTGAAAAGTCCAAAGATGAATGGAAGAATCTGAGAAATAGTACATCAGTACATGGTAAAAAAGAGAATTTAATAATAGGACCAGGTGGAACAACTTTGAACAGAAAGGGGGCAGATTTAGGTTAGATATTGTGAGGAAAATCATTACTGTGAGGGTGGTGAGGCACTGGAGTGCATTTCCAGGAGAAGTCATGTTTGTCCCATCCCTGGAAGTGCTCATGGCCAGGTTGGATGGGGCTTGGAGTAACCTGGTCCAGTGAGAGGTGTCCCTGCCCACGGCAGGGGGGTTAGAACAAGGTGATCTTTAAGGTCCCTTCCAATCCAAACTATTCTATGATTCTATAATTCTATGAAAACAACACTACTACTGGTTTCTGTACTTACTGAAATATTTGTAAGGATTGTGAGCTCAGACACAAGCTATAAGGAATTACAGAAGTCCAGACAGGAATTTGAATGACTGGATCACCACAACCAAAAAACCATCTGGTTTATGTGGTTTGGCTCTTTAATTAATCTCTTCTCTAGTTGAGAAATCCTGGGGGAGTAAAAAGTTTTAAGGTGATGTCATTTTATTTGCTAAGCTGTTTTTGTAATCTTGACCTGTTCTCTAAGACTACACTGAAAGGGTCAGGTTTTTTGGGTTTTTTTAAATCAATTTCTGTCTAATATCTACATTTTAAAGAGAAAAGCTGGAAAAGAAAACATTCATGGTATGAAATAGAGTCCTTCGTTTGGTCAGGAGAAAGTTATTTTTCAGCATGTCCATTGCTCTCCATAGTTAGGACTATGAGCCACCTAGACATTTTGAAATCCAGTGGACCTGGAGATTGTTAGCATTAGGAGGTAATTTGGAAGTAGTTTCTTGTAAACTATCCAGATTCTGATTTGTTTTAAGACAGATTAAAGATTTTCTGCAACAGTTGAGTAGGAGTTACTCCTGCTGTAAACTATAAGCACATTAATTCAACAAATTTTATTGAATAGTCTGTAAAGATCATGAATATACAAATCCTTCAAGGAAGTATTTATATGACCAATCATTTGACAGACAGATTGCTGCAGGATCCTTTCTGTTCCAGTCAGGAAATATGTTTGCTTCAGGAATTGATACAGAGCAAGAAAACAGTTTTATATACCCCAATCATAATTTGCAAGCTTAAATTATATAGCTCTGCAGAAATATCTAAACCCTACTTGTTTGTTTTACAAACAGGCAGACAAAAAAAACCACAGCTACAGATAACCAGTTCACTATTGTCTGAGATTCTTCAAAGATGAATTATAATGCAAGTCTCCTGTCCCACCACAAAACCTAAATGTCTGTTACATGAATAAGAACCAGCTATTAAAGAAAATAAACCAAAAAGTGCCAAAACCCCCAAACCAAGCTAAACTCAAACTGGAGCAATAGTTCAATCTTCTAAACCCAACATAAGAGGACACAAGCCCTATGAAATTTGGGTACACAGTCCATCAAAATATGAACGAGACCACCCTAAATTAATGTAAGGGCTTGTATAGGACACAAAGCCTATAGAACTCTTTCATATAAAGCTACCTAAAAGATACAAAACTGTCACGAAGTTTAGAGGCATTTGTTAGAGGGTGAAATGGGCAGAGAATGTTGAGTCCTGAATAGCAGAATATTTAAACATGATTGAGCATGCATTTAGATTCAATTGCTACACAGATTGCATTTGCCCATGGTCTTTAGTGGGTAAGGGAAAGTGCACTCAGAGCACCTCCACTCAGGCCATCTGCTGCAGGAACCTCTCTTCCCCAAGTGCCTGCCCTCCCCCAGCACTTGTGGGCAAAAGGGAATGTCAGGCACTACCTGACATTGCAGCTGAGCTCGTGAACACACCTGAGAGTAATTCTGTCTTTTGCATCTCAAGCAAAAGGGAATAAGTGTCCTGGGAGGTGGAACTGCAGTCCCTTGCAGGTGGGACTACAGCCAAATGCCACAGTTAGGAAAAGGCCATGGTTTGTAAATTCAAAGGATATCCATGCAAAGCACTTCAATTAGTTAACATTTTTGACTGTTTTTTTCTTCCTAAAAATAATGCTGTAAAATCAACTAATCATTTGAATAAATAATTTTTTCTAATGCATATAAAATTACATATATATTATGACACCACATTTAATTTAAATTTTATTAATAACTGTTGTGATTTTAAGTTATTTGTTACTGGAACAGCTCTGAAACTAAAAAAATACCAGAACACTTTTAAATTTTTTTTTACTTTCTTTGTGATTTAATATGTACTGTGAAAAACTGTATTAACAGTATGATTTCCAAGATTGTATAGAGTACAACAATATTTAGCTAACATAGCAGTAATTAACAGAGAACAAAACATTGACAGATTCTTGACACATATAGTGCTACTGCTAATGACAATTAGGGATCTGCCAAAAATTACAAGCAGAGGCAGCAGAAAATACTGAAGATTTTCTTGGTTCTCTCTTAAATCCACTATGTGGGAGGAGAAAAGCGTAGAGGGACTTTCCAAACTTTGGAATTCGTATGAGGGAGTTTTGTTTGATTATGCACTCTACTTTATCTCAAATTCTTACAGGAGATACTTCTGGAGGATATTTAGAAACACATATTTTTAATGAGCTCTAATCTGTGTTAATAACCATGGTTTTAGGCAAAAAAAAAAAATTACAAAAACAAATCCTTCAAGCTGTGCAGTGAGCATCCAGTATTCTACAGCTCAGGAGAAGGCAAATGGCACTCTTATTACAACTTAAAATATAATCATAAGTACCTGAAATGGTCCAAGGCTTGAAAAGTACTGCGGCAAATTTCTTTACCCACATCTAAATAATCAGCAGGATTATTTCATTAATTATAATTCAAGCATCTGATTGCAATATGCATGCTGAAAAGCTAGTGAACTATGATGAATTTCACTTTAAAATATGCTGATAAGGAAATTTTTTAAATTCATCTCTGAAGGTAGTTTACTGAAAAGACCAAAAAACAGACATCTGTGAAGTGAATCATATCTCCAAGTATAAATGTCTGTAGGATCAGAATAATACAAAACTTACTGGTAGCAGCAGTATAACAGTAAAAGATAGGCCTTCCATATCATAATAGAATGGTCAGAGATAAAACAGTCAGTTCTGAAACAGCCTGGCCTGCCTCTTTGTGTGTATATTATTGCAAATACTGCAATTTTCAAGCTGTTGTCCCAGATATTATGTTTACTTTTAAAATAATTTTTTATGTTTGTGAAATGTCTCTTGTATTTTTAGATCCTGGCTAATTTGCATTATGCTGAAACTTGTCCTCTGCTTAGGATGCAGGGAGGCCTGACCAGTTGACAGGTCCATGGGCTGATGATCAATTTGTGCTCTTTGAGGTGGTAAACAGAAATAAACTTTTAATACTTTCTCTGGAAATCATTACTTTATGTGCTACTTGAAGTGCTCATAAGCCAGGACATGACAGGACAAAAATAATCTGCTGCTACAGAAGAAAAGATTCTGATATATTTATCTGGGGTAGTAGGGTTCCTCCAACCTTGTTTTAGGCATCAGCAATATAGTTGCCTAGCCCCAAGCATTAAATCTAGCTCACTTGAAAGCCAACTGAGAGAAACCCTTGTTTGTAAGGCATGATTTATCTGACTTATTTTAGGTCTGTGTGTTCAGATGATTTAAATTTTATATTCCAAGAGGTTTCCCTCTATTTAATGCCATTATATTACCCTGTCACTTTTTCTGTAACAAGAAAGCTCGTAACAAATATAATATTTCCCATTTGATAGTAAATCAAAATGTTACAAGATTATTTTTATTTGCTGTTTTAGATTGCATGCATATGAACTAACAAATTAGGTTTTCATTGCTAAGAAAACCAGCCCTTGGTTAATCATATGCTCACAAACTTAATTTTGTTTTCTGTCTGGCTCTCCAGTACTGTGGTTTGGTGTGATGAAAGAGAAGTCTGCAAAGAAAATCTTAAAGACTTCTTTTGATGGAACAACAACATTTAACCTACATGCCATGAAATCAAGCTCTATTTTATTCAGAACTGGAATATGTTTGAATATCTGATGAGCTTTGTTACACCTGGTCTTGTTTTCTCCACTCTGCAGACAAACATATTTAAATTTCTTTTTTTTCTCTCTCTCTTTCAAGAAAATGAGAAGCACAAATGCAGCACAAAATAAAATTAAGGTCCAGAGTAAATAAATAAGACATTATGAACTAAAGCTACATTATTGAGGGAAAAGAAGACACAGAAGGCAGGAATACACCTTGAAAGATGCCCCATACCTGACTGATTGCTTTAAGCTCTTAAGTATAACTTTCTCAGACTTTAGGGCATGTATGTAAGTTCCCCAAATCTGTTCTCTCCAAACTGTTAAATAAACTCATGAAATTTATCATCTTAAACAGCTGCAGATGTCAGCTTGCTTTGTTTTTCAGGTTGATTTGTGACAGCAATGTCTATTTTCTTTGTGATTTGGATCTTCATACGTTAAAGTTAACAATTGTTGGGGTAGAGATATTTAACCATAAATTATCGTATTTCCATTTAAGCCAGTAGAGCTAGCACAACTTAATTTATCTGAGGATTCCCAAAAGTTCATAACAAATTATTACAGCAAATCTGGGGACTGAATTAAGTCTCCAAAGCGTGTGATGAATAGCTATAATCAACTCAATATATAAATTTCCAGGCAAATCAGTTATGAACAGTTTCATATTGATAAAAAAAGAAATGAATATTCAAACATTGCAGAAACAAAATGAACACAATGAACCAGTAGAATAAAATGTAGAATTACACACTGGTTTCCTGTCAAACATCCAGTTGGTAATGGCACCAGAGGGGACAGAATTTTTTCCTTTGGTTTTCAGTACCAAATATCAGCTAAACTTTTACTCTAAACTGTCCCATTTTGCGTTGCAGAAGTGTAAAACTTCTTCTGTCAATGTCAATGAAAAGTCACAGCAATGAAGTAGTTAAAACACTGCTTGGAATATATCAGTCAGATGGAGCATTTAGAAAAATATAAATTTTGGGGTTTTTTTATATTCTCTCCAGGATCTATTTTACAAGAAATTCTGTTTGTTGATAAAACCACTCCATCCAAGGGACAAATTGAAGCCACATTTCTCTCAGAGTGTAGTTTTGATCTCTGGAAATTGAGTTTTGTAAATAAAGAATAACTGAAAACTTGTCATTCTTCAACAGTAGAATTTAAACAGTTGAATTTCCCTGACAGTGAAACCAAATATTTAAGCTGCCTGAGTTGTCTCTACTCATAAAAATCTCAAAACAACTATTTCCTATTTTCTAACAATGACACCTGGAAAAGTTGTTATTTTGGCACTAAGACCAGAAGTATTACTGCCCT
Organism: Agelaius tricolor; assembly: GCF_023055355.1. Classification (NCBI taxonomy): domain Eukaryota; kingdom Metazoa; phylum Chordata; class Aves; order Passeriformes; family Icteridae; genus Agelaius; species Agelaius tricolor. The sequence continues at coordinate 21,614,335 of NW_027269267.1, read as the reverse complement.
CTTCTAAGTCATGTACCAGAAGCCCAGACATTTTATTTATCCATCAATGAAAACTGATTATGCTCTGGATTAAAAAATGTGAAATGTGCATGTGGTTATCCTGTAACGCAAATCATCTACCACATATTGTCATGAACAGTGGCAATTACTTGTCATTCTGTTGAAAAATCTTCCCCTACTATAGAGAGAGAGGGTGAATGAAAGCTAATTAGGGGGTTGATGATGACAGAAACAAAACTGCAGAAGTCATGGCTGCAGACCTTTATTTTCAGGCACAACATTCCCTGGTCAAGTGACTTAAGGATTCAGGTTGCTTTTTTTGTGCTCTTCTTTTTAAGCACAATAGAGATTCTCTGAAATTCAATAAACAGACAGGATAGAATGTTTGTCCAATTTTTAGAACTAATATTCTTTTATGAAATTGGGTCCTTCATCCTTAACCCAATGAATTACAAATCAAAAGATGTGCCTCAATTTAAGCAGATGTGTCAGCTTTAAGCCTTCAGAATTCATACATGTGTGCATGCTTAAACTTACATTAACAGTTAAAATCAGTTGTATGATTCAGAATTTAAAATTTTGGGTGTGAATTCTTCTTTTTCACTAAAGAATTTTTTTCAGGTGCCAATCAATACTTGTACCACTGAAAACTAGACAACCCAAGTGAGAAAACCACTTTGTTGTTGTTTGTGAGAAAACCACTAAGCTCCCTTTTCTGTTTAAATATGTTTTCCTGAGAAGAAATGTTAAGCAATACTAAAAAATCCAAACCTAGGAGGCAAATATTTTCCATTCATTCTTTCAAAGAGCCAGGAAAATTAAATTCTCTGTCTTAATGTATGGGGTTCATGTGGCAAGGCTTTTGCAGTGAGGGGCTGGAAGACTGACTTCTGTGAGCAGCTGCCAGAAGCTTCCCCCACTTCCAACAGATCCAGTGCCAGCCAGATCCATGACAGAGAGGCCCATCAGTGGTGGTGTATCTCTGGGATAATGCATTTAGGAAAGCAAAGAGGTTACTGCAGAGAAACAGTAAACTGGAGACCAAGACAGAAGTGAGAACATATGAGTGAAAGAGTCCTGCAGATTCCGAGGTGAAGAAGGCAGAGGAGCTGCCCCAGTGCTGGAACAGGGATCCCTCTGCAGCCCATGTGAGGCAGCCCCTGGAGACCCACACTGGAGCAGAGAGCCACCTGCAGCCTGTGGAGAGCCCTATGCCCTCACCACTGTAGGTTAATGCTTGGACTCAAAGATCTTGTCTTTTCCAACCTAAACAATTCCAGGATTCTATTGTACAGACCCAGTTGTGCGGCAGGTGTGATTTAGAAATGGTAGCAATCAGGAGCACTCAATAATGGTAAGATATTTATCAGGTTCAACACTATGTATAAAACTGTGCATTCCAAATAACACTGTGATATGTGACTTGAGATATCTGAAGACATAATAGGGAGGATATGCTTTCATTTCAACAATAACCACTTCCAAGTTCCAGTCAGCAAGAAAAACAGGGAGTTTACCTTTACCACCATACATTATAGTATTCCACTTGTTAAAACAAATGGGCTAAAGGCAAATTATCTAGCTGGAATAACTAAGTTCCACTAAAAAAAAAACAAAAGAAAGTACTATCTTTCTTTTTTTTTTTTTGCAAAATAATAGACCAAGTACACACATTGAAATTTTTGGTACCCAAAAGATGTCAAATTTTTCTACCCCCTGAATGCTAAAAAATGCATGGAGAAGGGGAATTGGTGTGGTAGCATTTAATGGACTTCTCAGCCATAAAACCTGAGTCAGGCCACATTACAAACTAAGACATTTATCCACAGCTGTCAGTCACAAATCCAGTGTAATTGGTCAGGCAGTATAAAGGGGATTTATGTCAGTAGCCCTGAGATCTCTATTGCACTGTATTGTGACTGTTCATTAAACAATCATTTTGAATACCTACCTATGTTATTTGGTTTAGGTTGTTACTATAAGAAGCTGTTCACCCAAATGAAATAAAGCTCATGTAAGAAGATTTTTCTTATTTGTAAGTTCAGCAACCCAATGAGTCTCTCCTTCAGAAAGGCACTTCTCTAGGACATTAAAGAGGAAGAATACAAAAACATTTGCATGGATTCATCTTCTAAAAGAGACAAAATGCCTCCCCACCTTTGCAGCCATAAGGTCACTTCTGGGTTTGGTAAGAATTTGTGTCAAATTTAGCATGATGATAATTCTGTAGGAATCTGGCACCTGTTGCATTATTCTGGAAAGGGTCAAATTGCCTTAAAATAGCCAATTATTACCTTCTATTTAACACTACATCCCCAGCAATGCCATTGACTCCTCATGTTTCTAACATCAAAGCAAACAATGAAGTTCGTATTTTCTTTATGACATGTAAGGTCATGAAAACTTAATAATAAGGTTCTGAGGAGGAATTCTTTCTCAACATCACATTTTAGTGTTTTTGAAAGTGTCTCTTTATACAAAACAATGTTCTTTTTTTCTTATTACAGGAAATCAAAAGCTGTAACTACTAAGCTGTGGTCCAATAACAACATCTACTATTTTCAGACACGTATGTTACAGTAAGAGTAATACACACAAAAAATTGAGAAACTTTAGGTGTTCTGAGCTTTGAAAGGATTCAGTGAGTTATTCTCTGGCAATGTTACAGGATACTTGTTTTTTCTTGGAGCCTTTGAAGTACTCAGACTCTAAACAGGTTACTGTTAAGTCAGAATACAACCTGAATCCTGTCTAAAACACTTTTATGTTTTGCCCACATTCTACCAGCCAGAATAACATCAGTTTAAAACAATCTTTAGTCACAGTTAGTAAAGAAAAGCTAGTCTATTTCACTTACCAAAGCTAGTGAGATTTTTCTTAGATTTATTTTTCTCTTTTACTAATGCTTTAATAAATCAAGTTTAATTTTTTTCCTAAAAATACACACACAAAAATCACTTGAATGCCTCCTTCTTTGCCAAAAGAGAGTCAAGTTTTTAGGGGGAGATTTTAAATCTGTTTTGAGATTTTGAGAATGTCATCAGTAATTTCAGAAATACGTGATCTTCAGAGCATATTAAAGTTGTTTTGTCAGCAGTCCACTCCCACAGAATTTTTCAGATGAGAAGAAAAGGAGAAAATAAAAGTTAAGTGACAGACACAGTAAATCACAGATAAATTTAATATGCAATATCAGTTTGGGGCAAGAACTGAGAAGCAGGAAAACATGATACATTGTGCTGACGGGATCAATTTATGTGACATAAAGTTTCAGCAGAGTGAAAAAGGACCAAGCAAGGAAAAAGGCTAGAAAGCCAGCTGGAAAGAAATCATAGTCAGTGCTCAAAGAGATAAGGAGTTAAGGAGTTTCACAGGAGTAAAGGAGCAACTGCCCAGTAAAGGAGTTTGAGGATGTCTTCCCGCCTTCCTCCTGACCTTCCTCCTGTGGCGGCTCATTGTGTGGGCAGCAGCAGGAAAATCAAATGTTCTGTGAGTACGGGTCTTATCACTTATTCTCCCTGGCAACAGGAGCAAGTCTTTGACTTAAATTATCAGTGTCATCTTAAACTGATTTCTGGCTAAATGATGCAATGCACTGAACTTTGCTGAGAAGTATTGCAGAAGGAAAGAAATTACTGAAATAAAGAAGTGGGGAGAGAAAATGGAGGAAAAGAATGAAAACAGGTGTAGAAAGGAGGAAAATATAGTTCTGCTATAGTTCTAGACAAACAAAACTATAAAAAGGCATTAAGAGAGAAAAGACTCTCCTAAAATGTGCAGTGTATGTCTCCATATCACAGAGAAAGCTTTTTTTCTTACTTGTTTAGGACACCACAACTTTCTAGTGAAAAGTGCTCCAAAAAACATAAATTCTTTTGTGGTTTGCTGCCTCACAAAAGCTTCCACTGAGCAATGATCATAAAGCTGGTGTAAAGCCAGAAATTATACTTTTGTCTGCACAAGGAACAGAAATAAATGAGAAAGAAAAGCGTAAAAGATGTTTCATTGGAGGTAGTATCAGGAGAGAAAAATAACCTGCAAGAAAGGTATGGCTGAAAAGAAACAAAAGTTGTTGTCATGGTGAGAAAGAAAGAGGTAAACACAAGTCAATGTTTTTTCATATGGACTCTGAATGATGACAGTAAAAATTTGGCTAAGCCCATGAAACTTTGGCATGTCCCTATTGTATATCTCAAACATTTTTATTATTTTCCTTTAATTTTTCAGCAGCACTTTTAGTATATTTGTTTGAAGGCAAACATGTAAAATTATTCATAATAGGCAGGATTTTCTTCCTAAGGAAATTCCTTATGTATAACCTATATAATATTTTCAGATTCCTCATTTTCCTCCATTATATTTACCCAGCCCCTCTTTGTACCACCCAGTTTCTTTGTGCTCTCTCACTACTATTAAAACCATTATTTAATGGTTTTAATACATCTTCATATATAAATCCTTTGTGCCCTTCCTCCTTCAGGTGCACTCATCAAATGGCTCCTAGAAAATTCATACTTTCTCATACTGTGTTATGTAAGTTCCATGTGATGCCATCAGCTGGGAAAAAGAGATGGTTTCTATCTCTTCTGAAAAGCACATGTTCTGAGTATAGCAGGATAAATGTAACACATTATCATCAGAGAAACAGAGAAGGGAAAGATTAACTTTTCATTGCCATGTCTTTAAGATGGTCCAGCATAATCCAAAGAAGTGGAAAGGTCAACATTCATATTATTCTACCACTGCTATTCTTAGGATAGCTCCTCTTACAGGTTCAAGAACACCAAAACATCTTTTGTGTGATATGTAAATATATCTTCTTACTCTACAGGAAGAGGATAGGACAGGTTGCACTGTAGCAAATTTTTGAATATGCTGATAGTAGGAGAAGAGAGGAAACATAAATGTTAAGCTGTAGTTTGGGGCAAGATTTTTTATTTCTTTAAGAGGTGAATGCATCAAGCCAGTTGTCTTTTTTTTTTAATTTTATTGACATATATATGTTATGTTCAAATTATAACCTTGATTCCTAAGTCTCTGGTCTCAGTTGCAAAGAAAATCAGTGCAAGAAAAGATATCACTAGCTGTTTGGTATGAACTCATCTCTAATCTCGTACTTTCTAAGCAGATATGGGCACCTCGTGGTGCACCTAGAAGAAGGAAGCTCAGATTTCATTATGTTGTGCGTTGTAGAAACAGAGATCAGTTGTTCCAGTCTGGACAAGTAGAGGTGTCATGGGAAAGGTCTTTGGGACACTACAACTTTTTTAGGATTTTCTTGCAGAGCAGTGGGTTTTCTGTGTGTCTGTCTCACAAACTGTGTCCCTAGCACTTCATTTTCCCAGCCTTGGGTAAGAAGAAAGACACCCATTTTTGGGGTATGCATTTTCAGGCTTGTATCCTATTTGTATAGGACCCAAATTTAAAAAGGCATCATGTTACTCAAAATTTCACTCTGTTGCTCTTCTATTTTCAAACTTAGGCAGCTGAAAATCTGTCATTACCTAGCACAATTCACTCTAAAATGAGTGATGGATGCTGCAAGTAATACAGCTATGACTGAATACAGCTCACTGTGCAGCCAAACTTGGCTGATAAACTAGGTAAGAAATGTGGCAGCAAGTCTGAACTGAGCTTCAAACCATCCTAGCGAATTCTGGGGACTGTGACACGGCTCTGCTTTATCTATCACAGCCTCAGGGCTGTACAATAGTTCCCAACCCTGCTCAAAATCTCAACTGTCCTCTCTCTTGTCAGCTGCTGCTGCCTCACTGAATTCCTGCCTCACCTGAGTGCTTCTCTTGCTTCAGCCAGGCACATGACATTTAGAGATTGTAGGAATTCATGTCTCAGAGTGGAAAATTTAAGTGGCTCTCAAGCACACTCAAATATCAAAAGCAGACATTAGATTCCATGAGTGGAACAATGAGTAAATTTGCACTGGGCCATGGAAACTTACAATCACATTTAATGCCTGGAGTTTTTTATGTTGTGACAGCATATAAGCTATGTTGGCATCCTTTTTTTCTTTTCCTAACCTAGATGCTAGAAAGAGACAACACACAAAGAAACAAAGATTAGTGCAGAGACATAAAAAAAAGGTTCTCTAAATCTAAAATATGGCAAGGTTTGAATCCAATCTCTGTTATCATGTGCTTTGTATTCATCAGCTTCCCTTGCATTTACAGTGTCCTTCTGAAAGCATAATTTCCTGAAGAATTTGTTCCTCTTTAAAGGTCAGACAGCTGGGTTGCTCTCACACAAAGAACATTTGCAGAATAAGCTCTAACATTAATACATTCAAATGTCTTGTACATGTGTAGTCAGTTCTTTCTCACAAAAGAGGTCAAAGTAAAGCAAGCTTTCGTGAAAAGATAGAAACATTTTATGGAAATATAATTTATTCTATACAATATAATTTATATAATACTCCCACCTGTAATACTGCTTCCCACCTGGCTTACTGCATCCAGCTGTGGGGTTCACCAGCACAGGAAGGACATGAATCTGTTGGAGTGGTCCTCCAGAGGAAGGCCACCAAGATGATTAGAGAGGTGGAGAACCTTTCCCATGAGAAAACACTTTGGGAATTGGGATGGTTCAGCCCAGAGAAGTGAAGGCTCTGTGGAGACCTTACAGAAACCTTCCCATAACTAAAGGCAGCCTAAATGAGGCTGGAGAGGGACTTTTTTACAACAGCATGGAAGGACAAGAATTATGGGCTTTAAACTGAAAGAGATTGGGTTTAGATTAGATACTAGGAATAAATTCTTTGCTGGAACAGGTTATCCAGAGAAGCTGTGGTTGCCACATTCCTGGCAGTGCTCATGGCCAGGTTGGATGGGGCTTTAAGCAAGGTGTTCTAGTGAAAGGTGTCCCTGCTCATGGCAGGGGAACCAGATGATTTTAAAAGTCCAGTCAATCCATGCCATTCTATGATTCTATGATAATTATACATATACACTGCCATTAAAGTAGAAACCAGATACAGCTTTGGAATGATCACTACCAAAGCTAACAGTAAATTTAGAAAATGTTAGGAAGAGGGACAGGGGACTACATATCCCACTACTGATTTCACACAAGAGTAGCAGTGATGAGCATTAGTGGGGACAGGGCTAGCATGAAAATGATCTGCAGGAGGAGGAGAAGTAATTATTAAGAAGTAGAGCAATCAAGTTATAAAGCAGGAATGAGCTGGCCTGTTAGGAGTGTGCTGCTGAAAGCCTTGAAGAAAGCTGACAAAGGGAGGAAAAGATGATACATCTCAGTGTGGTATAAAAGTTCATACCTGAACATGTGAGCTGTTCATGCACACTTCTATTTAGCAGCTTTCTGTCTTAATCAAAACAGTCTCCAAAACTGGAATAATTATTTTAGAAATATATCTGTCCACTTAAAAACAGAAGTAGCAAAAAGAACAATAAAACTTCCACTGTCTTTTATAAACATATACCTAGGAAATTCTCTTGCCAATAAACCAGTCTAGAAAAACAAAAAAGTTTATCATAGGGCACTTTTTATTAGCTTTGAAACAATGAGAAATAAAACTGATAGCAAACCAATATGCATTCTTAGGAAGATGCATAATAAAAAAGATAACGACATGAAAAAAGCATGAAATAGTGTGGATTTATTCCCTGCTTCAGGGAAAAGTTTTCCATCTAAACAATAAAAACCTCATTCACAGAGAAAATACTGCTTTCAATATGCTTTATTTGAGCATATTCCCATTTCATGGTAAATGAATAATGCAAAATATAAATGGGAGTAGTGCTATTGGTTGTTGAAGCTAATTAATTTTTGTACCTTTTGCAGACATCAAGACTATTAGTCTGCACAACTGCATCTACTCTTAAAACTGGGGGGGGCTGGGAGGTGGAGTCCCATACCTGTAGTGCTGACTTCCAAGTAAATTCAACTCTTTCTGACACCATCAAAATAATATTTTATACTTTGTACATTTCCAGTTCTGCTGAAAAACTGTTGTTCCTGACATAAATCCAAATCTGACCCTTTCTTTTTTTAACAGCTGGATACCCTTGTGACTAACTACTCAGGAGTGCTATTATTGTGTTCAGTGCCAAACTCCTACAACATGCAGATAGAAGTGGTTTTTATTTCCTTCAGTTTCTGTTAAACTGACATGCATTCCACTCTCCTGAGGCCTTTTCAAGTGGTAATTTCTTTAGCAGCAAAGAAAAATCAATTCAAATTAAGATAGGAGTATGAGATCAAACTTTCTCATCATGTATTGCAAGCAATAAATCATTAAAAAGTTAATAACCCTAAATGGCATGGTATTTGGTGATCACCATGGTGGCATTATATTTAAAAGTGTGATAGCATAATCTGTACTCATAGTGCAGGCTTTCATGTTCTGTCTTAGCCTAACCTTGAAACACCTGAGAAGTCTCCAGCACCTGCATGACTGCCTACCTGTCTTCCTGGGCTTTAGGTAGACCTCTCTGTTGGAGCAGGCTTAATCTGCTGCTCCAGAAAATCCTCAAATCTCCTTTATAAACAGATCACAGGTAGCATAGATACAAGATGTGAAGTCTGTCATCTAAGTTAAATGTCTTCTTTTACTGCTACTTCATGACCACTTCAACTGTGCTAAAACACATACAGTGAGGAAAGAAATGGATAACAATCAGCAACATGAAATTATTCACAGTGGTGAATATAAATTTTGAATGAATCACCATAGAAACTAAATTTAAAGGACATGAATTCCACAGATTTTAAATAACCATTCTGTGATATCTAAATAAGTACGGGATTCGCTGGAACATAGGTCAGGAAAGGTCTGCAAGTGCAGCTATTAAGCATAAACACAAAGTTCTTCCTAACTAGCACACACAAAGGTCATAGTGAAAGGTGAGTAAGGATGGGCCTCTTATGTTTTTGAGAAAAAGTTCCTGTGTCTTTTTGAAGTGGGAAAACTTGCATCAGCCAAAGTGAAAAAGACAAGCTGTACAGAATATAGACAGTTTCAACATTGCTATCCCTCTGTTATACCTCTGTTAAAAGGTCCCATGTGACTTGGAGATTTCTCTGAATTACCAAGCAGTAGGTTTATGCACACAAATTTCCCATGTGGTCAAAAACATGTCTTTAAATTGTGAGTGAAAGAAAGATTTCTGGAGATAGAATTAGCATACAGTTGTGCTCAGTAAGAAAGACTTCTTTCTTATCAAAGGTATGAATACAACTAAAAAGAGCAAGCTTAGCTGTGGTTGTGGGTTGACCCTGGCTGCACTCCAGGTGGCCACCAAAGCTGCTCTGTCACTCCCCATCTCAGCTCTAAAGGGAAGAGAAAATATAGCAAAAGGCTTGTGGTTGTGATAGAGTCATGGATTTACCCTCACACACCAATTACCCTCATGGGCAAAACAGACTCAGCTTGGGAAAGTTGGTTTAGTTTATTACAACCAAATCAGAGTAGGGAGATGATGAATAAAACCAAACCTTAAAACACCTTCCAACCACCCTTCCCTTCTTTCCACATTCAGCTTTATTTCCTATTGCTCTACCTTCTCCCCAACATCTGCAGAGGAGAGGGGGCTGTGGTCAGTTCATCACATATTAATTCTGCTGCTCCTTCCTCCTCAGCAGGAGGACTCCTCACACTCTTCCCCTACTCCAGCATGGGGTCTCTCCCACTGGAAACAGTCCCCCATGAACTTCTCCAATGTAAGCAATTCCCACAGGCTGCAGTTCTTCACCCAGTACTCCTGCACTGGTCCCTTCCACAGGGTGCAGTCCTCCAGGAACCAGCTGCTCCAGCTTGGGTCCTCACAGGGTCACAACCAGCAAACTTGATCCAGCATGGAGTTCTCTCTCCACAGACCCACTGGTCCTGCCAGAAGCCTGCTCCAGCACATGCTTTCCATGGGGTCACACACTCCTCTGGGCATCCATCTGCTCTGGCATAGGGCTGTCCATGGATTGCAGGTGGATCTCAATGTCAACTTCCATGGGCTGCAGGGGCACACCAGCCTCACAATGGACTGCACCATGGGCTGCAGGGGAATCTCTGTTCCAACATCTGGAGCAACTCCTCCCCCTGCCTCCTTTCCTCTCCTCTCCTCTCCTCTCCTCTCCTCTCCTCTCCTCTCCTCTCCTCTCCTCTCCTCTCCTCTCCTCTCCTCTCCTCTCCTCTCCTCTCCTCTCCTCTCCTCTCCTCTCCTCTCCTCTCCTCTCCTCTCCTCTCCTCTCCTCTCCTCTCCTCTCCTCTCCTCTCCCAGAGCAGTCAGCCACATGAAATACTTCAAATATTTCTGATAAGCGTCTTGTGCAGTATAACTCCACAGTATAAACCTCAAAGACCTTTCACATGTCTTTATAATGTTCAAAGTCACCAATATTTCAGAAATATTTTTTTTTACTTTGTTTAAAAATTCTACAGATGAATGGAATGAGGCACATACCTTTTTTAGTAAAATGATTAAAGGCTTTCGTTTTAATTTTTTTTACATTAATCTTTATTGCTACAAAGAATGATGGGTACATGATCACAACTGCTGACATGCTGCTTCATTTTTTTGAAAAGAAAAAAATGAGGATTTTCCTAGAATTTTAGTGGGAACATGAATTCTATAAGAATCTCATAAAAGGCTATTCTCAAGCATGTGAGTTTGATGGGACTTAGGCTGAGTTCATTGGCAGGTCCAAAGGAAAATTATTCATGAAAGTACAGCTTTCTAGGTAATTTGGAAGTTTTCAAGGCCATATTTGTCACTGTGCACAAATTTAAAATCTCCAAAGTTTTAAGATCAGATTTATTCTGCTGAGAAATTAATAGACTTCTAATGTGAAGAAAGATTATGTATTTTATAGCCTTTTCAAAGTTACTGTAGCTATTTGGAGTCACTTAGAATCTTGTACATTAGAATAATCTCCTTGGAGAAAGATTAGTAAATGGCATGCCAGAGATACACTCAAGGGCTCCTCTCCAGATCAAGTGATTCTAATGATAATCACCCAGATGTAAAAAAAAAGGCACAGATATTACCATTATGGAACTATGGACTAATTTAAAGATATTCAATAAACTAGAAAGTTTAGATTATTTTGCTATAGAAACATTTCACCAATGAGTCGTATGGTTCAAAGACTGCATCCTTGACTTTCTTTAATCTGTATGAGTTTGAACTAGCTGAAAATCAGATTCATCAGATTTGATTTCCTGTGCATTCTTGTTCTTGGTTTTAATTTAATTGCTCAGCCATAACATTACAATAAAATAGCTGATCTATAGTAAACCCATTTCTTTTAGATGTGTAGTTTAAATTTTGTTTCCTCTAAATAGAGGCAGCCTTCTCATATAACGAATTCTCATTTACCTCCAATAACAACTAAAATCCATTAACTTCATTGAAACTAGTCATGTGTAGAACATTAAGCATGTGTATATGATTTTTGCAGAATGTATCCAATTTTATTCTCATTAAAATATAAGAGTGCATTTTTGAGAAAAAGTGAAATTGGAACAAGTTTTTTAAACTGCTCATTTTCAGCTGGGATAGAGTTAATTTTCTTCACAGTGGCTGGTATGGGGCTATGTTTTGGATTCATGCTGACACAGGGTTGATAATATAGACAAGGTTTTGATTTTGCTGAGCAGGGCTGGCAGAGCCAAGGCCTTTTCTGCTTTTCCTACTGCCACAATGGGAAGGAGACTGGGAGTGCATGGGAGACTGGGAGGAGACCCAGCCAGGACAGGTGACCCCAACTGACCAAATGATATCCCAGGCCATCTGACATCATGCTCAGTATATAAAGTGGGTGGAAGCAGGAGGAAGGGGGGACATTTGGAATGATGGTGTTTGTCTGCTCAAGTCACAGCTATGCACGATGGGTGCCTGCTCTCCTAGAGATGGCTGAACAGTTGCCTGCCCATGGGAGGCAGTGAATTCTTTGTTTTGCTTTGCTTGTATGTGTGGCTTCTGCTTTCCCTATTAAACTGTCTGTATCTCAATCCACAAGTTTTCCTGCTTTTACCCTTCCAATTCTCTCCCCAGTCTCTCTGGTGGGGCAGTGAGTGAGTGGCTGCATGGGGCTCAGCTGCTGGCTTGAGGTTAAACCACAACAGTCCTTTTTGGCATCCAACATGATGCTCAAAGGGTTGAAGAGAATAATAGATTCAACTGGGATACTCTAGTTTGAATTTATAGCTGTTAGTGTTGTTTAGCCACTAACGAGCAGGCTCCTGTCCTTGCCATGGGGCTCACTTTTCTTACTGCATATTCGAGTCTAGGGCTTGTTAGTGGACACTTTTTGCTTTTGCTGCTTGCTGTAGGGCTGTACTGCTGATCACTTACTGAACTGTGCCTGGGAATGTTTTGATAACAGCCATGGCAATGTTTCTGGGCTGGCAGGTGGCCAGGGTGTTGCTGTTCTCTGTGCTGCTTTGCCAGACAGGCTGGAACTCCAATGTGAACTTGAGCTGAAGGGACTGTGACGTGTGAAGGAGTCTGCATTGGACCAGAGATCCACCTGAAGGCCATGCAGGGTCCCACACCAGAGCAGGTGGATGCCTGAAGGAGGATGGGATTTGTGATCCTGTGGGAAGCCTGGGTTGGGGCAGGTTTGCTGGCAGGCCTTGTTTCACCACAGGGAAAAGTTCGTGAAGAACTCTGCCCATGGGAAGGACCCACGTTGGAGAAGTTCAAGGAGGACTGTGTCCTGTGGGTGGCACCCCACAAGGGAGCAGGGGAAGCAGAGATTCCCCTGAAGCCTGTGGTGCAGACCATGGTGAAGCAGCTGTCCCCCCAGAGCCCAGGGAGGATGAGGATGAGGACCATACAAATGGTGGGCTCCAGCAGGAATTCCCCATTGTTAGTCAGCCTGGGAACAAGGGAGGAGTTCATTTCAATGTTAAACCAGATAATCTGGTCCAAAAGGACTAGGGTGGAGATTGCAATGGAAGGGCCTTTAAATTAAATAAGCCGTGATTTGAGTTGTGTATTACAGGAATTACCTAATGCACTTAGATATACAACTCATAAAGCACCTGTAGTTTTTAATTTCAGAGTATTTGAACTGTACTGGGAGACAGGATTAGGAGTCAGGACTATCCTACGTGAATTGAATTACCACTGCACTGTGCAGTCTGCTATGCTGTTCAAGACCAAAGGACCTGCACTATTTTAACAATTAGTGTGCTGATGAGGCACTGTCTTGCTCTCAGTGAGCATGATAACTTGAGATCCAGGGGTGCTCGTGTGTGCCTTAGCCAAAAGTTCTCTTGAATCAACAGGAGGGAAAGCATGTGAATTCTCAGATGCATTGCTGAAATGTAGCAGGATATTGGTGTGGGCAAAGAGGAAAAAAAAAAAGAATATTTTGTGACTTGATCCAGATTTGTTTCCAATGTTTTGGGTGTTAATATTGCATAACAAAATCTTTTCATCTCTCTGGCAAATTACAAAATTTTTAAGTTTTTATTCTGATTCTTCACTGAGTAAGACTGTTTTACCATTGAATCAACAATTCAAAGCTTTTCTCCAGCTCAGAGGTTCAGAGAGAAGTTGAAAAAAACATTTTTACCATACAATGACAATGAAAGAAAATGTATTTCAGAACATGGCTTTAAATTACAGAAATACCATATTTGCTGCAGTAAAAATAACTCAGGAAGGAGAGGAGGGAGGAAATTTTCATTTGCTGATTTGTGCATTACACAAAGGTATGAGTATATTTTAATTCTGTGTATTTTTTTATTAAGGGGAGAGAATTAAAATCTCCTTTTATCCAAAGTAATATTATGGTGTCTATGAAAATACAGCCTGAAGGCCAGATAATGCTAAATGAGGATCAGACTTCTCCTGCAACCTCAGTACAGAAAGGTAGCTAGCTTTGATCTTCCAATTATTTACTCAAACTGCCAAGGTTTTTTTAGCTCCTTGAAGATGGAGCAGATTTCAGTTACATTTGTGTCAGGGGCCAAGGCTGAGCCTTAACCCCAGATGAGGATTGAACTCCCAACCTTCCAGTGCAAGGATATGTTTGACTCCGGGTCACTTGCTTAAACATTGTGTCATGTACAAAGTTCTGTGCACCAGACAAAATTTATCCACTCATCTAGTTTATGCTCCTCAGTCAAGCCCACACAAACTGTAAGATCCAACCCACCTGAAGCTATTTTCACTTTTACAAGACACTTTCTTCCTCAACAGGTATTTTGACTGCTGTATTTTAGAGAAGCCATTCTTTGTAAAAGTTCTCTGTTATATTTGAAAGCACCCATTAGATGCTCTTCATAAGAGAAGCATAATTTTTTTGGGTTTAAACATTTTTAAAAGGAATCCTCCATTTAATTCCATGTTCATCATTCTGAATTTATTTCCTGACTAGTCCACCTTAGAAATTATTTATGCAAATCACTTGCTCACTTGTGTGCCTCCTGCTACAATCCCTGGTCAAATGCCATTTCTAATGCCAGACCTTTCCATATCCCAACAATCTCATATTATTCTGGTCTTGCCTGCACTTCCCATACCAGCATATCTTCTGGAGTATACAGGTTTCCAGTTTAGTCTCCATCCTCAAATTCATGCTTCATAGAACCTCTCCACAAAGTCCTGCTGTGTTTTCAAATAATCCAAGTGTCAGGGCCACAAGCTCGTGCCAATGAATAAAATCTCACATTTGCCAGAGTCCAGAAGAGGAGAGTTTGACCCTTGAGGGCTTTGCAACAAGATCAGCAAGAGCTCACCCTGACTCAGGAAGGGATTTGGGATGAGTCCCTCAGCCATGTGCATAGCTGAGATGTGTCATGCACTGCCACTCTCAGCAATACTGTGGACTTGGCTCAGTTCTGTTCAAGGAGAAAGGGAATTAATTTTTGGGAGAAAATAGAGTGAAGATACTTAAATGCCTGTGATCAAGTTGATAAATTATATCTGTAAGTATGGATTTCATGGAGCTATTCAGACAAATGGCTATTACTTAGCCATTATATTTTTCTACAAAAAACTCTTGAAAAGCAGTGTTTTGCATTTTTATAAACTGTGAGCCACATTCTGCTATCTTCTTAATTGTTTAATTAATGTAATATAAATTAAGGTTTTTCATAATGACAGAGCAAAATACAACCTTATATAGCCTTAACTTTCCCATGAACAAGTTTCATTTTTAAGGAAAAATAAATAGAATAAATCCTTTGATCAGTGAAGTGTTTTCCTAAGCTCAGAAAAAGCATTAAGTTACACTTCAAACTCTTACTTTCATGTGGGAGATATGAATGTGAAGAAAAATTGTACTGATCCTTTTTATTAAAAGGAACTATTCATCTAAGCACTGTGTTGCAGTGTCTGAGCGCGGTAAAGAGTAACATTCTTCCCTGTTCAGCTGTAAGTCACAAGCAATGAGGAAAACCTCCAAAGATACACAAAAGATGTTGGTCAGACTGAGTAGGATCATTATACCAACTCATACTTGGTTCAACTGGCAAAACAGAATACTGGCCAAGTCCCACAGATGCCAAGAACTCAGAAAGAAGGCTTTGATGCACAGCCTACTTTTATGATTTTAATTTGTATTTATTTAGGAAATGTATTGCAGTCAGATATGTAGAACACTTTCACAATACTCTATTTCATTAGAGCTGTGTTCTGAAGCTGATGCAATCTGGGCATGAGCTAAAAAGACCATGAAATAAATAATTCGATCGGTAGAGCAAAATGCAAAATGTGCTTATTCAGTGGTTTCTTAAATGGACAAACAAACCATATTTTGGTTGGAAGTAGTGTGTAAATTTCACTTCTTATTAAAAGAATTTTTTTGGTCTTTTTAATCTTTAAGAAGCAGTAGAATGGAATACTGTTTTAATTCTATCCATGTGGAAAATACAAATTCATATTTAGAGCAGATGATTCTTGGGATGTTGCAGGAAATGCTTGGCATGTATTCACACACTCAGAATCGATACTTGAATACTTTAATATCAAAACAGGTGAGCAATTTTCAAGTTATTTAAATGTAGCTGGCAATCATCAGAGAGAATACAGCAAGATTCTGTTGGTGCATACTGTGGGAACAGCACAATCACTGGCACAGGATGTAAAACCTTCTCTGAATTTGAGAGCAGACTCTAAGTGGAGCTATATATATCTGTACTATTAGTACCATTCTGCATCATTCCACAGTACATGGGGATTTCCTACAGTGTTTTCAGATATTAAGAAACTCACCACAGAACAGCAGAACTGAATGTTTCAGAGATTCAGACAAAAATAAATCATGTAAAACATCCCTTTGAAAATATCTGTGAATGTGCCATTTTCCCCTAAAAGGATAGTGCTGATGGAACTCATCTAAATATCTGGGCTAGTCCCTTCACAATACTAGGCTTCTGTACAACTGACAGAGAGAAAGAACTCACCTAAGATGTGCTCCTTTAAAATAAAAAAAAACAAACCTTCAAAAAAACCCATTGAGTCAGATACAATCTCTCCTGAGAGCTTTCTTCAGTTGCAGGTTTGTTTGTTGACTGATTCAAATTTAGAACCAGGTTAAGGTGAGATAAATTTCTGTATGTGTGAAAAACATCAGATACAAGCTCACTGATCAAGAATTATGGTTGTAATGAAAGCCTATTTTTCTGCAGAAATGTTCTGAGAAGGATCAGACAAACTTTTCATGAAATCAGACCCGATACTCAAGATATAAATCAGCTGAGTCTTTAGTTGTTATGAAAACTGACTGTTAAAACACAGTTCCACTGTCTATGTTTCTGATAGTCTAAATCAGCTTTTTCTTTGAAGAAAATCTTTATTCCCAGTTGTTCTCAGTCTGGGACTATTTGGATAGTTTTAAATTTTTCCAGTCCTCTGAATCTCTCACTGGCAATGACAGAAACAGTGATGTGGTCAGAGAGTCTGAAGCTCTTATGGAAGACAACTAATTTTTATTTGTTGCTTCAGCCACCAGTAAGTAAAGCATATTCAGAGGCATTTCTATGACACTTTGATGGTTCAGTAATTTTGTCTTCCTGATGGTCATGTTAGCAGAATGACAAACATCTATGGCAGAAAAGTTTCTGGGTGATATCAACCAAAATGAGTAATTTCTTTATTTGGATTGCTCATGAGAGTTTCACTCATGGGCAATAAAAATAAATATTATCTAAAAAGATAAATTAAGTAATGGTTACTTTCCAATGCTGCTATGCAAAACATTAAGGGCCCTTTCTTCTTGGGAGGCTGGAAAGACACAGGCATTAGTGGTTAAGGTTACCTCATTACATTTCACAGGCAAGTGCATATTAAAATGTGTAGGTAGCAGCAGATCTAGCTGTTCAGAAGAACATGAAGAGCACAATTTTGGTCAGAGTTCAAGTTCACTTAAAAAGTTGTCCTTGAACAACAATATAAGTCATAGGCCGATTTCTTAAGGGAAGTGGTTTACCATAATAACTTGATAGCAGTGTCACATCAGAAACATTTGGAAAATGTAACATTAACCAAGAATGTAATTCTGAGATGTCAAAGAATGTTTTGCCTAAGAATGTTTCAAACATCAAGTTGAAACTACAAGAAAAGTGAAAGAAAAGCTTTAGCAAGACTGCTGTCTCATATGAGAAAATGTTGGGGTTTTACCACTGGTATTAGCATAAAATGAAATAAGGAATAAATCTCTGATTTATCCTAACCTTGATCCAAAATCTGTTGAAGTCTGAGGGGAGATTGCTGTTATTTTCATGGGTGTTACCCTGGGATTAGGAATCAGGACCTATAGATCACTGCTTGTGTTTGGGAAATCCCCTTCCCATTGCCTGTGTACCAGCCCCTGCAGAATAAAGAAAAGAGAAAAAAATGTGAAGAGCTGGGTGTCATGGCATGCTACAACGATTGAAAGGTATTTTTCCTAGTGTCAGCTAGCAGATCTCAAATCCTAGAAGAATTGAACCACTCTGTTCTTTGTTTGCTTTTCCTGATGAACACTCTAGTGACTAGAGAGATTAGATGGTATCATCAAATGATAACAAATTCTACCTGGGACTCTGTGTGTATTGCATTACTTACAGTATTTACATTGGATATTTTTCCCTGACCATGAAAAGCATAAAGCATTATTATCATTAAACAGAAAACCAGGGAAAAGTAATATAACTCAAAAGAAAGAAATACCCCCATAAAATTCTGATTCTCATTTCAGTGGCCCATAGCTGGGCCAGAGAGTCTTTTTTAATGCAATTCTAAAACTACAGCCCCAGAGACAGACCTGGATGTTCAGGTCTTGCACTAGTCAGGGGTTGAAACTCTCTAAGGACAGAGACAGTACAGCCTCTCAAGGTGACCTTCTCCACTGTCTCACTCCCCATGGAAGCACTGAAGAAAAAATTACTTTTATGCCCAGCATGAACCCCTTACAATCTGTATTTGTTTTCTCTTGCCCTCCCACCCCAGACCACTGTGAGGCACCCAGCTCCATGTCCTGGATGACCCCTTGTAGATAAGCAGGGGCTATCAGTTGCCCCTGAAGCCATCACTTTTCCTGGATGACCCAGCCAAGCTCTCCAGGCCCCTCTTCACAGGAAAAGTGGTCCAGTCCCACTGCCTTGGGGACCATCCTCCAGACCTCATAATTTCTGCTGATTAAAACATTCTCTTAAGGATATTGAATCTCTCCTTGCCCTAGAAGTTATAATATAATTTAGGAAAATCCTTTCATAAATTGTCTAAATTTCTGTGAGTGCTGTTTAATTCACTTAATCCACTTTAATCCACTTAAACTCAACATTGTATTTGTACAAAGAATATTTAAATACCAGACTAAAACACACAAAATTTTTAAGCTATAACATTTAAATATCAAAGTAAAATACAAAAAAAAACCTTAAAGCTTTAATTTATAAACAACTAAACTTCAAAACTATATCCATCCCATTTCAGGCACAAAGCTCCATCGGAAAATGGCTGCAACTGCCAGTTACACACGTATTCCTGCACTGTACACTCCCTCAAAATATCTTAAGTTGCTACATTATTTCATTTGCACATTTTAGAGTAAACCCTATCCTGAAGCTCTTCCATTCAGTTCCAAACCTTCTGAGAAATTTTGCCACTCAACTATAAATAGCTGGCAATTTAGCTAACTGTGAAATGCTGACATAATGTCAATGTTTGTGGGATAGAGTTAAAATGAGAAAGACCCTGGATAGTGCAATCAGTGCCACTTGAGTAAATTAATTCAGTCCCTGAAGAGCTATATGGTAGCATGTAACTGTGGATTATATTTAAAGACCCAGAAGTCAAATCTCACTGGAGAAAAACGGAAAATTCAGGTAATTATAAAAATAGTTAAGGAAAGTTAATTATTTCTACAATTAATGGAGGAAAAATCCCTTCTTGTTGCTGAAAATAATTTTTCAATTATTAGGGCTAGGAAGAAATGATACCAAAACATCTTTTCTGCTGCCAAAAGTGAGCATTCCCATGGTTGGGTGTATTCCACAGGCTGGAGAGGTGGGTGCATGGGAACCTCATGCAAGGTTCACAAGACCAAGTGCAAGGTGCTTCACCTGGTATCAACACAGGCTGAGGGATGAAGGGTTCTAGAGCAGTCCTGCCAAGAGGGAAACGGGGGTGCTGGTGCATGAGAGGCTGAATATGGGCTGGCAGTATTCCCTTACATCCCAGAAAGCCAATTGTACCCTGGGCTGCCTCCAAAGCAGCGTGGCCTGCAGGGTGGGGAGGGGATTCTGCCCTTCTGCTCCCCTCTTGTGAGATCCCACCTGGAATGCTGCATCCAGCTCTGGCGCTCCCAACACAGAAAGGACATGGACCTGTTGGAGCAGGTCCAGAGGTGGGCACAAAGTTCATCAAAGGGATGGAGCACCTCTCCTGTGAGGAAAGACTGAGAGAATTGGGATTGTCAACCTGGAAAAGAGAAATCTTCAGGGTGACCCAATTTGGCCTTCCAGTACCTGAACGGAACTTACATGGAAGATGGGGCATGACTATTTGCAACGGTCTGTAGTGACAAGACAAGGGAAAATGGGTTTAAAAGGAAAGAGGGTGGTTTAGATTAGGTATTAGGAAAAGAATTTTTCACTGTGAGGGTGGTGAGGCACTGGAACACGTCGTCCAGAGAAGATGTGGATGCTCCATCCCTGGAGGTGTTCAAAGCCAGGTTGGGTGGGGCTCTGAGCAACCTGGTCAATTGGAAGGTGTCCCTGCCTGTGGCAGGAGAGTTGGAATGAGATGATCTTTAAGGTCCCCTTCTAACCCAAATCATTCTATGAATCTATGGTTCTATGAAATATTGATTAATCCAGCAATCTTTTTTGTAAGGGGGATACCTATTGCAAGCATTAATGATTCTACAGGATAAAAATTTAACCCTGATTTATCACCAGAGGTTAAGGAACACTGGTGTTAATGGAAACAATTACAAGGAGCGTCAGAGGATTTGGTGTTGTTCCAAGAGTAGAAGTCTTTTCCACAGTGGATCTGCAGGTTTTTACTGTTGTGTTGAGCTCAGCAGGTCAGGGTGTTTCCTGTATGTGTTTTTGATCCTCCTCCAAGACCAATTAGTAGAAACATGTTGAAGGGAGATGAACCACTGGTTTTTGTTCCTAAGATGACAATTGAACATGGAAATACTAGGATATCTATGAACAGCCTTACCTCTCTTGAAAATTCTCTGGCTGTCTTTAAACTGTGTAGACATTGAGCTTCAGTCCTCAGCATTTACCCTACAAAGTCCACACTACCTGACCTTGAGAGGGAGCCAGTACCATCTTTTAGAGTTTCCTTTCCTGAGAAATTAGTTACATGGTGGGAAATGTGGGAAATTAAGAAGTCTAGGCTGAAGCAAGGAGTTGCAAAGCTCTGGGACAACATGGCCATTAATCACTTTTGCAATTCAAGGAGGAAAGAGCAGAGAATCTATGCTAATCTTCCCTCCAGTCCATGTAACTGGTGATAAATGTGGAAAACTGTCTTCAGAAAGCAGCAAAAATCTCAAGGGATCTTTCAAATCAGTGTCCTGGAGACGGTAAATTCTGCAGCTTAGCCAAGTTTCAACTTCAAGAAGTGACTAACAACAACAGATGGCTCAGTTTCTAATAATCAACTTCAGAAATTTCAGCTAGATCTAGACATTTTGTGCAATAAGTATTCAAGTACAAGAATATCTCAAATCTTATCAAAGAGAAGCTGTGAGAAACAGAATCAGTAAGAGGAATATGAAACACTCTCTCTATTCCAGCACAGTATTATAAAAATATTTTCAGAAAATTTTACTAGTAGCATTAGCCTAAATTATATAATTAAAGATATCTAGATAATGAAAAATACTTGATTTTAATGTTAAAAGCACTTGAATAGATAAAGCTACTCTTTTATTCTAGATGGGCAAATTAGAAGATACCATAAAAACATGATATTATGGTCACTATATATAATGCTATAATGTTTTGAAACACTCTTTTAGAAAAGGCTTCTCACTACTGTCTATTTGTCATACAATGGCTAATTATTTTTTGCTCCTATTTCAAGTTCTTGAGATGAAGACGTAGAATGTATCATTCAGTTTCAGCTTGTCTGAAGGAACTTTTTCTTTCCTGAAAAATATGGAGCAGTTCAACCAATTTTAAAGGAATAACTTGTATTTAAATTGAAGTTCTCAGGATAAGATTGCATTCAGGAAAAAAAGGTAGTCTTTGTCTTTGAAATGCCCACAGAACTATCACAGATTTGCTGAAAGTTCATTCCTGTAATATATACAACAGCTATTTGTTTATTTTTTCTTCTTCCTCAAGAGTATTTGTGGGGGGGAAAAAGTAGTGACATTTGTGTGAATGTAGATTTAGATGCACTGTTCCCACTGTTTCTTAGAATCAGAAAAATAAATCCTAAAAGTGTTCTGAGAGATTGTCTTCCCTGTTCCTCTTCTCCAGGTCAGGATAACCAGAATGCACACCATTTCTGCTACGGTGATCGCACTGCTGACAATGTAGAGGTCACTTTAGGATGCCAGAATTCTCACTCAGCACTGATCTGTGTGTCACCAACACTGTCACAGATGGCTTTTCGAGCCATCCTCACTGAAGACACCTCGGATCACAAACTTCAAGAATAAGCTTCAGAACAGACTGAGAATATGAAATATTGACACCAATTATCACAACGAAGAGTTCTCAAATAACTATAGGTTGAAAGGTATTTGCAAAGCGTTTTGGTCAATGCATTTGTAAACACTTTAGTCTGTTCTCAGCTTAGGTGAGGCGATAAACCTTGGTATAGTCATTGCTGCTGTGTTCATAGTGCACTACTGGGATGGCAAGATTGATGCTTATTAAAAAATTCTATTAAAATATTACATCACATTTTTCATGAAAAGTTAGCTGTTGAATCAAATCATGTTTTGTTAGATTTGTTCTTAATGGAATTGTATGATAAAACAATTTGGTGTTCATAAAGAATCTGAGAGTTTTATTTCTTCAGGATGCCCTGATGAAAAAGTTAAGACACAGAAATGACTTCCAAAAATGGACAAAGGTGGTTCATTCTTTGTAGAGATAAATAAGTTATGCAGAGAAAAATATCTTTCTCCTATATGTTAAAACAACACAGTAAAAATATACTATACAACACTACAAATATTCACAATATTCTCTCTCATTAATAGTATTGTAAATCTGGAACAAGCTTATGCCAAGGACCTTAAAAACCAATAACTGCTTCCAAATGTTTCTATGAAACTATCATTATGTATTATGTCAAAATCAAGGTTAGAAAAGCCAATTTTCTATAATAAAATTGTAAATTGTTAAGTGTTTAAGGAAAAAAAAGAACCACTGGCTATTAGCAAGTCACTGAATATCACACATTCTATGACAACCTTAGGTTAAAGTGTGGCACATACCCTCTTGCAAGCTTTAGGCTGTAGCTGTAACTTGCTAAATTGGTGTGATTCTAATAGAAGTTATAATCCTTAGATTCATTAACAGAAATAATGATAACAAATGTGTCAATTGTTGCATTTAAATGCTGTAAACAATGTTTGTATAGGTTCAAAACTTATTTCCTATTTTAGGAAAAAACATAATAGAGATAGAATTTAAACTATTCATAGAATTCTTTAGTAAAACATAGTGGGATGAGGAGTTATTGAATTAAATATATAAAAAGAAAATCTGGGAAATTTATCCTACAATATATCCTATTATGTCCCAGTTGAAATCTGGAAGGAAACTTTTACTGGATGATTTATATATAGAAATGGCATTAAATAATAAAAGAGATTATGAAGAAATTTAGCAAGTTTTAATTAAAATAAACCTCTGAAAAATATGAAAATTTTTGCACAAAGATTAAAAATAATGGACACAGAAAAATATAATTTATTTGACAATTGTGAACACAGTCTTTCTCATACACTCTTGAAAGTTCTACCTCAAAAATATATTTCCATTCCCCAAAGAGGTCAGCTGTAGTGTTTATAAGGAAAACCCATCAGATATAGCCTATTTAAGTGTCCAAAAGTTATTTATCAGGCTTTTATTATAGGTCATTAGGGAAACTGAGCACTCATTAAATGAGAACCCATTTTATGCATTGATTTATGAATAGTTATATTGAAGGAAAATTACCATCAAAATTTTGTATGCACCTATTCTGGGATACCTGTTATCTATTCTGTTTTGAATAAATTTTAAATGCAAGTGTGGCAGAAGCTTGTATTTCCCAGAAAAATCTTGTTCCTAACCACAAGGAATGATATCTAAGCACAGAGTAGTAACAATACATACCTTCTTTGATAAGGTTAGTATACAGTAATACTTGACCTAAATTTTTGGGTTTTTTTTGTTTTGTTTTGTTTTTTTGTTTGTTTGTTTTTATTTTTAATCTGATGAGCTTTTAAACTGCCATTGTTATTCACAATGTTTGTCTTGTAATGCATGGAAATAAAGCCCCAGTATTCCACAACAAGTATGTGAAGGAGAGTTCACAGAGATCTCCTGTGTCACAGTTACTGTGTTGCTGAGGGTCTGGGCATTAGTGATAACAAACTCCCTCTGCTACCACGTTGAAATGGTATTCAAACATCTTTTATTGTGACCCTCCATCTCCTTTTATTTTACTTCCTTTTTTTCCTTAATACCTCATTTTTTCTGTCCCACTATTACTGTCCCACTTCTCCCTGAATATTCATTTCTGTTCTACAGAGGATCAATTTTTTTTTCCAGTATTTCTTTGCCTGAAAAATAACCCAAATCCCAGATTAAGAAGTACATGTATTGTAGAAACACATGCCAAAAAGCTCTAGTTGCTTCCTCAATTTCCTGACAGTACTGAAAGCTTGGCACTGTAGATACAAAATGAGAATAGCAGAGATAATAAAATAGTAGTTATAATTGTTGTAGCTGGTCACTCTTAAGGTCATAGTTCAAGATATCAGCAGTGGAAAATAATTTATAGATTTGTCTGCAGTTTTCATTTTTCTGTTTTACTTAAGCTTTATGGGATAACACAATACAAATAAGGCTTAACAAAGCATACTAGTAATCCACCAAGGGCTGGAAAAGTAGTAAGTTCTAGCAACATATTAATCTCACAGAAGGGAAAAAAAAAATAAACAGTATCTGTGAAGTTCAAGAACTTACCTTGACATTTTAGGTTTGTACCATACACTTTAGCAATATTGTTTGATTGGACTTTGTCATGCATTTGAGATTTCTTGTTGCCTGAATTTATAATCTTAAATAAAGACTTAATTCTGGCTGAGTTGTCATTGTTGCATACAAATTCTGCCATGATTTATAAGCTAGCTTTAAAAACTGATTTCCCGTGGATATATCTGTGTTGAATCTCTTCTTGCTATTCAGCATCTTAGTGGATGTAGAAAAAGATGACTTCCAAGAAAAAAGAGTGGTACTTCAGAGACAATGATTCAGAAGTTGTGGAATTATTTGCTTGTTTATTTTTCTAGTATTATTTTAGGCCTTTTAACTATTGCAGTTAAGGTGTGTAAGCTTCTTAGGAGCTTTTATTTTTATTTTGAGTAAATTCTATGCCTAGTTTCTAAGACAGAGCCTGATACAATCAGTAGCCATCTCATCATTGACTCCTCCGTCCAGAAATTCCACGAGATTTCCTTTCCTTCAGGATACCTTGGACTGAAATAATGTCTCACAAACAAGCTGGACTTCAATTTCTAGTGAGTTCTCTGTCTTCCAAGGCTATTTTACTGGCTATTTGACTCTCAATTTGTTCTGCCAAGTTGAGTACCACATCTGTGCTCTGGAAAGTTGCTTTACTACTCCTGAGTATGGCAAGAGCAAATTATTTTGTCTGCATCTGCTGCTCCTTGCCATTCCTTCCCAGAGCACTCCTAGGCTGTGTTTCTGCTGCTCCTCCTGAGATGATGCTGCATTGGTACCCGTGGCACTGCTCTTCAGAAGGCAAGCACTGCTCTGGCAGAACTTAGTTAAGCTGCAACATCTGAAGGAGTTAGTCACCTAAAATCTCAGGGCATTAGGATATCTATCCAGCAAGCCAGCTGTATTCAGCAAAATTTAAGACTAATCAGATGTTTAAATTTTGATCTTTAAATGAGGTGAAATTCTTATCTGTAATTGGAGCTTAAAAACTATTTTTGTGCACCAGTCAGCATTTTAAATACATATGAAATTCAGAAGAGTTAGGTCAGCATTTATCTAAATTGAGTAAAATTGAGACAGAATTACACAATTGTGATACACTTTTACCTTCCCAAATTACCCTCCCAGGTGGTTACAAGTACAGATATCCTCAAACTAGTTCATTTCAAGCTTCAAATTAGGGGGCAGTCAACCGGTGCTCAACCTAAACTGAAAAATCCACTTCTGCAGGATGATTTATTCACCTCTGAGCTCTGCTCTGCTGTGAAATCAGCAGTTCAGAACCAAGGAGACAAGTCAGACAAAGAGACAGATGCTGCAGAGGGGTAAGCAGAAATCCTAGGGAACAGGGTGCATCTGAAATCTTGCAGCAATCCTTGCTCTGTCTCACTCTTAATCTTTACATGCACAGGTTATAAATGCCCCTGACTGCCAGATGTACACCTCAAATGGGTTTCCTCATTCCCACACCTCTGCAAAACCTGACAAGGATGGGAATTGCACAAACTGCTTCTGTTCCCAGTTTACCAGGGTTTAGAGGCAGTGGGGGCTGGATGAGCAGCAGAGAGCCCTGCAGAGAGCCTTGCTGGTCAGATGGAAGGACCTTCCTCACTCACACTGGGCTCTGTGGGGCTGCTGCCCCAGCGTGGAACTGCACCCAGGGCCACAGGGCTACATGTCTCCAGACTCTTGCTGTGATACCTCCTCTCACAGCCATTTCACTGGGCAGGAATCACTTCTGCTCCCACCTTCCCACACACCTTCCCAGCTAGACCCACCTGTTGCTGAGATACTTGTCCGGTTCGGCTGTCTGTCTCTGCCCCGACATGGGTAGGGTGGTTCTTGGGTGGCACGCGTTTCAAAGGATGAGTCTGGACTCTTCAGCTTTTCAATCTTCAGATTGTTTATTGTTTCTTATCTACAAAATTTTCTGTCTGCCCAGCAGAGGTCTGATCTGCAAGGCAGCCAAGGGCACTCTGACCACCCATGGGGTGGTCATGTCTTTTTATACTAAAATCTACGTACATGATATTTACCTTTATTTTCCAATACTTTTCACCCATGTTGGCAAGTGCACCTTCACCATGAACCAATCCCCAAGTGCCAACATCATCACAGGAGATGGAGGACAAGAAGAAGAAAGAAGAAGGACGAGACACGCCCTGATCCCTCCATCTTGTCTCCATAACCCCCCTGTACCAAAAACCTTAAAGCTTATATTTCACCCTATAAATGTGTCCCTTTTACACCCTTCACTCTAAAGTGATTCTCATGTCCTCAAACTGCTGTCACTTCTGTGGATGGATCAAAATCAAGCCACCAAACACTCCTGCAACATTCCAGGATTTCCAAGACCCCCAAGGGTTCTCTCAGTAACTCTGGACATCCAGAGTGATGTGCTGAGTTCCCACAGATACTGACTCAGCAACTTTCACAGCAGTTTCCAAAGAGGGCATCTGCTCCACTTTTTCAAAATTTGCTGTCTTCACACACCCTCAATATGAGGTTTAAACACTCATTTATTTTATGTCTTTGATCTTGAAGGAGCAAGTTTATTTCTTTATAATGCTCATAATTGAATTAGGTGTTAAGGAAAAAAAAAAAGAAAAAAGAAAAAAAAAGCACAGGGGTTTTTTTTCCCCACACTAAGAAATCTTCCCTATATCAACAATTGGGGGACATTGTGAGGCATTTTCAGAGCCGATTTAGAACTGCACAATACTCTATCTCTGAACTTAAAAATTAATCTGACCTGGGTTTTTTTGCTTCCATGTTGGATGAGCTTGTCCTGTAGGATGTTTACAGGAAGTAAACTTGAAATTCCCCTAATAGCTCCCGATGACTGGGAACGTTAAACTTTTGACTGCAAAGATTTGCACAAAGATGCTACAGATTGAATCAAATGGGTTGTTAAGCACTGTACCCAAAATACTTTCTTAGTGCACTACTTCAAAGACAATTTCTAGCTCAGAAAGATCTGACTTAGTTCACAGGCACAGCTGCAAATGAACGCATTCTTACCTTGTGTGAATGTGCAGAGAATATTAACATTAACCTTTGCACTTAACACATAAATATGATGAAATACAACCTATATTAATTATTCCCCAGCTAAGATGTTAATTATGACCCAGTTGTCATAGGATAGAATTGTTTTAAATATGCTAAAATATTCTTTTATATCTTTCTTGAAATTTCAAGTTTAGCCCAAGAAGTTTAAGTTACTCTAATATATAGCAAGAATGTTGAAATTTAATGTTTCCTATGATTTTTCTAGGTAGAATAATCCCTCATTATATGTTTGCATATTGCTTTGTATGAGTAAGGCCTGATTTCAATTAGAGTTCTAGTCACTACTCTAATTACTCATAATGGAATCAGGTAAAACACATGCTTTTTGGTGTTTCTATGGGTTTCATTAATGGTATACATTAAATATTTATGTGGGTTCCTTTCCATATCCACATAGATAACACCACCACAAATGAGTACCATATGACTCACCAAATCTTTTCACTAATTGCTGTAATACAATATCCCAAATTCTGCCTGTTTCCAGGTGAATCTTTGTGCTGGAATACACTTGTCATTCTCAAGAAGTGAGCATGTGGAGGGCTTGGATGTCTCTGATGCAGGACAGCAATCCCTTTTACTGAACTGATGCATACATATTTAGGAAGTTATGTTGTACTGATTTTTAACAGAACCAGGAATCTTCAATCTTTAGCCCTCAGAGGTAGTTGAGGACTTGATGGAAACTAATCAAGTGTAATTGGGCTCCTAGTCACATGAGAAGCTCTGCCCAGGTGTTTCAGCTGCTCCTGAGGACAGATGTTTAAGGGATTGTAAAAATGAACAAATAAAATAAAACTGTATTTATTTTTGTCTCCTTCACTTAAAATGTTATATACTAGTTTGAACCTTTTGTCCAGAAAGTAAATAATCTGGGTTTAGTTCCTGTTTCAGTCTAAGGGTATTCAGATCTCCCATCTACCTGAATTAGACATTGCATTAGTTTAAAAAGATAACCACTCTAAAAGAAAAGAAAAAAAACCCAAAAAACAAACCCAGAACCCAACACCACACAAGCCCTCCACCAAGCCAAGCCCCACAGTCTTGGTGGCAGAAACCATGCTGAAGCAGCTTTGTATCTCAGATACAAAGCACTAATACCCAGCTGTGTCTTCTGGGAGCCCCAGCTCTGGTGAGAGTGCCCAAACTGGATGGGGCATCATATCCCATCCTGCATGCTGAGCATCTAGCAGCAACTCTCCAGTATGGACTGTTCAATGGGATACATTTCCCTCTCTTTTGGAATTTGCCAAGAACTCATTTGTTCTGTGAACTTTTAATTGCGCATAATGTCACGTATATTGATGATGTTATTTCAAGTGATCAAATTTAATTTGATCTAGAGGCTTTAATTTAGACCTAGCCAGATTTAGGTGAGTGCAAGGGAAACCAGCTTTTGAGGCCAGGCAGCCCTGCTAATGTGTATAGAGAGCTGCAGGCACAGGAGAACTCACTTGCCAGAGAGCTTCCAGTGTCAGAGAGCTACTGGGGAAAGTTTCTCTAGATCATAATTTTCAGTGAAAAAGCTTAAAACCATTTTGCAATTGACTATAAGTCACGAAGATATTATTACCAGAGTTACTGTATCAGACGCAGAGGTGCTCTCATTTTTCTAAATGAAAAAAATAGTGCTTTTATTTCTCCTCTGGAGTGCACATATAATTGCCTTTATTCAGTCTGGTGTCTTTATGCTAGCACAGCATATTTTTTCATTCCTATTTACTCCCAGATGCTTTGTTAATTAAATTTTCTTTGGAACTTATGAAAAACATTCTCCATATTTGCCGAGTCCTTTAGTAGGAGTATTCTCTCTTCCTTTGCCAAAGTATGCATAGCTTAACAGGTTTGAAGTAACCAATACATAGTGTTAGCATGTGGTGGAGTATATGATATGTTTGGTACACAAAGCAAACAGCAATAAAAAACTGTAGTTTGAAAGCTGACAACAAATAAATAACTTGTTTTAGTAGATATTCTCATCCTTAATAAAAAACCATAATCTGCTTAAGACACCAAGAAATCAAGTTCACTTTATAATCTCATCTATCTGAATGTTTGTATTTCATATTTTGATGTTCTTTTTCTGTATAGCCTTGCTAGAAAATGTATTTAAAGTCAAATATTACATAAATATAGCTGAAAGTCTTTTTATATGTTTTAAACCACTTGAGGTTATACTGTTAACAATTCCGTTTTTCTGGATTTTGAAACCAGTCTGACTTTTAGATGCATAATATGAATGGAAGTGTATACTAATTTTCATGTAATTAGCATTGACATTTTATAAGATGCTTCTTTTGGTTGTCTGTTGTAAACAATCCTATAAAGAGAGCATTCTGACCTAGCACAGAACATACTGTGCTCCTGGTTTTCACAAATCACATAACTATTTTTTGCCATGAATCTGCTGCCATCAAAGAGGCACGAACAGAAACAGACACTGCTTTGCTTCAGTTCTACTGGGGCTTTGTACTTCTATCATATGTTGCCCCCTATCCTTTTTGTCATTTAGACTTGGATGAAATGAATACCAAATGCCACTAAATACGAGTGGAAACCTTTCACATTTATTCTGAAGTGGCTACAAAGGGTACTGAACAGTAGAGAATCAGACTGAGATTAAGCTTCTGTTTAACTTGCTATATAAATTCAAATGAAGTATAACTTTTTGAATTGAGAGTGAAAAGGACATTAAAATAGACTTCAAAGAGGGAAAAAGTGAAGAAAAGTTAACTCCCAACTGGAATTTCTGTTATGGCAATCGGTCTTTCTCACTGTGAATCACACCATGAGCATATGTCTCTCAGAACAGCCCTGCTGATTGCTATGGAGCTGTAAGATTTGCATCAGCTTAGGATGTAACCCAGTATTTCAGTGTGGTATCTGCTAACAATTAGCCATGAATTATTTTACACAAACAAAGCCAAACACATATTATTTTCATTTCCTCCATAAAGCTCCTTTTGGTTGCCTAATAACAGATGCCATTTATTTCCTCTGCCAAAATTGATGTTATATTGGCAATAGAGCAGGGAATCACACGTTCAAATTTTATGTAAAAACACTACTTTAATTAACATCTGGCCACTCCCAGAGACAAAATACTAGACAATATAGACCTCTAGCCAGACTTAGTATGGCAAGCCCTACATTTCTAAATACTTCTCTTCATTTTTTGTATTTCACAAGTATACTGAGGACTGTTGGCAATTAATTTTTGCGTTCCACAAAACTAAAACTTGTCCAGTACAGCTAAAAGTCTTCAGCTAAAAGTTTTTTTTTGCTTTCTTCTAGCTTTTAGTGGGCATCAGAATAAAACTAAAAAAACACAGTTCTGTGGAGAGAGATTGAACACCCAATACATGCAAAAGATGAAATAAAGAAGATACCCAATTCTATCCACTACTGAGGTCAAATAACAAACACCTGGTTAAGACATGGAAAAGGAGTGTCTCTTGTGATTTCTTCCTTTACACCAGAAAAATGCTGAAGCCTGTCAGGCACACTGACACCAGCCAATCTGGCTATTAGCATAACTGTTATAGTGAAATCATAAGTCTCTTGTGTTTCTTTCTTTTCCAGCCATAAAAAGGTGAGGCTTGGCTCACACTTATATCAAACACTACATTTAAATATTGTAGTTTATTTTCTCTTTAGGGAAATCACCCACCAGGGTCACCAGGCTAATCACAGACCACTTTAAATCTTTGGAAATGGGAAGAAAGTAGGCGTGAGAGAGGGAAAACAGACAGATATATTGCTAGTGACATTCCTCAGCTTTGTAACTTTTTTTCCCCTGAGACCTCTATGAGCTTCCCAGCATCTTAGAAGGAATGATTCTGTGTCCCCTGAGGTCCCATATCCAAAAAATTGAGCCAAAATTTTCTGAAGAAGTTTAGCAATTTCTCCTTCCCTTTTATCCCTGCAGTTCATTTCTGCCTTTCTTTTCTTTCTTTTGTTCCAAGTGGTGTCTCACTGTCTGATCCATGAAAGCCTCCCCTCCCACCTTTTGGCAGTGGGAGCATAGCAACTGAGAGACACTCTATTAATAATCATTCTGGCTGCTAGAAGAACTTGCTTGTTTCTTCCCAATTGGCAAGAGCAGGAATGTACCCAAAGAGTTTACATCTGACTAGAAGTTTATATGAGATACTGCAAGAAACAGCTAAATAAAAGCATTGTTCAACTGAGACAACAGTTTCTTACAGCATCTGCTATTTTTACTGAACCCAGGTATCAAAACAGCATTGCTCCAAACTCTTCTGAATTGCTTAATGGCCTGGATGAAAATAATCTTTCTAAAAACACACTCTGATTTCCATCCTAATAATTGCAGTTACAGTTTTTACTTTTTCTTGTAGATAATTACTAATTATTGTCTTGGTCTAGAAACACAAATGACTCTTGAGTTCAGTCTCTTTCAGTCACCCATAAGTTTATCCACCTCAAGCAGTATCATAGTCCTTGTCTCAGATCCCACCCTCAATCATCCTGCTGCTGGGAGAGCTAACCAACAGCTACTCCTCCTTTGCAGGGTGCAGCATCACAGTCAGTCTTGAGGCTGTGAATCAAGGTCTCATCGTCAAAGCAGACAAGAGACCAGCCCACAAACCAAAGCAGAAGATTATGCTGTTATTTTGAATGATGAGCCTCTCAATAACTGCAGTTGGATTTAAATATATGATCCATTAAATTTACATTCTTTAACACAGAGTACCCTTTGATGTTTAACTGGAAGGGATTTTTATGACTGAAATATGACATAATGCGTAAGGGTAATCTACAAAAATGAAAAATGGCATAAACTTAACAAAGAAAAGAATGTAGGAAATCTGAACCCACTTTGAGTCTGGATTTACTTCTATTATCACTATCCTCTGTTTGCATGATCAGGCTAAGATAAAAGCAAAGCTGAATGTTCTTCAGACTTAAAAGATTTGTTCCTCATTTGAAGAAGGAATGATACAAAGTGAGAGATTTTTCTCATGATTAATCTCTGTAGAGGTTTTACTTCTTTGAAGCAAGACAGCAACAAACTTCATGCTATCAGCTTTCTCGAGAAGAATGGTAATACACATTATACCCTGCCTTTGAATGTACCTTCTGATGAATTTCTGACCTGTCTGTGTCCCAGACAATGCCTGTGTACGTGGGGTTTGCTTTAGATAGGCAATTCCAATGCTTCTACAATGTTCTGGAAGAGATTTTAGGTGTGTGGCTGTAAATCATGGTTTGCCACTTAGACCCATATTCAGAGAATGATTAATGGCCTGTCTCATTTTGCAGAAAAGATGTAGCCTTCCTCTCTTCGAGATCTGAGAAAAATCTAATTAATTTAAGTATTTTCTTATTCTCGGTCATGTGACTTTTATATTTTGGGAAATTCCTACCCCAGGTCTTTTTCTCCAAGGCAACATGATCTAGAAAGTTTATTCCAGACATCTGCCACACTTGAATGAGCTTAAATCCCTTTACTGGTCTGTTACACCACCTGACTCCAAACAGCTCTCTCTGTATTTGCTGTGTATAGGTAAGTCAGAGAAGTTCTGGCTCCTGCTTCTTTGCATCTTCAAGAGCCAGGTGCCATCTCACTGCTATCAACAGCTCAAGGGTAATTCTTTGCAGATTGTTTTACTGACAATGTCTTGACCTTGACACAGCAGAGAGCTTCATTCTCCTCAAAAGAGAGGTGGTCAGCTCTCACCTCAGAAGTCACCAGAAGCTGTGTGATCCCATTTTCTTGAATGCAAATTATAATCTAGTACAATAAATGGCGATATTTGAAATGAAATGGCACCGTACAGGAAAAAAAAAGTCTCCCCTTAGTGTATTTCAAATTTGTATATCATAAGTGCCCATTTTTACTTCCAATAACATTATACTTCAATTTTCACAACCTTCAGCTTTGTTTTGAAAATTATACTAAAGTTAATATATTCCAGTATATTTTATCATTAATTTATAAAACTCAATATACACAATTGCTACAAATAACTTCACTGAATTATGAGTACTATAAAGGAAAGGCAATTATTTTTTTTCATTCCAGCACATTTTGTTAACTGCAAGTAAGGAAGCAAGCAAAATTATGGCAATAGTAAGAAAAAACATAATTAAATTGACTTGAAGCTAAACCTTAGTAGAACTGATATTTAACAAGCTTCTGTAATCTGAAAAAGTGTGTTTATTTACTATTTCAAATGTTGTATTTAAAGTAATAATAATAAAAAATGTACAAAATTCTTTAAATGTAATGGTATTTAGAGAAGCTGGATTAGGACATAGACCTAAACTCAATTTCCCATGTATATTTCTGAACCACACAAACATGAGTGTATGTACACATATGTGCACACACATGCAAAATCTCAGCATGTACCAATTCCTCATATAAATTATTCAAACCTCACCTTTTGTCAAGACTCAACCCTTCAGTAGTGCTTATGACCTCTTGTAAAGTTAACATTTTATTCAGAGATACAGCTTAATCTGGCTACACTAATTATGCCTGCTGAAATCCCTGAACGTGAGAATGAATACCTGGTATATCTTTTCATACATATTGCTTCCTTTGCCTTGATAGTTTCAGTAAGGTTTACATTCACTAGCTTTCAGTTATTTTTTTTATTATTTTTCACCCTTACACTCTTACGCATTCTGTGATAAACATTGACATGCATGAGATCAAGTAATTCAAATTTTTTGCCAATATCATGGGAAAAAATATAACGCACCTTTCTTTCTAACACTGTTCTGAGACAAATTCAAGCATTCACTGAAAAATACCTTCCCAATCATGAAAATTTTTATTCAGCATCTCAAGTCAGTTTTACCTTAATAAATCTTAGAAAATATCTGTTATTCTCCTGTGTGGATGTTTCTATGTATAAACAGAAAATAGAATGAAGCTTTCTATTTTTTCTTCATGAAAGTTAAACTCTACTTGGAGTCATGATTTTTCCATTAGCATGCCCTTTTGCATATTGCAGTCTTCTGCATATGGCTGTCCTTATAGGCAATCAGAGCAAGTCAACCACACGCATCCTGAAAAACTTTTTATGATGCTTTAGTCAGTCATTCTGAATTGCTGATGAACTGTCACCATTGCATTCACTGCCATGAAGTTCCCAATCTATGCAGAAATACACTTTGCCTGCATAAAAACATAATTGTGCTCTGTCTCATGACCACCTTGCCAGCTCTGTACCTGTTGTACCTGTTATATTTTAAGTAATAAAAAACAAATAATGTCCTTGTACAGAAAGCTAATGGAACAGATCATCCTAAGTGCCATCACATACCTTTGCAGGACAGCCAGGAAATCAGGTCCAGACAACACAGGGTTACAAAAGGCAGGGACTGCTTGACCAACCTGATCCTGTGACAAAGTGACCCTCTCTGTGGATGACAAAAAAGCTGTGGACACTGTCTACCTAGACTTCAGTAAAGCATTTGACACCATCTCCCACAGCACTGTCCTGGAGAAAATGGCTGCTCATGGCTTGGACAGGTGTGCTCTTCACTGGGTGAAAAAACTGGCTGGGTGGCTGGGCCAAGAGAATGGTGATGGGTGCAAGTAAATCAGATTCTAGTCCAGTCGCTGGTGCTGGGCTCAGTAATGGGGTCAGTCCTTTTTAATACCTTTGTCAATGATTTGGACAAGGAGTTTGAGTGCATCCTCAGTAAGTCTGCAGACGACCAATTTAGGTGGAAGTGTTGATCTGCTGGAGGACAGGAAGGCTCTGGCAGAGGGGCCTGGATAGGCTGGATCAATAGTAAGAGTAGAGCAGCATAAGGACCAACAAAGCAAAGTAACAGGTCCTTTTTCTGAGTTACAACCACCCCATGTGACATTTCAGGTTTGGAGAACAGTGGCTCGAGAGCTGCTCATCTGAAAGGGACTTGGGGGTACCGTTTAAAAGCTAGCAGGATAGGAGCCAGCATGTGCCCAGGTGGCCATGAAACCCAGCGGCATCTTGGCCTGTTTCAAGAATACTGTAGCCAGTAGGACTAGGGGAGCGATTGTGTCACTGTATCCAGCATTGGTTTAAACCACACCTTAAGAAATGTGTCCATTTCTGAGCCCCTCGCTTCAAAAAGTATATTGAGGTGCTGGGGCATGTTCAGACAAGGGCAGTGAAGCTGATGAAGGGTCTAGAAAGAATATCCCCTGAGGATCAACTGAGAAAACTGGGTAATTTTATCTGGAGAAGAGGAGGGGAGGCTCCACTGCTCTCTACAGTTACCTGAGAGGAAGCTGTAGTGGCCTGGGTGTTGGTCATTTCTCTGTGTCTCAAAGGAAAGAACGAGAGGAAATGACCTTAAGTTGTGCCATGGCAGGTTCAGACTGGGTATTAAAAAAGCAGCTTTCACTGGAAGAGTGGTTTCGCATTGGAATAATTTTCCCAGGGAGGTAGTGGAGTGATCTTCTCCAGAGGTGTTCAAAAGGCTCTGGATGTGGCACTTGGGGTTTAGGGGTGATTATAATGATGCCGGGTTGGTGGTTGAACTAGGTATCTTGAAGGTATCTTCCTACCTTAATTATGTGATTCTGTGTTTCTATGATTCTGTGAAAGTGTTAAGACTAGAGAAAATATATGGGATAAACTCATTACATTTGAAATTAACTGAGTAGTATTTGCAGCATTTCTATGGATAGACTACATTAAACTGAAAATACTTCCAATTTATTTCAATTTTTTAGTGGTTGAAGCCATTTCTTTGTAGAACTTATTCAGATTCTCTGACTTTTTACTTTACAAGTCCTCTATAAATGCAAACTGTGTTTTTGTGAAGAACTGAGCAAAGTAAACTTTGTTTAAATGAATGAAAAGACCTTTCAGTGACTCACTGTGCCTTCCAGATTTTTCCTTTGTTCTGGCCAGGTTTTCTGAAGAAATCCCTATCCCTACTATCCACAAGAGTTTACTGCACAGCTTTAGATGAGAAAGTACTATTGAATTTTAATAGGAGGTCATATCTTTTTCCAATTATTCAGCACCATCTCTGAAACCATTTTTCTAGATCTTTCTCCAGTTTCTTAGCATTCACAAGCAATGCAAGACCCAGAATACATTCTCAGGGCTCGACTTCTGCCCTAAATGTAGGTTGATGAAGACAGGAAAATCCATCAAAAGTTTTCAGAGGTAGCTATAGGGTAAAGAAATTGAGCTTGTTATCCCTTAGGATCTTCAGTTAAGAATTAGAAAACTGACTGCATCTTTCAGAATGGGAGAAATAATCACAATACAAATTAACATTCATAGTGCTTCCACTAGTGTAATTCAGTTTCTCACTGGAAATAACCATAATCTCATAAAGTAGTCTGAGCTGGGAGGGATCTTAAAAGTCATCTAGTCCAATCCCCCTGTGATGAGTGGGAACACCTCCAGTGAGATAACATTGCTCAGAGCCCCATCCAGTCTGACCTTGAATGCTTCTACAGGTGAAGCAACTACACTGTTCCACCATCCTCATGGTAAAAGTTTCTTCCTTATGAAAAAGTTATTAATAATATCTAGTCTGAATGAAACCCTGGAATCTTCCATAGTGTTCTGTCTCAAATCTGATAAATATATAACAGCAATTTTCTTAAGCCTTTGAGGTCTGATGAGTAATGGATAGGTAAAAAGGAGATACATGAATTCTAGCAGTGATCCAAAATAATCTGGGATAGTGAATTTTTTTTGTAGGTTTGCAGGCTGGCTGATCCAGGAGCGTCATCCCCTTTTGTAATAAGAAACACATCTCTTTAGGGATGGTTTCAATATTATCCAGTGGTTTTTGAAGTGCTTAGTAGATGTCCACATCATTTGGCTTATTAATAATGACACCTTAGAGTATTCCTGCTAGAACATGTCACTTCAGTTCCAAAGAATTCTAGGAATGTTATCTTCTTCATTTCAATTTTCCTGCCTCTGTCATATACAGTTCCAAAAATTACTTCCAATTGCGTGACCTCAGCAAAAAATAACATTTCAGAAGAATATCATGCACAGTTTACTGCTCTGTTTTGTCTTTACATTAATTTTTTCCACACATCTGTGTTGTTTCCCAAGGTGTCTAGAGCCAGCTGGATATACACTTGTTAAAATATATTCATCATTCTGTAAGTATTAACAATCATCAAGATCCCAAGACAAAGCAGTATTTCTTCTGTATTGGCTAACAGTTAAAAACTGCAAGGACCCAGACTGTAAAGAATGATACACAAGGATAAAATTTACAAAAATATTCTCTTTTGAGTCCAAATTTAAAAATTTTAGATGGTATCAATAAAGTGCACGTCGCTGGAAGAGACACAGCGTGCCATCAACCAAACACATGGATATTTATCCCACGCCTAAATCCAAAACACACTATTGTATACCAGTGACATCCTCAGTACGTCCTCAAACCCCAAAGTAACTGTGCACTTGAGTAGAAAGCCAGTCCTTTGTGGAAAGGAATATTTACATCACCTACCATTATCAAACTGATTAACGGGTCTCAGTCAGGAGGATAGTCTTTCCAGTATCCATACAGAGACACTGAAAAGACATAGACTATTCCAAATATGTTCCTGCCCTGAATCACCATATTTAGAGGAAGGAAAGGGAGAAACCAAGTTAGGTGCCTAAAATTAGGCTGTGGAGATTCCTCATAGCAATCAAAAGGAACTTAGCCTGAATATGCAAACAAACATGGTGAAGTTTCCAATTTAAGGAAAAATTAGATTGGATGAAACTCAAAAAACAAACAGTCTTGAATAATGTTATGATTGAATATGTGCCTCTGCTCTTAAAATTGGCCAAATTTTGATGAGGAACATAACAACTCACCTCCTAGTCCTGATTGCATAGTTCCTGCATTTTCTGTAAATTTTGCCTTTAAAATCAAAATGGCAGACAACAATGCAAAATATGGAAAAAGGTGAAGAGGGTTAATTGACTAAAGAAGAACTGAATTCGTAATAGCTGTTCCTTAAAGCTCTTCCAGCTCTGCTTTCAGTCTCCTTAATGAAATAATAAACGTATATTTACAGATGTGCAATAGCACAAAATATAGAAATTAAAACATCATCTAAAGCATCGTGGCTTATTCACAAGGAGACATTTGGTGAAAAAAGTGTCTAGGTTATAGGAGGGTAAGAAAGAAGAGTCAATAGGGTTTACAAAACCCTGGTGTGTGCAATAATTCAGCATGGGTAATCAGTAAAATCTCTACCTCATTAAATGAAAAACTTCAATGTGTAGTGTTTATAGTGGCTGGTGAAGGAAGAAAAAGCCTATTGGACATATATTTTCTTTGTACTCCGTATTTTTGTCATAGGCTTATGTGGTGCTATACTTCTAACTGTAGAAAAATGTTTTAAGGGTTTTCCTAGCTGCTGATAAGGTTTACATGGCAGGTCAAATTATCTCTTAAAACACACAAATGTCCTTCACTCAAGGAGATCTGTAGGTCCTGGCAATCCTAGGCACATCTACAGGCTGAGTGGAGGTGACTGAGAGCAGTGCTGTGGAGAAGAACGTGGGGATGATGGTAGATGAAAACCTCAATATGAGCTGGCAGTGTTTGCTCACAGCCCAGAGAGCCTGAGCTGCACCCAAAGCAGCGTGGCCTGCAGGGCAGAGGAGGGGATTCTCATGGAGGGGCTTGACAGCTGGCCTGCAAGCAAAGCTGAGTTAATAGAAGAAATAACAATTGATGATTTTTGAGTGTATCCATAACAAGGAAGAAAAGGCCATCAGCGTGGAAACCAATTAGAAAAGATACCTGAAAATTTTTGTAAGCTAGACTAGGTGCCTAAGTAGATGCGTATATGTGTGTATTAAATTTCTGTAAAACTTTTGCCAATTTTATTGATGTGAATTGCTTTGCACCAGTGAATATAATAAGTTATTGTGATGTAGTTAATGACTTAATATCATGCTTTCTTAAGAGTATATAAGTTGGAGAACACACAGAATAAAAAACTTTTTTCTTCTTGGACCCTGATCACACGTGTATGTCATGTCCTGCCTAACGGTGACAGATTCTCCTCCTCTGCTCTGCTGAGATCACACTTGGAGTTCTTCATTCAGCTCTGGTGCCCCCAGCAGAGGAAGGGCATGGAAGTGTTGGAGCAAGGCCAGAGGAGGGCCATGAAGTTCCTAAGGGGACTGGAGCACCTCCTCTACAACGACAGGCTGAGAAAGTTGAGTCTGTTCAGCCTGGAGAAGAGAAGGTTGTGTGGAGACCTCAAAGCACTTTCCAGTGTCTGGAGGGGGCCAAGTGGGAAGCCAGAGAGGCTTCTCTTTATCAGGAACTGTAGTCATAGGACAAGTAGTCATGGGTACAAATTGAAAGAGGGGAAATTCAGGTTAGATATTAGGAAGAAATTTTTTACTGTGAGGGTGGTGAGGCACTGGATCATGTGACAGCGTTCACAGGGGTTTTCGGATTGGGGAAGAGACGAGGACCTGACTCCATGTTTCAGAAGGCTTGATTTATTATTTTATAATATATACTACAGTAAAACTATACTAAAACAATAGAAGAAAGGACTTCATCAGAAGGCTAGCTAAGAATAGAATAGGAAAGAATGATAACAAGGGTTTGTGGCTTGGCTCTCTGCCTGAGCCAGCTGGGCTGTGATTGGCCATTAATTACAAACATCCAAGATGGGCCAATCACAGATCCACCTGTTGCATTCCACAGCAGCAGATAATCAATGTTTGCATTTTGTTCCTGAGGCCTCTCAGCTTCTCAGGAGGAAAAATCCTAAGCAAAGAATTTTTCATAAAAGATGTCTGCAACAGGAACAGGTTGCCCGGGGAGGCTGTGAATGTCCCAATCCTGGCAGTGTTCAAGGCAGGTTGTATATGCAACCTTTGAGCAACCTGGTCTAGTGGGAAGTGTCCCTGCCCTTGGCAGGGAAGGCTGAGACCAGATAATCTATAAGATCCCTTCAAAGCTGTAAAATTCAATGATTCTATGATTTGGCACCATTATCCTGGCACAGACTTAGCAGAAAGAGGTCTTCTGAATGCCTGTTGGATGAAGTAATTCCAAAATTACCTCTTAACTTGCTTTAGAGGCTACTAAGCAAGTTCTTTCATAGGGATATAGGAAAGAAAGACATGTAATTTACTGTTGGGCTAAGAGCTGGGTTGATTTAAGAAATTCAAAATCTGTGGATTGTGGAGAATATCTTTTGTAGATGGGATCAAAAATACCTGATGTGCCTGTTAATAAGTACAGATTAGGGAGGGGTTTGAAAAGTAATGTAACTTCCTATAAATAATTCCCTGCACTGTGTATGAATGATTTTAGATGTTGTAGCTCTGGGGATAAGAAACATGTTGCTGATGCTGGTCAAAATGCTGCCAGGATGACCATCATCATCTCTACACATTCCCATTTCTACCCTGTATGAAATCTAAACTTTCATTATTCTACCTCTTATGTGTATCACATTTAATGCATGCTTATTACATAGGATTCCCATATTAATTTTACAGGCATTTTTAATTTTCCTATGTTGTTGAAAATCAATTAATAAAAAGAAAGAAGGATATGTAGTTCTTAGTCCCTTCCTGCAATTTCTGTGGACACTGTTTATTCTGCTAGCATCAAGCAGATCCCAGTGATCTGTGTTGTACAGCAGGTCTTCCCATCCCTTCTCTCTCTCTCCATTTTTCCTGAGGCATTTATAGCTATTAAGACCAAACAATATCAAGTTCTAGCTTCTGAAGAATACAGTCTCCCAGATTTTCATGTGGCTGTGAGCTCTATATGTTTCCAATGCTCTCTTACCTCTTTCCAAGACAAACCCAAGCTATTTTTTTTTCTTTGTATTTTGCCTTTCAGATTTCTGTTTGCAGAGATAAACATACCAACATTTAAACTGTCTCTATGTCTGCATTAATTTCTGTCAGCTGCCAGTAGTTTTAGAGCAGTTTTGGAAACATTACTGTCTGTGTTTGGCATGCTTTACCAACAGAATGCATGGAGACAGCCAGAGCTCTTTGACATGATGGATAGTAGGATGAAATTGAGAAGTGAAATGATTAATTATTCATCAAAATAAAAGAAAAACAGGTCTCCAAATGAAATGACAGGTTTAAAATGAAACATAACTCAGTTGCTGAATTCTGTGTCACAGGACACCATATGGCTGACACGGTGAACAGTTTCAAAGAGTAAAATCCTAAGATAAGCTTCAGCAGAGGCATCCAAATCGAGTAAACAGAATGTCACCTCCACTTCAGAAGATTTTAATCTTGTAATAATCAGAATCTGGGTTATATGATTTGTTGAACAGAGTCAGCAATTCAGGGTACTGAGCTAACAGAGCTTCAGTCTGAACCATGTAGACCAGTTTCATCTTTTTACTTTGCATGCTGTAATGCAAGCAAGTAGTGTATTCTTCTTTTAGAACCACTGTGATGGGCACTGATCTTTAGCTAAACAAGTCTGCTTTTACCCTGAAAAATGCTTAATGTTTGTATCAAATTGAGAATGTGCTGTGCAGAAGTACAGTTTGTAGCTGTCACTGAGCACTCCTCTCTGTGTGGTACTATGAGCAACCAGCTCACATTTTTGGACTGTCTTCTGAGTCTCCTGTTTGCAAGCTGTGAACACTTTGCACAGACATCAGAAGACAATTCTGTAGGCTTCTACATTTATTAAGAGCAATTTAGGTTTACTAAATTTTTTTTAAGTACCCTCACCTTATTTCCCTATTTATTGCAAAACATCTCTGCAGCTGATTTGTTTCTGAATCCACCTCTATCTGCCTGTTATATTTTCAGTAATTTCTTGTAAGGTTTTTGCTCTGCTCTCTCACACATTTTTAAGTAAGCATATGTTGTTCTGAGTAGGACATAAAATGTTTCTGCACTATGACCTCTGCTGTCAATCTACATCTACGGTAAAAGCAATCTCTTATTTTCTAATCTAAAAATCAAGGGTGCCTTTCTTTGTTCACAGTATAGAAGAAAAAAAAAACCAAAATGGAATATATTTCAAGTGTTTCACTGAATAAGCCATTACCTTGAATAAGGCTTTTGTAATGCCAATGCACTGTGACTCATGTAATTCAGATGT
Organism: Agelaius tricolor; assembly: GCF_023055355.1. Classification (NCBI taxonomy): domain Eukaryota; kingdom Metazoa; phylum Chordata; class Aves; order Passeriformes; family Icteridae; genus Agelaius; species Agelaius tricolor. The sequence continues at coordinate 21,571,572 of NW_027269267.1, read as the reverse complement.
GAAGCTAATATGCTGTTTGAAAATGTACCCGCTGCTGAGATGATTCCTAAACAGGGAGGCAAAGAAGTGATTATTAGATAGGACAAGACATGAGCTGAATTACTGAAATGTGTGATAAAGAAATCTAAGCCTCTACAATTTGCCTGTCAAAAATGAATCTTTTAATCAATTTAATCAGTGTAACAATATATTAGCTCAGCAGCCTGCCATCTCAGCATGTAATTTTAACTATAAAGAACATTCTGCAAACACTATAAAGCGCCAAAGTGCTCTTTAAAAAGTCTCTACAACAAAAACAAGGTTTTTAATAGCCTGTGTCAGCAGGACAAGAACAAATCACAGGAATGTAATGAAGAAGGTTTTTCCATTTCCCTTAAAGGATTCTACAGCCCTTGCTAGATACTTTGACTACACCCTCATTCTTCTTTGGAGGCAAAATTTAACCTTGATTTGTCATCTTCTCTCCAAAATCTCCCTATTTTCATGCCTCATCGAGCTACTTATACTAATCTTCATTAGTTCTCTCAGGGTACTGAAGTCATCCATTCTTAATTCCAACAGTATCCTGGCATACACACTAAAACACAAAGGAATGTTATAAAACAGTATTAAGGGCAGTAAAAAAACTCACCTTAAACTGCATTGAAGTGCAGAATGAAATGTCATAGGAAAGTATTACTGTGTATTATCAGTAAGCTGAAAGAACATGAAATCATCAAATTATATTATTTTGTTGTTTTAAAACATTTTAATGATGGAATTACAGTAATTAACTTTCCCTCATGTTTTCAGTTTGCCAGTGTCTCATGGTGAAAAATGCCTCCCCAAGCCTCCCACACACACAAGTCACCATGTATTTGAAAGTGAAGAAAACTAAAGGATCAGAGACATATACATGATGGCTTGAGACAAAAAATGGCATATATAAACACATTTCTCTGTGTGACCATGAAAGCTTGCAGTAGTATTTTAATGCACTATGGTCTGCAAAATGAACTTTCGGTTCATTTGTGTATCATAAATATACCGTTTTCTGTGTCCAGAAAAACTATTTTCTGTTCTTCCACCTTCCAACAGAATAATTATGGAAAAAGATGTCTTTGGCTTTAAACCTCTGTGATGAATTCTCTCTATTGGAAATTAAACAAGGGAGCAGTGATAGAACCTTCCACAGGAATGGAAAAGTGTTTTAAGAATTGCCCTTCTATCAAGCTGAGTGTGAGAAGAGCCTCATGAAAACTAGCCCCCAAAGAAAAGTATTTGTATCTTTGTTCTGTAAAAGGAGAAAATTAATTCTCAGTTCCCAAAGAAGGAGACAGCATGTGCAAAAGGGCAGCAGCTGCACCATCACATTTAAACCTTAGAAGTTTATCCAACTGGAGAAACAGATGTGAATTTGGAATAAATGTAAGGATACCTCCTCCTCAGTGCACTAGTAATAGGGACAAAAGGAAGCAGTAGGTTAAGTCCCAGGACTGCCATTTATGCCTAGGCAAAGCATTTATGTGAACCACCACATTAAAGAAGAGGCACCGTAGGACTCTGTGAATCTGTCTAATCAGCAACAGATTTCCTCCCAAATCAGTAGTTTTCAAGTTTAATAGAAATGTTCAAAAAATAAAAATAAGCTTGTGGAGATAAAGCACACATGACCATACATCATAGTCAGTGCACAGGTCACAGTGAAAAAGTACTCCCCTATCAAGATGTAGCAACTGCTCTACCTGTGAAGTGCAGGGGGATCCTGGCATGTTTACTGCCTCATATTTGTTGTGTAAGTCAGTAAGTTGCTTTGAGAAACCTCTGATCTTGTCATCTATTTTATAAAATGGGTTTTTCTGGGGTTCCATGAATCCCTGAAGTTTGCTGCTCTCTTGCAAGCAGCTACTAAGAAGTATGGCTTTCATTTTGTTCTTTCTTTCTTATCATGAGTACATATGAGAACATCTGTCAACATTGGTGAAAACAGCCAGAGTGCATTTACTTCCATTATATGTATAACCCTTTTAGAGCAACTCACATGTGCCTATTTCATAAATTTTAACAAGGCTGTTTAACCTTGAGCATAATTCACTGCAAGGAGTTTGCATGGTCTACTCTTGTTTCAGAGCTTCGCATTGTACAGCAATAAATACACAAGTAAAGTTCTTATAATAGCCATTATTATACCATTGAATTGGGTAGTCAAACCAAACAAGATATTTCCTATTTACATGTTGTATTAATTTGACTGACCATAAACAATGTGTTAGCTCTGTCAAAATAGATCCCATAGCATAAAAAAACACATCTGGTAGGGATTCTAACATTCTAGGCACTATATCTCTTGCAAAATAATCCTTCTATATATCTATCAACAGCTAATTATTTTAGACAGTTAATTAATTCAATTATTAGCCAAATTTTTAAAATCCTTGGCTTAGTAAATCTTTTTTCTCTAACAAGGGGTGCAGTTACACAATGTGTTCTCTCTGGTAGATGAGTTAGCTGAAGTCTATTTCCCCCTCCCTATTTTAGTGTTCATTCTCATGTTAATGCTATATTCATCATCCTTAATATAATCTCTTATGAGACTACAGTGTAAAGCAGGTCACCTAGATGATTTTGAGTTCAAAACACAAACATTGAAAAACATTACTGCATTTCTGCTTATGGTGCAGAACAAGTGAGAATACAAAAGATTCTGGTGGAGGGCAGGAAAGCATTCAGAAAAAAAAGCACTTCAAGATCCTGGACTACAAACAGACTAAGGAGTTTTAAATATATGTGGCTCATTTCCCAGGAGAATGTTTTTATTACCTGCATGCAGAATATCTGAAAGGAGCCAGAACTCAACCTGGTAAACCATTAGACAAAAGCACAGTGCCAACATGATTGGCAGTGGCAGGTTAGTTCTCTGCTGGGAACTCTCTGTCCTAAACTGACACAGATTTTTCCACTTTTTCATTCCAGTCACAAAACATAAACAAAGGCAAACTTGGCAACACAGAGCTGAAAACACAAATCTTCTTGTTTAACTCAATGTCTAGTCATGAAAGAGTGGGTTTGCATTTTTTTTTTCTTCTGGTGTCCCAGAATGGACAGAAAAACAAACACATTTGGGTTTAATGCTCCTTATAAGCACTAATGGCTCCCTACTCATGAGCTAACTTTTTGGAAACTGCCTATCTGAGGAAAAATTCTGTCTTTATCTGTGGTGATTAGGCCCTAGACTAAGTTTCCATTGGACACTTTGCTAGGGCCAGGTGAGTAACTTTTAGATATTTTCTGTTCAAGCATCTGAGTTGCCTTCCTGACTCTTTCTCTATTCTTGTGATCTTTGAACAGCTCAAGTGGAATGAGTTCTAAAAAGAAAGGTCTGAGAGATCTGTTGTTCCCTGAATCCTCTTTCTGGCCATTCTTTGTTGTTGTTCTATTTCTAGAGTCCCATACTGCTGTTATCAGATTTGTAAAGTCCATACCTCCTTGGTGTAATCTCATGGCTGCAGATCTTCCCAGCACAGACTCCTTCTTCTGTATTCTGTTCTTTCTCAGCTCAGGGCTCCTCCAAGGCTCTCCCTGACTGGCTGACCCACCCCCTTTTATCCCAGTTATCTTCATTGGTCACAGCTGCAGCCCAATTAAGGACATCGCAGCTGCAGCCCATCAAGGACAACCAGGACCTCCCGGAGCAAAGCCTCTATACAGATATTCAAGTACAATACATGCATTTTTCCATGACTCAAAGGCCACCTCTACTATAATTCTTGTAGGTGGGCATCACATTTAGTAATCTCCAGTCAACTGAAACCTTACCAGTTTACCAGGACTGATGATAAATGATGGAAAGAGCTCTGTGAGAAGTTCCACCAGCTCCCTCAGTGTACCTGGGTGAATCACGCCTGGCCTCATAAACTTGTGTACATCTAAACCTATTATTTGCTTCTTTTTTACTGACTGTGGAGACATTCTAGAAAACAAGCTCAGATGTAGAGGTAAAATACACTTTTACCTGGTCAAATGAAACCTATTCTCATGACACAGCTTCTATGCCATGTACATTCCTCATTTTCTTTGGTATGTCTTACTATTTTATAGCAACTATTGAGCAGCTACATGACAATTAACCTTGTAAAATTTTTTGACAGGAGCAAAAAAAGAAAGAGAACAAACCTATTTTTCACTTTACACTTGACTGAATTCTTCATTTTGAACCCATGGAGAGTTCAACACTCTAGGCTAATTGGTAGATTGTTAACATATATGTATTTGAAGAACTATATGTCTTTATATGGAGAGAATTAGACAGATTTGATATGTATTTATATTATATGCCTTAACATACTGTCTTTAAATGCACAAAATCCCATGCATAAGCAATTGAGGTCTTTAAGATTTTTCAAATTACACTATACTGCAGCAAAAATTTAAACCTCTATTAGGCTAATTTGTGTGCTTGCTTTTAAAGAAGGGCCTAAATTCTAATAGGTTGCAGGAAAGATAATCAATGTTCTTTAGCCATTTAGCATTTCAAAATTTATATATTCTAAATATATTTCTAGCTTTTTTTCCTACAGGTATTCATGGGAATACTAATACAAAAGATTCTATAAGCTAAATAGGAGCCTGGTAATTATTGTCTAAATGCTAGAATCACTGGATTTTGAAAATAGAAATTACAGCTACAGACAAATATGATGTGACTTACATGTCAGGGACATCATGATATAAACAAAGACAAATCTTCAAATTAAGAATCAGAACAGTACTATTCTAAAAGCTAGTGGTTTTTCATAGGTTCTTATTAATCCCTTTAAAATATATCTAGTGGCTTTGGTTTCAATCAATCACATGCACAGCAGTCAGTCAGATTCTTAGTTTTATATGAAAAAGGCAAAAATAAAGGGAAAAGCATTACTTTGTCTTAAAATCTACTGTTTATCATAGCTTCTGCAGCCTTGCCATTTAATGCTGTTCCTACAACTTCTGACCATTTTATGACGTGATGCATTTATTCCATCTTCCATTCTACTGAGGCTTCTGAGCAGAGATCCCTCCTCCTCACTGGAATGTGGAGACATCTGTTTTCTAGGGTCCTGTAAAACATTACACAGAGCTCTCCTTGGATCTCTGACTCTGTCAAAGTGGCCTGACATTCACTCTCTGACCACAAGGCTCCAGGTCATTTAATTTATAACTGTTCTTTCAGTTCAGGACTTCCTTCTCATGTCAAATCTTTCCTTAGTATAATCTGTCAAAGATGATTCTTGGTTAACAGTTTTGATGAATGTACCAACTGTGTGTATTTTAATGTAATAACAAGAATTGAAGGTTTTCTGTTACGGGGTAAGAAAAACCTAAAAGCACAAACCCCACAATGTCTAGACATTCCTGTATATTTTTCTTGCAGAAACTGCAAATAATGATGGCTGAGCAGCATCTCAGTTAGAATCAGCAATGCTTCAGAATCAGCAATGCAGAGAAAATGTCATTCTCCTTTTACAACAAATACATTAAATTTAGCTTCATGTTCATTCATACAGTAGCATGTTCATACATTCTCTGATTATTAATGAAGTTCTATTTCTACTGACATAGTCAATAATTTTTTCATTGACTGATTTAGGAGAAAGGGAAGGAAAGCTTCAGAAAAAAGAAGCAAACTGATGCCACACATGGAATGTTCCAGCCCCTGGCTGCCCTGCTCCTGGCTGGGCTGGGATGACTCCTGGCTCTCAGGCTCTGCCCTGATTCCTTCCATGGAGGGTCCCATGAGCCCTGAGGTGTCCTGGCAAACTAAATTAATGTGCAAAGAAAATTATTATACTTCTTGAATATAAAGTTTTCAAGTAAATCTTGTTTATATATAAGTGATTAAATCTCAATATATTCGCTCTTGGGGTTTTTTTGGAGGGGGGGGTTTGGTTGGTTGGTTTATTTTGTTTTGAGGGGGTGGGTTTTGTTTGTTGGTTGGGTTTTTTTGGTTTTTTATTTTGGTTTTTTTTCTTTGGTTGGTTGGTTTTTTGGGGTTTTTTTTGGTTTTTTTTTGTTGTTGTTGTTGTTGTTTTTTTGTTTTGGTTTGGGGTTTTTTGTTATTGTTGTTGCTTATGTTTCAGATGGCAATAAAGCAGAGGAGGTTGCATTGAGGGTTAGGGTTTTTTTCCCAGGCTGGAAATATTTGTGTCTTTTTCTAACAAACTACTTCTACCTTTGTCTTTGTATACTCATGGACATAATGAGATAAGTAATGCATCCATAAATTGAAAAGGATGCATTTAAAAAATTCAAATACATTTTTTTATAAATTTCCATCAAACAGTAAAGTGCATTAAAAATAACGGTTTAAGGATTTCAACTAGAATGAAAACATGAAAATTGCAGGACAAATAAAGTATTCTTGCCAGAATATTAATCAAAAACAACTAAAAGAGCAAGTTTACCATCACGTATAAATTGAGCTAAGGATAATGAAAAAGCCTGTGACAGAACTATAATGAAAGCAACCAAAATAATAAATAAAAATATGTTGATATGAATTTTTAATAGACCAATGGAAATATACAATGGACAATGAAGATATACAATTCAATCTGCAACTTGGTCTTCCAGTAGAGAGAAAAATATCCTCTGCAAGCAGGTGTCCATATGGTGATTCCCAGCCAGCATTATAGGAAATATATATGGATATAAATATATTTAAAGATAACATAATTATGATGCACTATTTTAGACTTTGCCTTAATGTTTGTCATATGGAATATCACATTATATTTGAGAAAGTATAAACTCATTCAAAAAACCATAAGCTCACTCAAAATCCCAAGTGTGCTTTCTCTTCTGGATTTCCTTTCTAGCAGGACTGCAACCTAATCACATCATATTAAGTAGAAGCATATATGAATCATATTTATCTCTAATTAATATCAAAAATTATTCCCAAATCATCATTCATCACCGACATAAACCACAGACATACATTCTCATCTTAGTTATACATGTAGTCCCAATGTTCTGAGAGGACTCAGAAGGAGGATTCAGAACAAGGACTCCTGTAGCTGTAGGAGAAACTGGCATGACTGTTCAAACTGAGCCTCCTCTAAAACAACCATGGGCACAGGAATTGCCCAGGACTTGTGCAGAGCAGTGACAGCTTTAAACATATTACACACAGAGAGCAAAATGTATATAGTGGTTCTTTCATTTTGGCCCCAGCACAATTTATGCAATAAAGAAGTAATGAGCCATGTAAAACTTCCACACCCTCTGTCCTTTCTGGCTTCTTTTTCCCAGACAGACCCATATCTTCCATAAAGACATCCACACAGTTCTAGTGCAAAGCTTAGGTTGCTATTCATATTCAACCCTGTTTACAGAACTTACATCCTAGGCAAAAATAGCCATTTGCCTTTTTTTTTTTTGGTTATAAAATAAACACATAAACACATTTACTTTCCATATTGGATTATCCAAATCCATATGAGAAAGTAGTTAATATGGTTCATAATATGCTAACAGGAGTCTAGTCAATACATCATGTAATAACTGAGGCATTTACTTTCCTCATGTCTAAATTATTGTAAACTAATTCTGCTGGCAAAATAATATATTTAAAGAATTCTGTTATGTTTGTTTCAGTATAAATCAAAATTAATCTGATGAAATGAAATTAGTTTTGCTGAAGTGAGATGGGTGTGAGTGAACACACAGAGATTAAAACCAAAAGTTCACTTTAAGTAACAAAAGCCTTTCTTTGATGCACATATTTGGACATAGATAGATAGATAGATAGATAGATAGATAGATAGATAGATAGATAGATAGATATAGATAGATAGATAGATAGATAGATAGATAGGCAGATACAAACATATGCATATGTAGGAGATTTTTTACATATATATATGTATACATATGCACATGTACTGATAGGTGAAATTTTTGGCCCAGACTTCTTGCTGGCCAACTACTTCTGATTCTGTTTGAGGAAGTTAAACAACTGAGGATCAAAGGTTTTTTTTAAGAAAATTAAACCTATAGGTCAAATGGGCACACTTGGAGAGCAAAGAATGTTAACAAAAGGAGCACATATGAAGAACTGCTTGCTTTCAGTCTGATTATCCCAAAAGCTCACCAACCAATCCAAACAGTGGGTTTGGAGAGTTTTGGGGAGTAATGTTTATATATATATATATATATATATATATATATATATATATTGTTTTATTGTCCCTTATGTATACAGAGCATGTAAAGATATAAAGTTCATCATGGGTTAAAATTACTACCAATTGGCATACTAAATTATATTTGCCAGACTTCAAAAAAGACAGATTACCCTAGAAATTGCACTAACATTTTAAGCATACTTACTGTATACATATTGCAGCAATTAATATGAATGCACCAGTACTATATTAAAATGCATTCCATCAGGCTGGAATGAAGAAATCCCATTGTAACAAAATGGCCATTAAGTTTAAGGGTTTACACACACTCTGAGAGTACAGCCCTCAGACCTGAGGCCAATCGTGGAGAAAGGCAACAGAGAGTCTGCAACAGATAGATCTGGAAAAGTTTGATACATGTTCAAATGGTATAGACTTTTCCTTGGAGACATGCATGGATAACACGTGGGACAGTGTAATAAAAAATTAAAACTTAAGTGCCATGGATAATGAAGCATAACTTGTTTTGAACTATTCAGATCTGTATACTCTGTAGGCTGTTGAAATCATCTACTAATGGGGCCTAAAGGGAAAAGTATTGAGAGAGGAAATCAGAAGATCTGTCTTTCAGGTAGACAAAATTGAGATGAGTTCTATTCTGAGAAAGGAGCTCTGCTTCAAGTATGTGTCCCATAAAACTGCTAATGAAAGCATGAGCTGGTATTTTTCTCATTGTTATAAACTTAATAGGAAACAGATAGTTTTTGTTAGTTCATTTCAGTAACAACAGTCACCAGAAAGCTACAGATTGTAATGACTTTGAATGACCTAGTCATTTAGTTGAGACTTAAAGAACTGAATAGACCAGGATTTAAGAAATTAAAGTTACAATGCACATCTTAGTCACTCATTTTTTCTGATGACTCCTCTGTCTTTAGAACCAGGCTTCAGCTAAAACTGGCATATTACCCACTGGGGGAACATTTGTTGTACCATTTAGGCTGTTTTCTGAAAAAGAACAATTCATGTCTGGCTGATTGGACCACTCTTAGCTACTAATGTTTGGCAATACTCAAAGAATTACATTAAAATAAACATTTTGATAAGTGCTAAGAGGCAGTCATGAAATTTCTTCCAAACTCCTTATCTGGTGCACACATCTGGTCATGAAGAGAGCATTATGCAGGGATAGTTTTGTAAACATTTTACATCTACATGTAACAGTGTCTGACAGATGATATTGGTAAAGCTGTACAAACACTTAAAACATAGCCCAGCTGCAGCAACTATCTCTGTGAAAACTGAAAAAAGACCTGATCAAAATACAGGGGAAAGTCAGCAGCAGCTGAGAGGAGCGAGCTTGAAAGACAGCAGAGATGTACTTGCAGTCCAGAAAGCCAATCATGTCCCAGGCTGCATCTAAAGAAACACAGACAGAGGGTTGAGGGAGGTGATATCCCCCCTCTGCCATACTCCCATAAGACCCCACCTGGAGTCCTGCATCTAGCTCAGGAGCTCCCAACATAGGGAAATCAGGGACCTGGTGGAATGAGTTCAGAGGAGGAACACAAAAATGATCAGACTGGAGTCCTTCTATGAGGAAAGGCTGAGCTGAGATGGGGACAAAATTTTTAGCAAGGTTTATTGCAATAGGACAAGGGGTAATAGATTTAAACCAAAGAGTTGATTTAGACAAGAAATTTGAAAAAAATTTTCACAATGAGGAGATTAGAGAAGGTTGCCCAGGAAGGTGATAGATACCCCAACCCTGGAAACAGTCAGGGTCAAGTTGGATGAGGCTTTGTGATCTGGTGGAAAATGTCTACACTCATTGTGGACTGAATGAGCTAGATGTCCTTTAAGGGTTTCTCCCAGCTCAAATTATTCTATGCTTCTATGATGATTCTATGATGAAAATGGATTCGTTTACTCCACAGATCAAGAGTTTGCTAAATGAAAAGCCAGTTTCCAAGTCTTACAAACTGTAAAATCTTCCATCAAGAGGTACTGATGATGTGAGATGGAAAATGAAGATTGTATCAAGGGAAAAGTTATTTAATTTCAGCAGTTCCAGGCCTGTCTGTTCCTTCATGCATGAAATTTTATATGTACACTTTGATTATTTTAAAATTGTGATTTCAATTAGATTGGTATCTTAGGGTTCTCGTTTTACTGAGCAGAATTTTCAAAAGTCCTGAAATATTTCAGCAAAATATGACCAATTTTCAAACGTAACCAACTCACCTAAGAAGTATTTCCCACTAGAAGTCAAAATGGTCATTAATTTATACATTTTATGCAGCACAATTTTATGTGTGTGTCTATGTGTATTTTTCCTACTATCAGATACTTCACCATGAAGTTGCACAAAAAGATTATGTATGTACTATCTTTGATGGTAAAAGTATTGATTTATGTTGTAAAGATATAAAAAACCAAACAGTCATTGCCAAATTCTTTCAAAACCTAAAAAAAATATCATGAAGAAGACAGCTAATATCTTGCAATTGTGTCTTGAAGTAAACATTCCTTCATGCAGATGCTATTGTTATTTTCCCATGACATGACATGATTAAAAGCACAGAAACATTTAAGTGGAATTTATATTTCATATATTAAATGTATTGCCATCACTTGCTAGACTCTGACCAAATCAAAATACAAGATAAATTGTCCTTAGCCATGAATCATTTACAAAGATTACAAAAGTTATTCATGATTGTATCACTTCATGCTTGCAGAGACCTTACTCACATGGATCACTGGGAAAGAAAACTACAACAGAAACTGTGTCAGTTAATATATGTCATCCTTAATCTGCAACTCTGCAAATGAACCAAGTCCACATACTGGTTATAAGCATGTTTTTCAACACTGGCAGGGCTGATGATTTAAAAAAAGAAAAAAAGTTAATTAACATTAAGGAGTACTAATATAAATTATTTCTCTTCTAATATACTGACCGTAGTAAACAAGATTTCCCACAGTGGAGATTTTAAAGCTGAATAGTTAAAGTATTTCTTTCCCACTTTAATCTAGGAGAAGGAGCATGCAGTCAGCTAAAGCAGAGACCTAAAGGCTGGGGTCTGGTGGGGACCACTCAGCTCTGTCCTGAAGCATTTAAGTCCCATTCCCCTGATCTCTCTCCTCAGAGTACCTTTGGTTTGAATTCACCCCAGCAGTCCCTTTCTGACCAATTTTTGCCCTACAACTTCTTCAATAATTTGCATACCCTTTTTCTCCTTTTACTTTGTTTAAGCACTTAGACAGTTGCATCCTAAAATTTCCCTTCCTGAAATTATACCTGTAGAATGGTGTTGTATGCCACAAAACTAACCTTTCAGTGTGTTTTGCTTCTGGTTCTTTGATCTTTCTTTCACTATTTTTTGGACTTCAATAAGGTTATGAGAGGCATTATAATGCCTAATGCAATGCGCCCCAGTTCCTGCGAGTTTACAAGTCACCAGGACTCAATAGTAAAAACTGTGCCCATTAATAAAAATGTATCAAATTTATTATTTTCAAGACTAGGAAATAAAATCCTGGCTTTAAAGGGCTAGCTTTGCAATACATGCTTACAATCAGCTTGACACTGTCGGTCCTATAAAGCACAGCTCTTCAGGGGAAATGCTGGAAAGGTTGTTTCACCAGAAGGAGAACACTGGTAAAAAAAGATTCTTTGAGAAGAAATAAAAAAAAATAGAAGAAAGAAAAATTACTGAATCACCAAAGTCTTAAAGAAATTGTGTATTTTCCCATATATAAGAATATGTGTAAGAAAAATGCATCTGCTAAATTATGTATGAAACATGTAGGTTTCATACAGAGATCCAAATTCTAGTCTGTATGTTAAAACTGATCATTTTCTTCCCCACCCTTTGATTATGGAGCTTTAGAAATGTATTATGCTGCCAAAGAGGATTAAACTGGATTTGAGATGCCCGATGGTCCTATTATTTCAAACATTTAGAAACAGCCTTTTGTTTTCGTTCAGCATTAAGAAAACTGACAACCTTCAACTTACCCTTCCTGCTGTGGTACACTGTGTAATGTCTGTAGCCTGCTTAGCTGGGGCTGATTTTCATTTTCAACATTACAGAGAAAGACTATGAACGTTCAGTTAAAGCTCATGTAAAATATAGCTTAGTCTATCCAGCAATGTTAATCTTGGCCCCAGTCCAGCAAAGCTCTTAATATTTCTTAATATTCTCATTACATTCAGCAGAAGAATTCAAAATCAAATATATAACTAAGCATGGAGCCAGTTCAAGGTTTTCAATATAATCTTTGTTATAACATTGAAAACAGTAAAAACAAAATAAACCAGAACATTATAAATCAGGAAGAACATAAAAAGCATTTCTGATAATAGGTTAAAAAAAAAGAATGCATGAGTTTAATTTTTACTCTAATTGATATAAGTTGGATATGGATTCTTAAACTGGAACTAGTCATACACTATTAATACTGATCTCCATTTGAAATGTCCTTCTCTCATCTGGAGAATCAGATGGCTTCCAGTGGACAATGCCAGGCTAAAGTTCTCTCTGGATACCTCTGTACTGCATTTAGAAAAGGGCCAGAGGCTGAGGTCAGCGCTGGACCACATGACCTTTAATGCCTAATTGTTCACAGCACTTCCTGGCTCCTTTTCCTTTTTGGAATAATCCAGCTTGCTCTCTCCAAGACAAATTTCTTACAGAGGTGGCTAGCCCTCAGCATTGTGGACCACAGCCAGCTGGCAGCAGTCAGCCTTTCAGCAAAAGATCAATCCCTGGACTTTTTTTAGTAATATAGATGGAACTTCAGCTTCCACAGTTGGGAAATAGCTCAGTAAATTAAGCTCCCTTTGCAAGGTGCCTTGCTAAAGATCATTCCTTCCCCTGCTTTTTGTCTTCGTGATCTCTCTTCCATTGTAAAGGTTATGAAATCTTTGTAGCTCTATTCATGGATTTCTCAGTCTCTCTGTCTTTCTACAGCTAAAATAGGCTATCATTCCTCTGCCTCAGGTTTGATAGAACTCCTGAAAACCTGGAAAAAAAATTACTTTGAAAAGGACCAGTTTAGGTTTTAAGTAGCTCTCTAATTTAAAGGGGTTGATAACCAAAACATAAAATTAGAATCTTTATGCTATCACCAAGTTCAGAAGTTATTTTCATTCTTCCTGTCTTTTTCTTGACTGAGTCCCAAAAGCAGATATCAGATCATGAAACCAGACAAATATTTCAGTCTGGTGAATATTTTGTGTGATATATTCTATAGTCCCAAATAAGTCTTATCTAATAGTTAATGACAAACAAAATTACAATAAATTTTCACATTCTTGATATGAAACACATAAAACATGGTTAAACAATAAGGAAGGAAAAAAATTCCAAAACAAGAAGATAAACTTCCTTGGATGTCTTCCTGATGAGATGCAACATAATTTCCTTAAAGGTATTTCCAACAGTTATATACTAGCTACCTCAGCCTGTTAGGAATTCCCATATGCAGTATATACAGTCAATTTGTGTCTTGCACAGAAAATAAAGCCACTCTCCACATCCAGTTGTGCTCTAAGCTGCATAGTTATGAAATTTGTGAATGTTTTGCTGTAGTTTTGGATACAAATTATTCTTGACTGTGCACAGGGAGCAAATATCTTCTTCAACTGATTATAATTTGCAAAATAGTTTTAAGGGCAGTGAGTGTACTGAGGAACAGCTGACACATGTCAAAAAAAAAAGATAACCCAAAGTTATGGTTCTTGCAAAAGAAAACAAAGAAAACAAGGACTTTTTATACCTATCACCTTATTAAAAAGGACTTGAAGTGCAAGATGGTGTCTTAAATAAATGGAAAATATCTCAGTAAAAGAACTCAGCTATCACTTCATTCTATTGATTGTTTTGTAAGCAGAATAAAATGTTTATCTTTCTCTCACATCAAAGCAAATGAAAGAAAGCCAATATAAATTCTTGCCATTCAAAATGACATAATGGTAACAGTAGCTCTGAAAAATCATGAGAGATTATTCTTGAGCAATTGCTAGAAAATGATGCATGTAATTATGGCAGGTTAAATAAACCAGATTAACACAAGGAGAAGAGTTATATGGGTATCATATGTGAGTGATGACATTACTTTTCCTTAATTTATTGACTTATATAAGATAGCTTGTATTTTATCAAAAGTATACCAATCATGAATGATGTAATATTGACTTTAAATATGTCTATCAACAATTATTAAGAAAACTATTATATAGTACAACTATTGGTGATAGTCTTGAGAGACAAATATTACCCAAAAAAATGCAGTTAAATGAATCAAAAGCTAAATATTCTCATTGCCATGAATTTTGCATGCCAGGAATCTAGCAAAAATAACATTGTGTATGCATATTCAGGAATTGTTCATGAAGTATCCAAATGAAAGTTTATATGTCAGGACATAAAATGTGAAATGTCAGTCACATCACTGGATGTGAGTTTTGTCTTGCTTAACTGAATGGACAAGTAGAAGCACTGCTTTCAGTTTCTGGCATTAGATACAATTTGCCATGTTGCTGAGGATCTTGGAATATGATGTGCAATGTTCTGGACAGTAACTTCCACAGAAATATTTTATTTTTCCAAGGCACTAAGTCAAAAGGACATAAACACAGCTTACCTACCCTAGTGTCTCAAACTGAAAAGGCACAGCAATTTCATTCAGCCCAGCTGATCAGATAGGAACCACGATTCCTTCTGGAAGGAAGATCATCAGAGAAGTTTAAGGTCAGATACAGTGAGAAAGCCAAACTTCTCAAGGAAAACAAAAGTTTCTAAGCAACATAAAGGGATACTGATTAATCAAGCAGCCTAAACTCATCACACGAAAGTAATCCTACATATACTGCCTCAAAGGAATAGATCATGAAATGTCTGGTATTCATAAGATCAAATCATATACTAGTCTTGGAACTCTACCAAAGAAGCAAATATAAGACATAAGTTCAAAATGTTCCTTCAAAATGTTTATACTCTCAATCAAGATGAAATGAAATGATGGCTCCATCTCAGCTCTGTTAGACAAATGTCATCTTGCAGAAAGAACGCTGAATTTTTTCAGGAATGCCTCTGTTGAGCCAAATGCAGTATCATTGTTTTTTCAAAGCAATCAAGATGACAAAGAAAGATTCTGATGGCAACAGAAAGCAAGGCTATTGCTGTGTTAGTTAACTCCTTCTGTGATATTCTGTAACAAACAGAATAACACCTAAGCACATGGTGTGAGACCAATGACCTGCAGCTTCTATGTGTCAGAACATATGCCCAGTAATCCAGAGCTGAGATTATTGAAATAAAATAGTTTCAGGTTTGTAAATTGTTGGTTTTACATATTAATTTTTAAGAAATTTTTTCACCCATGTTCGCACAACCACTATAATAAACTGAACATGTTTCTTAATTCTTCTTCTATATTACAATGATTCCTTGTGGGGAGGGGAGAAGGTCAAAGTTCCCTTACCCATCCCCCCTAGCTGTCTTTTACCTTCCTGATATAGTTGTCAAGCCACCACAAAACAAAAATAAACAGAGGATGAGGGTAGAATGAGAATGGAGCAGATGAAAATGCTTTACTTTATGAAGAAAAGTTGATAACCTAGGAAAACAGATTATGACTTCCCAAGCTCATTTTAGCAAAGCAGATACATAACATATATATAGCAATGCATTTAAATATAAATGCATTTGCCACATGCACAGATTTTCAGAGTTACTGCAGTTTCATATTTCAGAGTTAGTGAAGTTACATATTTTACTTGTGAACAGAAATACCAAAATGGCTGTGTGCAGTTCACACAGACAGGGGCTTTCTCTGGTCCTAAGCATATGAGAAAAACATCTTTAGCCCCTTTAAGAGCTCTTTTTTCCTTTGGTTAGCTTTTTGGACATTGGACCTCTAACCTAAACCTTTCTGCAGAAAGATGCTGTCAAACCCTTCCTGAGTTATGAAACAAACAAGGAAAAAATTTCTTTCTTTAGATTCTGTAATACTTCATTCATCCTATCATTGTTTTCACTCTGCAAAGATATGTTAAGCTTTTTCCAAGGCCCCCAGGCAGCACAACATTATTACAATAACATTTGCTGAAAGGTCTCAGAAAGACCTCCTACAATGCAATTCCTAGTTGCCTGGCACATCCATGAGTCAGTTCTTTTAAATCATGTGTCTCAGCAAGTATTACACACACACTCATTCATAACAAGTGAGCTTATTGGGTTTGGGGGCTCACTTACTTTTATCACAGGTTGACATGTTGTTGAAATTAATCACAAGCTGTTTTTCCTAACAGCTGCTGCAGGGAAGTTGGGTATGTTGGAAATCCTATTGAGATTTGGTATAAAATATTAATGTCAATAGCAGCTGCTTTGACTTTTAATGCTGTGTAGAGTTAAATAGTAAGGCAGTTAGTCACATTAGGAGGTTACCTGGCAAATAAACATATGATTTGTTATATTGTGATACATTGTATGGATGAGCCTAAATTATGATTTTATTTATCTTTCAAATGCAGTTTTTATTTGAATATGCTTAATTGTTTTTCAGAACAAGCAACTATCTATGGCTCATGGTTCCTTCAAGGTCCCATGTCCATCCTTATGACCTTTATAGAACCTCATACCAGTAAATCAAACACAGGCTGTTCTGATCTGCATTCAGAGCAAGAATATTTACACTTCATGACACATCATTGGACTATTCTGTGAACCAAACTAAACTATTAGGTGGGTTCACAGACTAGTCTAATGTATGAAACCTGAATTCTGTCCTCCAGCTGCAGAAACACAACAGCATAGAGCTTCAAGCAGAAATCATATGGTGGTGTTTGTGTTCATTTACTTTGGTCCAGATGACCTGCTCATACTTGCTGAAGGCTATCTAATGTGGAGAGGTGTGTTAAGAAAGAAACCTAAAATTGTTGTGTCTTTAGAATGCTGTTCTCATCAATAGCTTCCTAAGCTACCGACGGTTTAAATGGAAAATAGCTCATGCTCCAAGTGAATTAGGGATTCATTTGTTGCATGAAGCTTGGCAAGCCATAATGGTCAGACAATGAGTATTATAACTGATGAATATTTAAAACCTAGCAGGGACCAAGGAAAATAAGAATTATTACAGAGACAAGGAGATGGAAAGTGAGCTGCTAACTTAGAAGGTGAAATTCATGTAAATGGGGCTTTACACACATCAGAATTAATCTGCAGAACAGGGTTGTCTATATACATCTTACTGTTGTTTCCAACACTGAGAAAGAGCAATCTTTCATAGATCTCAAGCAATTTATAAAGAAGCAGTTCTTCCCTGAGAAAAAAACTGAAAAATATCAATCAGACTCCCATTTTTGGAACAATCAAGGAACAGCTTCACCTGACAATGTGTAAGAAGTCACCTATGCTGTACAAAGTGATTATACTTAATATATTTTCCTCATTAAAAATTTCCTTTTTTATGGTTAGTTTTGGGGGAGGGGGACCTGGTCTTTTGCTTGTTTTTTGTTTGTTTGTTTCTTTGTTTGCTTTCTTGATTAGATTTTGGGAGAGGTTGCATTTACTTAGCAGGGTAAAAGCCTTACTTTACCAACACATCTTCTCAGCTGAAGAAATCCACCTGCAGAATTAGTAAAATAAAATAACCTGGTAATATATTTTATTGTTACATCCTATGACTGCATTTTCTTCTAAACAGGAAGAAACAGCATAGTATAATGTAATGTACTAAGACCCCCAAACGATATTTCTCTACATTGGGAAGTTAGAAAAGCAGAAAGCTTCTTGATGCTTGAAATGCTGCATATTCCAGTTCAAATTTAAACAGCTGAGACTTAAAAAAGTAACCTTTATAACATTCAGATTCATAGTGCAAGTGATGACAGATTTATACTTGGGCTTCTGTGTGTGTCCAAATGTGAGACTCAGATGATTGAGCAATCCGAGCAAAGTACACAAAATGAGCAACATAAAAAGATGTTCCCTAAAACAGACTTTATATGTTCCACAATAAAGCATTAGCATAATAATAACAATAATAAGTAGGGCCTAGCAAGCTAACTGAAGAATTTATGCCTGCAAATGTGTCCCACATGTCTAATTTTGAAATTGTGAACACAATTTTCCTACTTTGCTTTGTAACAGGATAAGTTAATACCTTGTTCTTTAATGCAAGGGATACAAACGTGGTCAAAGTCTGTGTTAGCTCTCTCACCTTAATGGCAGAACATTCCATTTTTTCTCTATCTTATCCTGTTTATCCATTCTGACTCTTATCAGACCATAATTCTAAAAAACTGATTTTCAACTCTGCTCCTATTCCGTAACAGGCTTATATGCAATGGAGGACTTAAGAAAACAGGTGTCTGTAGTTGCTCTGATAAAACAGAAAAAGGGGCTTATCAGAATGGAAATTGTGAACATTCACCACTGTTAACATGGTGGAGAGAGATATTCACCAGAGGAAAAATATAAGACTGGCTAAACCTGCTGTCACTCATAGCCATTGAAATTATTCAAATCTATAAAGCAAATTATTTTAAGATATAACACAAATGAGAATGATAGTGAGAAAGGTGGGAGTGAATTTTTCAGATAGAAAAGGAACTAAAATTTAGTTTCCCAAATCCTAGATGAGTGCTACAAATATAAATACAGTTAACAAAACTAAACTCCTTTTCTCTATTCTTGTCTGGAAAAATGTTATCTGTAAAATCCCCCAATACTGTTTAATTTTTAAAAAGCATCCCAGTTGGAGAAGGTTCATTGTTGTAAACTCAAAAGAGAAGTTATTAAAAGAAATAGTGTTAAAAAGTATCTCCTATTCTTAATGTTTGCTGCTAGATTAGTTTAGATGACTCCTGATTCACCATGCTGCCAGCTCTGAATCTAGTTCTGCACCACACTGCCCTCATACTCTACTCAGAGATAATATTGGTGCAGGATTTTTTCCTCCATCAATAACCACATTGCAGATAATGTCAAGCCTCATAGGGTTCCTTGTTGTCCTTTGGTAAATATGAGTGTAGAAGTCTTGATAACCTTCAACAGTACACTGCTGATGGGTATAAAAATATTTCATAAAGAGCTGAATGAAATGCTGTTCAGTGCTGTTTCTCCATCAGGGCTTTGTGGTTGGCAGAAGGTCATAATTTGTGAGAACAGAATGCAGCTGCAGCAAATATTAAGTGTTCTGAAAAACATCATTCCAATTATATATACTCTTAGCTGTTTTTCTTGCCAAATATACCAGCCAGCTTCATTGGCCCTATTAATTGCCAGTTGAAAAAAATTATCTCATTACTAGTACTTAAAATGAATTTCTGGATATGACTATGTAGGTTCACTGGAAGACCTGTAATGTTCCTCCCAACACCAATCATTCTATGATTCTAATGTTTATACCTGACTAATATAACACAAACTGACCAAAACTTGTTTGATGGGGGCTATTTCTAGCAAGAACAAAACATTTTTTTACCCAGTAAACCTACGATGGGTTTCTAAAGCAGAAGATTCTCTAATACGGGTGGTCCATTTTACAGGATTTCCAACATCTAGAAGAATCTAACTTTGCTCTTTCCATTTGGAAAGTTACAAAGCCAACATACAGGTGGCCAGGAAAGACTGGACTAACCTTTTCTAATTATGAACTAGCTGGGTCATTGGGAATGCCTGCTGGCATACATTATATTAGGCAACTGTTGGATGGTTACACAACACTGGCCACAGTTGATCTTTAAACACATGTGGATTTGCACAAATCCCTAAGCATATGACAAAAACATATACTTTGTACCAGAACTGTGTGCTATTGGAATCATGAATCATTTAAGTATCTCTGGTCTAATACTGATCATTTGGAGTTCCTGCATATTCTCAACAGGAACTACAGAGTAGCATTTTATATTTCTTCCAACAGCCACCACGTGTTTCCAATAAGAGCAGCAGTCTGCAGGTGCAGTTATCTTTTGCAGTACATAAATTTTAAGGAGACTGAATTCTTTTTCTCCCTTAACAAACACCTCTGAGACTTGCCATGCAGTTGAGGCCTTGCCATTGAGGTGTCACCTCTGACCTGCAGTGCAACACGCTGCAGAAGAAAGCAAACTCCCTGGTCTGCACAGAACACCTGCCTGAAACATCTGCAAGCAGCCAAGTCAGCAATTTAATGAACTGGCCTCCTCACAGCCCTGTGATTGCAATCACTCTGCAAGGATTCTTAAGGAAGCCAAAACTAAAACTGCTCAGACAGTATGATTTATAACACCAAAATGTTGACCTTTTGCCGACTCAGTATGATCAAACCTTATATTTCAGTTTGATGTAGACTGTTAAAAACACTAGTGCACTTGCCTGTTACATGCTAATGCTTCATGTGCTTAGTGGCTTCATTCACCTTTTTACCTACGGACTTGCACCCATTTGGAATACCCGGTGGAGGAAAAGCCCATTGTAAACTCTTGGAAAGAAAACCTCTGTCCACCTGTGACAGTAACACTTCTGTGTGCTTATACAGTGATTTGAGATCCCAGGATAAAACTATTTCTTCTTAAAAGTTTGCATAATCTAGGGCACTGTAAGGATGTGATATGTAAGCTCCAATAAAAACCCACAGATCCGTGTTGTCTATCAAGCTTCCAAGGAAATCCCCTGAGAATAGCATCTTCAGGGGGTTTTTGGCAGGGGGAGTGTTGGTTTGTTGGAGAGGGGCATGGTTCCTGAAAGGTAAACAGTATTCAGTGACACACATTTTGACATTTCAGAAGCATAGTCTACTTGGGAAAGTGTTCTGCTGTGGGAGCACACAAAGCTGCTTTGATATGCTCGTGGGTCACCTCTCCCTGTGTACTGGGGACTATGTACCTACCCTATGTACCACTGTGTGTGCACAATGAAGGAAATGGCACATGTCTCACAGCCCTTCACCACCTGTCTGTGCCTTGGGACAATCTTGGCAGAGATGAGCTCAGTAAATGTGGCAATCACACCATATTCTGAGCAGTACATCTCCTTCTGAAGTTAGTAGTTCTCACTTGCTAAGGACCTGAAGTCACACTGAAATCAAGGAGCAATTCTGGTAAGCAAAGAAAACTGCCCAGGATAAGGTCCAACAGGCCTTTGCTATAAACACAGCATAATTATTCTTCCACTGCATAACGAGTAAAATTTTCTGCTGAGCCTTTGCCAAATCATAGATCTTACTCAGTTATCTAGAGCATCCTAATTGAGTCATTAGCTCTTCCCACTTATCTGATCATTGCTCGTCTTATCTTTCCTATTTAGGCACAATTTTTTCTTTACTTCTTTCTACTGCAAGAGTGCATGACATAGTCCATGCCTTTCAACATACTAAGACTGATAAGCCCCTAAGGTTCCCAGGATTTTAAATGTGGCAAGCTTGCCCTTTGTAAGCCTTAGTGTTTGGAGGTCAGGCTCTTTATGTCCTGCAAACTGTAATGTTGCAGAATATAAATTGAATGCCCAGCATTATTTTCTTAGATAAAACATTTTATCTGAATCTTTTAAAAACTGTAATTTTTCCAGTCATCCTCTATGGCAACACCTGTAATGCTGATAACCTGACTGTTCCAGACAAGTCAATCTGCTGAAGAAACTGATGTTTCCTCTCTGTTAACTCTTGAAATTCATTCCAAGTAATCTAAGGTACAGGGGTGGCATAGCTCAGGTAAGAGGCTCAAAATACAAGTTCATTTTAACATGTTGCAATGTCATGGTATGACAAAAGATCACTATTTGTGCTGGCAGGTTCTCGAGATATCCCACTCTATATAATTTGAAAATTATATAGAAATTTGAAAGTTTGCATACTGAAAAACTCTTTAATATCATGGAAGAAGAAAAATCCATTTAAAAAAATCTGTTATTTACATAATCTGCAAGAGTTCCTTTCCACCTCAGTTTTTAATGTGCCAAACTGTCATGGTTTCTTGTAAGTGTCCCTACATTTTTATTCCTATTGTTCTGTTGTAAGGATGAGTCTAACTTACAACTAAGTAGGAACCCCTTTACTCTGATGGAAAAAATGTGGACATCTAGGGACAGAGATGTCTGAGAATGAGCAAATTTATAGTTTCCCAGTTAATTTCACTGCAGGATAGGTCTCTGCTAATGCCTCTCTTACCCACCCCAGTATTGGGTCTGGTGAAAATTATATCTGATAAATATCCCTAAGAAAAATAACAGAAGGACTGTCTTTCTCAAGTGAATCTCTAGAAAAGCAGTCATTTACAAGAGTAAATAATTAAGATGGTCTGCAGGATGTGTGTCCACTACAAATTATCTAAATAAACATCAAGTACTTCAAAAGAATATAACTGACTTTATCCATATCCATGTCATATCCCCTAAAGGATTTTTTTTCTTCTTTTGAATGGAGGAGTTGTCCATTTTCTAGGACTGAAAAATCCTAATCCTGTCATTAGGACCCTAGCTCAAGGACCACTGCTGGCTCCTATAGTGTTCAACATTCTCTACAGTGTCCAACATCAATGATCTGAATAATGGGACAGTGTGTGCCCTCAGCAAGTTTGCAGATGATTCAAAGCTGGGAGGAGTCCTTCATACCAGATGGCTGTGCCATCATTCAGAGGAGCCTCAAAAGAATGGAGAAAGGAGCAGAAAAGAATGCCTGAAGTTCAGCAAAGGGAAATGCAAAGTCCTCCACCTTTGCATTGTACAGGCTGATTGCAGAATGGCTTGAAAGAACCTTGACAAAAGAAGACCTTTCAATCCAGGTGGACAACGTGTTGACCATGAATCTGTAGTGTGCTCTTGTGGCAATGAAAGCCAGTAGCAGCCTAGACTGCATTAGGCAAAACATGGCCAGCAGGTCCAGGAAAGTGATCTTTCCTCTTTGCTCAGCACTGCTGAGACTTATCTGGAGTGGTGGGATCACTTCTGGCCTCCCCATAAAAAAATATGTAAACA
The DNA here is from genome assembly GCF_023055355.1 of Agelaius tricolor. Lineage (NCBI taxonomy): Eukaryota > Metazoa > Chordata > Aves > Passeriformes > Icteridae > Agelaius > Agelaius tricolor. The sequence continues at coordinate 21,548,459 of NW_027269267.1, read as the reverse complement.
TAAAAAAATATGTGGACATAGTGGAGTGAGTGTAGCAAAAGACCACACATGTATAGGATGTTCCATTAAATGAATGGAACATCCTATACATAAGGAGAGGCTGAGAGAATTGGAATTATTCAGCCTGGAGAAGAGAATGTTCAGGGAGGATGTTACCCGTGAGTGTAAATATGCAATGGGGAAAATAAAGAGTGGGACAGACATTTCTCAGTAGTATCCACTGAAAGGACAAAGGCATGAACATGAATCTATGAACATCAGTAAACTTTTTTACTGTGAGGGTGATTCAGCACTGTAACAGCTGCCCAGGATGTTGGTGGAGCCCCTGTCTTTGGAGATACTCAAATCTGACTGCACACAGGACCTGCTGTAATGGACTCTGCTTGAGCAGGAAAACTGGACTAAACAATCCCAAGAGACTCTACAATCCAAATTCATCTATTCAGTGAAATTCTGAGTAACCCAGCCTTTTTATGTTAAAATTAAATGTCAGTTCTGGGATCCATTTTCAAATTACATGGGACAAATGGCCAAGATGGCTGATCTCAGTATACTCTGACCTCAGTATTAAAATCACTGACTCACAAATGTTAATAGCAATGTAATTTCTCTCTCTGTGCAATAAATTATCTGACTACTTGAAGTATAGCAAGCCAGGTGGAGAAAACACCTCTGTCAGGTTGCCATTTATCCACTCTACTTCAGATGTACTGTAGGGAAATGAGGAAAACAGAATCTATTCTTCAGTTAGTTGAGGCTCATATCAAACCAAGTAGAATTTTTTAAAAGGGCTTTAATATAAAAATTTAAAAATTGAGCAATAGTAGTCTAGCTTCTAGGACTCATATGACCAGAGACATAAGAACTTTTTGGAGCAAGTACTGACATGATAAAGTAGTAAAGCTCTTCTTCCTCTCCAGGCAGCCAGGAGACAATTAAGTCTCCTTGAACACAAACTGAGGCAGAATAACTATGTTGGCTGTCCAAGCTGGTTCTGGATGTACATGCAAGTTTCATATCAGCTTCCTGATCATCAGTTATTAACAAAGTAACAAAGTACCCCTGCCACACCAGTAAGGGAAGTGATACTTCCTTTGGTGTTATTTTAAAAATATATACTTGTTTATAAAAGTTCAGCACGTTAAATTCTCTCTTTACATTTTTAGAAAATTTACAGGTTAAAAGAGACTTTTACTGATGGCAAAGGCTGTGTTTCATTAACCATTATTGTCATGATAAAATGAAACAAAACCCTTTCATAAGATTCATTTCATCCAGTTTACCTTCTTCAGCTTGCAAGTTCTTCAGTTCTTTTAAAATTATACTACATAAAGCAGAAAGAAATAGTCATTGAAAACTAAAAGTATTTCACTGTACAGAATACAGAAATGAAAGACCATATTGTGAAAAGTGTATGAAGTAATTAGCACATTGAGCTGTTCTAAAAGCTGCTGGCACTGTTTAGAGATTAAGTCAGTCTCTGGCATTGCTGATCATTATTATTTCAGAGTTGCACTTTTAAAGAAGTATTTTAATGAAAGGCTATGGGATTAGTAGTTGGGAAAGAAACAGTTTGTATTATTAAGTAGGTTTATAATGAAAGTCCATGTTGTTTGCAATGGCAACAAAAGCAGCATCGCTCTGGTAATGCAAATTGCTGGCTTTGCTTTATTCTGAGCTTTTACCTGAAAGTATGACTTTGAACAGCAGCCAGTTCACCTGTGAAAAGGGAAAAAATGAATCTTTTTCTTTGCAAAAGAACAGAACAAAATAATCCCAATTCAGGTTCAAGATGTAGCTCCAAGAAAGTTGGCAATCTTCTCTTGAAAAGGAGTTTCAGAAAAATGTGTTGATTCCTGGAGACATGCCTCAATCCTTTCCCCGATTCCCCAGTATTTTTTTTCTCTTTGGAATTTGAATGAACTGTTGACATTGTTCTCACTGAAAATGGAATTTTTAATTTTTCCCTTCTTAGTTTAGATATATATGAAATATTCAGCAGTGAGCCTGTTAAAGGCAAAGGTGTGAGTTACCAGGTACAGACTTTATCAGGACAATAACCATTAATATTTGTGAAGCAGTTCATGAGAACAATGTAAGCAAACCACGTTCAGAATCAGCAAATTTTCCCTTCTGTTTTCTATGTTTTTTAGGTTAAAATTTATGCAACTGTCTAAACACAAATACATATTGAAAAATAGATATTAAAAATCAATTAAACTTGCATAAAACAATTTCTGACTTTAGATGTGATGTACTAATTCACGAGAGTATATTGCTGCATATTCTTTGTATATCTAGGAAATGCTAAGAAATCCCTAAATTAAGGATAATAAGAAATTCCAGATCATCAGAAACAAGAGAATAAACATTAGAAAAAAAATGTTTGTCATTGCCTCATTCCGTCTGGTCATGTTAAAACAAAAAGTTAGCTTTTGGAACACTTTTTAAATTTTTTTACAGGAAAGTATACAGATTCCTATCAACACAAAAAATCTGTTTCTATGTGGACAGAATTAAATGCTGCTCAACTTTTGCTGTTTAAAGAATTCTCTCCTTGTTTTATTCTTCAGATTCCAATAGAGACCATTATAATAATTTGAAATAATGACAGATCTCAGTGTCACCCAACCAGATATTGCAAATGCAATAAGAACTATTTTCCTTTGGGACAAGAAACATTCATTCTGGAGGTATCTTGCAAAGAAATTATTTTCAGGATACAAAATTAAAGATGAAAACAAAGGCTATGTTTTTTTCTCTGTTTGATATGTTGCTGTAGGCAATCCTGCAAACCTTGATAATTTTGTAATATTTCTATCACTTTGTTCTTATACCTTTTATAATCTGGTGGGTAGTAAAGCAATTTGGAGTAAGCAAATGCTTTCTGTTTGCTTCTTTATGCCATCAACACACAAAAAACCTCATTCATTAGAGAATTTTATTTCTTATTCAGATGAAGTCTGAGATTTACCATTTTACAAAAACATATTCTGTATTCTCTGCCAGAATGAGGCAACAGTTTTATCTCTGAACATAAGGTGAGCAGTTCCTTAAAATGCAAATATATGTAAAGAAACACTTCATACAGATTTAAGCCATAAACAAAACTTTTCTATTCATGACTTTATATTAAATCCTTATTAATATGGTAATGTCTTTTTAGGTACAAATGCAGCGCTTAGAATCAAAGTAAAGATTAAATAAAAGTAAATTACTCTGTCACAGCCTCAATCTTTTATAGATATTTTCCAGGTGACTAGTATGCCTGAATGTTAAACAGGGCAAATTTGAACCATTTGGAACTACTTGGAAATCCTTTCATCATTTTCTTAAAAGAAATGTGTCCCAAATAGTTCAGCACATCATTCTCTGGAAACCATTTAACTAATTTATAGAAACAAGACCACTGTTGAGAGTGTGGCCTGCATCTAACAGACATAATGATGCTGCCTTATGTTTTGTTCCTTCTGGAAACAATCAGTAACACACGTGCCAGGGATAATATTTACTACATGTTCAAAAAGTACCCAAACACCAGAGACACATGCATCTCATTGACTAGGTGGGGAGCATATATATAAATCTACAACAACAAGAGAGAATCATATCCTGATATACATAAGATTTTATTTCAGAGGCTGGCAGTTTCAGATTATTTTTATGTCTAATGCATCATAGTTCAAAAATACCATGGAGATAAAACACATAAGAGAGGGCTGAGAAGAATTGAAAAGAGAAAGCTACAGATAAAAACAAAAGACAAATAGAAGACAAATTAAGAGTTTTCTGTGACAAATTTTCAGAGCTGCTAGAGATATTGAGCAGATATCAGTTATGAAATATCCCATTTCTACAAATTCAGTGTAATATGCAGCCAAATTATACCTGTTAGAAGATAAAACCAGAATATCTGAGATGCACAAACTACTTTCCTGGGACTACTCATGGGATTAAGTGTACAGTTTTGGGAAATTAAACAAAATCAATTTCATAACAATTTTTTTTTCATAAATATGGTTGGCAAGAACTTGCTTCCCTAAATCTCCAATAAGCAGTTTAGAAAACCAGCCATTTTTTCTACCTACTTCTAAAGCTTTTTCATCTCAATTAACAGAGGGAGCTGGGTAACATTGGTCTATACAAAAGAAAAATAATACTGAAGGCTATATCAGTTGTACCTGATTATAAATATTTTGTTAGTGCCTTGTCAACTGTTATATGTGCCTGTGTACTGCAAAATGTCTTTTGCTCTTTAATTTATTCTGCTTGCGAAAAATCTCAGCTCTTGTTGGAACTGGAAGATACTTTCCATTTGTCAGTGATGGACAGGCACAACACACAACATTATTGACAACACTCTCTTTTTCTCCTATCTGATTCACAAGATGTTTATGGGGATACATCTTCCAGTGACAGGACTGGCAGCCCAGCCTGCCTTCTAGCCCTTTGATGTAAGAAAATACATCCCTTTAGTAATGTGATTTACTTTAGTATACATTCAGAATAACTACACATAGGCCAATAGGTTGAAGCAGTTGCAAATCAGCATTTTGAGTCAGATTAAGTAGGTGAATTAAACAGCAAAATGTACTTTTACATTCAGGAAATTGACAGAAACCACAACTGACCAACTACAGGCAGGGAACAGAAGTTACAGTCTAAGGGGCCCATGGGTTTTCTTAGCATAAAATCAATGAGGGCTCAGATTTGATCACACCAGATGAAAGGATTAGTCCATCTGAGAAATGTCAGAGAAAACAAGATTACAGTGCATGTGATACATAAAGAACTGAGGGTTAAGTATGCAGAGGGTCTCTGCCAGGTCAGTTTGCTGTATCTGCTCTTTTTTACTCTAGGCAGAGTAACCTACTAGCAAATCTTCACTGACAATGCACTAATAACTGTGTGCGCTATGGTTCATCTTAGAAGCATTATAAATGTTATATTGACAGCTGCAGCTTTAAAGTGTGATTAACACAGAATTAGATGTAGGTAAGCTAACAGAGGACTGGATGGCTGTGATAAGATGAGCCCCACATGGCCTAGGAGTGGTTGATCCATTGGGATGATTGTAACTGGCTGCTGCTGGGACTGGAGGATACCACCACTCACCTGGGCTCCCCCACCTTTCCCAGGGCCAGACCAGGGAGGCTGACTCAGCCATGCTGCTGGGAGCCCATCACAGCACTTGTTCTCCCTGCTTCCTGCATCATCATTACTGTCGTGTGGTTTTTGTCCAAAACTCTGAGGAACAATGAGAGGATTGTGCTGTATCCCACTGGAGTGTTTTTACTGTAAAATGAGGCTGGGGATAAGTGACACTGCTGGAGTTGCTATGTGGAGGGGCACTAGGGTGAGCCAGCAGGGGGACCTAAACGGTGTGGTTAAACAGAGCACCCTCATTCCTTCTTTCTCTTGCCTCTGGAGAGACCTGTCATGGGAAACTTACCCAAACTCTGGGCTTTGCCCCAGGCCTTGCTAGGTGGAGTGATCCTAGCTAGGGTAAGAAATAAGCCAACAATTAAGTTATGTGACTGGTCAAGCACCTGGCACTGGACCTCCCTACCTGGATGTCTTTCACAGCCATGGAGCCAGCATATGCATCTTCATTGCAAGGCAATTCTGAGCATATCCTGCCAGAGAGCTTAAGATGGTTTTCTTACCCATCACAGAATGGTTTGGGTTGGAAGGGACCTCTGGAGGTCACCTGGGCAAAGCCCCCTGCTCAAGTAGGACCATCTAGAGCTGGTCATGCAGACTGTGTGCAGAGGCTTTTAAATATCTTTAAGTATGGAGATTTCAAAATCTCCCCAGGCAACCTGAGCCACTGCTTCATCACTCTCACCATGAAAAAGTATTTTCTGATATTCAGAAGGAAATAGAGTTTAATAAGTTTGCGAGATATAATGGAATATATATTTCCCTCCATTTACAACACAGCATAAAATTCAAGCAGTATCTCAATCTTGCACCCTTCTAACAGGTGCATCAGTCACTAAGAACTGTTTCACATTAAAGAGGACTTAGTTTAATACATTAGCACTTAAAAACCTTATGTCAGACGAATTCTTTTCTAGAAACATTTGTGATAACATAAGCAACAATAAATTTGCTCTAGTTTCACCTGGAAAATCTGCTTTGGCAGCATATTTTATCTACATATAAAAGTAAGACAGTCTTCACTTTTCAATTTACATTATTCCTATATTACTTAAAAAGAAAAATAAAATTTAAAAATCAATGGCACAAACACTTAATATTGTATTTAGCAGTTATTGTGTGCATATGTGTGCATATCCCTTATGGTATGCATGTGTACACACATCCATAGATATAGATGTATATATACTCCTACTGTTTCTAGATAAAGTAAGGCTTTATTGATAAACAACAAACATTGTCAGGGGGAATCTCTGACCTGGGTCAAGCTGATGAGGTAAAACCAACAGGTCATGAATGTCAAGACCTCTTTCAATTAACCCCACACCATGTGATTGGTATTAGGTAATTACTGGTTTAGATGTGTCAGGGGGGATTAATCGTGTCTCTATTAGCATTTAGGCACTGAAGTAGTTGTAAGTGATACTTACAGTATACTACTACACTCTATGATCTGTAACATGGTAAATACTGATACTAGAAATATTTTTAAGTATGTAAATTTTGGCTTTCAGGCAATAAATTACCATGATGGCCAAAACACTGTAATCAGTCAAATGAACCTCCCTTCAAGGCTTCAGAGCTAGGGATAAGCACACTACCATTTAATTAAAGACTGTCTACAGACCCTTCTCCAAAGAGAATGGAATTCAATGACTGATGAGAACATTACCTGATGAAAAAAATATGCGTAGCCTTTGAAATTATTTACAGACAATAAACTTTCAACAAATGCATATTATTCATGTAAAAATATAAATTTATTCAATCTAACATCATAACTAGTTTTTTTGTGGCTAATTTGTCTACCATTTCAGAATCCATCAGCATCTTGATTTTACTTAAGAGAGAAAACTTATGTTCATAATTCCAACATTTACATAAGCTTTATGAGCAAGACTACAAAGGTAATTTCACTGAATTAGGGCTCAGATTTGTTTTACTTCTTTCTCTACTAATATTCATTGGTTAAAAAATTTTAATTTGCCTATATTAAAAAGTGTGTGTGGGGGGGAATAAACATGAGAACTGGAAAATGGGAATGTTTCAAAAGTTTTGCATCTTCTTGGTGCTCATAGACTTTGGAGGCACAGTAGCTGGGTAAACACAGACATGTAGTTGCCAAACATTCAGGGGCATGACATTTACTACTGGCTTTTACTACTGACTTTTGCTTCTTTTTTACTACTACTTGATCAGAAAATTGTACCTCTATTAGCAACTACAGTTTAGACCAAACGGTTATTTTTGTATCCCATTTTCAATATTAAGTTATAAATAGCCTTGATATTTTATAACTGCAACAAAATTCAACAGTCTGTATTATCACACACAAAGACTGCTGTCTTGATTTTGGCTGGGGTAGAGCTCATTTTCTTCCAAGTAGCTGGTACAGCGCTGTGTTTTGGATTCAGTATAAGAGTATGTTCGTAACACAGTGATGTTTTAGTTGTTGCTGAGCTGGGCTTACATGAAGTTCTGGACTTTCCAGTTTCCCATGCACAGACAGTGAGCAGGTGCACAAGAGGCCAGGAGGGAGCATGGTCAGGACAGCTGACCCAGACTGGCCAAAGGGATATTCCAAAATTCCAAACCATAGAACATCAAGCCAGTACATAAAGTGGGGTAGTTGGATGTTGGATGGGAGCTGCCCATCACAGCTTGAGGATGGGCGGGACATTTGGCACTGGGAGGTTTAGCAATTGTATTGGGCACCACTTGTCTGTCTTGGGGGTTGTCTCCCTCTCTTTTTTATTACAATTATTATAAGTAGTTGTAGCAGTAGCATTAGTATTGTCATTATTACCTGCTTGTACTTTGTTTCAATTCTTAACCTGTTCTTATTTTGACCCACAAGTTCTATTTTCTCTTCTTCTGTGATTCTCCTCCTTATCCTTTCAGTGTTGGGGATGGAGAAATGAGTTTAGTTTAATGTGGCACTTAGCTGCCAGCTGGGGTTAAGCCACTAAATTGCTATAAGCAGATCCCTTTTGTATGATGGCTTTCTCCCAGTTATGACCTCTGAATAGTAGATTTCAGCCTCTTCAGCTGTCCCTGCCTCTGCTCAGGAAAAGGAAAGCTGGAGTTCATCTTTCCCTGCGAGTAAGTTCCTGGTCCAGAAGCAAGCCCAGTTGGGGTATGACACACCAGTCAGAAATAGGCTTTCTTTCACAGGACAAAGGAGAACCCCAGTTAGAAGGGGTAGCAAAAGTACCCTACTGATGGTTGTGTGCTTTGATAACAGCAAAGGATTTATAGCCTAAGACCTGGAAAATGAAATGCGAGAGAAGAAAATTCACAGTAGGTGAAAAGATGGTACCTCTGGAAGAGAAGAGCAGTGGTTTTGTGCAGGTACCCAGAAGAAATCTGAAATTCAAAGCTCCACTGCATTTTGGAGCAGGTCTTCCCCTCTGAGCAGCACAGGGCAGAGGCCACAGAAAGGGATCACTTGTAAATTACTACTTCTTTGAAAAAGAGAATGGAGGTTTTCATCAGTTTCACTAATGTCACTGAAGTTACATCCGTGACATTAGCATCCCTTAGTAGATGTGTCCTCACGAAAGAGTTTACCAGTTTGTAGGAGGAGAAGAGTATTCGTCACCTGGAGCAGACTTAATGCTTTGAGTTTTTATAACACAATAAATTAGATTGAAAGACTCGATTGTTCAGAACACAACAAAAAGCTTCTGCTTGGGTTAGCTCCCATTCAGTTTCTCATCTATATGCAAACACCTAGTGCAGAAAAGAAACTAAAGCAGAAGCATGAAAAAGCCTCACAGGACACCTCCATATCCATCCCATTCTGATTTTCTGGGTTTTTATCCTGTACATCAGGAGGTCGCTCTCAATGGGAATTCAGGTAATATGTTTTGCCTAAAAAGGGTTCTACATCTAACATTTTTGCACCTGAAAACACCAGTTAATAGAAACAAAAATCTTTTCCTCTGAAAGTTTGAATTTCTATGTATCTATAATAAAACTGTTTATCAAACCAGAATAAAATTGCCAGTAAAAGAAACAAGGTGAAGGATTACATCACAGAGCAGACTTACAGCTGGGTCTCTATCATTGCAAGGAAGTATTTGAACAATAAAATTTTCTTTTTTATGGGCTGGATGTCTGTTTTTCCATGGCCAGGCTTGTTCCCTTGTAGAATAAAGTATGGAAGTTCTCCAAACAATCCTTATTTTTTCTGGGTAGAGGATTTGATGGAGTGAGAGAGAAATTGTGTTCCCAGTTTGAGCTGTGCTTTACTAGCTACACTGAAGTAAAAAATAATCTCTTTCCCAAAACACGTGAAGAGAAACAAAGTGGCTTATAACAATCCTTGCCAATGTTTTATTGCAAACACTAATGCAGCAGCATTATTGACCTCTTTTGACCTTTTGACCTTGGTTAACTACATTTTTAAAAAATACCATTTGCTCCATGAATTTTTCTCCATTAATGGCAGTAATTTTTAACCTTGTAGTATTTGTTCAGCATAGTTCAAACAGGAGTAAGGAGGAAATAAATGTTGTAAGCATTGCTGGTGGCATTATGAATACTGAGCTTTATCATTGAAAAAGATGTTTACAGACAGTATTCTTTCCTTTTTTTTAACTTTATATTATAAAAAAATATTATTCTATCAGTTTGAGAAGAGAATAAAAGATTGTTATTTCTAATTTCAAATCATCACAATTTTCAAACAAAATTGTAATCAGAAGTATCATTAAAGTATATAAACAATTAGTCCATGTTTTTTGCTAATCACCTAAAATGAAAACAGTATGTATGTCATTAAGTATGTGACCTTTAGGAACACAATCTCTTCTTTCACCTAATGTCCCAGCTTCTTGCTTAGGTGTTGGCTTTAGTGACAGAAAGCACAAATTTGATGACAGAATGAAAGGCTGAAAGCACCTAATTAATTATAGCCATAAAAAGGTTCATATTTATCCCTGCACACAGTGCATATACTTATATTTTAACAGAGACAGGATCAACACTTCCATGTACTTTTAGACATCAGAATTATTTTAGGAAGCAAGTTTCCATTTCAAAGCTTTTCCTTTTTTCTTCTAAGAGCATGTCACAAGGATACATTTCTCCCTGTCCAGTTCTTTACACTAACACTGACTTTATCCACATTCAATCACATGGGGGGGTTGCCCCTTTTTTCAAAGCCAGAGAAACAATACTCTGCTTTGGTTGCACTGCTCCTCACAGAAATTCTTCTTTATAATAACACAATATAATATTCCATTAATCTAGGTCTTAATTTTTGCATGTAAATATGTTGTCTTTGCAGCCTCAGAGCTAGATTATCCTGAAAGGCAGAAGTGATAGAATGTGGACTGTGCTAGAGGAACATCTCCATTCCAGTCCCATTGATTCACTAAGCTGTAAGGGGTACTAAGTGTCCCAAGTACAAGATTAGTTGCAGAAGATATTAAAGTTATAAGGCTATATTAAGTGTTTATTAAGGTTATAATGTTATATTAAGTGCTTTGTTCTAAGAGCAGTACCAACAGAAGGCTCAGATGCATTTGTGTCATTAGAAACCACAGATTTTCTGCTTTCATTACAGTACTGATAACATCAGAGCTACCAGGGCCTATGAAGAGCAATATAGTTAATAGTTAAAGATTTTTTTATCTGTAGCAAATGATGTACATGGCCCTAATAAAATGTACTGCTTCAGAAATGGGAAATAATCCATCACATATTTCAGTGTAAAACAAAGCCTCAGGTAATTTGAAATTTTACATCAATCTAATAGCATTCATGAGCTAAACAGCTATTTAACTAGAGGAAAGAGTTTAAGAAGGGATAACACACCCACATTTGGAGGTTTTTTCAGTCAAAATTGTCTTTCAGATGTAAAGCGAGATAGAAGATACTGTATACGGTGGTACTTTAACAACTGATGGACCAAAACATTCTTCAAACAGATATTTATCTACCTGATAAGACTGAGGCAGTTTTGGAAAAGTATTCAACTCTTCTATAGACAAAAGTGTTTGCTCTATCATGAATTAATATTAATTAAATCACTCAGTATCTCCTAAACATTGGTTGCCTTTTCAAAAAGGAAGGGGGAAAAAACCCATTGTTTTGCATTAACTAAAATGTAATATGATTTGCCTGATATTTATGAATTGTATTGCAATGTGATCAATCCATTCCTTCCAAAAATATTCCAAAACTCCACATGTCTATTCCTTGGATTAATAATTGTGTAGGAAAATAGAGGACAAAAAGGTAGACATTTGAGAAACTAAACTAATCAAAGTGGTTTCTTTCAAAATTAACTTGATTTTTCTATACCAGACCTTAAAAAACTTAACTCCCATCTACCAGGTGTGCACATTTAATGCTGTCTAGCTTTTTTACTGAGATACCAACAAGCAAGACATGCAACCTTAGTAATTACAAAGTACAGTGCAGCAGTTTCTTGTTCTGATTAATCCTGCTGTATTGGTATGTTGCTCTTTGAATCCACAGGCCATGCCTTGCACTGAAATTCAAGTGGATTCCTTAACTTTTTTTCTAAAATACTGCAATGCAGAAATACTGAGATTTTGTAAGAAAATCTTAAGCTCCTTCAATGCCATTTGAATCATTAAATCCTAACCTCTGTGTGGCCTTTTTTTACCAGTTTGAGAAGTGGAACTAGACACCTTCATTAGCCTCTCAGCTAAGTATGCAAAACCTGAGTGTTAGCCAGTCTTCCCAGTACAGAGCACCCTTTATGAATAACCTGGGAAATATTCACAGAGAAAGTGGGCCTTGCTCTCAAATCATTCCAAAAATCTTCCCTTGCACCATAAAACCCCTGGGTTCCTCCTCAGGCTGCTGCAATTTAGAGGCTGCTTCAAGGATTCAGGGGAGAACAGTTATTGATTACTGCTTTCTTCTTTTATTTTATTTTCCTTTTGCCCCTCCCTTGGGCTACGCAAAGCAATAATTTATAACAGAATCTGGATTAAACAGCTCTGGAAAATATCCAGTTCACAAAGTGCAATAGCTATGAGAAACCAGCATATCATTAATGGCCAGGAATAGCTATGTTATATGTTTATTTTGAAATAGCAGCAGCAAGTTACATAAATGTTTTCTTACACGATTAATACATTAATCTATTATGTAATGAATGTCTGTGCTCACACTCCAATAGTAAATATCCTTATAGTAACCTCTAAAAGTGGTTATAATGCACATTAATATCATTTGAGCATGTTTAACTCCTTATGTTATGGAAATATCCTGAAATATCACTACAGTCAATACTATGATTGTAATTCTAGAATGATTTAGAATAGTTAAAATACTGGTTTTTATTTGATTAATATAGTGAACAGGGGTTGTGATATTGCTCAAAGATAGCACCTGAAGTCCTGCAAATATCTGTGCCGTTTTTTGCAACCACCTGAGTACCACTTTCATGATAGCAAAACTGACTTCCAGCCTCACTAGGCTGATTTGACCAATGAGCACACCTTTAGCATTTAGCACACCGCTTTTGCTTAGATTCTGCTGAATAAACACTTGGCAACAACCTTAACTGGAAGGGGATGTTTCTCACTTCTACAGTTAGTTTGCCTACTGAAGGTAAGCTTCTTATTTAATACTCAGTGATGTGTATTTTAAGAAATTCAGTCTCTAGTCCACCAAAATCTTACAGAATGCACACTTAGAAAGGGGGGAGGGTATTGTCACAGGCCTGGAAGCTTACTTTAGATAGTAGTTCAAAGCATTTACATCAAAGCCCTAAATTTGTGCCATTTAACATTGTGGAGCTGAGTTTGGCAGACACAACATCTTCAGTTCGAAGCCAAAGGAAAATGTATATATCTGTAGGCATGTTCCATTCATGTTTTCATTAGTTCCAAAATAAATCTATTGCTTTATGCTTACTTTATATTATAGGTAATAGAATCACTTCAGAAGAAGTAAGAATTCTTTAAATCATCCACAGAACTATCTTAAATAAGACAGAAAAATTTTGTGGTCCCCATTTTTTCATTAAAAAGCCCTTCAAATATCTCTTTCTCTTTTAGAAGGAGAGCAGTGCAGCAATGCCCTCACTGGTAGAAGATAGTTTGCTCAGCAAACTAATTTCTACTATTGTGCTCAGCAGTGCTGATGGTACTTATTCTCCAAACTGTTCTGTGATGGGTGTAGGAGTTATGGAAATGGAAGGGGAAAACTGCATGGAGATGAAGTGATTTTAAAAAGAAAAATACTTCAGCATTTCTATGGCTCTAGACTATAGTGATTTTTTTTTTTTTAATAATTTCTATGTTTGAACCAGACACACCTGCAGGGACCCATATGGCCTCCATTAACAGTACTGGACTGTCAGTGTCTCTGTTGGCTCCTCAGCTCTTTGTGAGAAAGGACAACAAAAAGAAAGGCATTGGTGTTTGTTAATGTGGGAGCTGCAGTGACAAATATAAAGGAATTAAGAAAATAAGAAAAAAATAGCAAGGAAAAATAATCTATATATAAACAACTATTTGAACATTCAGGGTAACAATATTCATTTCTTCAGGAGGAAAGGAAAATCATAGATTTAGACAGCCTTATTTTCATATGTTTCTTATACACCATTTGTAGAATTCATTCTAACCAACCAAACTTTGGTTCTGGTAGAGAGGTGCCTGTTAAAGACTGGGAAGTGAGGAAAAAGAGAAAGAAAGTAAATAAGGAAAAACCCTCTCCTGGGTTACCTTTAGCATAAAAACCTTTAGCATTTGGGGTCCCAGATGATGTGGGTGTCAGCTTTGGAGAATCATGCAGCATGAAACCACCTTTTCAGAAAAAACCCTCTTCCAAAACCCTAGCATAGCTGGGAAACCTCCTTATCCAACATGTAAACAGAGCTGCTGTGCAACATTTGTTGGGGCAGCAGTCCCTCCAGCTGGAATGGAATCAACATGCAGTCACTTCAAAATGCATGGAGCACTGATGTGGTATTTACCATTTGTGCTAATAGTACAATTTGTAAGTGAAGTCTGAGGTACCTGGAATCATACGTGGTTGCAAAAGTTTTGTTCACTGGGTTTTCCCAAAGCTTGGTGTGTGCATATGTAACAAATCAATGAGTTTAACCTACTCAATTATTTATATCTCTACAAAAGGTAGACACCCAGACCGATACTCTTCCTTCAAGTTGAATGGAAAGATAACAGGGAAGCCAAATTTTTTGGTCATTTCATAAGCATTAAATTATCACTGCGGTTTCTCAAGTTCCAAGGCCATCTTTGCCTTTACTAAAGGCTGCTCTGTTTCACATATACACAAATTCTCAAAGGATGAAATCTCTGCTTGTGCTTCTGGCAAAAAGGAAAAGCTTGTTCATTTGTGGTGATATAAAAGCTTAGGCCAGAGTTTTTAAGCTCACAGGACAATGCTCTCAGTAGTATTGTTAACCACAGAAAAATCACAACAACAAAGAAGAAGCAACTCAGTAGGGTAATGTAAACACATGCTGGGGAAGAAAGGGATGCTTTTAAGAAATGAAAGAAGTTAATGTTTTGGGTTAATGATATTTTTCTGTAAATTCTGAGATCTTTGGTTTCTCATGATTGCAAAGCTTCTGAATCCCCACACATACACACAAAAAGCTGGTGGTATGTACTATATAGCTGTGCAAAGAAGTGAAACTCTCTGTAGGAATAGCTCACAGTTTTCTCTGCATTCCAGTGAAGCCACCATTGGAATGCCATTGAGGTGCTGGCATCTGTGTTTTTAGTAGGTGGTTGGATGGAAAAAAAGCCTTTTTGGAGGCTCTACCCAGAAGACAGCTGTAGCAACACAGGGATTATCACTGTCAGCATTGCACATTTGCCTCACTCCACCCATGCATGTGCGTTTACTAATGGAGTAATTAATTATTTTTTTTAAAGATGCACTCATTGCTTGGTTGGTTTCATAATCAAAGATCTGAAAAACAGAAGTTTTTATATGATAGGGTTTAGATTATCTGCCTTTATGCTTGTTTTCAGTGCTCTCCCTTCTCAATATCCTATTAATCCTCTTTGAATCCCTCACCTCCTCTGTCCTGCTTTTGGTGCTGTTCTCCTCCCATCTTTCACCATCCTTTGTTTATTACAAATAAAACATGATCATAGTTACACACCGGCTGCTCTCATTTAATGATAACATCAGAATACTCCTTTCCCAGCAATGTGAAACCAACAGCAGTCAGAGCTTTTTGTTGCATTTTTCTTCTTTTTTTGCACATCTTTTTGAATATTTGACAGCAAGTGAAAAGCAGTCTCTTACTTGTACATTACCACTGTTTTGAACAAGCAAGGTTTCTATTCCTTTGAAGATAAGAACAAAAAAATCTACTCTTTGGGTGCATCTTTGCTATTCTGCTCTATAATGATAGTATTGACTCTTCTCATGTCATTAGATAATCTACCTTGAGGCCAGGGCAATAAAGATGCTTAATTTGCCTCTCACCTAGCCTTGACATTTATCTTAAAATATGTGATGTGTTATAGGAGAAATACATATACCATCATCACCTCCCTTCATTTCAGATTATCCAAAATGCATATCCCTGCTCATGCTACCTTTACCCCTCTTTTCAGTAAGTTATTTCAGAGTTGCTTCCTCTATTTAATTCCTGACTACTGGAAGCTGATACTTTCTTTGCTTTTAGTTTTGTTTGCTCAGCTCTACTCTAATTCCTTGAATATACCCCATGACCATCCCCTTCACCTTGTTTGCACAGTTAACAGTGTCAAGTCTCTATTTATTGCCCTTTCTTCAACCCATTTTTCCAACTGTTGCCATGCATTTGTTGTTGCCTGCTACAATTACATCTCACTTAAAAAACTCTCTGTGCACACCTGAGCTGTAGATTGAGAGTCCTTTTTTTGGTTTGTTCATAAGTTTATTTACTTTCCAAGAAAATGGAAAAATTGCCCAATTACTTCCTCTTAGTCTCCATTTTGCAAGGTGGGAGAGGTAAATTAGTCTTGGGTAGAAATATAGAACCAATTATGTTATTGGTGCTAAACAACTTTTGCATATATATTTATTGACTTTCACAGAGATACATATTTAAGTGTAACAACCATAAAAGATTTTCACAGTTCCTTACTTTGCTTTGAATTAGGCTTTCATGTTATCAGCTATCATGTTATCAGTATCTGAGTCAGAAGTTAATCTGTTGCAGCTTTGGGGTAACTGCATAATGCTAAGATTACAGGGAATGCTATTACCATTTGCATGCCCCTCACATCAATTAAATAAATGAAGCCAATGAAACAACAAGCTAAGTAAAATGTTATAATCACAGCAGATTTTAGTCACGATTACATACATAAAAATCTGAAATACACTGCTTGGACCCTGAAATAATCTAATTGCCTTTGAATTTGCATTGGTAAACCTCAAGCTGTAAATTAATTAATTCTCCATGCAAGGAGAATTATATCATATCTTGGCAAACATGAGTGCTGTTTATAATAATTTTATGAATGGAAATTAATTCTATTGTGCATTTGGCAAATGCATTAGAATATAAGATGGCTAAATATGTGATAACTTCACCACCACATACTAGAGAATTATTAGAGTGTAAAATATTTTTGAATATGCAGTCTTCAATACTGAGAGTATTTTCTATTATTGATATTGTAATGCTAAATATGTACAAATTCATTTGAAAAATTAAAACTCTATGATCACACTTTTACTAAATATATTATAAATAAATATACATATCCTCAAGTCCAATATTGTACACTTTCCCCTTTCCTGAAAAGTTGTTTTTTTTTTTTAATTAAAATTCTGGTGTAACCTACTTTGGTCCTATCCAGGGAAGAATTTATCCCAAGAATCTGTAATGTGGAAATAATTCAGACCTGTAAAAACATACATGATGGAAAAGACTTCTTATCTATCCATTGACTATAAAGAAAAATTGGGAAATTCTGAATAATTTTTTTTCTTTAACCATCTGTCATCAAATTTCATTCTTTTTTTGTCCTGTGACCTAAGTTGTCTGTTTGCTCTAATGAAGCTGAGCCATTCTGGGACACTGCGAGGACTGAAATGAAAGAACATGATGTCGTCAAAGGTTCTTATTTAATAAACCTTTATTAACCTCCTTCATGTTCCTTCTCATTACATTGATTCAAGTCTTAGGAAAGATTTAATACTATATTCAGAGAAACTGCCTGCTGTGGAAAGGTTTGGTTTGTGAGCAATGTGGTGGTATGCCAACTCTTTCAGCATGGAAAGAGAAAAACTAAGAATACTTACCAATTAAGGTAAAGTAATTCAGCAAGCCAGAGCCAACTGCAAAATAATCCTGCTAAGAGTGAAATAATGTAACAGCAACATAGGAGTGCAATCCTAGCAAGGATTTATGAGAATCAGTTCCTATAAAGCAACTTTACAATAAAATTAATTTGTGGCTGAAGACTTTCACCAAGGGAAGGAATACCTGGGAGGAAAAGAACTGTCTCACTCTTTATGGTGTGACCAGATAGCATAAACCAGTAGAGACTAAATAAAACACTACTAAAGTCACTATTGAGCAAGAGGACAATGGAGTCTTGCAAAAATACACTTTAATTGGTAGCACCTTAGAGTCAAAATAGCCATGTTGATTTACGGTAGCTGAGAAGGTAGAGTTTTATCTTCAAAGAGCTCCAGTTGAAGGAGCTTTGAATTATATAGGACTAAAGTAATATTATTTCCCTCAAGACAGCTTCTTAGTATAGGGACACTGCTACAGGGTGAATTTATTGATTGCATCTTTGGTGCTACAGGCTAAAAGGAAATGGCACTGTATTTTCTTATTTTAAGCTCAATTTTAAGGACTTCAACATCAGTGCTCTTGCCTTATGGAATGAAAGATGAACTTGTTAACTTGCTCTTGACCTTGAGGGATAATGGTCATAAAAAACATTGTCCCCCATACACAGATTAATATTTCTCCTGCCTTTCTGATTTCTAATGAGAATGCAAACTCTTTCCCAAACAGGTCATGGCAGGAAAGATGTGTCCTTTTCTACCTTTAGCATTCAGTTCAGCTACAGTTTTAGATGTTTAACCCAGGTATGCTTGCATTCCTCTTTGGCTGGACCCAGTCTGTGAGAAACTCAGATATAAAACACAGTTCTGTCTTAATAACATTACTGTAGGTGACAGTGAATATTATGAGCATTATTGAAGGAAAAATGTCTACACAGACTCTGAGAAGCTCTAGTAGCTGTGGAAAGGTTAATAATATTCCTGGCCTCCCAAATATTGGACTTCCACATCAAGCAACAGAACTGAAAGAGTTGAAAATACCTGTGACATGATGCAAATGTTAATCAGGGCTCAGAACAAAATTTTGCTGACCAGCTACATGTCTATTGAATTTCTGAATAAACAATACTCTTATTGTCTTTTACTTTCATGTTTCAAACACAGCTCTAATCAATCCAAGGTCCTCAAACATGCTATGTTCCCTCTGTATTGATTTTTCTTACTGTTGCCTGTTCAGAGAAAACAGTTTGGGATTGTACATTTGCTTCATACATATATAATTTTGTGAGAACATGTACTTCTTTCTCCTCCTGAACATATGCAAAGGGGGAGGACACCAGCTGTACTGTATCCATAATAGTAGGATTGGTGAAGAAACTTGGGAGGGGAATCAGCAAGCAGAAGAGAGAAAAGATGACCAGAAGGGAATAATTTATCATGTACTATAGATTACTTGTCCTAGTAGCAGGCTTTAATTATCTTATTAAACAAATTAAATTTGGATTTTTTTAAAATATCCTATAAAGTAAAAAATTCTAGAGTACAGAGTGAATACTTTTGAAATTTCCTGTCTTTACCTATTTTCTACTAAAGAAACACCTAAGAGCTTGTGAATATATTTATTGATGCATTATAGGATTTTAGGTAAAAATAAATCCCTAGTCAGACAAACTTCTACCTAAATAATAACCAAGAAATTGCTGTTATCTATATATTCAGTAGGGCAAAAATCAGGAAACAGCAAAATTCAGTGATTTATTTGCCAAAGTTTATACAGTAACATTAATGCTTTGAATGAAGCCCAGATTCCTGTGTCTCTACCCTCAGAAAGAGGTGAGCTTTGCCTGCTGACAGGGCCAGTGTCTGGCAGCACTTCTGGTTGAACCCTCTGCAGTAAGACTGTGCTGGGCTGCAGTCCTTTGACTACACCCATTGCTGCAGTGCAGCCTAAGGGACACAGCACTGCACAGCCAGGTGCTCGCTGCTTTTTCCATCCAGTCAACAGCATCAAGGCAAAGGTCATATGAAATAAGTTGCACAACAGTGGTGAAGCATCAAGTGGAGAATTATCTAGTAATAGTGGAAACTCCTAGTCAGTACTGACCTTTCCTCAAGTGGCAATATTTCTAGGTGATGAATAACTGCAAACATACAGTGCATATATATACACATGACCAAATCTTTGACTTTCTACATGCTTTTTGTCTATTTAATCAATCATTTTTCCTCTTCCACTGCATTTTTCTATTAAAAGATACAAACTGAAATCAGTCTTTTTTCCCAAAGCTTTACTTAATTTACAAGAAATTTTAAAACATTTTTTACATAAGGCAAATAATAATATACGACCTCCTGAAACATCAACCTTACATTCTGAGGTGATAAACAGTTTCTAAAATACATCTGGTATCTTTCATCTCTCAGTCATAACTTTGCTTCAAAACCAGTGAAAATATACCATGACCAGTTTAGATAACATTCCTGAAAAAGTATGGTAAAAATGAGAGTTGACTAAGGCTAGGATTTCTTAATTTAAAAATAAAATTACTCATGGACATAAGAAACTCACACCTAGATACCTATATATGTAAAAATTATCTTTCCATGTAATGAAAAACACCAAAGAAGCTTTTAAGTCTTGTACTCCAACACATCTGTTACACCAGTGCAATAATGGTGCAGACAAAATTCAGTTTAAAAAAGCTACCATACATAGGACAGGTTCTTCTCGAGAACTCCATTTCATACTATGAAGCAGTTTTACATAAGTACTCTATATCACTAAAGTCAAAGGAGCTGCTTTTAAAAGTAATGTGATCCTATGACCCCTTTCAATTTTAACAGCAGTCCTCTTAAAAATAAGACCCTTTATAAAAGTAATCAATAGCAATCTTGCACCAGTAACAGTATTGTTAGAATTATATACACTGCTTCACCTATTTTCTGAGAAGTATAATAGTGTACCCAGAGCTAGGAATTCAAGTTCTAAATAGAATAAAAATTCATGTAGGAAGTCTGCAATTTTTGATTTAGCAGTAAGAATTTCTTTGTTTCAAATAGTAATAAATATTGAAAATTGAAGAGAATAATTTATTTTAATCCTTAAAGAAGGGCTAATTCCGCAGTCACCTACTTCAGTAATATATGAGTTATTCTTTTTCCCTCTGCATTTGATATTCATTCTAAAAACTTCAATTTTCAGAATTTGTTTGACATTGCATTCCAATCCTGCCCATGTCAATTCCCATATAAAGTTACCTATCAACATTTTGCATTGAATAACTACAATCATTTCAAACTTGGCAAATTGTGCTCTCCATCCTGCCATTTTTCCTTCAAGTCCTTTGGGAACAAATGAGAATAACTTTGCAGTTTCTTGAAGAACGCTCTAAAACATTGCGGAAAAGATACGGAGGCATTTATGAGAAGAACTTTGAAAGCTTTTTTCAGGCAGGGTGTTAACCTGCTTTCAATTTTCTTTCTAAGTGAAGAAGACACAATGATTTCCTTGGATACTGGACTGAGAACTGGTGCTCCACTGGCCAGGAGCACCAGATGCAATAGGTAATGGCCACACTCAGGCTTCAGCTGGGAACTGGAACAGCTCTGGGAATGCTCTTCAAGGACACTAAGTTTGAACAGTGAAACAGATTCCTAAACTTTGAAACATGCAGCACAATTATTGAATGAAGAGCAATGTGTCATGGATGGGACAGAGAAAGAGCACGCATAGCAATCACAAAGCGTGTGCAACTGATAGCTTTGCTGCTTTACACTGAAAACCAAAACTGGATGGAAAATGAAAGTCACTGCTCTAAGGTTAAACAAAAAAAAGAGATGATTAATGCAATAAAAGCATTTTCATCCTTTTGGAATGATACACATAGCAACCACTGTATGACTATTAGGGAAAGTGTAATAGACTGGCAAAAAAAGTTAGCTTGAAATATCTGATCACATTTCTCAGGGACTTTCTCACTGTCCATTTCACTTGTGCTGCATCTACCCAGATATCCACCTCTCCTGAAAAAAAGTCTTTCAGGAATGAAGTAGGAACCTAGTCCACATATTTAATGCTGGCTGAGACTTCCTAGCATTCCTTTTAACATTCACTTTCCTGAAAAAAAAATGAAATTAATAAAAATGGCTGTAGTTTCTTTCAGTGCCTCTTAAGCCCTGGAGACCACATAGAATTGCTTCAAGGCAGGTTCCCTAGTGCTGTATTTTCTCCACTAATATAAAATACTTCTCAAATACTTTGAGTCCATTAGGTATTCATTATCCTGCTTCTGCATTAGTCTTCAGCTTGCCTTTTCTGAGCAAACTTGGGTTTGCTATCCTTCAATTATTAATGCTGCAACATATGTCAAACACCCAAGAAATTTTTAATCAACCAAATGTCATCTACAGCAAAATGTTGCCCACATAATCAAGCTTCTGCTTCCTCCTAGTTAATCCCTATACTATCAAATATATTCGTTAACCAACCCATCCTTCTCTTTTTTTGTCCCTTCTCTGACCTTAAGGTAAATGCTTCTTTTTTGCCAATATTTAGAATTTTTTTAAGGGCAGAGTATCTCTCACCAATCTGGTGAGTTTTGTGAACCTGTCTCAATAAATCAGTAAACTAGAGAGAGAGGTGCGGTTCTTCTTTGTATCATAGGGTTTATGGAACATTATTCCATGGTCAAGGCAGCTGACATTCTGCTGGCAGCACCATCTGTTCGCAGACATATTTATCTCCATGTCACATCTGTCCCTAACACTCAACCTTTGATCAGCAGAATTAACAAAAAAGCCACCTGAGCTCTTGACCCCTTCACCTCCCCATTCCAGATCCTTACAGTAGCTTCTATTCTGTGTAAGCCCATTCCCAGTAGTGTTATAAACACCCACATGGAACACAAGCAAGGAGGAGTGTCCAGAGGGTTGGAGGAGTCTTGGTGATATTTCAGTATCAGCAAAGATTTGGGTTCCTCAGAGAGAACATGTCTCCTACAATGTCAAGCCACATCATCAGACGGGTCACACTGTCAGGCTCATCACCACTGCCATTGGTAAATCCTATAATCTCACAACAAAAGTGGTGTTAATTGGTGCTCCTCATTCAACCTAATCCTTTACATTCTAACTTCATGAGAATTTCACATTCCTCTCTTCCAACCTCTCTCTCCCCATTTCTCTCACTCTTTTAAAATTATAACTTCACTATTTACAGGGAAATATTTACAGGGAAAAAAAGCTCAAAAACATAAATATTGACTGTCAATAAACCAGAAGGTAAATTAAACTGGGAAAAAAACCCAAACAAACAAAATGTAACCTCATGTTTTCTCTCCTTAGTACTATTTAAAGCATATATGAGTTTGGTTATTCATTTGATTATTTCACCAATGACAAATAAAAGTACTATAGAATAAAAGGATCCAAACTCACCTACCCTTGGGGGTAAGAGGTTGAAGAGAAGATAAAAGTCTTTAGTTATAATCTTTTGCTTTAGCAAAACCTCTGGTTGAATTCCTATTTCCTGAAATAGACTCTTTTAATAGGCTCTTTCAAAAAGTCCAAGTTTACAGTGAAATGAACTATACACATGGAGTGCAGTCCATACACAGTGTCATCCTTCAGAAACACTTTGAGGGAAACCTAGTATAATATCAAGTCAATCTTTTTGTGACATACTGATTAGCTGCTGTGAATATGTTTCTTTCTTTAATGCTAGCATAAAAAATGTAGTGGTGTATAAACAAGAAATTGAAAACTTTGCAACTGAGGTATACATGACAGCATATTTTGTAACTGGAATTTTAAAAAACGTTTTGCAGCTACTAATTTGTACTTTGTCTTAAATGAGCAATGGAGAAGCATCACTGTCCAATCCAGGCAAAGTTCAAGATATTCAAGGAAAAAAAAAATAGAGGAACAGCAGTCAACAAAAAGAAAAGCAAGCTCCCTAAAGAAACAAGGAACCTATAAAAATGCTTTTTAGAAGAGTGGACATCCCATGGCAGAATTATGGCTCTTGGGGGCAAGGCAGAACACAGAGAGAGGACAGAGGCTCAGAAAACAGAAGCCATCAACATCCAGGATGTGCAAAGGAGAAGTCAGAAGGATTGTCTCTCAAAAAGAAAGAATTAGAAAAATTACCAAATAAAGCGTAAGTGGTTCACAGAACCAAGGATCTGTTTTCAAAGTCAACAATGATAAGCAGGTTTTGTTTGTTGGTTTCAAATCTGGCAGTGCTACTATTACATTTAAAATGGATTTAAGGGCAGAGGCGACTGTGATTTGTAAAGAGACTTTGCAAGAGATGATCTCTGGGACCAGATGGAGTGGTTACAGACAGTGCTCAGTAGCCCTGGGGACACAGGACCTGCCTTGTTCAGTGCAGAGTCTACCTCAGTGACACAGGGAAGGCCTGTGCCTTCAACAAACTCAGCACTAATAGGATTCCAGACACTGAAGCCCTTAACTAAATCATAGTCATTGAGGAGATTAAAAGCAATTGGAAGAAGCTTGGCCTAAGTCTGGAAATAATGGCCTAAAATCATGAAACAAGGGACCTTTTTCATGCCTTTTACTTATGCATTTTTGCCATTCTTTCTGCTCATCTGGCTAAAGAACATGGAAAGACCAAAGCAGCAATCATTACTAAGCTGACAGTGTAGTGGGCCTGTCAGAGCTGATGTTAGTCATCACTTAGCCAAGCCATATATACATTTCTTAACAGCATTAAAATGTGTTAACAGTAATACAGTGTTGGTAAATAGCTGCAGTATTCCAAAATGTCCAGCCTCACTGAAATGCTGCAAATAATTGCTTCCAAACATTGTACAGCTGTTTTTCTCATTCCCATGACACATTAGAAACATATTTCACAAACTGACAGTATAGAATTTGCAGAAATGTTCTCTCCAAGTTTCTGACAGATTTTGTCACTTCATTCTTTATATATTTCCATAATTTCCTGATGTCTAAGTAATATCTTAAAGAAAAATAAGGCTCTTTGAATCATATGATTTCACTTTTTACCTCATTAAAATATTTCTTGCTCCCCTTTAAGTCATTTTAATATAAGTATCTTCCTACAGTGACTTCAGAAATTATCTTTTCTCAAGATACAGATCTGTTCATTTAAAAGATAGCTAAGTACTCCATGGGAATATATGCTTATTCCATATGTATACCACCAGAGAGGGTATTACAATAATGATGGCAGCTTGACATAGACCAGAAGCAGCTTTTTTTTTCTTTACACAACGCTGTCCTATGTCAGTGGCACAATTATTGTATTTGTGGGCAGCCTGGCTATACCTTGAGCAGTCCAAATGCACAGCCAAGAGGTGTGCAAGGAGACCAAAATTCACACTTGTCTTGCTTTGACTTTAGTCCCATTTAGTACCCCAGCCATGGTGATACTCTGCACTGAGGTCCCAGAGTTGCAGCTCTGCATCTGCAGGTGGCTGGGCTAATAGCAAACAGGTATTTCAATGAAACTTCCACAAATCAAAGTTCCATGGCAAAAAGCCTGCATGGATTCCAGTATGATGGGATTTGTGCCAGTCTTCCTTGCGTTGTGTCCACCCTCCCTCTTGAGTCTCCTCAGAAAGGCACTGTAGGGGGTGTGGGGGGCTCCTCTCTGCCCTTGCTGTGGACACACTCTGCTCCAACAGCAGGGGCACCTCCCTGGGACCAGGATGGCTTCACAACCTCCCTGCTCCTTTTGTCAAGGCTGTGCTCATGCAGTCATTGCACTTCTCCCAGCCTGGGTTAGTGGGCACCTCTGGGCTGAATCTCTCTCCCCTTCTCACTCTATAGCCCTGCAGCAGGACAAGCAGCCTTTCCACAGCATTCTCACTGAAGGCACTCCTTTCTTTCTGTTCCCAGACAACCTCCCCCTGCCTCTCTAACATCCCCAAGCTTGGGGACACCTGTGACACAGGCAGAGCCAGCAGGGTGCCCAGCACACTCTTGTTTCATTATATTGCAAAGGCTCCATATTGTTGTCTCCTTATTGCTAAAGTTTCATACCTCCTTGATGTTTCTCAGAGGCAGCTCCTCCAGGCACTGACTCTTCCTCCTTCTCACAGCACCCAACTGACTCCAATTCCTCTCAACCAACCAATCCACTCTTTTATAACACTCTTCTCATTAGCTACAGATGTGGCCTGTTAAAGTCAAGCCTGTTCCTAATCTCTAATAATTGGCTCAGCTGCAACTCCTTAGGGGGTAAGGAGTTTCTATACTACCTTTATTTTCTTATATTCTATCTCCCTACACACTCTGCTACAGCAACCTGATGCACTCCCTCCAGCTGAGCTGTCCTGAGCCCTCAGTGGTCTCCTCAGAAGCTCATACCCTGCTAAGAGAAATGTGCTACCTGACCAAGGAGTACAAATTTTGGTAGCTGCAGTTCCTCAAACCAACATTAGGTATATAAAAGAGGCAACGCAAAAGGGCCATTGCCATCATCAGTTTAATATTAAAAAACTCATTGAATGTTGATGTGGTCAAATACCACATGAATCCTAATTCACACAGTTTTGCAAATTAAGGAACCAGTAAATTCTCTAGAAACATGGCTGATCAAGTTCTCATTTCTCAAGATTTGAGAGATAACTAATGTCTGACAAAATAAAAATATGTTGAGAAGTTGCAGGTTTCATTTTCTTTTAGCTTTGCATTCCCAGGGACTGTGTGCAAAGGGTTTAATCACAAACCTATTGAAAATAAAAGAATGTATCATCTTTTTCTTTAAAAGAATATTCTTTAATTTTTTTTTGTAATGACAGGCCCATAAGACAATTGAAGTTGTTTATGCCACAGTTGTTTTTTTGTTCCATACAATTTCCTTGATATTTAAGATGTCACTGCTTGCCTTACTGTTGGTTCACAAGTAATTAATGAGAGGATGTGGAATCCCCATTCTTCATTATTTCCAAAACATGAAAGGACAAGGCTCTGAGCAACCCATCATCTGTGACAGAGATGTTCTAGAGATTTTGAGATTAGCTGAGATAAAAGAACAAGTCTCCTAGATAAAGTCTGGAGCTAATGAAAACACTGATTATGTTGTTTGACTCATAGTTTCGCAACGACTGTATATAAAATTCTGAAATAATTTTTTTTTCACATATTTTACAAAGTTACTAACAAATGTTACAAAATCACCTACAAAATAAATAGGGGATCACCTTAGGATTTCATCAAAGTTTTTCAGATGAACTAGGATCCATTTTAATCAGTGTGACATATTTAGTTAACCTGAACATAAATTATTCTTAATGGCCTTTATTAATGCAAATGTGATTTACATCTATGCATTTCATATTTAGGTATATGTGCTCACCACAATTTCTTATGGCCAGCATGGCTGATGTGTAGAAAGATAGGCTTTCTATTCTACAAACAAAACCATATTGTGTACATAATAATTTAAATGAGATACAGCTGCAAAATTTCTTTATATCGAAAAACAAATATTGCATTGCTAACAAGGAACCTTTTACTGAAATCTGCTCTAAATACATTAATATATATTATCTTAATGGATTTCTTTTCTATTGGAAAGGTATCATAAACTTAAATCTTCACAGCATTAGGCAGTGAAGAGAAACATGCTTGCAGTGTGCCATGTAGGACTAAGAACAGTAACAGAGGCAAATCCTTCACAACAAAAGTAATGCACACAGATCCACTATAGAGCAAAACTAAAATGCCCTTCAAGTTTAGGTTAAAAGAAAACAGAAATTAACACCATCTTCAATCAAATAAAAAAATACAGGGTTCATTCACTAGTGTAAATCTTCTGTAAGCCTCTGGTGACTCAGCCATTCATGAACACTTTCACCAATTAAATGCTGTCCTTTGTGACAAGAGGTATTTCCCTCAAAGCACGGGAAAAATGTGTACGGATCTTCTTTGTCTACAGTACAATTCAATAAACACCAAGCAAAAATAACAGTTGTCAGTAACTGCTCTGAGATGCCAACTAGCCCTCACCAGACTATTTATTTCTTGAAAATTCCTGTTTCATGGTTACAGTCTAGCAGATTTTGCAGGCGCGTTCACTGAAAATCTGAAATATTTACATTTCAAGCAAGTATTGCAGCATGTCTCAGAAAAGAAATTTAAAATATTAATTTGAATGTTTGCAGATGACTATAAATACTGATATTAGTACTAGAAATCGGATGTTGGCACAGAAATTAATACATCAGGTGAGCAGAATCTTTTTGTGCCACCAATGCTCTTCTGTTCCCAGTGCCTCCTCTACCTTTCACTTACATAAAATGACAGCATGGAAATTCCAGCTCATCACTCTGCATCTACTCACAACTGTGCAGTCTGAGCCATTTAAATCAGGCAACATTTTCTAAATAAAATATAAAATTATGACAAATATGTTGACTAATCATTACTAATCAGCCAACTCAGAGGTACTGTGAAAGACTGAAAGCCTTTAACCTCTTGCACACATATTAATGCTGAACAGCTTGTGCAAAAGACAAGCAAGCTCTATTTGCTGTACAAATACATTTGCACACAAATATAAGGGGATATTTGTATGCAGCATATTTGCCTAACTCTCCTGAAAAATGACAGTCCACTGCTTCCAAAGTTGATCTTCCATTGAGAAGAAACAGACCTGCTGAATGCAGCTCATTATTAAGTAACATGAATAAATCACCAGCACAGGTAAGGAACTGGGTACAGAAAGCATTCATAAATTCTTTAGTTGCTGTGCCTCACAGCACTCAGTAAATGCTTATAGCAAGGTGTGTATTAAATATTCATCTACACTCCTGCCAGCACCTTGAACAGGAGCAAGAAGGAAATTAAGCACAGTGCGAAGGGGACACAGCAATTCCCTCCTTGCACACTGGCTCTGTTTCAAAGCTTTCATCCTCACTGCTCTCCCTGGTGCTTCTTCACCCTCCAGGTGCTGCACTGCCACCGAGGGCTGCAGCCACTGTTTTGGCCCAAGGCCTTGCTCAAGGAGGCTGGC
Source organism: Agelaius tricolor (assembly GCF_023055355.1). Taxonomy (NCBI): domain Eukaryota; kingdom Metazoa; phylum Chordata; class Aves; order Passeriformes; family Icteridae; genus Agelaius; species Agelaius tricolor. The sequence continues at coordinate 21,520,021 of NW_027269267.1, read as the reverse complement.
ACAGATCCAGACAATGACAATACAACACCTGTAATCAGAAAATAGAAATGTGGAGGATTGGTTTTGTACTGGAACAAGCTTTATTGTATGCAATTTTTTTTATGAAATGGAATCTTTTGAGTGTATTCTGGTTTTAGGTGCACAAAAGCCAGGTTGTAACACCCCCAAAATGATGAATGCTGTTCAATATATAGTAAATTTGCTTTATTTCATATGCTTTATTTAATCCAGTCATTGTGTCCTTTAATCCAATGTAGAATAAAATATTTCTTTGAGGACATTGAAAGAAAAAATGAATTGCTATTCTGAAGTATAGTGTATAGAACAGCTCAACCATTTATTTTGACAACTTACCAATTCACCTATTCAGGTGATATATCATTCTTATCTGGGTTTACTGAACCACAACAGCAAATATTATAGAAATAGTCCTACTTGCAGAAAAATTTAAAAATAGGGGTGTTTCTAAGTATTATTTATTTATGTAAGAAGAAAATCAAAACTAGAAATGTAAGCAGTTATTCTAATGAGATAGAAATACCAGGAAATTTTGGAGGTTTTCATCAAGTTAACAAAAAAGAAATGTTTATTAGGTAAGTCAAGAGGTACTCAAAGGTGCATCTCCAAACTAAGGATATTGCACCTGAGATTAACAGTGCATCTATGAGAATTTGAAACAGTTAAATATTTGTACCAAGACAGATATTTATATTTGTTAAAAATACAAAATTTAAACCATGGGATACTGCACTTTAGTACAGAAAACACTCCAAATCTAGTGCATACACAGACTCACCATGAGTTTCACTCATGAAAATCTTGGTTTGCAGGATCAAGCCACTGGCAAAGATCCAACAACTTAATTAATTTAAGTTAGCATAACAAAAGTATCAACAAATCTTCACTGTGAACTATCCAGTTAGGCTAGAGAAAGGGCAAACTTATATGCATGACTTTTTACTTCTTCTAGTATTGGTTTAAATGTAAATGACTCAAATCATATTTAATTTTATTTTCACAATATTTTGAAGACTATCTAAAGAAAACAAAATGTTGTAGTAAAGAGAGGGTAAAATGGTATGACTTCAGACACAATGAAATTTAGATGAAGCAGAGCTACTTGGTATGACACTGATTTTTCTTAGATGGCTCTATCTCTTCGACTCAAGAAAAGCAAAATTCTAAATTCTGTATGGAGGAGATAATGTACCAATATTTTGATGTAGGATAGTTTATTACATAAACAGTATGTACAAATTCTAAACATGAAAATAGTGAGTAAAAGAAATCAGACTCTATTTACATTTGTATTTTTTTACAAAATGTTTTTACAAGTGTATATTTTTTCTCTAAATAACAGGACAAACACATAAGACCAATCTTTTTGTATTACATACATAAATAAATATTGACTTTAAATGACTGTTATAGGAACATAATTTCTACAGCCAATTTGGGTAACAGAGAAGCGTTTGTTACCTTTACTACAATATAATTAAGTAAAAAGGAAAAAATTTACATATAGAGCTCTGTTAATTACTTTGTAAATAGTACCTTACTAATATATCAGTAGAGGTGATACAGTCGTTACATTTCATGCCCACAACTGAACAATGAGTTTTGGCATGCAAACCCACATATAATCATCAACATCTGCAGGTATCCATTTACATTTTTTTAAATAAAGGGTTTTCTTAATCATTGAAAACTACATGCAACAGATTATTAGTAGCATATTCCTGGTTAAAATGCACAAGTTTTGCATAACATTATTTTTAGTAATTGATGTTCACAGGTACTGATCAAAAGGGTAGGAACATACTTGGCACATAGTATAACAAAATGAATTAATAAATAAGTCAATATCACTATGACATTTACATATACACAAAAATAAAAATTTTTATGGTGTTTTACACAGAATTTAGAACTGTCTGGTTACCCCACTTTGTTTTACAAGGCCCTGATTTAAGACATTATTCAAACAAACTCTGACATCCATGCTTGATGCTCGATGTGGAGCATGACTAAAGCTCGTTCTTAACTGCACAGGTTTATTTCCACACCACTGACTTCCCCTGTGCCAACCTTCCTGAATCAGGACCTGCTTATTGGAAACTCTCCCTGACTGCAGGTGGAAGCATGGAGATGAAAGTATTGTGAAATAAATTGACTCAGTATTAAGGTTTCTATACAGTTCTGCTAATAACAATTAGGAGAATTGCCAAATTCTCACTGACATTAGAAATGACTTTGTGTGTGACCATGCCAAATATCAATGTCAATATCAGCATTGCCACATCAGGTCCTCAGCTCCTTCTGAAGCCACTATGTTGAGGATGTTCAGCATTTAAAGAATCAGACTTCTTACTTATCTGTGTGCTATATTCTTAATGAATATTCAAGTTGATACATATGGATGACACAGCACAAGTTCTGTCTTATTTTCTCCTGCTCTATAAAATACTCAAAGAATGGTCAAAAAAAAAAAAGATATAACAAGAACAAACCAGTTTCTTCTTATACAAAAATCACCAACAAAAAAAATCACTTCACAAAGCAGTTAGCAAAAATAGCATAATCTTATAACTCTCCATTAAGAAATAAAGATAAAAAAACCGCATCCTGAATTCAACTGACAAATCCATCAGAATCGTAGACAGTAAATAATACATTAGTGTAAAGGTGCAGAGTATCTTAAAACATCCCAATATCTCTAATATCCTCCCTATATTAACTCTGAATTACACAACATCATTAGAGAAAATAAATCTTTAACTAGGGAATTAAGTAGCAAATTGCAACTCTATTGCTGAATTAAATGTTTAATGTGGCTTAGTCTAGTAAATTAGGACAATACCCAGTGTGATTCAGCAAACAAAGCTTTAGAATTAGGCACTGAAAACTTCAAACCTGTACTGCTAATTAAAAAAAAAAATCAGAAAATCACTCAGAGCTGGGAATTTAACATCCATGCATGAGCTTTGTTGACTTTGTATTTCTCATTTTTGATTTGGAGGGTGACTTAAAAGGTGAGTTGATAAGATCATTTGTAGAAGGAAAAAAATAATTTACATCTTAGTGGACTCCATATAATACACTTGATCACTACATTTCTACTTTCAACTTTTGGTTTTGATCAACCTAGTTCAGAAGGGGAAACCTCTCAGTGTTCTTCAAAAATACTGTTACTTTGAACAGAAGAATGCCTGAGAGGGAATGGCATCAGCAAACAGTAACCATTTTGATTCTTCTCAGAAGGATGATGACTCAGGGGGCTTCTAACTTACTGCTTATCACCAATGAATTGGCATCATTGTACCAAAGAGCAACAGCTATGCTTTACAGTGTCACTATGAATGAAATGTAATTTCATTAACATTACTCAAGTCACTGTCAATTTGATCCAGCACATGTAGAACAGACTGTGATTGAAAGGTTTGGACAGAATTCTTCAGAGAAGACTGAGGTAATGACTTTCCCTGATGCTGCTGGTCCAGCAATCACCACAAAGATCACTTCTAGACTCATCTATGCCCTATGCAATCCCTATGCAATGTGAAAGCAGTGCTGCACACCAGTCCCAATGCAAATTTTGTTTTCTTTGTAAAAACATACACTGAAACACTCTCATCCTGACAAAAATATCTCAGGCTCTGGCATTCTAAAAAAAAAAAACTGAAAAGAAACCTTTATACTACAGATTTTTGGAAGAAGAGCTCATCTGCTGATTTGCTAATGTATTTTGGAAAATAGAGGAAGAAATTCAAAGCACCATAGCCTTCAATATATTTTAAGCTATTGTTAAAAGCCTTTGCAAATCATGTGCCAATAGAAAAAGTCTGGGAAAATTCTTGGTCACTAAGTGTATATCTAAAAAGACAGCAACCAAAATAGAAAAAGAATTCAAAAGAGCCCTTTAAAACCGAAGGTAAAATTGTAAAAAAATTGTAATGAGCAAATGATCAGAAATTAATGTTGTTTCCTTCCCCCCGGTGGTATAAATGCTGTAAACTTCAGTACAGACAAACTGAATATTTCGTTAACATTCTACTATGATAAACACAGCTCTGATCTCCTGTGTCAGATAGATATTTCTTCATATTTGCTTTTTCACAAAACAGTTTGTCATCAAGACAAGGGAAATACATGTACCACTAATGTCCAAGCTCCTCTTATTGAATATCTGAGAAAAATATGAAGCACAGATGAGTCTGTATCATCTGCTGGTAGGAAAAGTGGCCACTTTGTCCAGTTGGAGTCAAGTTTTGAGGTACATTAGTCTGATGTGATGATTCAAGGAGCAATGGAAACGGTGCCAAAGAATTCAGGAGCACTTTGAACATCTTGAACATTAAGAGCTGATTATGGGTACTTGTATGGATGTTTATTGGCAGATACTTTCCACCCTCTCAATAATAAATCCAAGCAGTTTCTGTTTACTATTGAGACATGTGTCTCTGTGTGACAAATTATTCTAGACAGTTTATATTGCACAATAAGGCAATATGAATTCCCTTATGGTTAAAAAGGGCACCCTTCTGTCTAAATTTGAGAAATGAATTCAAATAAACTATAAGCCAATGTTTTCCAGATGCCAGAATATTGTCACATAATTCTTTCTGTAAGCAGAACAGCAAAATAGAGCCAGTACTTCCATCCTTCTGTTCTAAAGATCCACAGGGAAAAGAAATATGTACGTCAAAATTCAAAGCTAAAAAGTAGCTATACAGCTACTATAATAATAAATGTGCCTCAGAATTTCAGTTTCTAAAACTTTAATGTTAACTATTCAGATTTTTAGAAAATTGGTGTTTGTATTCAAGATAATATTATACCTTGAAATATTATGTATCAAAAAATTTTAAGCAAGATTTTAAAAGTTATTTTTCTAGGACCTATTAATTAACTGCATTCATTGCCATAAGTTTTAAACAATTCTATTAATTGTCATTTGTTTCTCTACAATGGTGTTTCTACCCTGTATATCCTTTAACTATTAACTATATTAATAGAAGATCTACATGATAGAACATTACCACTTTAGACCAGATGGGTAATACATATATATCATCATCCTCCTCCATGGTGACACTAAAATTATTAAAAATTGGGTATTTCAAGGTTTCTGCTACTGTAATCTATTTTACTTATGTGCTCATTTCAGACAAATTGATATATTCTTTAATAGCAAGACACACTAGACCTTAAATTGGTGACAGGCAGGGCTTTAAGTAAAAATTGATAGTTTAGATCCATTAATGAGAACATCTTTCAAAAGTATGTATACATCACAGGACCTTGCAAATAGTAATATTGAATTCAAGAAGAGAAAAAGCTGTATACACTGCACCGTTTTAAGCTAGTTTAAACACAGGATATGAAAACATTTTAATGAACAATATAATGAATACTTTCTCACAGGTGTTGAGTTGGATATGGTCTTCAGTTTGTTGAATAGTGCTGGTACTGAAATGATACTTGCTGTATGATTCATCCTGGTCATGGTGCAAACATAATTCTTCATGTCTAAACTACAGAGAAGTAGATACAGATCGTACAGGATGGCAACTTCCATTGGAAAACTGGGTTCACTGCTCCAACAGATGTGCTCTTACCCAGCCCTCAGTTTTTTCCTCTCAGTTATTTGTATAATCATCTGAAACAGTCTAATATTTCTCTGGGGATGGCTTGTAGTGATGTGGATGATGCTGCTTCAGATGAGGTCCTAAACAAAAGAACAGGAAATTATGCACATATAAAAACCCTGAATATGTAATGCCAACATTTATCCATCTGAAAAGGCTTTGTGATACCTTCAGCTTTCAATCCTTCAGCTTATAAGTGCTGAGTTTGTGCTGGCAACTATGTGTATGCTCAGTCCAGGCAACTTTAGTGGGCCTTTAAAAGGACAAAAATATTCAAGCAGACAGATTTTGAACTACTTGTATTTTTTACTTGGCTTTGCAACACTGAGCTGTATTTTTCAGAAACACATGAAGTGCTGGAAATGGCCATTAAGAGGTTTGCCTTGCTTTAGAAATATGTTTAAGCTCTAGATATGCTAGACTGAGTGAACCCAGAAAAATCTAATCTTGAAAGCTATGTAATCCTCCAGGCTGCACCTGGAGGACAGACCAACTTTGAATCCCAAGTGCTATAGGCATAAGCCAAAGATCCGTGGCTGCAACAAATGGCAAATGCTAGACCACAGAAACTGAGTGAGAGAAAGACTGATGGACAGTCATCAGGGGAAAAAAAGCCAGTATTTTCACACATCTTAAATTTATGGAATGCTACTGGAACCAGTAAAAGCTCTAATGCTTGAGAAAGGCTTCCACTCTTTACATGTGGAAAACTGAAATTCTGTAACATGTCACGAGCACATTTCAGAAGAGTGCAGTGCTTACTGTGGGGTGCAAATGGAGGAAGGTCGGGCGTGCGGAAGGATTTAATCGTGGCTGGCCCTTCCCCACCAGTCGTCAGCACCTGAACTTCCAAGCGGTACAGCATGGAGGGCCTCAGGTTGGGCACGGTGAGTACGTAGTGATCCTAAAAATAAGCACATCCCTTCAATTCTCAGACCACTGGAAAATAAAACATAGCTGCTCTGCTCACACACATCAGTGGTTTAAACAGCTTCTAGCACTGTCAGCGGCCACAAATTATTTTCATAGAGTTCCGTTAAAAGGATTTAACTTATGCATCACTTTTTGTTGAGTGAGCATGTTTTGAATTTTTTGCCTGCCAGTCCCTTTGAACAGACACATTTTTAACCATAACCATAGTATTATGGTTTCATGTGTACAAGGTCCAGGTTGTTACAGACTTATATGGAAATTGTGATGATCACTAAAAATGTGCTCATCACTAAAAAATGAATCAAAATGTATTTTCCTAACCATTCCTTTTAACAAACATGTTCATTACATAAACTTGTTTTTATTTTGGATTTGAAAGTGGATTCTACTAATTGGTAATTAAAATAGTGGCTGGCCTGGGTCCACTTCTGCAGCTTGTGGGAAAAAAAGGGTGACCACACTAATTTCAGATTTGTCCCAATTGCACCATAAGAATTTGCCTTTTGCTCTTAAGGCATCATTTACGGCATGATGGATTCACTTTTCACTGCTCCACACCTTTTGTGGTCACTTAGACATGTGCTAAATAATTTCAAAGTAATTTCATAGAAACTTTCACATGGGAATACATCTAGCTAAAGATTCACAGACATTAAGGAATCAGAAGTCATTCATCTAAAACAAAATCAAAACTATAAATCATCTGCATTAAGTTGGAACAAATCACTCTTCTTATTCCAAGCTGTAAAGGCCCAGGCCCGGGAAGGGGATGGCTGGAGAAGTGACGCTGGACAGTGAGGACAGCAGGGTGTTCCTGCCACCAGCCAGGCTGGTCTGGCCAGGAATGCACAGGACAGGTGATTCTGCTTGGCACTGTACCCACCCCATGTGGGGAAGCCAAAGCACATTGTGGGAATGACTTTGGTCATTCCTGTGGGATAATTTGCTGCTACTGCCAGAGCAGACAGTAAAAGGGAAAGGAGAGAGAGGAAAAGTGGGGGGAAACATGTTTTCCTGGCAAATTAGCACATATTCTGGGATGGGATTGCCTTTAACAGACCTGGCTGAAGCTGTTCCAAATCATATAAAATCCTGCATGGGTAGGGCAGAGAGAGGAGTGCATTCATTGCACTTGTACTCTCACTCTGCTCATTCAGCAGCTCCAGCAGTTGGGCCCTGTGCATTTCAGCCTTGATTGTGTAAATACTACGTTTTCAGTCAGAGTGAATGGTCCTTGGTATAAATGCCCTAAATCGTGGTGGTTTCTGAGGGACAGAAGACACTATTTCAGCTCAAATCAGAGCCTTCTGCAAGTTAACCGGATGCTAAAAATAGACAGATACATACAGTGATAGATAATTAAAGGCATCTCCAGGCTCTACAGTTTAAAATGTTTGATGTATCATCAAGAGGAGTAACTATGCTTTGTATCTCCATCAAGGAGGAAAAATTAAGTACTTCCTGCTCCAGCTTACCTGCAGAACCAGTGTTTGACATCTGTATCACCACTGAACGTTACAAATGAGGCACAGACACACAAACTTAGGGAGCCACTGGCAAAAGAAAGTAACAAACAACTTACTGCTGGCAGTATCTGTGACTGGGAAATGATGCTGTTGGGTAAACTGTTCTGCCGGCTCTCTGTGGTCACTTCTGCCCAAGTGACCTGAAACCCTGTCATGGGCTGCTGAAGGTCTGCCTTAGATATCTTCCAGGAAAAATGACCAGTGATGTTACCTTCCTGAACAATGAAAGACGCAGACAGATTCTCGGGTTTGGCCAACACTTTGGGTAGAACGGGCACTACAAATTTGGAAAGCAAAAAAAGATAAGCTGAACTTTTACAGATTATCTTCAGTAATATTCATTTAATTTCAGAAATCGAGGCCAGGCAAAGTTTTATTTCTACTGTTACACATGATGCAGTCAGCTTTCTACCACATTTTCAGTGTTAACCAAAATCCTATGTTTGATATATTCCACTGACATTTGGGGCCAAACTTAAACTTCAGATAAAATGCTCTCAGCTGCAGGTACAGAAAAGAAAGCTATGGCTTATAAAGACCTAAGTGCCTCATTCACAGGGAGCCATTCTCCTGATCCTCATATTTCTGAATAGCTGAACTCAGACTGGAAGTTCTGGGGCCACAAGAAAATGCACAGGGTAGCACAGAACTCCATAGTTCAGCCAACGAGTAAAAGTCACGCACTAAAACTGTAGTACAAGTTAATAGGGGCACTGTGATTAGGGCAAAGTTATACCTGAGTTACAGTTGCCCAGGAAGGCTGTAATGCTGGAATCTGTCAGGACAGGCATTGAGGAAAAGGCAGTGAAAACCAGCAGGGTTCTGGGTGACTTATGGAGCATGGGAGTACCCTTAGGAACAGGAGGGACTCAAGGTGAGAGGGCTTCCCTCCAACCAGAGAGAGAGGTATCCACACTTGGCAGTGCAAAGCCATGGCTGACCTGAGCCAGGACCAGCTGACCACAGAGGTCCTCTCCAACTAATGTCTCCATAATTCTGCAACTTCCATAACCCTCTAGTTACACATTGTGACAATGCTGGAAAAGATATGAGGGCTTGTATTTCTTATTTGAGAGCAGAATTAACCTAAACAAAATCAAACTGAAAAAGCAGCTTGCATCTGCAGCAAAACATTAAAAAGATGGGTCACACCACCATAAGCATGTTTACAGTTATCTTCCATCATTATAATAAATACAATGGGGAACCATTCTTCCTTAAAAAAAAAAAGGTCAACCATGCCATTACAGATATTATTGCATGTCCACTAGGATTACTCTTAATTGACAAAACAGTAATAATGTACTAGCCAAAATCAATGCTGTTGTGTATGTCTGTTGATTTTCACATAAGCATTAGTGATATTTTTATTTGTTTTAAATCTCTCATTTTCTATCCTAAAACTGCTTTTTAAGACTCTCATTTGGTGATTATAAATGCTTTTGGAACTATTCTCCAGATCATGCCTTACCTCCTTCAGCAGGACAATTAATGCGCTTGTGTTTTTTTTCTTTAAATGCAGAGCAAGGTGGGGTAACAAAGAAGGTACTCTCAGCCTTAAAACGACCTTTAGATTTTGCAGGCAGAACAGTTACTTTGTATTTGCATGAAAATGACAGGTCCTTCAGAATAATGTAGTTTTCCTACAATAAGAAAAACAAAAAGATCACATGCTGCAAATAGAGCCCAAAGGAAAAAAAAAATGAACAAATTGAAAAATAACTTTGGCAAAAGATGAAAAGTTCTCTCCACAAAAATATTTTCCTGGATGCTTAACACATGCCAATGTGGTTTTAACTCAGAGAAGAAAGCAAGTATTGTCAATGTCATGATTATTTTCAGTAGTAAAATATATTAGCATGGTATTTGAATATGTCCTTCAATTCTACACAGTTCCTTCGACACACGGCATCAAAGCAACTGACTTCTAATATTTAGAACAGTCTCTGTGAATGATGGCAGTGGGGGTAGCAATGGGATGATATAAATGCTAATCGAATTAAATAAATGTAAGACAGCTGAGTTAAGCTGCTGCAAATGACAGGCTTCATCTATGTTTAACTTTTTAAAAGCACATTTAAAGTCAGCATAGCATTATGGATGCATTTTTTTCCACTTGAGTACATTAAGTACCTCTATATTCTTATCAGGAAGAAAAACTCCACTGCTAAATACAAAGCAGAAGTCTCTATTTAAGGACAATGAGTGGAGAAGAAAACTTTACACAAAGTGTAAGTGTCCTTCTAAGTTCTTGCCATTGTCTGAAGTACTTTTGAAAATTACAGTCTGAAAGCTTTAACACAAATCATATACGGAAAAAAAATGTTTGATTGGCTGGCTTTTATCCCCAAAAAAATCTCTAATAATATGTTACTGGCTAAGGTCAAAAGTCTTTCACTACCTTTTAGATCCCTAATTCCCTTCAGAATCGCTAATTTCCCAGGTTCTTCTGCATAACTCCCTCTTTTGTCTAATTGCAAATTAGCCTAACCTTAATTTGGAAGGTCATTTTCACGGGACATACAAATTGGGCTGAGACTGAACTCCCTGCCTTCCACCTGCTGGGAGAATGCCCCAACAGGTTTCATGTCTCCTTAAAATTGTGACAGGACTATTTTTATTTATCATGACAGATTGGATGAATGACCATAAAATGACTGGAAATAAGGAAAAAAAGGAAATAAATTCATTAATCCCACAATGCACTTGGACAGTTGTCCAAAGAGTCTTTCCTGACCTCTAGTGGAAATGAACTTCTTTAATGCTGTTTCTCCTATCTCCATAAGATTATGTCAAAATCATTTTTTAAATCCACCTCTAATTTGTGCTTTGCTGATCCTATGAAGCAGTAAATCTCACAAGCTAACACCATCCTGTGTGAGAAATCATGTCTTTTGATTTCCTCTTTTACATGACATTAACACCCCTGAATTGATGGGTGGTGTTAATGGGGTAGTACCGACCAGGGTAAGAAGGAAAGGTGAATTGTGATTTTGTCCATTCTGCATAACAGACTAAACCAATTCTGATGTACCAATCACATTACTCTGTTGTTCAAATAATGTGTTATAGTGACAGATGACACTAGAAATTTGCCATCAAATTGAGTAGGAAGTACTGGCACTGAAATGTATATTTTCTCCCCATCTGATATCTGTCCGACTTCCAGATTTAATATCCAGTATTTGTCACCTACAGTTCTTCTTATCTATTATTCTCCTCAGGGAGAATAATCACCTGAAACTCATCAGCATGTCTAAAAGAAAACCTGGTTTATTAATTACTAGTATTTCTTTTCAGTATTTGCACTGTGCTAAAGTCTTACATTATTAATTGCAGATAAAGCTCCCATGTTCTATATCCTGCAGAGTTATAGAAGTACTTAGTTAAGAAGTTTATCTGGTCTCATTTTCTAAATAACAACAAAAAAACAAATATTTTAACCTAGTGTGGATTTAGGAAATCCAAGAAATCCAAAACCAGCGCAGATACATAATTTTTATCTTTTGCCAAAGAGGAACATAAAAAAGGAAGCATCCTTACTGATCTATGAAACATAGGGGTATAACACATATTGTGTTATGTTACAGAACCATCCTTCCTCTTGCTGCCTAGGAAATACTCAGAGTCAAGCAGAGGGCTGAAAGGAGACTTACATAAGTCAGCTCTGTTACTTTCCTAAGTCCTTTGGTGTCATTGTGTGCACAGGACTCCAGTAACCAGTGCACCTGGAATTGATTCATGCTGATATCTACATGATATAAAAAGAGAGGAAAAGACATATAAGTTTGTTTTCACCAAAAGGCATAAAAGTACATTTTCACCATTGCAACTTTTCTCGCTTCTCCGGATAAAAACAGAAGGAATTTTAAGTATTGTAGAGTTGATAATTCCTCACTAAGGAATCTTTAATATAATGGAGAAAATATGGTACAACAATGAAATTTAAACCTTGTATCAGCTAAAGGAGATAAACAGTGACATTTCATTTTCAGATTTGTTACCGTATACTGCTTACATTAAAAAAAAAAAAATTAAAACTGAGCATTAAAAAATAATAATCTCAATGCTGCTACTTCTAATCATCCTGCAAGTAATGAGACAGACTTGGTGTCAACTGCCTGACTGTTTATATTGTTAGAGCATTGCAATACTGCTGCCTGGCACTGCTTGAGAAATCTGTGCCTGAAAATACGAGAAAATGCCTGTAAATCCCCAAGCTTTCTTCTTTCAGGATATGCCATAAAACCTTTAGTTCAGTATCTCTCCAAATAAAATTCTAGTCTTGACTCTTATGAGTAATACTGAAGTCTTAAGTTTACTCCCATTTAAATCAATGACAAAACTTGCTGCAGTACAAACAGTATAAGCTCTCAACTTATTTTCAGCTCTTCTAGCTTTTTGTCTAATAATGCCTGAATAAGGAAGCAAAACAAAGAGCAAAAAAGAATGGACAAAAGAAAGAAAACATTAGGTAGTGCAAGTAGCTCCTGACATTTTTCTGGATTTCATTCTCTATATAGGGGATGCAAAATTATGTCTGTTATTATTAATTAGCTGGGTATGACAGCATCACTAATGTGCCTGACTATGGGTTTCAGGAGGGAAAACAAATATCTCTGATGCCTTAAGGGCTGATCTGGTATTAGACTGCTATGAGCAGTTTGGATTCAGAAGAAAAGGATTGTAAACTAAAGAGAAAATTACTACTGTAGGAAACTAGCTGAAATGGCCCCTTGAAATAGATTTTTGCAGTAGCTGTTCTTCATAACAACATATATGCTAATTATTTTTGCAATTTCTTTGGAAACAATACTTCTTTCAAAAAGAAATCCATTAAAAAGTACATTTCCTGCTTTGTGATTGTTCCCTCTCATTTAAAATAAATAAAGAAATGGATGTGCTTTTGCATATCTCTTAAAGTTTTCCCACCTCATGTGCCTATTGGATAAAGACAAAAACTCACAGTGCATTTGTAAGAAGGTTTCATCTGATTTCATCTCTTCCAGTTGACTCCATTATCAAATATCACATGCTCAAAGATCCTTAAGATCTCTTCTGACCCAAACCATTCTATCATTCTCTGATTATTTTAAACTATCTTCTTGGGTGGACTGCTCTTTGCAAAGCTACAAAATGTGTATTTTTGCTTGTAATACTTTTTACTTGAAATCTATAAATAAATCACTCTCCTTTGGCTAAACATTTATCCAAGCCAATTAAATCTTGTAATTGTCCAGCAGTCAGGGATTGGACAAAACACATCCCTAAGGCAGATCACAAAATACCACTACACGGGCAATTGGGAAAAGACAAATCCCAAGCACAAGACCTTAGAAGAGCTCAGCATTCAGATATATTGGTGTAGAGGTTTACTGGGCCCCTGCTCAGAAATGTAATTCAAGGTAGAATCACAGAATCATCAGAGGGTTTGGGTTGGAAGAGACTTTAAGGATCCTTCAGTTCCAAGCCCCCTGCCATGGGCAGGGACATCTCCCATTGGCCAGGTTGCTCAATGCCCCATACAACCCGGTCCTGTACACTGCCTGGGATGGGAAAAATATGTATTTCCAGCTACTGGCACATGTATTTTCAGGCAGGTCCACATCCATTAATTATATGAGCTTCTACTCCTAGACAGTTCTACTCTTCCTTCCTTCCTACTTTTCTGCATTAGCAAACCCTCAGTAACCCATCTGTAAATACCTGTGGGTTTCTGATAACTTCTCTACTTGAAGAAAACAGAAATAGGTCAAAGAAGAATATAGAAAATTAGAAATACATTTTAAAAACCTATCAGCTTCTACTGTATATGTAGGGTGAAGTTTTTCTTAATTCTTTTCCTAATTTTATTTGAGCTAATGAATCTTAAATTTGATGGTATTCTGGTAGTCTGATAACAACATACACTGAAATAAGGGTTTTTTTTAAATTTTCAGTATGTAAAGCTTATTTGAAAAAGGTTTTTGTATCACATCTACAAGTACATCAGCTGTTATAAACTGGAAGGCATCATGTCAGCCAGCAAGACTAAAACTTCTTCAGTTCTCACCTCTATATTTATGATTGCTGCTATTTAAAAAACCAGAAGATACACAGGTTAAATACCATGTGTTAAAGAGAAATGTAAAAATAATTCACAACAAACCCCCTCCAATTTTCTCCTTTTAAAAAATCTGTCCTGTCAGTGTCTAAAACCTGACTAATACCATGCAATATAACAGAATAAAGTATGAAATACAATAAGGAAATAGCTACTACTTGAGACAGAAACATTTTAAAAATAGGAAAAGGTGGAAACTTTGTGATTAATTAAAGCTAGAAGCCTGAAAAAGTCAAAATGTATATGCATGCATGAAGTATGCAGATGAAATGACAAGATTGTTTAAGAAATTAACTTTAATATTTTTAAAAGCAAAAGAAGATGAAATGCATGAAATTATATAAAAATCCCAATAAGAAGCTGAGAAAAATTATGAAAATATGCCTTTGTCTTATAAAGTTGCTCAGTATCATGACTCTAAAGTTTTATGAAACATTAAACAGCTGATTTTGTATTTACCACAAGTGCAAAAGAAAAGCCTCTCCCAGTCCTCCTTTCAGCAATGCCCACTGTCTTAGTGAGATCACTACTATAAATTTCACTTAGATTTTTGGGTTTAGCTGTCCAGTGCACACTGAGGGATGGGTACTGGATGAGCTCAAGCTGCATCCAGCTGAATGTCAGCCACTGCCTCCAGAGCCAAGGGTTCTGGATCAAGCTCAGCTAAGGTTCACACACTGAGCCCACAGCCACATCTTTTCCCAAAAAGCCATTTGAGTAGCTAATATTAACAGAATATTCATTACCTAATGGGACTGATTTTGGAGAGTTTTACCAGAAAACTCAGCCATTCCCGCTATAATAAGTACAAAACACTGTCAAGAAATTGCCAGACTGCTTCCATCTGCCTCCCTGGTATTTCAGACGTCACAGTATCAACCTCCTTCTGAATATCTGGAGTTTTCTTGATTCTAAATTTTCAATTATGAGTCTTTAGAGAGCTTTTTAACTTCATTGTTCTCATGGTTAGAATGTCTATCATTTGATACTAGAAATAGTGATGCTTGCACAAACAGCAAGCATTTGCATTTCCCAGAACTCAAAATATTTGTATAGAAACAGTGAACCTGAAGGACACAGTAAGTGCTAGCACTCATTTCAGCAGCTCTAAGATTGTGAAATTAGTCAACAAAATAGCCACTTAAGTACAAACAGCTGACAGCTTATTCAAATAATTACTTTATTTTAAATTTATATAAAGAAAAAAAAAAAAAAGGGCAATCGAGGACAATTGCTTTAAAAACCTCTTAATGATACTGACATGGAAACTATCTCCAGATGCCCAAGCTAAAGGTTTTTAGGTCTGTAAGACAAATGCACATAACTAATCTTTTCAAATAAATTAATAGTTGATGTTAATTACTTTGACTGTGATTTTTAAAGTAGATTTTCTGAAGGATAAATTGACTTTCTAGACTTAAGAAAAATGGCTGTACAGACGCCACATGATCATGTTCTTAAAATCCCGTGCACTCTTAGCTCTTTTGCTCAACAAGGGTATGCAGCTAACTTTGTTGGACAGAAATCTGACATCTCTAATAAGAAATGTATGGATCAGAGAATGCTCCAAAGCATGGGGCTTTTTTAAATTTACCTCAAACTGCCTTTATTTTCACATGAGTATCTCCACTAAGCTCTCTATCAATAGTGTTTGCAAAGATGTTCTTCATCAGATTTTTGTGCTTTCTCCCCCTCCCTAATTTACATGCTTTAGTTCAATTTTAATAAAAACAAATAAACTCCTGATTTTTCTGGATGGAAAATGTGCATTTATTCTATATCTTCAAGCTGTAAAAACAGCTCAGAATTCTACTAATGCCAATGCCAACTACATGTGTTTGCCACTTGAAAAACTTCAGGTTCATATGCAAAATTTAAGCATCTTAAATTGATAGACCTCAACATAGCCTAAGCCAAGGCTGCACAATAGTTACTAGGAATACTAAATCACCTCCCCACAGAATTTAAAGCTCTGAGTATCATTCAGAAAAATAATCCAACAAAATTTCAGGTAATTCTGCAAGTTCTCCTAAATGGAACTTCTACTTTAAATGGTTCTACAGTTTATTTAAAATAAACTACATTTTAAAGGGTTTTTTTTTCTTTTTCTCATCTTTTTCAACCTCTTCCATGTTTGTTTATTACAAATACACTGCTGCCAGTCATATGAATAATTTCATCTAATGTGGTTTCTTTTTTTTTACCATTCTATTGCAGACTGCTACTTTCTCTGCCTCAAATACTTTTTCTCCTTTATATTGCAGTTACTGTTCCAGGAGGGTGCCAAATTGACTCTCATAAGGATTTGAAGCTTTGTAGCTGAAAAACTGGCAGAGGAGGGGCATTTCAGCAGTGAAATTTGCTCATGCAGCCCAACGCCATCAATATGGAGCTACCCCAGAAAACCAGATAAACAGAGATTTTATTTATTTCTTTGTATCCTGTGATCCACAGCAAGAAAATTGCAGCAGACTGTGTCAGGAACTGGGGAGAGTTCTGCCACTGGTTTGCTTGAGGTCTTTAGGCAAAGTACTGCATGGCTCCTTATCTCTGCTCCACCCCTGTCAAGTATCAATAACAGCGTGTGTTGTAAAAGTATTTCAGCTCTTGCATGTTATTCTGATGTGGGTCTCTGCTATTTGTTACAAAAATGCCAATTAATACCAGCTGTGACAGCACTATTATGCAGGCAACCAAATTACAAAAAGTTATTAGAAGGAAAATCAAATGGGATTTGCTGGAAAACAAGGTTTCACAGCAGAATTGTTCAGCAACAGCAGCTCAAATTAAGGTTTAATTACAATAAAAATATCTGGCATCAATAAACATGGTAACATCAAGTCAATTTCTGTGTCATGACAGGATTGAAAATAATTAACATGCAGTGTCTGATAGATTTTCCCATTAGAATAAAATAAGGTATGAAAGTAAATATTATAAAATAAGACATATGAAAACCTTTACCTGCTAGCATAAAATCAGTAATTTAATACAAATAACTAGCAGCTTTGATATAAGTATTTCATTTAAAAAAAAAAAGTTCTGTATTTTTTGTCACAATACTGCTACAAACGGACTCCCTCCAAAATATATACACATAATTAATATGCTAACTGTATGTCAAAAGGAGTTGTTATCAAAGCTTGGAAGATAATGAGCCATATGTAAACCTGTTGTCTTCATTCAAATTTATTCAAACAGAATGCCATAAGGAGGATGAAATATCTCTGAACCTATTGAGTAAGAAAATTATTGAAATAATTTGTTCTGTGTGCAGCTAAAACTTTATTATATTTTGTTAGATTTGATATTTCATCTAGCAAACCACAATGATTTTTTGTGACTGGCCACACGTTTTCTGTTTTTCTTTGGTGGGATTGTTCTTACAAGCTTCTGAGCACAGGGGCCATTATTCAACAAAGCACTTGGGCATATGAACAGTTGTGTTAACTTCAATAGTTAAGGGTAGCTAAAGGATCAGGCCAGAAAGTTTAGAACCTAGCAAGAACAAGACACTAATGACCATCAAAACTATGGTTTAAAGATGGTCTTGAACATGTCTTTGATGGTCTTAGACTCACAGGAAGAAGGAAATATAAAAAAATTAAGTAATTTCCCTTCTGGATTATGTGTCCTGCATCATTACTGCTCTAAAAATAGGCTAGAGCAAGGGGAAAATATTTTATATTTAATATCACAACACGGGGCAGAATCTGCTCAGGGCACATGAAGTACATGTGTCAGTATCTACAAGCTTGATTAATTGATTCTACTGTAAAGTCATAGTGTGATTTTTCAAAGTTCTGTATAAATCCTGTGTCAGAACCATCCAGGAAAAAATATTTACCTCACTGTATTGAATGGCAAAGCTGTAGCAATGGTAAATGGTGAAATTAATGATGCCTTGCATAAATCAAAAGATATCATCAACTCTGAAGTGCTCAAACACTTGTACAAATCAAAGCCTTCCTGAAGAAATGTTCCTGCTCTTTCTCCTCCCTGTAAACCTCTTTACAGATGGGCATCTATTACAACCCAGCCCTTATTCCAACCCACCACTCCAGCAGAAGGATGAGCAGCAGTGTCTGCCCTGCAGCAGCACTTGCCTGCATTTCCACACCACAAACTAGAAAGGAAATATTTGAGATGAATGTGATGAAATGTCTGCTGCTCTCTCAGCCTCATGTTCATCTGTTTATTGGACAAATATTGTTTTCCATGTCTACACAGACAACTAATATATGCAGTTTTCCATCAATGCTTTTTCTCATGAAATTCATTTGCTGGAGAGGTGCTGAAAAATATGCAGGGAAGGCTGAAATATGGTCAAAATCCAAGTGAACAAATGAAGCAGTGTTATTTACTACTAGTTCCTTCAGTTTTGAAGACATGATTAGTGTGAAGTGATTCACATTGTATTTTTTACATTTAAATAACAGCATGATGGAAGACCAGTTTGGGAAGAGATATCTCAGTGTACTGCAGAGAAGCAAAATATGATCTCAGTCAGTACTAGATCATAACACTTATTCATTACTTCATATACTGGTTCATGAGCCATTGTATTACTCTGATTCATGGTGTCCAACATTTGCAATCTGAATCAAATGATAGGACAAGAAGAAATAATATAATAAGAAGTACTATTTTACTCATGGTACTTTAGCAAATGCAAAATGAGGTAAACACAATTTACCTCCAACTAATGTTAAAATGCTGCATTGATGTGCTAATGTATTGCAAGTCTCTCTGCACTCCCCTTTTCCTTGTAAAAACCACTTGTTTTGTCACAGGCGTTTTAGGTAACTTCTCTTGAAAAAAATTAAATTATAACAGCTCTGTGTTTTTTGCTTTCTCTGCATTGATTCACCCAATGGTGTAAAAAAAAGAAAATCCAAAGTTTTGTTTGGTTATGAAATTCACAGTACTCATGACACCTCTTGAGAAAAAAAAGCTTTTTAATAATCACCTATTCAAGCAGTATGTTTAAAAATAATACCAAAACCTTCAGCTGACATTTAAACTTCACTCAACAAACAATTCTTAGCAAGACAAACTATACTGTTTCCTGCTTTAACATGGAATATAAGCAGTTTCGATTAAATTACAAATATTTTGTTTCTCACATTATGCCATTTAAAACAAACTTTCTTTCTACAGAACACATTCTTTGTATAATAGAATAGTAAGCTTTTCCAAAAATGATATTAACAATTACTGTGTAATTTAAAGACAGGCCTGAGACACAGTATTTTTGTCCATATCTAGACCTAGGAAGCCTCAAGGTTTGAAGATGTTTATATTGAGGGATTTAAGCCTGGGATCATCTCTAAGCCGGATTACCTCTACCCTTACTTATTTTCCCACACACAACATCCTATACAAAGCAAGTTCAACAGTATCTCATTCTGGTTTTCCATTACAAGGAAATTTGCCTCTTGTAAGCTCCAAGTCTCACAATAGCTGCTTGTAGCCTGAATAGAGGCTTTCTACATTATTCCCTCATAGCTAGATTTTCAAAGCTAGCTAAGCATACCAGACCTGAATTTAATGGAAAAGAAAAAAACCCAAACAAACAGGTCCAAGGCTCACCAAGGTTATACATACACTGAAAATGTCACCAGGTACTTTACCATTAACTTTAGCCTTCTGTGTAACTTTGAAAAATGTGGACAATAATTTAGACAAGCAGACTGTGAGGGTAAGTTCACTATATTGAGGGTAAGTAATCTTGGAATCTCTCCTGATTCCAGAGCCAAAGTACAGACTCATTTTGCCCCTAATTCCACAGTGGGAAGAGAGGCAGTGACGGACCAGCTATTCCCTTCTCTTTCAGACCTCATGCAAAAGCCATACATGGGTAGGTTTGCATGCAGTGATCCATGGAGTTCCAAAACTGGACTCTCCTGATACGCATTGTGGAACATCATACCAGGATGTTGCTTTGCTGAACTGGTATTCAAAAAATTTATGGCATTAATTTGCAGTTTCTACATCTGCAGTTTAAGATTCATGTATCTACGAGAAATAGAACACAGCAAAACCAGGTTAAATATCTATAAAATCATGTGCATACAGACAAGGTAAACAGAGCAAGAATTAGGATTCATATTAATGTGGAAGAGTTGGCTTCAAGACAAAAAAAAGAAAAGTGTTTCTGCATAGAATGAGCACTTAAAACTCAGGAACTCCATTGTTCAGGATGTTTCAGACACCCTGAAACTTGGTGACCCTCATAGGACACTGGATATTATTGTGAAGATAAATGCATGAGAAGTGAATAAATACAGTGAAATAACAGTGGGCTCAGGAATTTTGACTAACTTGAAGTTGTCTGAAGCTGGGACAATTATATGCAGAAATATGGTTACACTCTGGATTTGCTTTTGGCCACTGCCAAGGACAGAACACCTGTTGTGTAGGATCTTTGGTCTAGACTACTATGGATATTTTTGCATCTAGTTTATGGTCCCAGGAGCAAAAGAAACTGATATTAACAACTCATTATCATCAGCAGCTGTATATATGGGTCATCTTAAAAATTAAATTATCATTTCAGAAACCCTTTGTTTTTGTTTCTTTCCCTCC
The DNA here is from genome assembly GCF_023055355.1 of Agelaius tricolor. NCBI lineage: Eukaryota > Metazoa > Chordata > Aves > Passeriformes > Icteridae > Agelaius > Agelaius tricolor. Next base: position 21,499,223 of record NW_027269267.1, on the reverse strand, counting down.
AACTCCAGCTATTCCTTCAAATAGTCCAGTTTCCTTCTCCAATTTGTAGTGTTTATGCGACTGGTTTTATGGCCACCTTATAAACCAGCTAATTAAAAATACATTTAAAAGATGCTCATGGAGGAAAATTGACCCAGTTTACAAGAGGACACTCATTAGTTTAAACCACCTTCACCATAAGCATGATGACTCCCTGCTGACAGGTTAACCTCCCCTGGATCATAAGATCAATGCTTCATCTGCTTCATCCAGAATTTAGGCAGGCTAAGAGAGCACTCATGAGCAGTTATTAGCCCACAGCTCATGAGAAGCATCCTGCAAACTGGTGAACCTCAGTACCTTTTACCTACAGTAGGAATAGTAGGATTGCTCCAGGTATGAGAGTATAAACCTGTGAGACAGAGCTTTGACTTAATCTGACCTAGTGATACAGTTTGGGGAAAGGAGAGGAAGGCTCAGCTGGTCAGAGCATGGTGCTAACAGTGCCAAGGTTGTGGGTCTGATCCCCATAAGGGCCATTCACTCAAGAGTTGGACTCAATGATCCTTCTGGGTCTCTTCCTACCCAGAATATTCTGTGATTCCATATTTGGATTGTAAAAAGTTTGCCATTTTACCCCTCAGTTACTGAGATTGCCTCACATCAGACATTGCCATTGCCAAGTTTAGTGATACTATATATGTATGCATATATATATATATATAGATATATATATAGTACTGTGTTTGTTGTTGAAATAATTAGCTTTATATGCTGTGTTAATACTCAGGAAGTAATTAGAATTTGAGAAAACTGTACTAGTCAGACATAGACATATTGAAGGCACATAAAGATGCCGAAAATGCATTTTGAAAAGGCATTTTTTCCTGGAGAATTAAAAATCAGGCGAGAGTTTATTAATTAGTTGGCCAGTTAATTTCTTCCGTGCCTTCAAGTGGATTAAGTCTTGATAAATGATTTTGCAACGGAACCTTGAAAGTGTATCTGCAATCTGACTGTAGGTATGCATTTCAGCTAATATGGTCTATCTTTGGATTGAACTCATGAACCAGGTAATTTGCAATTACATTTCTATTTAAACTTTTAATGTAAGTTCAAAAGAAATCAGGCTTCAGTTTCTACCAGTTACTAAATTTAAGAATAAAAATAAGACTTCTTTTAAATGCATAAATTAAGTCAAATTAAAAGCACTTTCACAGTGACTAAAGATGTTCTGGATTATGATTCAGGTCATACTGAGGACTTGTGCACAGCTCACACTACATAAATTTTAAAATTAAGCAATAATTTAAAAATTGTAAAAATGTACAAACCAGTCCAGTACAGCCTTCAGCAAACATCAGCGGGTGCCTGTTAAGTAAAATCAGTGTCTGTGCTCTGGGAACACAGTGTGTAGTTCTGATTTGACTTGTGATTATTTGATTTCCTGGCAGACTTTGAATCAATTCCAATTACATTTCTGAGACTAGCAGTTGGACAAACTTGCTTCTAAATCTCTCATACCAAGAGCTTTAACCACCCTACCCAGAAAGGTCTGGAGGTTTGGAAGCAAGTACAAGGCAACAAGTAATGGTTTTCTGTTCTGCCTGTGAAATCATGAAGAAATGCACTGAACTGTCCCTTTGAAAAGACTTTCCAATATTGTCCCATTTTCAGGGGAGATGCCACTGAGGTTGCCATCATTCTAAATGTAATTTTAAAACTTTTTAACTGGCCCCACTAATCAATTGCAGACTATTTGAGAATTTGAAAACCATCTGCTCTACCAAATTCTGTTATTTGTGGTTGATGTTTTTTATGACTCCCACCAGTAACATTTTAAGTATTGTAAGTATTTCACATTTGGACAGAAACCAGGGTCCTATAGGCACTTCATAAAGTAAAGCAAGCAGAACTGGAGATGGTCAGATGTTACCCTTTACATCCTTTTAAAAAAGGCAGAGAGATTTTTTTCCTGAAACTACATTAGGACAAAGTAAAGGAGAAAGGCAAAGTTAGGGAGGGGTAGGAACCACACAGATACTTCTGACAGGATGTTCTTTTAACTCCAGAATAATTTCCCATGATAAATAAAGCTTACAGCACTACCTATCTCCCCAGGCTCAATGCTGTGGAAGCCATAAGATACAGACATCTGAGTCAGGAGTGGCACATATGGAAAAGCAAATTCTCTAATATCTACCAGTGCATTTCTAAAGAGGTGATTTAGTTGAAGAGTTCTGTGCTTAGAGCCAGCTTTACTAATTAAATCCCTAAGAACTAATGCACATTATGCATACCCACACAATCAACCACTGCTGAGACAAAGTCCCTGTATTCTCCTGGAAGTCTGAGGGCAATATATTAGTTTATACTTCACTATAATTAACAGCCAGGTCATTTTGTTGAAAGAACCATCTGGACCATAGCGATATCTTGAAGTACAAGTATTTTACTGCTACAATATCAATAATTAGAATAGCTGCTCAAACACTAATCTGCCCAATGCAACAGCTAGTACCAAAATAAATAAGGCTTTAGTGTTCAGCAAGTACTGCAGAATTCTTTACAGTAGGAGCTGGAAACTCCAACTGCATCTGAAGGATTTCTTTACTTTCAATGGCCCTAGTGCCATGAGAAAGGACCATTTGACATGTGTTATCAATGGGAAAGCTTTCACTTCAAAACCTGCCATATGAAATACCTTATTACAAACAAAGAGTCAGCGCACACAGTCACTTCATTTATGTCCCTAAACTAAGTGAAAGTTAATTTTGTTTTCCTAAGATCTGGGCTTAAAAGCATTTGTGTTAGCTCTCTGTTTGCTTTGCCATGCCTTGTATTTTATTCTTTTCTGTAATTTAATTCATTATTCTTGTTTGGTTGATTTATCAGACAATGGTAGATTTTCTGCCTCTTCCTGCCTTAAGTATTCTTTTTTCTTCTGCTTTAGCATTTACAGAAACACAAAGAAAGAAGCCTGAAGCCAAGTCTTAATGCATTTTAAATATTTGTCTTTTTAAGCAAAACCAAGAGGCAGATATATTGATTTTGAATATCTAGAAGTACTTAAAATGTTTAATTTAAACAGGGGGAAGTAAATGCACATAGACTTAATTCAAAGAAAAGGAAGCTAAAGCTTTACCTGAGCAAGGAGAGTTGTATTACACTCAAATAACAGGCACTGAGAAAATGGTAGCAAAGGCAGAGTAACGACTTAGAAAATATTGTTGTGACAAGCGCTTTGGAAAGCAATGACATTCTGATATTTTAGTGCATTATGATTATTGCAGCAAGTGATGAAAATTGATGCAGAGAGTTCATAAAAGGTGGGATTTTTTTCCTTCTGTCTGGACAAAATTTTATTTTCATACACAGATTTGCAGCAACTTGAAGGATTTTCAGCTGAGTCCAATACTCAGCTCTCTAGTTGCCCAACCACAGAAAAACAGAGAAAACTTCAGCATTTTTTATTTTCACACTTTCAGTCTTGACTACTGCACAATACACTGAGGTTCTTAATCATCCCCAGTATCTAATCCCTTTAAACAGGGGTTTCAGAGTGCATCCATTTTTGGTAACAGATGGTACTCTGTGACCTCAGCACCAAGGAGTTAAAAGTGATTTGTTTAATTTGATCCCACTACTTGTGATTTCTAATTTCACACATCAAGATGGCCAAAATATCTGGCCATGGAACACATTCTACTTTTCATTTACAAAAGGGGGATTCATGCTGCTTAAGGAATGCACTGTTTCTCTAATCCCAGGCCTAAGTGAAAGGCAGCAAGGAAAAGACATTTTTTCCTTCAAAAATAAGCTATTGTATTCATATATAACATGCTTTTGGATGACTCTGTCTAGCAACATCATGTGCACTTGCTAAGTACCTTGTACTGCTTGAAGTGTGGAGGTATTTTTGCTAGCATACATCCTGAAGTGATTATTGTCATCATACCAAAGCATGCAAACTGAAAGATTATTTCAGAAAGAGCTTTATTTTAATGTAAAGTCCAGATTCTACATTCCATTCATGCCTTATGCTTACTAAAGTTAATGGGACTTAAGAAATGACACTTGAAGAACAGGCCCAGATAAGTCTTTCCTTCTTACCAAATTGTGGCACATTATGATGCATATATATGGAAATCAATCCCCTTACTTGGACTTTTATTCAAACACTGTGTTCAGTTTCTGAGTACTGATATGCAGTCACTCCTTTGCTGTATAACAAACTCAGCAATAGTTTAGTTTAATAATAGTTTGCAACCCTCCCTCTGATGCAGTTGTTGCACAGGACAGAGGTCTGATGAATTCTGTTCAGAAGGATGATATAAAACTGAGAGCTTCAGCCCTGATGGCATCACTGTGGTCTTTTCACTGCCTTCCCAGAGGCTCATCTGCAAAGTTCACTGAGGAAAACATCCTCAGTGGAACTATCTTTGAATATTCAAGAGACATCACCACACCTTCTGTAAATCCTGCACATTGCAATAAACCTGGATGGCCTCTGCAGGCTTGTATTGATGGAGGATGAATTGAAAAAACAGTGACAATATCTGTTCCAGGGCCTTACAGACAGAACTGAATAACTTGATTTAACTTCACAGTTAGTTTGACTTTGAGCAGATGGTTGCACCAGCTGCCCTCCAGAAGTCCCTCCTGCCCATTTAAACTCTTCTATGACTCTGACCTATATTTAGCTCCTTAGACTGAGTAAAATGATTCAAATTCAAAAGCAAAATAGCTTCTCAGCAAAAATGGGACGAATAAAAATAAAGAAATCATCTAAAATAACCTTGTTTGTGTTTCTTTAAATGGTATAAGTGATCCACACAGGTCTTTCCTTCTGTTTCTGTAATCTGTGGTATCCTGTGAGGCTACAGTGTTGAGACACAGTAAAAAAACTCTTCTAGACAACCATCTTAGTTTAGGAGGAAATTTTAAAAAATTTTAGAAAATCTCTGGTCTGCACAGAATAGTATGACCACTGAATTAGGAATACAATAAAAAACTGAGAAGTTATTAATATAGAAAAGTAATAACTGTTTTTACTAAGAGAAAGACTGCTGTTATAGCAGCTATTAAAGTTTTCATTACAGCTAAAAGAAACTATTTCAACATAACAAGGGCAACTGTAAGGTTGAACAAAGTTCTGTAGATTTCAGCAAAGGCAGGGTCCTACACCTGGGGAAGAACAGCCCCCTGTGCCAGGACAGGCTGGGAGTGACCTGCTGGAAAGCAGCTCTGTGGAGCAGGACCTGGGGGTGCTGGTGGACAACCATCTGTCCATGAGCCAGCAGTGGGTGCTGGGGGCCAAGAAGGCCAGTGGGATCCTGGGGGGCATTAGGGAGAGCATTGCCAGCAGGAACGTGATCCTGCCCTCTGCTCAGCCCTGGTGAGGGCACATCTGGAGTGTCCAGCTCTGGGATCCTCAGCACAGGAGAGATAGGGAACTCCTGGAGCTGGTCCAGTGGAGGGCAACAAAGATGACTGAGGGACTGGAGCCTCTCATGAAGAAAGGCTGAGGTAGCTGGGCCCATTCAGCCTAGAGAAGGGAGACTGAGAAGGAATCTTATCAATGCTTACAAGTGTCTTAAGGATGGGTATCAAGAAGATGGGGCCACAGTCTTTTCAGCGGTGCCCAGTGGCAGGACAAGGGACAATGTGCAAAAACTGAAACAGAGTAAATCTAAGTTCATCTAAGTGATGGTGACAAAACAGTGTAACAGGATGCCCAAAAGGGTTGTGGAGTCTCTTTCTCTGGAGATACTTGAAACCTGCCTGGACGTGATCCTGTGCAATCTACTCCAAGTGAACGGACTTTAGCAGAGAGGTTGGACTAGATCATCTCCAGAGGTCTCTTCAAAACCCAGACATTCTGTAATTCTGTGATAATATACTGGTTTAAATCTTCATATTAATAAAAACCCCATCCAAAATCTAAATAACATTTTTTTATTTCATCATCTCTGCAACCATCTCCTGTTCATGTTATGAAGTCTAACACAGAAAGTCCAAAAATACTTGAAAACTATACAAGACAAAGCAAAGACTACTACAACCAATTAAAATTTGATCAATTTACAAATGCCCAACGTGTTTAATCTTGAGACATTTATTTCTTTAATTATTTTTTTATCATGGCAAATCTTATGCTTATCAACCTACTTATTTCACATGTTTCATGCTGGCCTCTTAATTTTTCTGTTTTAAAGTTATACATTCTAATTTAGGACTATAGAATGGTTGTGTTTCTCCACCAAAAAAGGTGTTGATTTTTAATAGCAAACTACACAAAAATGAGAACATCAGTGCAAACAACAGAGACTTAAATGTTCACCCACTATGTAGGAGACAAACACATCAATTTTTTGTCAGGAGCTATTTGAACTCTAATTGCTTACCTGCAATAAAAATAGATGCCATGCCACTGAGCAGGCTCAGGTAAGGTCTCTCTCAGCATTTCCTATTATACTTGCTGCACTCTACTACCTCCTACAACTCCCTAAACACAATCTAGTGCAGTTCATAAAGGTGAAAGATGCATGGGTTCAGTTCCCAGCACAGCTGTCTCAGTAACTGCTGTTTTTCATGAAGACAATGTGATTTTCCTGCTGTGTTCCTTGCACAGCCACACAGACCTGCTCTGCAGTAAATTGTTACTAGCAAATTTACAGTACCTCATCCATGCACTGCATAATCTCCAAACCCTTGCAAGAGCTTATAAAAGCTGCTGGCTCCTATATTTCAGTTCCACACAAGGCAATGTTCCTGCTGAGTTACTGCCTGTGCTGTCACTAAGAACACTGATATTTTCTTTTTAAAAAAGACAAAAAGGAAGGTAAGAGTGATGAACTGCCATATTCTGCCTCTCTTCACACACCTTTGCTATCGCTGCTTATTCTGCAGGAAAAAGGAAGGCATCTTCCACTGCAGGGCTGGGGCATGTACCTAAACACCCCAGTGCACCTCACAGAATTTGCCCCCTGCCCAGAGCCAAAATGGGTTTCTGGGTGTCCCCTTATGCCACTGGATGCACACAGCTCTACACAAGATGAGTTACTGTACACTCAGCAACTCAGTAACTCAGCTAGTACACCCCTGGCACAGGGCAACAGCATGAAAATCCATGCCATTTTTGACAGGTCTGTGACATAGCTGTCTATGACATTCTCCAATTCTGGAAATTACACCACTTTGAAATTCTCTTATTTCCAAACTTTGAGTCACTATAAGGATGCTGACTGCATTATTTCTTTTTATAGACATTTATAGCCTTTAATACAAATATTACCTCCAGGTATGTAGCAGACAGTAAGATTCTGCTCCAGATTTAGATGGAAACATTTAGGTTTCTATGGTGCAATGCCTCCAAGTTCAATAACTATAATACCATTATAAATTGTGGCCACCTAGTTCAAGATATCTGTGTTGGAACAAGATTATTGCTGTTCTGCCCAGGATTTTCTCTCCATTAAGTATAACTAACTTTGGCAAACTATCCACAAGGTGAATGTCAGTAGGGGTGCTGGCATTCTGGTCACAGGACACATGCTCTTTCTTCTGGCAGCAGGCTGGCAGGAAAACAGCTGCAGCAGGATTGATTGTTCCACTGGGCTGAATCTGCAGACTGTGAGTTGCACAACCCTGTCTGATGCCTGTGGGAGACATCATTGTCTCCTCATCTTTGAATCCTGCCCCTCATTTTTTTCAGCACAGACTGCCAAGAATAGAACCTCAGCTCACAGAGAGACATGAGGCATCTCTAAGCTTTCTACAAATGAGCTGTCTAGGCTCCCCTCTGTTCTCAGTAAAGAAGAGAGGCATCTCCAGAGAGCAATTCTGCTGCTGTGGGGGATGAAGTGCTACAGAAGTCACCTGCTTTTCTTTTCTAGCAATAAAAGAAGCTTGGACAATGAGTTGAAATCTCACTTGCAGAGGCTAAAGTTCAAGGTGATCAGTCCTGACAAAGCTCAGAATATATAAATCTCACTTTGGGTAACAAAAACCACATTTTTTTTGTAAACTGAACATTCCTGATTAAAATTGACTCAACTTTTATTTAAACTTTAAATTGTTCCAGCTTTCCATGAAGCAACCCAAAAATGAAATAAAATGGGGAAAGGAAGAAAAAAAAAACTAGCATAGCCAAGACAGGGACAAATATGCAAAATGTGCACGTACTCAGCTGAAACAAAGCTTGCAGGTTTTAGGGAGGAATAAGGATGGATTTGAAAGTAATTGGCACAGCAGGGCCTGGAAGGTAACCATTTGAAAAGGCAGGCAAAGGATAAGAAGCAAAGGACACATCTCACAATCCACAATATCCAGTGTGACATACTCCTGTGTTACATAGCATAATTGAACATTTATAAAGCCTGTCCTCTTTCAGGGTGCTGCCACACACATCTAAACCCAAAAGCACTTAAATATTTCTGAAATTCTTTGAAAAATTCAAGATGACAACATAACTATCCACTTTGTAGCCCTTGATTTCAAGCACAAGAACTGAATGGATTTAATTTAGTGGTATTGCTACACATGTAGATTGATCCAAGTTAAAAAATGAACAGTGTGAGCACATTTTGAAATAACAGCATATGAGCCTTTATGGCTGAACTGGAGCAGCCTATATGCTCTTGGACGACAAGAAAGGAAAATCCCTTTTTTGATTTCTGAATATGAATAGACACTATAAATTTGTGTCATTTTCCTTTTGACTGACTGGAGAACTAAACCATAAAATTGTTGTTAAGACTTTTCTGAAAACCAGAAGGATGCAGCCTAGAAGAAAACCAACTTCAAAATGTTTTCTAGCTGTGACCAACTATCCATTCTGTTCTAAATCAAGGTGACTGATAAAGTTTGGCATAAAGCTAAACATTCATATGTTCCTCAGAACTTTTGTGGGTAATGTCAAATTCTGCAATTTAAAACTTTACAAAGGTAATTCCTACCAAAATAAAATTTGTCTCAGCTCTGTGAAGATTCAGTGTCCCAGCATGACTGACTATAATTTTTGGATAGCTGACCTATGTCATTTCCTCCTGTAAGACATATACACAGACATAGCACAAAGAGGAGAGGCAATGTTTCCCTCCAATGTGAAGATGAAGGGATGAAAGGATGGGTGTAGGATTCAACTATTAATTACTTATAATATTGTGATAATGTTCTACAACTCTGAGATGGACGGGAAGAGTCCTCCTTAGGAGAAAATAGTAAAGCAAAATTTGACAAACCTGTCTTCTTCCAGTAAACTTTGACCTGAAGTTGATTGTCCTGATAGAAGGGAGTTCCAATTTTAAGAAAACGAGTGGTTTTCCTTCTTTGAAAGGCTGGGTAAGGATCTACCAGTCCTTTCTGTGGTTTCCCAGCAGGTGTCCGTTCCTCTGCAATACACAGAACAATCAGGAAACTATTTAGTTAACTACAGGGCTGTATAATGGCTGTACTAAACTTGGTGTAATTCAGAAAATAATAGTATCTTTATTCCAAATGATCTTATTTCCATTTCTTACCTAAATGAAATAAATATAAAGAATTAACTGTCCATAATGGTTGAAAAATCACTCATTTGAAATTCAGTCAAATTTAGAAAGTAACCAAAAAAATAAATATGTTTTCATAGGGAAATGTCTGTAAATTTTCTGAAGAGTAATGAGGAAATGAACCGTATTTATATCCCAAAGAACAGGAAATGTTAACACAATGATTTTTTAAACAGTCACAGTGTCTACCAGTAGTTCTCTCCAATACTTCACAGTCTTTATATTCATGCAGTGTTTGAACATGCACAAAATCCAAGGACAGCATTGAATGTAACACACAGAGTGCCACATGTGGTTACTACATCAAAGTAAATATAGCCCTCTGGTATGCTATATATGAACACTGTGGTCAGATTAAAGATCTGTCTTGCCCACTTTCCTGTTCCCAACAGTGAATGGTGAAGGCTTAGGAAAACATTGCAAGAGCAGAATTTTCTGTCAGCAATTCCCTTGGTGCTAAGTGCCTTGCTTCCAACAAGCAATTGCAATTGGATGTCCTTCATCAAGCATTTTGTTTGGTATAAATTTATCATCATTTAGCAGGGTTGACATTACTTACAGATATTTTCAGTTGAAAAGAAAGAAATGTTCATTCAAACTGCACTTTTCATTGCACACTTGCAAATGTATCTGATCTAATTAGAAGGATCAGATTATAACCAACAAAAAAAGCTGTATTTAATTCAATATTACACCTAAATGAAACTAAAGAGTCCAATAATAAGGAAGTGGCAAATTATTAACTACTTGATTATTAACTTGAGAGAAAGAGGGAAAGATTCAGGTTTCAATAATTGCCAGGAGTAATATATAAACTTGAACATTTTGCCTTATATGCAGCTTCAGTTAACACTGACTTGCTTTATGGCCAAGTTTTACTTTCTCAGCCCTTTGCTGAATCTGATAAGATTGTTTGTTTTCTTTGTTTGTTTTAAATTAAACTACCAAACTTAACTAAATTCTTTCTTAAGGTAACCATAAAGTTACTACTACCCAAATGAAAATGAAAAAGTTACAGAGAGAAGTACAAATTAAAATCTATTAGGTATTCCTCAATTTAAATTAGTTTCGTTTTATTAAATCTCTCCTTTGCTATCCTCTGTCTGCTCCACTTCAACAAAAAACCAGGACACCAATTTATAATATTTCTATATAAAGATCAAGCAAGAATCTTGTACATTTCCCCGAAGTGAAGCACACAAATATAGTGAGGCAATGCCTTTCTGAGTGTGGGGAAATGGAATGCCAGAGGGCTGAGGTCAAAGCTCACAGAAGTGTGTAGGACTAAATTACTTCAGAGGGGTACAGGCTATCTCTATTCTGACAATAGGACCTGACACCTAAAAACCAGAGCTTAATTCCACACAGAGCTGAGTATCTGACAGTGGGACTTCAGCAAAATTGGCATGTTGCTTCTGGAATTATTTCCCAAAGTCCATGGAAGTCCCAAAATAAAGACAAGCCAAAGATGTCATGTCCTAGATAATATTTCAGGCAATTTTTTTTTGTTTCTTTTTCATATGTCTCCATCTGCTTCTGAGTATTCTCAAAATTACATCAAGCAGGACTGGCTATGTACCTAACTAACCTGAGTGAGATATAGAAGATGAACTTGCATCTCCTCCAGGAGAAGTTTTTACTTGCTTTTCTATGTAAAATATCATCTAGCCATTTAAAAAAAATGTCCAAAAAGTCCTAAATACATCTCTCATTGATAGAGTGCTCTATCAATTACAGTGAGTGATATCAGTGGTTTAGGTTCAAAGAATCTTGACTCCTTTACCTCATGGCTTTAAGAGAAGGGATGCTCAAATATTTTCTATAAATTTATTACTGAAATACTCAAACAAATATGTGTTTTATTTGGTACAAGCACTGATTTCCAGTTAAAGAGAAAATACTGCTCATTAAATAAATGGATGTTCATAATTTGAACAGTCAAAATTCTTGAAGTAAACAAGATCAAAAAGATATTGTTCCCAATGTAGTTTTACTCTAGTTTAAAATACAATACAACAATTAATGACCCTTTTAGTACAAAAAGGTCACCCAAGTAAAGCAAAATAAAGCAGAAGGCATTAGAAAGTCTGTACTGATTAGACATAAGTAGGTAGCAGATCTTCACAAAAACTACTGATGGTCTGTTTTCTGAAGCAAAACAACCATGGAGAGGGCAGGGTATCCAAGCAAAGTCGTGGAAGGAATTTATATCTAGTTGTGACAATGAAATGAATGAGGTTCCACTGCAGTGGACAGAAAATGATGAAGCAGTGGAGTCACATATGAGGTATGGCATAAATGAACTCCATTTGGTGGGGAATTTATAAGTAATAACTCAGATGTGACCTGTATCAGATTCTGAAAACACAATGGCTTGAAGAAGGAAAACTGAAACAAAGATTTTCTCCCAACACAAACCCCGAGGAGATATAGACCAAGAGAGTCAGAACATTGGTGAGGCCACAGAGAGCTAATACAGACCTACCAGTGAAAGGATTTCTCACAGTAAATATGAAATGACATGCAAAAATGACATGCTCGTATCCCAGTTACTCACCTTCAGTTTAGAAGGCTTTTGTTATATGGAAAGTCTTTATTTACTATCATGTTTAAAGATTATGATGGTCTGACCTAATGTCAGGAGTACCAATAACGCGTGACAAAGGTCAGTTGATTAATTATCTCTGCTCCCAAGATGGAAACACTTATAAAGCTATACTAATAATAAAATGAGACAAAGAACTTCAAAAGCTTGCCCATTTTCTCTTTGGCTAGTTGTATCCAATAGCATCTAGAATTTTCTCCCACTTAGCAGGGCACAGGCCAACCTCAGACCAATAAAACCCTACCATCAGGATTCTTTGATTTAACGTAAACTCAGCTGTGAGTTGAGTTCTTACTTAAAGCTGTGATGTTGTGGTGACATGACAGTCAAAATGACTGCACTGAAAACTAAAAACCTTAAAGTTAGCACCAAGAGCCAGAACTTCACAGAAACGTTATTAAAATGAGCAGGAAATTGGGCAGGGGGACAGTGTGGAAAATAATTTTTGCTTCTTTATCTAGTGAATTTTGCAGGGGGTGGAGAAAAAAAAAAAGCAGCAAAACCCACAAATAATTCTTAGAAAAATAAACTGCAAAATTTGAAATCTCTCAAACACCAATGACACACTCCTAGCAGATCTCAATGGCTCACTGGATGCAATTAAACAGCCAGTTCCCACAGCTATTTTTCCCTCTATTACATCTCCTGTGTGCATATAGGAAAAGAAGGAGAACTTAATGTGATAACTGCACGATTTTGATACCATGCACAGTCCTGCAAACTAAGCTCCTTTTCTAGGGGATGGAAAAAAGCACAGGTACAATCTAGGAGGGCCAATAAGGAAAAGGCAGAACTCTTTTACTTACATTGGGCTTCACTGAGGATTTAACTCAAACTTGCCTAACATACAGACAGTGGAGATTCAAGCTGATATTCTGGTATGGATTTGAAGTAAAGACTCAGTGCATGGAAGAGATGAAAACTGGACCTTCTGCTGTCTCTCAAGATGACCCAAAAGAGTAGTAAAGATTAGTTCCATATAGGAAAAAGAGGGATGCTTCAGCTTATTTTTTCTTCTTGGTCCATTAATACCAACCACAGACAAGAAGGTCTGTGATAGCTAACAATCACATTACAATATTTTATGTATGCCCAAACAGAATGTGGCAACAACAGCAGTTGATTAGTGAGGTTGAAAGTAATTACAGATCTCTTATGAAAATGGCTACAAGTTTAAACTGTGAGTGTACTTTAAAGAAAAAATGTAAATGAATACAAAATGAAATGGAGTCAGGGCAGAATAATTAAAATCATATTCTTTAACATCTTATTTTCAGAACTCTGCTGTATTAGTTAATCAGCAATTGGGGCAGTAACTCAGTATTGTACTGTAATTGTATAAATAGCATTTGAACAAGGCTAAGAATCATGGTGCTCTGCCAGATTCAGATACAGTTTGCAATTACATTACTTAGGATGTGAGGTTCTAAAGACCTATCATCTGAACACCTTGAGATTTTAATTTGAATGTGGGTCCCATGTGTGCAATATTTTGAGAAAGCATGGTTGACAGACATGGAATGTTTCAGATTCCCTAAAAGAAGAGCCAGTGTTTTATATATCAACTCATAGTAGACACAAGCTTTTGTGTTCCAAGAATCTGACTTAAAGGGCTACTAAAAATAGACAGGATTTTGGAAAACATTGCAGGTTAATAGTGTCCAGTTAAGACACACAAAAATGGTTTTATTCCATCCATTTCAAAACACAGTCAGTATCTATAGCTGTATTGAATCTAAAAAATATTAACACAACAGTTATGCAAAGGCTTCCATTTTCTTTGCAACTGTTTATTTTAGGTGAGTAGAGTCTAAGTCAAAGAATTAGGCAAAAATTGTCACCAATTTTTAAATAAGAAATTTAACAAGAAAAGGTTACTCAACTTGACCAGGAGATGATCACTGTGCTGTGGAACAGCCTACTTAAAGAATTTTTTTTTTTTTTAATTTAAGATATCATTATATAAAACATTCAAATTCCAGATAAAGGAGAGAGAAAGCATTCAGGTGTTTGATTACTCACTATTATTCCTGATGTCCTGAGTTGTGCTAAAATGGAGAGAAACCTTAGCACTTTTTAGGCGTATCTGACCCCAACGTGTCACTGCCTGCAGCTCCACATTGTAGTTGCTGTTGGGTTGGAGCCCCTCCAGGACCACATAATTTTGGGCCTATAATAGAATAAATATACAAAGCAATTATAATATTGCTGAAACACATGCCTTTATTAAAAGCAGGCTTGTTATCTTAGGCACACTACCTTTCTGAAGTTAGAAAACTCATATATAAATTTCAGAGCAAAATTTCCTTTCTGCAAAAGATTTCTTTAATTGGACTCTGTTTTTCTGTGTCATTTTAAAAATACTAACCTACTTGATGTTTGCATAATTTTGGCAGTTTCTTGGCAATTCCAAACCTATTGTTTAGGCAAAACCAATGGGGCTTTCTTCTATAAAACAAGGTTTTTCTCTTATGCCAAAATCATTTTAGCAAAAGGAATTTAAGCACTTAATTCCACAATTTCTGTGTTAGAAAAGCAATTGAAAACTTTTTTCTAGAGACAGTCAGTCTGAAGATAGCTAAAGTCCATCCAACATTTAATAAATTTTTCAATACATTCTATTTGTTTAAACTCTTGAAAATAAAAATTTAAAAATATGCACCACCCAAAAATACCCTCTCATTGGAAAGAACACTTTTTCTTCTGTAGAATGGAAAATAGAACAGAGAAAAACCAATTTCCAATGTCATGGAAGTGTACAAAATGGGGAAACAACAGATCAGGTTTATCATTCTCCAGTCAAAATCCCATTCATTAAGGCAAGGCACATGATATTGTAAAGAAGAGTCCAGCCTTCTCAGTCTTCTATTTTATTTCGCTAGATTTCATTATAAAAATATCCTTCTAGTCCATATGCCAGGTTGAAGATATTACTCCATGTTTTTGTTAGAATTTCTTGTGCCTTTCAAGTTTGACAGTCCATATAGAGTAAAAAAGATAACCGTGTACCAAGGTAACCGCCCTATATTTAACATTTAGGATGATAAAAGGAGATTGCCAAAAAGTATTTAGTATTAATTATCTTTACTTGTTTAGTGGTGACATATTGATTATAACTTTTGATTAACAGTCTCAGTATTGTAGTCAAACTAATTCAATGTCTACCTGGAGTGAGCTCATATGGAAATCAGTAAGAAATTATTTGGGTTGGGCTACATCTAAAGGTAAGAACTGGACAAAAATAATCTTCAGTGATCTTTAACAATTAAGAATTTTCCACCTTTCCTTTTTTTGCTTTTTTAAATGTTTGTGTATTTGCCATTCTTTAGCCTAAGAGTTGCTACAATATTCAAATGACCATTGATTAGCAACATCATCTGGAATGTCCTGAATCTCACTGGCAGTGCTGTGCAGTTTCATGACATGCTGCAGAAGAAAAAGCACAAGTCAGGAGTAATATGAGACATATTGTAAGAACCTGCCTTTTCTATAAAATACACCTTGTATTTCCCTATACTCAAGGTCAGAACTCCATCTCAATTACCCTAATGTTCTCATGAACCTAGTTTAGTATTATTTGTATGTAGGAAGTACTCTACAGAAAGGTCTTAAAGACCCAGCTCAATTTTAAAATTCTCTGGGGTTTCTGATGTTCTGAGAGAGAGAAACCCTCTGTACTTGTAGAGAGAAAGCTCTCTGTTATCTTTAAGCTGAAGCCTCTTTCCTGAAGGTCTTTACCCAATGTAAGGTTCCTTGAGGAACACAAACTTTCCTATGGAGCACAGTCCAACCCTACTCCTATCCTGCCACAATTATTTTTTTAAACAACAATAAAGAACTAACCTTCCTTTCTGTGCAAATTGACTTGCATGACTTCATCACACAGCCTTCACTGCCTTCATTTCTGTCAGGGTTTGGTGACTGAGGGACAGAGGGGGAATTGTGTCCCTCTGACTGTCACTCATCACAGTGGAATGGGCAGCCAGAGCCAAAACACAGTGTTAACATTGACATGGGGCCAAAGTGTCACTGTCAAAAGCACTGAGAATCAAGTCATGTCTAACTGATTTTTGTAATTGCTATCGATTTCTATTAATTGCTTAAAAATAATACGCAATATCCTTAAGGATATCACAACAAAAAGTTTTCCAGTAAAGCAATATTTAACATATTACTCAAGAAACTCATAGGAACTTGCTGCTAAGGAAATATTGCCAGATCTTTGGTACAGCAGTTTATTTAAAGAGTTTTGTGTGGTTTTCCCTCAGACCTACACTGACTGTTTAACGATTACTCTATGACTGTGTCACAAGTTTTACTTGCATAGTGAAAGAACAATGTGACAGACAATGACAGGCTTTCAAATAAAATAAGCACTTTAAGAAGCACTAACTGAATAAGCCTAAATTTAGACAGCTAACAGCATTTAACTTTTCATTCATCTTTCCTGAAAAATCTTATTGTATTTACCTGTATTCTAAGGCAGAAGTTTATTTCTCTCCCTGACTTCAATGTAAGAAAAGGATTAAGAGATCAAAATATTCTATGGGCTTCATGATACTAAAAATTAGGACCATTACTTTACCAGTGGCTGAAATCACTGGAACTTATCACATATTTTATACTTACACTCTATTTTGCATAAACATAAACCATACTTCTGTCCCAGTTACTGACTTCTTTCTTACCCCATCAGTAATCTTCCTTCTCTTTTTTTTTGCTGGAATTACATATTTGCTGTATGTCCAGCTCCAGAAGACTTTGTAGTGGTGCACTGGGATATCAGGCTCTTCTGGAAGATCCCAAGTAATCATTGCATTTACACTCCCATCATTGTTTGCACTGATATTGGCAATCCTGATATTAGATGGAGCTGGTGGAGCAGATGGATCTAGAATTTAGAAAAAAATGAAAATATTCTAAGGGAAAAATTATCTTCATTAAAGTAAAGATTATCTTCCCCTCATGATTTTATGAGGCATTCATAAACTGGATTAAACACTCTAAATACATTGAGGAAAATCCAGGCAAAGACATCCTGTAACTGATATGGCTTCTTGTAAATTCTAGAAATTCAAACTCTACTGACATAAAAATTATGGGTTAGCATCTAGTTTGTCATTATTCTGTGGTTTTAGTAGTTCACAAACATTATGAAGCTTTTATCAAAATGTACCAGATTATCAGTTTTCTTTCTGTCACTCACTTTAAATATACAGTGAGTGTAAAACATTCAGGTTCTACAAGTGGCCTTGTAGAGTCACCACAGAGCTGCATGGATGAAACACTGAATATTTTTTCATTGCTAGATAATTCTCAGATGATGAAATTATGCTTTGACACATTGAATCTTTCTTCAAAATTCTAATATTGATATCTACCACCATGGGGCACAAACACTTCCTTGGACTAAATGTAATTAAAGCATAATGATATATTACACTGTGGTAGAAATCTATAGGGGTTTTTTTAGAATGTCAAAAAGCAATTAGCTACCCCTTTGATTTATTTCACTATTCTGGTTCAATTCCTGGTCAATATCAACTGAGATAGTATTCCTTGAGTTGTCTTTGTGCTGACTCTAGAGTCAAGGACACACAATAGTCAGAGTTTGAATAAGATTAAATATTGAATCTTTTCCAATATTAAATTTAAGACCTCCTTGTGGATTCACTATATAATATCCTGGTCCCAAGTAATGTGAATCAATGAAGATTTTGCAACAATGCTTCTGAAAGACCAATTTGTTGTTTATCAATTCCTACCTTTTAATTCCTACCCTTTTTTAAATGTCTCTGTCAGCAAAAAATTGATGACAAAATACAAGGAAACTGCAAAAACAAAATTTACATAGAAGTAAGCAGTGAGACTAAAAAAAAATTAAAAGCATATCAGAAGAATAAAGGAAATTCATAGAAATTAAGACATGTTATCAATATATAGCCACATGAGCCATCACTTATTTGCCAGAAATAAAACTGGAGGTGTGAGGAGGGGGCATCATTCATTCATTTACTGTATGGTTTACCTGCATTATTTTAAATTGGTAAATGAGCTGTTAAATAAACATTCCAGACATACTTAATTCATCAGATAATCCCTATGACAAATGGTCTCACTGAAAAATTGTATCATTTACTTTATAAAAAAGACACATTCAGAATTAATAGACAGCATTTCCCTTTTAAACATCAGCATATGTGAAAAAATTACTTATTCTTGTTATTAAACAGGACTTTTGCTGCAATAACAATGGATACTCCTGTTTCCTCACACATTCCATTTTAGTTAAACAGTAATGGATGTCCCTCTTTCCTCACACATATAATTCAATCTAACTTTTGGCCATAAAAGTTCCAAAGCATACTTAAGAATTCTGGAAATTGAACATAATTTCCAAATAGTAATAATGCCTCACTTCTCACTTGGGTTTTTTAATCCACTAGCAAGTCAGTTGTGTATATTTTTTCTGGCTTTGGAGAAGCACTGCTATTACGCTTATTCCCTCACCTGTGAAGCTGACAACCACTCCATCTTAAAGTACAATAAACTATTCATTCCAGAATTAAAGAAAAATTTAGCCAAATAGTTTGTACTATTCTCTCATACAATTTTTCATTTACTTCTGTCATTTAAAAGCTAAGTATAAAATGTAATTTAGGTAAACTAAATATAAACAGAATCATGATTCACATATATAAGACATTTATTAAGCATTCATCTCAATTGATTTAAAATGTTAGAGGCTTTTATATGTTATATGACATTATATTAGGGCTATAAAACATTTATAACCTGAAGTGCAACATGATCATATTACTGTAGGTGAATTATTCAGGTTATCTCCCAGAAGTGCTATGCATCATCTATTATGTATACAAAACATATGGGATAAAATAAAAGTGTTTCAGAGAATATATCTTCCCAAATGGTCAGATATAAGCAAAAATAATTCAACTTATAAAACATGCTTGTCCTCATTCTGTATCTACAAGAGATAGAGAGTAATTTCAAAAAAGATTTAAAAAAATGAAATAGCTCCTTTGGACAAAGTGTATTACATGATTAAAAACATTTTGAAGTTCTCTTCACCAATTTTTTGTAGGTCTAAAAACTAATGACCAAATTTAGGGTTTTTTTCTTTTCAAATGTTTATATGTCCATTCCAGCAAAAGAAAGCAGTTAGAAAGAACTATGTGTGTACTGAAACCAATAGATAATTTCTTCTGAATTCTACACCACCAGTGTATCTGTACTTTCTATAATTGCACAGATTATTGAAAACATTATCAGTAGAATTTCTTCTGTGCTCACGAGACACAGTCCAGGCAGCAGACAAAATGCTGATCCACATTTGAAAGAAAATCTATGAATGTTTCTACTTTGCTGTGTGAGAATAAAAACATTGCATTAAAAATCATTGGGTAATTACAGTTAAGGATAGAAAAAATGTCCTCTTAGAAGGAATATGTATGTGATATAATACAGCAATAGCAGATATTTTCCTGAGTGCCCTCTTTCTTCAAAGACTCTTTTGCAAGCCTCTCAAATGACATCTATAAAAATGCCTTTGAACAAGAACAGTGGTGGTGGTAGAAGACAGAAAGGAGGAGATGTGCAGCTAACAGACATGAAAAGGTGAGACACTGAAAGTAACTCATTTTCTGTGAGAGCTTTATTAAAACTAGTAGACAGATTAAGAAAATAATTAGCTCTAAAGATATAAAATATCAAAGATAAACAAACTTATTACAGTTTTGCATTTAATCAACTGAAAAAAGATCCTGTCTTTTTGTATGGATGCAACAGTAAAATATTTCATGGATTTGGGGTGTATTACCTGAAATATTAAGACACTCAGTAAGCATTTTATATCAGATTAGGATCCATTTCATATCAAGTATTTCAATACCACTATGTAATTTATTAATCTACTTTGATATATTTCTGTGACATTCATCACTATTACAAGTGACACAATTATCATTTTGTAAGTTAAAAACCCAAGAGTATTAATTATTTCTTCATCTGAAAGAATTTAGTTTCACCAGCAAAGCAGACAAGTGAAAAGGAACAGCAGGGTAAAATAATGTGATCTCTGTTTACAGGACGAAAAACCAAACAACCCAAAAACCCCACATGAAACAAAGAACTCAAAAAACCCCAACACCCTTTAGGCCTCCCAAAAAAACAAGAACCCAGAAAAAAAAAACCTGTGACATGTTTATGAGCATGTTCCTCTACAATGCATGCCTGCCAGTTACCACATAACAGATTAGTTGTTTTTTCTGCATTATTGAATGGAAAAGTCATGCTTCTACAAGGTGGTCTGTTATGCTTATGTCCTTGTAGACATTAAAAGCACTATACAATTCGTGCTAAAATGCTTCAAGGTCTAATAACTGGTACTGAATCACAAAGCTGACTACATAAGGTGTTTGTTAACCTAACTATAAAGCTAAAGTGACCTTCTGCTGACTATAAAGCCAATAGCCATCCTACTGTTAGTCTTCATATACCTATGATCCCTTTGACTGACTGCCCACATGTAGAATTCAGGTACACAGATGTAAAATTACTGGAATGAAAACTGCTGCCAGTTTTTCAAATGCAAAGTACTGGTAGTTTATATACATGAATTTATCTTGAGTGTTAAATCAAATTCTTTGGTTTGCAGAAAGAGTGATGCTAGTTGCAGCTTTTCCTTTGCAGTTTATACAAATAAACTACAAGCCATTCTATATATCCTAGAATTTGGCACAGACAGCTGTCCTCAACTCCTAAAAAATTCAGGTCTCAGCAGCCTGACAAGTAAATCGCTTCTCACTGCTAGAAATGATAGCTTCATTAGGTCAAGGCTGAAGCTGCTGTTCCAGCACATGGGATAAGTACTCCACTTGTCTGGATTGTGTTTGGCTTGAGTATACCCAAAGGACTTAAATTCCTGTCTTGCTGGCTACTCAGCCATCACAAGCAAAATTCTGTCTCCAGTCCCCAAAAGGGAGGATCTCTTGCTGCAAATAAAGGAAAGAAAGAAAACACTCACATCATCACCATTTCAAAATTAACATCTCATATTTGTGAACATAGTAATAGTTTATATTTTCCAAAATTCTTTAAATCAATAGCATTTTCAAACACCTTTGCAAAACCTTAGAAAACAGTGTGGACAAGCTAAACACATGAATACACTGCTTCAGTGCATCCACTTTGTCTTTCAATGTGGCAACTGGAGTGAAAACAGTAAATGATTTGGAATAGGTGTCAGAGAGGGGAATAATGGCATTGGAATCAGAATTCTCATTCTGAGCTGTAAAAGTGAAAGCAAGTGTGATAGCAATTTAAAGCATTTTTTGGAGCATTTTTCTTGACTTAAAATAGATCTCCCACTGCTATCTTTCAAACATGAGACCTTCTAACTCTAAAAGTCTGCTGAAGCTGCTCTACAGACAAGTTTCCAGCCATTAAACAGTTCCAGGGTGTAAGCAGGAGGACTGGCTCTGCCCGATGGAAATGGCACACATAAACCAGCTGTGCAACAGCATAAAAAAATCATTGGTCTCAAAGGAGCAACAGAAAGAATTTTAGTGCCATGAGTGGATGTCTGTTCTGGTTTTTCTAACACTCAGTAATGTATGCATGAAATCACATCCAGCCTGGTTCTTATGTGCTGTGAAAACAATGTTGTCTGCTTCCTTTTGCTTGACAATCTATCCAGTGTATGCTGGCAATTGCCCTCATGGTGAAGATAAAAACCTTCAGCAGAGGTGGAAGGGTCAGATGGTTTGGGCTCATTGTGTTGATCTTCTTGTCTCTGGAAAAGACACAGTACCTACCTACAGACCAGTGAGGTAATATATGACACAGAAATGCCTAACACTGAGTCCCAGAGTTAACTGAAGTCTCTGGTACTGAGAGTTCATTCTCATCAAAAATTATAAAAAGCTAGGGAAAAAAAAGACTAGGGACTCTGAACCAAATGCAACAAATTAAAAATTGTATTACTAGTGCCAAGCAGCTTCTGACCAGTTAGGTTAAGCTATCCAGTGCCTGCTTACTGGAAGAAAAACACAGGTAGTTTTCATCCAACGAGACTAATTTATGGATTCTAGGAACACTTCTCTCCTGCTTCCAGAAGAAAAGAAACAGCTTGGAAAGAGCCAGTCTAAATATGAATAGAAGGATATTTGTATCTTCATGGATCAAAAATGTTCTGTCAGGTATTCAGTTACCTTTATTTACTGCTGTTATTGGAAATTGTTGCCACTCAATTAAAGATAAAAGGAAAGCACACAAAATTAAAAAACCCTGAAAAAAAGAAGTGGAAATCACAGCCAAAATAGCAGCAAATTTTGATCAATTTTAGTTGACAGTATCAATGTAAAAGTCCATCTGCACAGTCCCAGTCATATGAAAGAATCCACTCCCTAGGTGCAATATTCACTTAATTTTCCAGCCACTCCACCACAGACTATTCCAACCTGTGTTTCTTGTAATTTTGTAGTCGCATTTTGGCAAAACAAAGCTTCACTTGTGAAGGGTCATGTCAGACCAGTACATGGAAACCCTTTGTTTCCTTTATAAAAAATAAATAAACAGAGTTAAAAAAGGAGCTCTGCCTAGGCTTTGAATATTCCAGTAATTCTCAGCCATGTCACTTTATTTACTATTTACAAATTAATGCCAACAAATTAATGTTCATCCTAGATGAACACACGAGGAAGTGTAAAACAGCTAATAAACCTTCACCTCAAATGTTTATGGCATAAAAGCATCCAAAGGTGCAGTAGATCAGACCTCAAAACACAATTAGATGAAAAATGGCAAGTTGAAATGCTTGATGAAATATTCTTGTTTTTTTGGTTTTGTCTTTTTCATGACTGAGAAATTAAATTACTTTGGAAAATGAGGAGTGTTATTTAGTGATAAATAAGTTAATGGTAATTACCTCAGAAAACTTAACATAATTTTGAATAAAACAAAACCTTATTTTGCTGTGTCTACTTAGAAAGCATGTTTTTTGCATTTTCAAAAAGACAAAACACTATAAAACGTATTGTGGTAACCAGACAAAAATTCTCTCTCTGAGTAATTACAGCACGTTTTTGAATATTCCTCTTAACATCTTAAAATATTTAGTGACAGAGACTTTGTGGTGCCATATTCTTCCTAGAAGAAGATTAAATATCATATTTGTCCCCCTTTAGAGGAAAAAACAAACCCAAATGATTTTCTATTCATTACTATTTATGAGCAATTGGTAAAAGTTCAGTATCTTGTGTGAGAAACTGTCTTAGGAATTACTGTCATGTTTCCTGATCAAAGGGTTTATTTTTGAAGAAACCTACTGCTAAGTTTGACCAAGATAATAATCTTCTCTTAGTCTTGGCACAACAGGGTGAAGTGAAACACTGATGTGAAATTCTGTCCACACTTCACACAAACATAGCACAGACAGGCAGCAAACTTCCAAAGGTGATGTGCCAAAATCCACTTTTCTTTTCCAAACTGGAGGTTAAATGTGCCTGTAGGAGCTCAGCAGGGGCCAGTAGATGCTGGCACTCAAAAAACTAGGCACATCTGAGCAGCAGTTTCTTGCCTCTCTACCAAGCAGGAGCTGTCATTTCCCACTGAGCTCCAAAGCAGTAATTAAATGTTCGTGTGACACTAACTGCTACCACTCCGATGGCTCACCTGGGGATATAGAGGCTCAAAGGCACCAACAGGAGCATCCCAGTATCTCTCCCAGCAGTCAGCACCCAGCAGCACCTTCATGTGAGTCATCACCTGGAGTGACTGCACATTTCATCTGGCAAACTCACATCTTTATCACAGCCACTGGCAGTTCCACAGCCCCTAGAATGGCCAAATGAGCTGCCAGCATTGGCTGATCTGGGCTAACTGAACTCCCTGCTGCTTGTCTGTCAATTCACAATCCTCTGCCAAGGGCTAGAGTTCAGATGTGAAAACAGTTATTTTGAGAGTTACAGAAGCCTTTTGAAGAATGCTGGCTACATACTTGCTGCCATTATCAAACTTTTGGTTTATTAGGTAAGAGCATGCAGAGGTACTGCTGACTCCCACTGCCCTCATCACAAAGCTCTAAAAGTGCTCTCCATCTCCACTAGACAGCCATGAGCAGTTCTCAAGGAGAGCAAGTGCTTCAGGGGTAGCTGCAGAGACCACAAGAGGACTCTGGTATTCATGTAATGATTTCAAAACCACAAGTTCCTGAAACACAAATTACTGCCAGCTGGGAGACTATTCTGAAAAAATACCCCTATTTGCTTATCCTGATCTTACATTGTTATCCAGAAACCCACCTCTGGCTGGGGTCAGATTCTGGGCTAAAGAGACCTTCAGGATGATTTACCATGGATATTCTTATATTCATTACCAAGGATGGTATTTTGAGCATGGCTAGCACACTCAGTAGGGGGCCAATTTTTCTGAAAGTTATACAAATCCTGCCTGAAAATGTCATGTTCAAGCCAAAACCTCAGTGCTACCATGACATACCTTTCTGTAATTGTAGTAATAGTGGTTCCAAGCAGAATAGCTGGAAAATATTTACAAACCCAATAAAACAACTGTCAATGATCTCAATTTAAAAGAAAGTTGGTGCCAGATCCAGCAACAAACTGCTGTATCTGCTGAAGTGCTGTTCAAGAAGTAAAGAGAAAGGTACTGCTGCTGAAGAGTTCTTACAGTAAACTCACCGCTCGAAGGAACTGTATTATTTTATGTTTCTGAAATTGTATGCTACTTAAGTATTATAGTTCTTAAAATAATACTTCTTCTATGCATGAAAAGGTTGGTGGTCACAGAAGTAACAGGACAGCTATGCCAGCCAACCTTCCCACCACAAGTACAGCTAGGGCACCAAAAAAATTATTAAAGCTAACATATAGTTATTCAGTAAGAGATTAAAACTTCCATACCAGCAAAAGTATTCGCATGCCTCTATAAATGCACCACCAAAAAGATCCTTTTCTAGGACCGACTATGGCCAAACAATAAGCTAAAAGCCAGCACAGGAACTGAAAGATGGCAACTGTTTGTACTGCAAGATAATTCAGTCTGCAGAAAGAGGAGGAAATACAATCCTCAAAGTATGTAGAGTTATACCAGTGTAAAGATTCTGCCACTGCTAAAATAACAACAAGTCTTTCTATTAGGAACTGCTTCTATTAGTAGAGTGAAGAGTGCTGGATCTCATTCTTTGGCACTAAAATCAACTAGTGTGGTCTGGATATGCCCACATTATTGACTGCCTTTAAGAGAGGGTGACCACATCCAGATCATCTGTCTAATGGGAATAGTTTCTGGCCTGTGCTAACCCCTATGCTATGCCTAAGAGTCATCTGGGAAAATTCTTCTCCATGTTGGTGAAAAGCACACCACGGAGAATGCCGGGAACTTTACAGGATGGGAGAACTGTTTCCATCTCCTCCATCCCTCATGTACCATTTACTGGTACAGAAATACTTCTCAAAGTTGTTTTATTGCCCTAGCAGTTGCAAAACCAGAACTATCAACAAAAATTCCTACAATACTTTGTGGATCATCAGGCATGCCTTTGTAATGAACAGAAACATGCTGCTTTGCATTTATGCTCTTTTTTATTCTTAAGCACTTACAATTAGTGCTATGAAGAGGAAATTATATTAAGAGGGTACAAAGTTCCATCAAAACAATGCTGCTACAATTATTTAGATACAGGCCATAAAATATTCCAGTACTCTACTAAACTTATGACAGTAACATATTTCCCATAACTAAAAAGAAAAAAGATAAACCTCTTGGATTAACACACTGAAACCCAAGTTCTTCTGTATTTCATGGTCAGGGTCGTGTAGTTTGATACCAATCATGTGGAAAATGTTTCAAAGGAGTTTTATTCATAGACACCCTTGCTGATAAAAGAATAATGACAGTTCAACTTTTAATTTGTTTGCTGTCTTCAAATAAATCTCCATTTCTAAAGTCAGTGGCAAAACTACTCAAAAACCCACCCACTGAAAACCCTCTGCCACAAAAGCAGGCAGGTGAGGCTGTGCTGCAGGTGGGAGTGAGAGGAAGGCGAGTGGCAGACAGGAACACTCACCTCTGGAGGAGCGGAAGTGCTTGCTGGGTGCAGTGAAGCCCCGGGTGCCGTGCACGTTCACAGCAGCCACGCGGAACTGGTACCAGCGGCTGGCGCGGGTGTCCGGCAGCCGAACGCGCTCCTCCGTGGTCTGGTGGGGAAAATGTCACACTTACTTACACTGCTTGTTCTGACAAGGTCACCTGCCATCTGCTGTGCAACACCCATTGGTCTGCCTGAGCACACACCAGCATCACAGGCTGCATGCAGCCACCTCACCTGACCCATCACTCTGCACTGCAAAGCATTTACAGCTGTGAACATAATGATAAAACCATCCAATTTTACAGTGCATTGCAGGTTTCTTCTGGAAAAAGTAGCTTTTAGAAAATAGGTGAAGTGCTGTTAAATTCACACAATTAGTTCTGCAGTTATCACAACCTTCACCAGTGTTTAGGGTCTCACTGTTCAGGTGATATTTCAGGGAACTCGTTGCCCCAGGTGACGGGACTGATTTCCTCAATTCTCAATCTCAGAGAATTAGGGGTCCAAAATAGCTTAATGAAATCCAGTGCTGTGAGAACCCACTTTTTCTAGTTCATAGGAAATTCAAAACTCTCAGATAATGAATGTAAGCCTTCTTCACATCTTTGGCACTTAGGTCAAAAAGACACTTACAGCCTTAACTCTTCCCTGAAGACTTTTCTCAGGTCATAGGAGCTGACCTTTTCTCCAACACCACCTACTGAGATTGCCAGTGTCATGAGTTCAATTTCCAAATCCTGAGGGGAGAACCACTGAAATATGGTATAAGCATAGATACAATCTGAACCCTTTCAGTAGGAAGTGCTTTGCACATTCTTATTCTGAGCCCTGTTTTCTTCCTTTTTTTTTTTACCCCATTAAACTTTTGAAGAACTATCTTTTGCATTCTTTCTTTTTTTTTCTCTAAGGTACAAACACCAGAACTGAACATAGCCTCCTGGTAACCACTGAATCACTTCCAGCTACAGAAGATGTGGCATTTTTGCAGAACTCATCAAAAACATATCCACTTGGAAATTTTACTTTTTTTAATTACCTCTCAATTATCCAGTTTTCAATTTACTTTAGTATGTCATGTTTGCTACATTTTGGTTTAATTCTTTCATCAAAGTAACACAAGAACCTGAACCAGATATCATATATATGTCTAAATATATTATACAATCACCACTGATTACCATTACTGACCAAACATGCAAGCTCATTAAAAATGTAGTTACACCAATTTATTTTTACAAGCTCTGTTTTATACAAGTTCAAGAAGTCACCTTTCCTGTATATGATTCAACATTACTTGTAATGATACTAAGTAGCTCCCAAAAAAAGGCAAAACATAATTTCCGCTTCTTGCTCCCTTACTTCTTTCTGTGTAAGAAACCAGAAGTTGCTGACATAACTCAGATAATCAGAAACTGAGGAATTTGCTTCAGCTCTTCAGCAATGGCCTTTTAAAGCCCTGATAAATAAAATTTGTAGGTGTTATTCTCCACTTAGTCTCTCTCTTCATTTGGTGACAAACAAAATTTAGGGAAACAAATATCTCATTTGTGTGTGCATGTAAGGAAAGGAGACTTTTTCTAAACCATATTATTGACTCTCTCAGACTGCTAAGCATTGCAGACTCTGAGTCCATCACATATTGCTGCTCCTCAGAGTCCCTCTCCATTCAGACCACTCTCTTCTCAACTTAAGCAGGGCTAACAGTCCTGACAGTCTTCCTCATCTCCTTTCCCTTTTTAACCTTTATGTTACTTGTAGAGGGAATTATCCAAGGTTTGCCCCAGGGAAGAAAGAGCCTACCTGAATCAACTTTTGCAATTGTTTTTATTTTATGGAGTACTCAAATATCCTATTTTTTTCCAACAGCCAGCTCCCCTATTGCGGCAACTGAAAACAGGTTCGGGTATTTAATCATAAATAACTAATTACAGTCTTCTGGGCTTTTAAAAATATGTTTTCTGAACTTTGTAACAAGGCAAGCATAATCTGAATAAACTTAATCCCAAATTCCTCAAAGGAGTTATTTGTCACTGGCATCAGCTCATATTCTGTTGATTAAAAGAAAGTATTTCAGAAGTGTCAGTTTCCCATGGCAACCACGAAATAATGTAAAATCAAATAAACTGTCAATCCATAATGCCAAAATTATTTCAACTTATGAACATGCCTTGGGCCTATTACTTTCATAATTCATTTTGTATGCCAAGCTCCTGCTAAGCTCAATGGCATGCAGGAGGTCTACCTCCAACTACCATGATATAAACCACTTTGGCACCTCTAAGTACCTTTTACATAGAATTAATAAATTTCTAGAAATAACTAAGTATTGCTGAGATATCTTACACTACCTTAATGCTATAACTATTTTTTTTTGTTTAATTGCTTTAGTTTATTTAGTTCTCACTACTTAAGTATTTTTGGAGCTGCAGTCATAATATTCAGAGTCCTTTCAATATCTTTCACATTAATTTAAACCCACTAAAAGCTATGCTGAGTGGTACCAAATAACTAATGGTTAAATTTCATCACACACCTAAAATTCTGTCTGAATATGAAAGAAAAAACCAACACTTTTAAAGAATTTTTAAGAATCATAAATAAAAGACAAAAACAAAAGATCACCACTCAAATCATTACAGAATCATAATTACCATTTATTTGGCATTGTTTAGTTATAAGATGAATGTTTGGAAAGTAGCTTCAAATTCTAACAGGTGTTTTATTTGGAATAAAATAATAAATTAGTCTCCTCAAACAAAATAACTGGCCAACATGTCCGCCCTCAGTATCATGCAAAGTTCAATGAAGACAAGGGAAAATCCCTATTAACTACATTAGGATACAACTTCATATAAGAGCAGCATGTAATCTTAATGACATAAGCTGGACAATACACATAATACCTTGACATTACTTCTCAAGAGCTCATTTTAGGTCATTTAGAACAAGGTTGGGCTTTCTGTGAGAATTTGGCCGAGACTTGCCCAGAGCTGCTCCATTTAGGAACTAACAATTCTACTCCTCTTCCAGCAGCTCTTAACTGTTTAAACCCTGAGCCCTTTCCTGTAAGTAGTCTCCTCATCCTGTCCTTCAAAAGGTGATTATCTGTTATTGCCTTCAACATGGCTACAGAAATCTTCCTCTGCTGCTCCTACAACTGAGTAATGATCAAGAGCATCCCAGAGCATGGATGACCTATCTTCAATTCCATCCTTTGTGTGAGAGACAAGGGCAAGATATTCCCTAGCACCCTGGATGTTGCATGCTATCTAGAACTATAACATGTTATATATATTTACATGCAAAACTGTTCCTTGGAGAAAGAAAGGCTGAAAGTCAGAATTTCTTGTAAGGGAAAGGGATTTACTAAAACTGGGAGGAAGAAGAAAAAGAATATCTGGCCCAGCAGCATAGCAGTGTGACCATTCAGGTGGGATTCTTGTGTCAACACTCCAAACAGTGAATATACGTTATGTATGTATGTTAAAAATTGGTGCAAAGAACTCTTCACAGCAAAGACTTGTACAGAGGACTCTATCCAAGGATTACAGTAATCAATGGACTGTTTCACTGTGCTCATTCCCCACTATGAATCTTGGACTCCTCTCTGTAGCACAAATGTTTAATAGAAATAGGAGAGTACAGCCTTACCCTGCTGAGTTCACAGCTCTACACCTTTGGAAACAACACAGTGATAAAAGAATTTGCATTTCAAAAAGTGAAGGGATACCACCTAGGGTATCAGAAAAGCTGAGTTTCTATTTCCTCTGATAGAAAAGAAATTCTGAGTATTGTATCCACTACTCTAACAAAGGACAGCAGACCTGCCCTACTTCATGTGAATACAATCCCACACAAGGTGGGCTCATTTCTCTGCTTACCAAAGCAAGCCCCCCCTGGGAGATGGAGAAAGAAACCTTTAGTGTACAGGACTGGTGGTTAGGTCCAGCAGGTATTTCTCACTGTCATGGGCTGAGAACTTCCTTGTGATCCTCAGAACCAGAATTTTAGGTGTTTCAGAAGCTTCATTTTCGAAGATTAGCTGTCCACAGAGTTTAGACAATTGCAAGGTGAAGCACTAAGGTCAGTCACAACCAATCTATCAGTAAATACTGTCCCTTATTTGTTTTAGTAATGGACTAGACTAATAAATGTACTTCATCACTGTCTGCCCATATGTATATATATGTATATATGTGTGTGTGTACACATTACATCCATTCACACAACACAGACATGCTCTGTCTGAAAATAACTGGTCTGGTATACTTTAATCAACTTTATTATATTATAGTAATATGATTAAATAGCTGAATTTCCAATGTAAACAATAATGCTACTATTTTTAGAGAGAATTAGTACCAAATGGAATGGTAAGTCTGTTCACATGACATGCAGTATTTCCATAGGATAATGCAGCAGGTCCTGCTCAGCTGGCTGAATCTTAAGTTACAGTACTGTGGGAAACTTCACATAACACTTAGGACAATCTACATCACAGCCAGCTTGGCCAACTAGCATCTTAGTTACCATAGCTTTTATATTCACCAATGGAAATTAGTCAAATGGTTAATCATATCAAATTTTCCCCAAAATATGCAGTAAAAAAACTACATTAAAATCCCTTCCTCCAGAAGTGAGAAATAACTAGAATTGTTTTCAATGTGTTTGCCTTCCTATATAATTGGAGAGCAAAATAGTATACTAATAGATTGTGCCCTCTTCCTTAAAAAGAAAACATAAAGATGACACAAAAAACATGGCACAAAAATAAACAAACTTTTTCAAAATTATTGTTTCAATACAAAGTAAAAATTTTGTGTCAAAAATGAGAAATTACTTGCGAATTAGCTCCTCTGAGGGCAATAGAATACAGCAAGTTTTTTTAAAAGTTAAGCCCCTTAAATTTATTGAAAATTATAACCCCATTTGTTCTTGGACATACAAAAAATATTAGAGAGTAACTCTGATGAAATATTATGAAATTTCTTATAAGAAGATGCAAACAATAACTTTGTTTATGCTACATATGGGTACAAACATAGAGAAATTCAGATCCTCACCCACAGCTTTTTTGATCTTTGATTACTCTTTCCACGGTCTCTACCTTAAGTTGCAGAGTAAAACAACAGCCAGAATCATCTCCTCTGGACAGAGATGCTCTAGGAATTTCTAGCTAAATGTCTCAGCTCTTCTCAGCCTTTGCCTATAATTAAGAGCTCATACCTCAATGTTTTGGAATCATACAAGAAAAACATCTCAGTTACACAGACAAGGAAAGCCTGGAGGCTGTGCACACAATCACTGGAGTCAAACTGGATATCCATCCTTGCTGCTGATATTGAAAAATAAATTCTATCACATTTGGCCAAACAAATTTGATTGCCTGGTGGGATGTCTAAAACTACAAACACCATAGGAGGAGGTACACTACTCTCTAAAGACACAAATTCTGATTACTAGCACCCCTCAAGGGTGCCCAGCCTGCACGTCCCATAAGGTATACACAGTTCACAAAACCAGTCAGGCATCCTGAAGCGTGCTTTGAACTGACATTCCCAGTGGGGTCCACCACACAATCAAATTCGTGTCTCCTGTGATGCAGAAGGGACAGTGAAGTTGTCAGAAAGATGTCAGTCTGAGGAGGCTTCTCCTGCCACAGTGATTAACTCAGCCCCTTCTGCCTGCATTCACCAGACCCCAGGAAAGGCAGCTGTCAGGCTTCTTATTGCTCTTATTGCACAGGAACAGTGTTTCTGAAACACTCTCCTGCAGATCCACTGCAAGGCAAGGGCTCATGTATGTTCAGCTACTGTGGAGCATCTATAGTGCATGTTCCCAGAAATGTGCATGAGGTCTGGGATGAGAAATAGCAGAGCACTGTGCTCCCTTTGCAGCCTGGATTCACCAGCCACAGCAGCTGAGCTTCTACAGTCTATCACAGACTCATGGTTCAGTAACAGTGAGGAGTAATTCAGATCTGGCACATTTTTACTACTTGCTATTTTCCTTGCAACAAAGGCAGGAGGTTGTTTCCTGGAATGGAGAATGCAGGTTCAGGACCTGCACCTCAACTGAGAGATCATAAGCCACTGTAACTTGATCAGTTTTGGACATGCTCTCATGGGCTTGCACAAGCAAGGTTTCCTGCCAGGGTCTGCTGCAGGGGGCTTTTCTTGAGCAAGATTACAACATAGTGACAGTTCCCTCTAGCACCATGCTGAAACTAAGAAATTCACTTCTGAGTGTTCAGCCTCACAAGCTTCATGTTTTTGTAAGACAGCATTTTCCAACACAATCTGAATTGAGAATGAGCACAAATTGTCACAGAATTTAAATCCCTTACTCTATTTTGTGGATGGTTCTACTTATTCTCTCTTTCCTTTTTTTTCCTAGCTATAATGATATTTTGCAGATCTTTTCAAAATCAGCATTTTATTTTTCTTGTCAGCAGGGATAAGGGTGAAGCAGTAAGATAAACGATTGGAACTCTGCCATCCAGGTGGACTGTCAGCATGGTAAAAAACAGATTGAAACTGGGAAGAAACTAAGTGAAAATTTATGCTCTGTTGGCTGCTTCTCATTAAGAAACATTCGCTCATGAATCTTACATTTTTAGTCTGGATTGCACTGAGTGATAAGAGCATGACATCATAGACTTTTCTGAATTGGGAGGGTCACACCTGAGAAAAACAAGTTTACAAAGAATAAAGGTTTTAGTAAACTTTTTACACTGTTTTTTTTGTTTTGTTTTTGGTAGGTTTTTTTTTTAATAAATAGCCTTTTCACCAGCTGGGTTTTTTAACTTTTGACAAGAATCAAGCCACGCCTTGGACACTGTGCAATGAGTCCCACTAAACTCAGAAGGACTATGTCCCAAATGTGCTTCCTTGAATGGATTTTGCTCTCTAATTCTACATTTTTCAAGAGATTTGTGACATTCTGAGACCAGATCCACACTGCTTACAAAGAACTAACCTGTGCCACAGTTTGCCAGTTCGTAGCATCATCCTCACTTGGATGGATCCCTTGATTCCACCTCCTCTGAACAACATAGATCACAGGCTCAATGGAAATATTGAATTTTGAAGACCACTTCACCTCCAGGTCTCCAGACTGATGTTCTATGAATTTTAATTCTTTTCGGGGTTTCAGTGGAACACCTGTAGTAGGAATGCACAGATAAAAATATATGAGTAATTTACAAGATATGCTTAAGCCATTTGTAGATGAAGCTGTATAAAAAATAATTGAAAAAAGATTGTTTGCAAGAGAAAATGCCAAAAAGGGAGGAATGATAAGCATGGAAGTTTCAGGACTGTTTCTAGCTAACCCATCTCTGTTAACATGAAAATCTGTTTAAAAAAAAATCTTCAAAATTATTTCTTTATTTCATTAAAAAACTGAAGGACATGAAAGATGTAAACTAAAACTGACTTTACAGAGAACATTTGCCCAATATAACTGGGAGAAAGACCCCTTTGTTCCCAAGCAGATTCAGCTGTACCTAATGTTCAGTTTTTCACCCAATTTATCCTTAAACACATTTAATACCAAAATTTCCATAGCATCACATAGCAGTCTATTTCACTACTT
Source organism: Agelaius tricolor (assembly GCF_023055355.1). NCBI lineage: Eukaryota > Metazoa > Chordata > Aves > Passeriformes > Icteridae > Agelaius > Agelaius tricolor. The sequence goes on along the minus strand of NW_027269267.1, from coordinate 21,465,358 downwards.
GTCTATCCTTGCTACAAGAAAGCTTTCTCATTGTTTAGTCTCCTCAGCGCATCATAAACTCAGAAGTGGTCCAAGATGTTTGTGGATCATGGGGAGATTCTCTCTGTTATCTTTGGAGAAGCTTTCCATGTACCACAAGACTTTTATCATGCTTCTGAATGCTTTCTTCTTCAATCTAATAACCACAGTGCACTCCATTTCCCTTTAATTTCAGTATTCCTAGACCTCTGTTTACTCTTGCAGTTGCCTCTGGAGATTCTCCAGCTTTGAGCCCTTCTCCAGAGTCAAACCTAAAACTGGACACAGACTGTGTCTAAGCTCTTAGCAGTGCAGACCAGTGAAGTGTGATTATTTCATACATCTTACATTAGTCTGATGTACTTTAAAAAGCTGTTTGCTTCTCTGTGGCTGCATGATCTTACTGACTCACATGTGGCAGCTTTACTACATGATCTGTCCCTCCACTCTTCCCTAAAGAGCTAGGAAAGGTAATTCCAAGACATCTTGGAATAGATATGTTACTTATATTGTCAAATTGTTGCATTTCAGAGAAAAAAGATATATTTCTAAAATATTACCTTAATTTCTTATTACACAGTGACACCAGAAGATGCTTATTTATGTTGTTATACTGCCAGTAATATCACCTTTTTGAAAACATCTGCAGTAGCTTGAAGGAAAAAACAACTCTTCAAATTGGACATCTTTTGATTAAATCAACAAATCAAGTGTTATCTACATTTCTCTAGACACACATCAGGAATATTTGTATTTTAGTGTGCAGCCTTTTTTATTCACTTGAGGATATGTCACAAATAAGATCTCTGTGTGTTTACATATAAACCTTCTTAGCAAGTTATCATATGCACTTTAGTTATTTTGTTGTTTCAATGACTGTCCACATAAGGCCACCTGCATGTATTGGTTAGAGAAATTGTTTGCTACTCAGTCTGCCACAGATGACTTAGTACCAAAATTTCCTCAAGTGAACAAACCACTTTTACATTTTAAGGGGTGTTCTTATAAACCTGAGTATACAAGGACCTAAAAGTAAATGAAAATCATCTTGTAGATCTTCAAGAAACCTAAAATCCACCTGGAAAAAAATACAGTACCTAAATGTGGCTATCATAGCAGTTTAGACCCTGGATATCTTTCAATAGCCTAATGTCACAGTCTAACATAATGAACATGACTTTGGATTTTCACATTTGCAAATCCTTCTTTAGTTATGATACACAATAATCCCACAATTTGCATGTTCAGAAAACTTCCATCTGCTTTGCATTAGGGGCAGTTGGATTCACTTGATTTCAAGGATCTCAGTGTTATGTAATCGTGTGCAGATGGAGCACGGCAGCACAAACAATGAGAGCACGGCACAAGTGCACTTTAAAATACTTCTGTGGAACCAGCACCATCAGTTTAATATCCAGATGTGAAGATTCAATTACTCTTCAATGTGTCTTTTACTATGTAAATGGTCAGCCCCTTTTTTCGTGCTGGAACAAATTAGCTCTCAGTCTGCAGTGCTCCAAAGTTTGCATTAGTCCAAAGTCTGCAGTGCTTAACCAAATAATTCAAATCACTGATCACTGTATGTGTGCCATAGCAGAGTCCAGGAAAAATAGTTCTAAAGGTGTCTTTCAAACAGCACATGCATCTCAGTGCCATGAAAATTAGCTGCACATTGGTCTGTCATGAAAAGCTGTATCTTAAACATTGGTTCCCCCAGAATTCAAAATGTTTCCATTGGAGTGCCTTGTAAAGGGTACATCCATGGCATCAACACAATTGGAAACACAGTTCTGCAAGCACTCAGAAATGAGCACATTTAAAACTGTACACTATGTTTATAATACAAAACTATTTTGCTTTAAGCATGAAGAGTCATAAAACTGTGGGTGACCATCTGACCCCAGTTATCCTACTATAATCTTGCCTCATCGTCAGACCCTGTGAATTTCCGAATCTTCCCTTCACAATTTACCTTTTTCTACACAGATTTGCAGAGACACTTTCTCAAGTCCTTCAGTAGTTGAGACAGTGTAAAGATGGGGGATGAGGCCAGTGATAGAAGAGTAGGAGAAAACAAATGGTATCTCCACTAAAGGGATATAAATATGTGAAGATTACATAACCAATTAGTAATATTCCCAAAAGAGATGCAAATGTACTTGTTACATTAATCCAAAAACATTTGTAATGTGTCTTTGGTGGCAGTGTACTTGCATTAACATTTTTTTTTAGGATTGGACTTTAGCACTCAGTACTAGATGGGAAATTCAGTTTGGTAATCCAGCAAATCGGACAGGAATTTTACATCTACTGTTGTAACTAATCTCCAGCAATTGATCAACAGTAAAACTATGGAAACTTCTGCAGACTCTTAGATTCAATCTGAGTTCATTTTCAAGCTGTGAGTGCTGTCAAAATGATAAGAATAAGTACTGAACTTATTCACTAGATCTTAGTCATGCTTGCAGAGTTTGCTCTTCCTTAGTGACAGGAAGGTCATTTACCCCTGGAGGAAATGAATAGCAAGGCTGCTCCACTTCTATTTGTCTTTTGTTGCAGTAAGACAGGTTGAAGAGGCTAATTAGCTGAATTCATCAGCTGAGAAGGCAGTAGGGTATTGAGCTTGCCCTTCCTCTGCAAGACATATATGCTCTTACAAGCCAGCACCTCCTGCAGATCAGTGATAAGATGTTAGGGAAGGTTAGTTCTGCTCCCATTTAATCAGGCCAAAGAGAGGAGACCTTCCAGTGTGTGCTTACAGAATGTATCATAGCCTGTCATACGCTGTGTCAGCTCCAGGAGCATCTAATCGTGCTTTATTTGCTTGCTTGTTTTTAGCTTTTCCAGTTGTTATATTTACTGGAATGCTTTGCAGTTGTGGCATGGAGCTTGAATGTGTAAATCATTACACACACAACATGAGTGCCTCTTTACCACTCTGGTCATTTGTCTTCATAAGACAAAAAAAAAAAACACAAATAAGTGATCCATTTTAATAACTTTCATTTTGAAAGGTGCTATGTGCTGGTGTGTACTAATTCCTTATAGTTTTAAAGGGGCTGCTCTAAAGCATCCTGCAAACAAGACAGTTTCCCTTCTGAACACACTGAAAAAGATTAATAATATTTTAGTTAAAATAATGAACTTGAAAATAAATTCACCATCTTCTTAACCCATTTTATATGTTTCCATCCACATTTGGAAATAAGCATGGATTCAAACCTAAGCCTGGAGCTTAGATCAGGGTTCTGCTGATTAGGCTCCCACAGAGAGCCCACACTATCTGATTAATAAGTGAATTACTGAATAATATTGATTTTTTATCACTGACATAAGAATAATTGATTCTTTTATAAAAACACCAACCGTGTGGTAAAAGAATATTCTCTTCACAAATGCTTATTTTTCTGCATTAGGAGAATATTTTTCAAATATTTAAGTGTATAAAGCTTTTTTAAATTCCAGTAAATTAAACTCTGGAATTTGTCTAAGTAAAAATTTTCTTAGCTTATATGTTCTTTTTGAAGGATGTCAAAGAAAAGGCTTATTCACAGAATCTCAAGACTCAATTAAAAATTTCTGAATAAGATTGCCTTAGATTCAAATAATGAATTAATATATATCTGTATGGAGATATTATAATCTTTTCACTATGTTGTTCTGGGTTGATTTTTCTTTTATTAGATTATTTCACAGTTCCGACTTGGTAGTCCCATCTACTTGGCTTGTAGACATAAATGTTAATTCTGATTAACAGGACCTGAACTGTTTATCATTAAATATTTTCCTGCTGCATTCTCTCTTATTGGCACCAAATTAAGTGAGATTTCACCTAAACTGGCAAAGTTTGATCTGCTTAAGGTGACTCATAATAGCCACAAATGTACATTCCACAGATTTCCAGACATGAGCTTCACAAGGGGGGAAAAAAATCAGAAATTCAAGCAACATTTCTCACTGGTTTTCCACCCTTTCACTATGCAGCCACATCTCTACAGGTACCTCTCCTTTTTCCTCCCATCCATACAAACTCCCAGCAAATAGGATTCCTGGTTTACTAGGAGACTTCACTATGGCCTGAAGTTGTTAGCCCAGTATGAGTACATATTAATAATCTCTACCTTTATAGAGATTTTTTGGAATTTGGCACGTGTGACCACATCCATTGGAACAGCATTTCTTCACTCCAGAACATTCAATATCAGCTTCACAGCTTTCAACACAGGCAGCTGCAAAACCACTGGCCTTCTCAGGTGCTGGGCAGTCCCCTTGCTTCACAGACAGGATGTACTTAAGGAATTCACAGCTAGTTAGGCATTCATAATTCTTCTTGGGGAAAAGAGGCTAAAAGGAAAACAGAAGAAGGGTATGTTTTCAACAGGAAAAATAAAAAAAAAAAAAAACCAACCAAAAAACCCAACCAAACTCCATAAAAAAAAAATGTTATAAATTTCCCAAGACCTCCTAAAGGATTATACAGATTTCCAGCTTTTGCAAAACTTGCAAGACTATCCCTGAATATTTATATATACAAGCCACTTCTGAAAAAGAATTCCAAGTACAGAATGATGAATTCCCTCAAGTAAGACCACCATATTTAATGGAACTGTGTTGTTTATATCTGCCAGCTTTCCCTTGTTTTCCTCACATTGACTGGCTATAAAGTTGCTCAATGACAGATTAAAAACACTCCCAAAACAAAGGGGAAGCAATGGTCAGACAGTCTGCTGTTTTTGGACTACCCCACATTCTTTCCTCTGTACTTTGCAACACTTTCCCCACAATATCTGATGTAATGCCATTCTAGATAAATAAGAGAAATCTTGTTTCATTATACTGTTTGAACTAAGTTGGCTAAGAGAAGATTTGGCAGCATCTTTATGTTCTTGCCAGCATATTAGTAATTGTATAATTTTTCATGGAACTGGAACTGCATTTATGATAAAATTATCAGCAGAAAATAAAAATTAAAATAAGCTTTAAAGATATTGATTAAATATCAAAGTGAATGCTACTTACTTGAGAAATCTAGTCCTAGATATTTAAGAAGATGCTTCAATGCACAGACATTTTACAGCATATGTTACACCCAGAGGTTGGCAAGGTCCACTTTAAACAGTATTTAAAATAGCTTCTACAACCCTGGGAGAATATCACAACCCACTCTCTATATCCAGCTAGCCACGTAACTTCTGAAACTTCTTCCATATTCAAATGTTTTACTTTCTTGTTTTTTACTCTTCTCATATCTCTGATGGAATGAGGAAGCCTTGGCTATTGCAGAGGCCCAGGTGTTTCACAGACTCTTCTCTAAAGTTGCTGCAGCACAAGAATGTACCCCTACATTACCTCTCCCATTTTTCATACAGAACAGTCCAGGATTTTGAACCAAGCTTTCAGGCATGGATTTGGGTGTTACAGGCTTTAACCAGCCTAAATGCTGCAAAAATGAGCAGTCTCTTTGCCTCCTACAGACCCCAATGACTCTTGGACATGCACTCCTGCTGTTCCTCACATTGGAATGCACCTGATGCCATGATTAACCAATTAAAAAGCTAAATGAGTAGGAAACTAAGTTTATAGGGAAAAAAAAACAAAAAAACCCCCAAAAAAAAAAAAAAAAAAAAAGCCAAAAACAGAAACAGGGAATCAGATAAATTGTCCCTCAGACATAAGGTTCCCTTTACCATTGAGTAAAACACTCATTTGGTAAATAAGAAGTAACACATGAAGCAGGAACTTTGAGAAACACAAAGCTAAATTGTTCCTTCCAGATTTTTTACAAAATGAAAAAAGATTGAAAACACTCTCACAGCAAAACAGCCTCCTTTCACTCAATCAATGTCTATGGAGTATGCATGAGTCTGAGATAAAGGAAAGTGGTCCCGGGCTTTTGTGTTTGAAGCTAATTTCAAATCCTAAAACATCACAAATTTGCAGCTACTTAATTAAAAATGTTATAGCTCCCTGAGGCATAATACGTCCTCAAGGCTTCTCCTCCTCACCCTATTTCACAGCTCATTTTTCAGTTAGCTGCTAAATGTGCTGCTCCTCATTATGGGCCTTTGAAGTTCTAAATTTAGCTTTAACCACAAAACACTAATCAAAGAAGGATGCTCACTGTTTTTAACTACAATAGAACAGTGTTCTACAAATGTTTTCCTTTTAAACCAATTTTATACAAATTTTCACCCATATCTGCAAACATATAGTCTGAGTGAAGAGAGATATACAAGAACAATACAAATTAGATCCACTGAAACTGCTTTTTTACAGTACTCTAGAATTTTGTATATTCAAAAATAGCAAATAATCTGAGATAAAAAATTCTTGCAAGGCTTGGTTTTCATGAGAAACTTTTATTTTGTCGTCTGTGGTAACTACATAGATCAGTAATTTAGTAATCCCTATTAACACATTGCTGCTTCTAACATTTTTTTAGTTGAAATTACAGCTTTTTCTAATCATCTCCATGATGCTTAAAATAATTTAAATGTAGGACATTCTCTTATACCAGAAAAAAAGTGTCCACAGTAAAGAGAAGGAGTTAAATCTGTGTACCAGTAAGATCAATATATCAAGTAAGGTAATTAAGGTAATTTCTGGTTTTTTATAGGAAAAGATTAAAATCTTCCTAAGAACTCACTTCCATAGACTTGAATATATTTGAACCTTTTTTATGATAAGGCAAGTTTCTATTGAGCTGATACTTCCATTTTGAACTAAAAACCACTTAAGAACTGCAATAGATCACTTCCACCAACTCAGAGCCATGTTTCAAATCCAATAAAAAATCTCCTTCTTTGTTCTAGTTTGACTGATTCAGGTTTGCTTCTTCACAGATTATACTGATAGATGGTTCAAAAATAGTTTTCAAAACATTTGCTCTTGAATAATTCCATATTTTGATATTAGTCTTCTGAACTTCAATCCAGTTACTCCTGGGGAACTACTCTTCTATAAATCAGACTGACTTACACATAATCATCTGTTCTAGCTATCCTGCACAAGGATTTTTCACACAGTAACATTTTATCTTTTAAACAAAGATTGTCTTCCTTACAGATGGTAAGAAAAGATAGAAGGACAAGTGGTAGAAATAGCATCTTAGAGGAGGGATGTCAGAGCACCTCCTAAGAGATGCTGTGTGACTGGATTGAGTCTTTACAAGTCCAGATAAATCATTTGGTCAGAAAAAACCTCTTTTTTAACTCAAAATTAATATGGCTACATTCTTAAATGTGTATCCTTTCAAATAAAGGCAAATGCTGCAAAAACACAATGGTTTTCAGCTGTCTCCTTGAAGCCAATAATTTAAATTAAAGAGGCTGCTAGAACAAAGTGAGAAAGTGTGCCCTTGGGCTGACCTACCTCACAGAAGCTTTGGCAATGGTTTTTCTTCAGGTCCCAGGACTCTTTGCAGGGCTCCAGGCACTAGGAAGAATCATCAGGCAGAAAAGTGTCAGAAAGAGAATGAAATAAACAACCACAAATAACCTTATTTCTTCTTCAGTTTTTCGGCCCACAGGAAGTTAATAATCCACTTCTCATGGGGATAAAATTGTGTCATTGAGTCATGGTGTCAAAACAAGGTCATGAGAAGTCATGGTTAGATCACAAGAAATATTTTCAGTATTTCTTACAGTACAAGGCAATTGACTCACTTGTCTTTTATGCCATCCTACTTTCCAACTTACTGGATGTAGGTCTTAATACCATCTAACACCATGTTCCTGGATCACAGAGACAATGCCAAAAGCACTACTCTAAGCTACAGAAAGTGAAATCTTTTCCTCACTGACCAGCCTAAAGTAGACAGGCACATTTCTTTCCCAAGCAAGAAACTATTTCATCAAGCTATGGAGTAAACTCAGCAGAAGTTAAAATACTATTTCTGTATAAATGGATAATGTTCACTGGTGTGTTAGCAAAATCACTTTATTTCAAGTACCATATTATCATTATTTCATCTTCAACCTCTGTTGCAATGGTTATACAACGAGCTGAGATACAGAGCTAAGCTTCACACAGCATAAAGAAAAATCACACTGTTAAGAGCATTTACAACAGCTGAAACGTAAGTTCAGATTCACATCCAGAAACCTTTTCTCTTCCTTTGTGGAACCTAAAATGTTGAAAAATACTAGCATTGTTGGGAGCTAATACCTACTCCTCCTGGTAATAGTGGAAAGATACTTATTATACCAAAACTAAAGGCCTTTGACATGCAATGCAATATTTATGTAGTTTCCTGTTATGCACAGTATTTGATTGGATCAATATACATTTATGCTATTCAAAATCAAACATGAATACATATAGGCTGCACCTCAGTGGTGCACCTGTATCATCAATAAAAACAATAGTGTTTTAAAATTAAGCTTTTCTTACTAGCAACAAAGCCTAAAAATGTAATAAAACCATTAGTCACAGAGGCTAAATATTTCAGAAAAAAAGATACCACCTAAGTATTTTCTTTATATATATATTAATATTTTAGACTCAGTTTCTAGCTCTTCAAAATTCATGTGTTGTATACAGATTAATTAGAAGGATACATTATAAAATGTCACTGAAGTCAGTAAATTCAATTAATTCCATAGTGTTGTTCCTCCTGTGGTATAGATACTGCATATTTGAGCTCAATTCCCTGTCATGTCATTTTACAGTTCTCCTGTTCAATGAATTTAGTCTAAAAATTACTGAGGTATAAGTGGTTTAAACAGAAAATGAGAGACATTTTGACCATTCTGTGACTTTGTCAGTGATGCCCGAGACTGCCAGGTTTGTTCAAGGTGTTTGTACCAGTCTGTATCTCCAGTGCAAGTCAGGCTCCAGCACCTGACACCTCCTCTGGCTGTCACTGTTTCAAAAGCCACTCAGGACAGCCCAGGCTAATTTCACTGGGCCCCAGCAGCTCCTGCCTCAGGGCAGGCAGAGACAATGGGCATCCTCAAGGGAAGATGGACAAGATGAACCAGGGCTGAGCAGCACCCTGCAGTCCAACTGCTCTCAGAATATGTCTAGGAAAAGAGATGATGGAGCCTGTCATAAGGCCTGCATAGACTCTTACAGACTCTGGTTAGGGTACACACTTACCTAAACACTTACATAAACAAAAATAATGACCCTACTCCTGCTGTATGAGGAGTCCCCAGAGCACTGGGCGAGCCTGGCACCATGGGCGGCTGCAGAAGCCGGCTGCCTGCCTTTAGTGCAGCTGTACCACTGCACCATGTTGGGTGAGGATAGGGGAGCTGTACCACTGCACCACGTTGGGTGAGGATAGTGGAGCTGTACCACTGCACCATGCTGGGTGAGGATAGTGGAGCTGTACCACTGCACCATGCTGGGTGAGGATAGTGGAGCTGTACCACCGCACCACGTTGAGTGAGGATAGTGGAGCTGTACCACTGCACCATGCTGGGTGAAGACAGTGGAGCTGTACCACTGCACCACGTTGGGGTGAAGACAGTGGAGCTGTACCACTGCACCACGTTGGGGTGAAGACAGTGGAGCTGTACCACTGCACCACGGTGGGGTGAAGACAGTGGAGCTGTACCACTGCACCACGGTGGGGTGAAGATAGGGGAGCTGTACCACTGCACCACGCTGGGGTGAAGACAGGGGAGCTGAACCACTGCACCATGTTGGGGTGAAGATAGGGGAGCTGTACCACTGCACCACGTTGGGTGAGGATAGTGGAGCTGTACCACTGCACCATGTTGGGTGAGGATAGTGGAGCTGTACCACCGCACCATGTTGGGTGAGGATAGGGGAGCTGTACCACTGCACCACGTTGGGTGAGGATAGTGGAGCTGTACCACCGCACCACGTTGGGTGAGGATAGTGGAGCTGTACCACCGCACCATGTTGGGTGAGGATAGGGGAGCTGTACCACTGCACCATGTTGGGTGAGGATAGGGGAGCTGTACCACTGCACCATGTTGGGTGAAGAGTAGCTGCTAGCAGACAAAAAAGGTACCAAAATCTGGAAATGTCTTACTGATGAGATAGCTATTAACCTTGCAATAGCAGAGGTGAGGACACATCACAAACACAGGTTTGTAGGGGGATAGAACATAAGTAAATAAAGGTAGTATAGAAAGTAATCTTGCCCCCTAAAGAGTTGCAGCTGAGACACTTATTAAGGATTAGGAGCAGGCCTGATGTTAACAGGCCGCAGCTGTAGCCAATCAGAAGAGTGCTATAAAAGAGTGGATTGGTTAGCTGAGGGGACCTGGAGTCAGTTGGCTGCTGTAAGGATAAGGAAGAGTCAGTGCCTAGAGGAGCTGCCTACGAGAAACATCAAGGAGGTATGAACCTCTAGCAATATGGAACCCTTGTAATGTAATGACAATAGAACTCTTGCACTATAATGACAACACAGGTTTGTGCATTTATCCTCTTGACTAACCCATTATGAGGCTTCCCTGAAGTGGGAAGTAGAAACTTTGAAAGCTTGGCTCCAGGTCTCACCTTTGAGTCCTTGACTTAAAATGTAAATGAACTGGGATCCCTCCCACTGCCTGGTGATCTGATTCAGGATAAGGAGCAATCTGGGCAGAGAGCAGCTGGCAGCTGGTTTGGGCTCTACTTTATCTAATACAAAATACCTTGCAGACATAGGCACCTGCCCAGAGAAGCTAAGCTTAGGCATGAAGATGGCAGGCCTCCAGCAGACAGCAGGGCTGTGGCACAGGGAGCATCCCAGCCATCCATTTGGCAGGTGCCACTGGTCCCTTGGAGCACCACCCACCCTGCCCTGGCACCACACCTGGGCTCTGCACTGCTGAGACAGGGTGAGATGTGGGACAGTGGCGCTGGTCAGAAGATCATGGGGGTCAATCACAGCGGCCTTGATAACTCAGATCCTCCTAAAGAGCTTGTTTCATCAAACCCAGTGCTTAAACCTGGAACTTGGAAGCTTTATTTCCTCATCCAGACTGCTGCAGAGAGATTATTTCGTACTAAGCAATTGTATCAAAAGCCGAAACAATTGCTAACAGAAAGCACCCCAGTATTTGTCATCCCTCAAAATTTGGGGCGGGGTGGGAGGGTGAGCACACACTCTCACAGGTACAAATCTATGCATAATATGACCTGCTGATATTTAGACTGCATAAAGTTAGAAAAAAAGAGCAAAATACTTTCATTCAAAGAAAAAGGATGGTGATTGCTTTAAAATATTTTGGACTGTATTTTTTATTTCATCTTTCAAAAAAAAATGTGTATTTAAGGGCCATGTTAGATAATTCTTTTCTGTTCTAATTTTTAATCTATAAATAAAGCAACCAGGAGATTAGCATATGATGCATGTCATTTACATTAGTTACTAAAGGGGTTTTCAAAATAAGTCTACTAACACATTTGCTTAGGAAATGATGCCTTTGATCTGAATGGAAGAGAACTACACCAACAGAGCACTTTTCAGAATCTAATGAATTGCAAAACATCATTTAAGTACTGAAATACATATGTATTCAATTACTATATATTTATTAAAATATCCAATTTAAATTAAATGGCTGCAAATTGCATATTTTAACTATTTATACAGCAAAAAAAAATATTTATGTCAGAGTAGAAGAAACTATCCACAATATTTTTGTCTAATAAGACTTTTTCCTTCATCAGAGTAGAAACTAAGACATATGCAATCTGTTGTAAAAACAATGCAATCTAAGTATTACAGCTGGAATATAATTATCCTTTTCATTATCATTCACAATTGCCACTGCAGCCAACAGCAAGGTCAGAAATTAATGGCTTATGTTTACAATATACAATATAAGTGCTTTGCTGTCCTCTGGAATTTAAATATATGGAACTTAGATGGTTGGGAGAAAAAAAAAGACACAAAACAGCTTTCACTGAACAATCTCCTAATAGCTGGCCATGCATGAGAACAAGTACCTGAAAAATGCATTTGCTCACTATCAGACACTACATAGAGAACAGTCAGGAATTTACTCAGAGTCAAAGGAGAATATAGTGTTTGTCAGTCCTAGAGAGAATTATTTTGTGATGGTATGTTTAAATATACAATTGCAGTCAATGGAACCACGAGAAAAGTGATTTTTGAATATGGAAATCTCAGCACAGCAGAAGTAAACACAACATAAAACAGAAACAGGCAGCAAGTGAGAAATACCTATTTTGATATTTGGGGTTTTTTACACATCTTTAATGTTTTAAAGATGCTTTTTAAACATCTTTCTGTTTCTCTAAAATCAGATTGTGAGATGTCTGAAGAACAGTAAATGGACATTTACCTAGTTCAATCCAATGAATTGCATGGTAGCTTGGTGAAAAATATTAGGAGTCTGGATGCCCATTTGAGGAATGTACATCATTTTTTGTCAATTCATTTTATTAAAGTCTATTTACACATTTGTCTCTCCTGTGTTAATTCATGTCCTCCTAAACTTTTAGATGGGTATAAGATGAACAGCAAATTACTTGTATTCGGCATATTAAAAAGAAAGAAGTGTTTGGTTCTGAAGGTGAAGTTAGACACACTTTATATTAAAGATCCCTGTACTGTTTTTTTTAATCTGCAGTTTAAATCTCTTCCTCAAAAAACATAGGTGTGGCTGTATGTAATAAAATTAAAAGCTCAACAAAAGGTCAACAGGACTATATGCAGTGAGAATATGAAGAGTGAAGAATCCTACACAGGCAGGCAGGTGAATCTCATTGCCCCAGTGGATCATTCCCAGTGCTCTCCAAAACCCACTCTCTTGGGCAGCTCAAGTGATTCAAAGGCTGCACATGAGCACTGCTCCATGTGAGTGGCTCATGGTGTTGCACTCACCTTGTGGGCACATTTCTTTGAGACCAAGTGCCAAAGATGAGGCATTGCAGCACTTCAGCTATTTCAGCAATTTCAGGTGCTCATACACCCTATCAGGTCAGGCACCTCCTAAACACATTTATCTTGTTTAAAATAAACGATTAGAAGTAAAGCTGACCTAAAAAATCAGCCAGTTGCTCAGGTTGAAAAAAATCCATGAACCCAGAGAGAAGGGTTCAACTGCAGAATCAGTAGGTGCCATATTAGCTTGTAGGTTGATGTATGCTGTTCAAGAAGCCTCTGAGCATTTTGTGAGATCCATTTTAGGCCGAGTCAGCCTCTTGCTTCTCTCTTTTCGCTCTCCTCCCTCATAAGCCGAATGAATCATCAGAGCACTAGTCCTCAGCTTTCTAGAGCTCAGTGTGACATTGTGTCATTTTAACTCTGAGCTGGTTTAAGCTGGGACAGAGTTAATGTTCTTTACAGTACTAATATGGGATATGCTTTGGATTTGTGCTGGAAGCAGTGTTGATAACACAGGGATGTTTCTGATGCTGCTGAGCAGTGCTTAGAAATGCTTACATACAGCATCAAGGCCTTTTCTGCTCCTCACCCCATCCCAGCAGAGAGGGCTGGGGGTGCAGGGGTTGGGAGGGGACACAGCAGGAACAGTTGATCCCAACAAACCCAAGGGGTATCTATCCTAGGCCACAGGGCATTGTGCTGGGCACATAACGATGAGGGAGGGAGGAAGGAAGGGCAGGGCATTCAGAGGGATGGCCTCTGTCCTCCCAGCTGTTACATGTGATGGAGCCTGGCTTTCCTGAAGGTGGCTGAACACCTGCCTGTTCATGGGAAGCACTGAATGAAATGTTTTGCTTTGCTCAGATGCACAACTTCTACAATTTTACCTGTAAAACTCTGTTTATCTCAAACCACAAGTTTTATCACTTTTACTCTTCTGAATCTCTACTGCCATCCCATCATGGGGAGAACTGACTGAGAGGCTGTGTGGGGCTTAGTTGTCAGCTCAGTTTAAAACACAATCAACTCCTAAACTTCAGTTATACAATGTAGACTGGGAGAGGTCTACATATCTTTGAAACTTTGAAAGCCTAATGGAAACAACTGTGAAACATAATCTTTTTGTGTAAAATAGTAGTTTCATGTGGCTACCTGGAGTTACTCCTCTGTTTATGTTAAAAAGGTTCTCATGAGAATTACACTAGTAATATATTTCCCTTGTAGCTGAATAAACAAAAGGGTTAAATGACAGAGAATGGTTCCCTGTCTGTGTTGCCTGTTTTCTCTCCTGTAGGTCAGTGAGCATCACGATTTGGTGAAAAGGAGTGATTTTGTATTCAAGGATCAAGTCTTAATTAAATTAGTTACAGTTGGGGTTATTCTGTGACATTATCATGTACACTGGGAATCCAGCTGATACTGTCTAAAAGTATTGCTAATTGTAGAGCTGGTTTTGAATGAAAGCCAGGTCCTAAGTTTTAAATAGTTGGAGGGGTTCAGATTTCTTGAAATGTGGTTTTTGTTGTTCTGTATCGATGACATCCTGATGTGGATTGTGGTAGGATAGATGATAAGGAACAGGTTGCTAATGTGGAATTTATCATCTGCAAATACTACTTTACTCTTATTAATAAATCTTTATATACATATATAAAGAAAAGGAAAAATCCTTCATTAGTAACCAACATTTAGACAGTCTAATCTTATGTTTTAGGGCTAATAGTGATTGTGTTGTACTTTTTAGAAGTCGACTGCTCAGAACAAGGAAACAATAAAATGGCTGGCACAGAAATGAAGGGAATGGTGTCTCTGTTGGAGGTGCATTTACAGCTACCTTAACTATTCTGAATCCTCAACGACTGTAAGGTAAAACAATGAAGCACAAACCTCCAGGGTCCTAGAGCAGCAATTACGAACTGACAGGGACAAGGAACAGCAGCCACATGGCCACCATCACATCAGATTGTAACACACCACACAAGGGTGCACCTGCAGGTTGGGATTCAGCTGAGATGAACACCCCAAAAAACTTCCCTGGTTAATTCACATGGGACCTCATGCAAAGCAACTTGGCGTTAGAAGTACCCAGGGTTAGGTTGTAGGAATACAGCATTTTGTCTTGAGTTCTAACATCAAAACATAAGAGGGAGTATAAGCTATTCAGCACTGACCTTAGTCAAGAGGGTATTTCCTGGCAGATTTTGCTACGTCCCTTATGAAAAGAATAACAAAACTGTATAACAGAGATACAAAACATATTATATATCCAAATGAGATTTATTTTTAATAATTCTTATCTAAGGAGGATGACATATACAATCTGCAGCTGAAATACAGAACTTAAGACATACCACTTGGATAAGAAATACTCTTTAAAATTGCATTTCTAAACCAGCATTAAAAAGTTTAACTCCTGTTTTCACATCCAAGAAGTGTGCTCTCAACAAACAGGAAAGGGTTTCTGCAGATGGGACTGTCAGTGTCTCATAGCAGTCCACTACAACCTTCACCTCACCAAGCCATGCAGAACATACCTATTTGTATTTTCCAATTACAAAATTCTGAAGGACCTAGGAAAAAAAAATGTTCAAAATAATATCCAGATAAGTAAGAGAAGGACAATGTACTGACACATTTCTTTGAAGCTCTATTTTACTACTTTAGCAGAGATGTAGTCAAAACCTGGAGTACAGCTCTGCTCACTCGGCCTCATACAAGGCTTAGAAACACAGCTAGTGAAACAACCTACAGCAGTTTTAGGTGCAACTGTCTCCTGTCTGTTACCAGCAATTTAGAGAGTGGCCTGGTAATTCAAATGATTATTTCAGAGCAGAATGGAGCATTTCTGAGAAATTCAACTGGGTACAAAGCTGAGCAGCATAGTTTAAACTTCTATAGCAAATAGCTGCATTTGGTGTGTATTTATTTTACTTGGGTGTGGAGGGACTGAAAGCATACACAGAGACAGGCATTACCACTCTCCACAGTTATGCAAACTTACTAGTATCAAGTTAGGACTTAGAGTAAGGGAAATATTCAGAAGAGCCAATTGTTGGTTATCTAACAAAAACATGAGCTTGCAACATTTATTTTTCTTAATTGCCCAGTTCATTTCAGTACACAACATCAGGGTGCCAGTCCCACAATATTAATTGTTAGCAATTTGAGTTACTGAATACCTTCAATACCCTAAGCAAATAAAGGAAGCCTTATGACCTATAGGATCCGACTAGGAACAGTACCAGTATTTCCTGGAACAGAGATAGGGAAAGGGCTAGTCACAGTATATCAGTTAAGTCTGTCAGGCCTTTAAATATACAAAGTAGCATTACAGGCTTTGTTCCTAAAATTATGGCACCAGAAAGACCAAGACCGTTGCCAAGAACTTCAGGTCAAATATTCTAGAAGTCCATGTAGCCTTTGTTGTTAATTCCCAAAATTAAACAGAAAGTAAAAGGTGCCAGAAAAGTTGTACACATACTAAAGGCACGAATCACTGAAAGTGTTGAAAAAGGAACTGTTTTGACATTAAATATTTGAGAAGTAAATTACTACTAAAAAAATAAATTAAAAAATAGAAAAAGAAAGAGGGGAAGTCATACCATCACACTTCAGCTGAAATGCAGCACTTTCAACCATAATCCTTTTAGAATGAAAAAAACTTTCAACTCCGACAGCTTGGTATCTATCTGTATAGCTCAGTTGTCTGGCATGTCAAATTTTGCCAGCAGAAGTGTTTGTTTGAAAAGACAGAATAATCCTAAGACTCATTTCTATGTTTCTATTCTTTGTTACCAAGTCAAAATCATGGCCATCGATGTCAACAGAAAGTTGGCTCCCAAACATTTGTTCATTCCTGACCAGTTCTTGTCAAAATTTGTTTACAAGGTTTTGTTCTGCCTCATAACCTGAAGTTTAACAGTCACCAAAGAACAATTTCAGCTCTTATTTTGTCTGATTTTGAAACATGGAATTCAACTCAAATCTCCTACATTCAAGATTAATCTTCTAAACATAGAATATTTGATGGAGCCTTCTCTCCCCTGTTGAAGTTGTTTCCTCTTGTAGAAGCAATGAGTTCTTCTCTAGAAGAGAGACTTAAATGTCAACCTTTCACCATGAAGAGGTATGACCTAGCAGCATTCCTGATCCTCCTGGAGTTCTTTTGATATGCAGTAGAATAGGTACAAATATTTTGGCTCTTTCTCAGGGCCATAGCTGTTCCACCACCACTTCTTTCCTACAGAGATAATACTCTCTTACCCTCTCTTCTTTTTTTCACATCTTTGCTTCATCTACCAACCTACTATGGACTTAAAACTGTTTTTCTAATTACCCCTACTCAAACTGTTGCTTCAAAGACCATTTCCCTATCCTTCTGTTACCTTGTTTCTATGTGCTGCATCAAAAGCCAGCTAATTTGGGGTTTTTTTTCAACCCTTTCCTAGCCCTTATTCTAAGTCTCCACATTCTGAGTTTTCACCTATCAAGATATAAGGTACAGTATTGGCAAAATGCTATGAAGCAGCAAGTCAAGCCTGGAACACAAGTGCACACACAAAATACATACTGCAGCCAAGTGCATAACTTATTTTAAATCCAACTAAGAGTGATACACTTTAAAAACATTAAGAAGTTCTCTGTAACAGACTCCTTCTGATAGTGTTAATAGCTTTAACTGCTTAGTGCCTTCCTGCTTCTTTCTGTGCTATTGCTTACATACAGACTACTTTGGCAGTGTAGCTACTGTATTAATGAACAATGAATTGAGCTCCCTGAATTAACAATATTAGCAGTTTTGCTTCTCTGTCCGAATTTTCTTCAGGCTGCAGTCCTGCAGTGCAGTTTACCAATAAACTGATTTGCCATGTTTGCATCTGTTCCACCAATCTGTCATAGATCAGTCAACCTTTTCCTTTCTGCTTTTAAAGCTTCTCCGAGATTGCATCTGGAACTAACGCAGTAAGCAACACAACAGAAACTTTCCACCTGTATGTCCCTACTGTTTCTAGGCCACTGTTCCCTGCCACCCTCCCATACAGACAGAATAAAAATAACAGTAAGATTTAATGCTACAAACAACACGAGGCTGCAGAATGTAACAGCTTTTCCATTCCAGACATTAGAATTGTGGATGGACTTTCACCAGTTTTTTCCAGCAGCAGTGATGGTGCTCAGATCACAGATAACTTCACGGTTGCATTTGATGATCTTAAAGGTCTATTCCAACATAAATGATTCTATGATTCTATAAAAAGTAAGCCCATCTTATGTACTAAAATGTCTCTCTAATAAACTGCCTTTTCATTTTCTAATAGTTGACCATTTGCTTTAGTGATTACATAATACTTTTAAAGTAAAAGTGAGCATAAATATTTTGACATTTTATATATGTAAAGAATTTCCATTGAGAAAACATCATTCTTTTAATTTTAAACAGACAAGGGAAAGCCTCTTCAAGCTGGCACTTTCCCCTTCCAATCTGTTACAAGGCAGCTTCAGAAAGCCACACACAGTCTTGTTATAAACACCATCTTGCTGTGCAACTAAAAGTGTCTGTCAGAGCAGCGCTGTTCTCTCCAAGAAAAGTCAATTTTTTTGTTGCCATTTTATAAATGAGTTAAACTAGTGAACTCTTCTGATAACAGATGACTTGCCTTATACATCACCCTGCAAATTCACACATACATTTCTGAATGAGGGAGCCGCAACTAAATGTTCTTTTTGCTTGTATCCACCACAGTTCTATGGTTTTATAGACCACCGAACAATCAGAGAGGACAAAAAAAAAGGGAGGCCCTCTTTGTCTAAATCGTTACTTTGTTTCTCTCCCCTGGCTTTCCATTTCCCTCCCAGCACTACCATCACCATCAGAAACGACATATTCCGCATTACTAAACAGCAAGAGCCATGGGGCTTTTCACTTCTAATTTCACGCCACAATAAAATGCAGTGGTTGTTTCACTGGGGGACCTGAAAAGCCTTCCTTTGTGGGGCTGCTCTGACGGTCAGCTCCAGCATCACACGCTGGCAGCAGGCAGCTGTGCGTGCCTCTTCACGCAATTATGGCAAAAGGGGGAGGAAAAGGAACAGAAAAATTAAAAAGGAGGTTGTCTAGAAAAAAAAAAATATGAATCCCCTACTCTGAAGCATGCGATTCACATTCTACTGCCTGGCCTAAATAGTTTTAACTATATCTCTTGTCCACCTCGTCGATAGACCAATCCTTCTAATAATAGTAACTCCAGAAAGTTTTCATTGAACTCAGAAGTTATGCTTGTTCTAATTAAAATCTATTGACCTAAAGTAGACTGATGATCTGAGAGGAAGGAAAAAAAAATCTAAGGACAATAAATTTGGATATTTTTAAATTTCAGAGTAAACCAGTGAAGATGATCAGCAATAACAAACAAATATGGTGCTCCTACAGGTACTTTTAGAATTGCATTCTATTTATGTAATAGAAATATTGCCTTATGCTATAAAAGTAGAAGCTATAATTCCATTAATCCCAAGTACAACAGGAAGAAAAAGGTACAAAGTTACAGGAAATTCTGACAAGTTTTCCACATTTATCTTGGCTTTTTTCAGATACATTCCATCTATACACTGAATGTTTTTCTGTCCCATGTTTAGAAACCCAATTGTATTCATTGAATCTTTTATCAAGAGACAATGTGAATCCTTTCACAGTAATCTCTTCATGTATCTTAACACAGTCTAATGAAACATTAAAATTACTAAAATTCTTGTCGTTTACATGATGATTCATAAAATAAACACTGCTTGGAAGTACTTTAAAGGTTAGATAGTTTCACATATTAGTTGATGGGGAAAAATTAAATCTAAAATAGCTGTTTTGTTTCAAATTCTTTTCAAGTTATTAAAAAAATGCCTTCTCTCCTATTATTTTTCAATGCATGCTACACATGAGCAAGGAAGGCTACAGATCCATACTAAATTTCTTTATCTCTAATTGTTACAGGTTTTTTAGGTTATGGTTATGTGATGAGCATAAACAAATCTAAATCCAAAATGCCATCAAAACAGGGGCAGTCCTGAACTGTGACTAGCTCCTATTAGCCTACTTCTTTTGATGTAAATGTGCTAAAAGAGGCATTCTAGATGAAAAAATGACCAGTTTTTAGGTAAGCAAACTTCCCCATTCAACTCACTTTGTAGTCTCATAAAAATCACGTCTGGGTTGGGGACTTGGGCAAAAGGGAAAGAGAGGAGTCTGTAAACACCTCTTAACTGAGAGTCTGAACTTAAAACAGCTTAAGCCAGCCATAAAACCACAGTCTAAAGACCAACTAATATCTGATTTTCCCTCCAAGGCTGAGTAATGAAGGTTAACATTATGGTGCTGAGAGGTAAGCAGGACAAACTGGCAGCTGAGTTAATAAATAAATAGTTCTGATTAAACTGTCGTAGAACATAAACTGTTAAATCAAACTTCAGCCTTGTGCTGGAAGAAGTGAGCTGGATACATTTTCCCTGTCAATAGTCTGGGACAGGCTACTGGGTATTTCTACTTCCATTTCTACTTCCAAGGCAGAAGGGAAGACAATTTGGCTGTCCAGACTGTCACAGACTGTCTGTACTCCTCAGGAGGACACTCTGCTTTCAGTGCACATGAATTTCATAGTTACCTCTGCAGCTCAAACAGGCATCACTACATTTCACCATTGTATAAACTTAGATTGATAACTGGGCAAACAAAATTCTTCCAAAGAAGAAGAATTTCTTAAATTTGAAATTTAGCTGATATGTATCACATATCATTCCTAAAAGTCCTCTAGAATTGTGACTCAATAGGTATTGGGGTTTTTTAACTTTAACTTGGAAGCTGTGTATTTTAACTAAATATCCACTGATTTCAAATGTCATTCAAACACACTGATCTTTCCTGTCATGAACTGCAATATATAAAGGCAAAGAATGAAAGTAATAGACTTCTGGACATCCTAAAGTGAGCTATGACAGTGCGCAGATGTAAAGATGATGAAATTATCTTTAACACTCTAACTTGATGATCTTTCCAACCTAAATGATTCTATGACTGTTTGAAATGGAATATAATTGTGATAAAACTGATGCTGTAGCACAGTAAAAAAAGTGTTCAGTGGGCATTTGGGATATGTAATGTTTCACCTGGTTTTCTGGCATTCATCTGAACAGGACTCTTGAGCAAGGTCTCAGAGGAATCAGAGAGTAAGATTATGGAAGCAAGTTGGCATTAAGCCCCCAGAGAACAACTGTCTTGAAAGCAGCACATAGCATAGCACTGTGCTGGCAGACGAAAGGGATAGTTGCCTTTTTATGCAAATATATGCAAGGAAAGGCACACTAGTTAATGAACTACAGCCAAAGAGTCTGAACCAGAAGTCATAATTCCAGATTAAATCAGCACAGATTGCAGGTGCCCACCAATCTCAGGAACTGACTCCTTCTGATTGCTCAGAGGCATCCTAAATCTCACATTAAGGCATGTCTAGATAAGAGTACCAGAATGCTCAATGAAGTATAGAAAGCATGTAGCTGTGAGCTGGCCTGTAGTTACTGTCATTGTAAACTGCAAAATTTGACAATCCTGAAAAATCTTTACTTGAGAGCTCTGGATTTGCAGCGCGTCTAACTGGATGATTTTTTTTTACCACACATCTCAATAAAAAACAGAGTTAGGTTGGGCAGGAGTGATAAGATGGCAGGTTGGAGGACTCCCTGCAATTGGAAGAAAGAAAACAATGGCACAATTGATGAGGGAAATAGAAAAGGGGAGCTGAAAACACAGTCCTGCAAACCTTTCTGTGTGAAGTCATCTGTAAGGACTGCAGTACATCCTCGAGGGAAAATTAATGTGTAAGCAAATACTGCAGCTTTTCACTCAGTCAGGTGAGGGAACATTACCATGTTTTTTTATTTTCTAATAGCTTTGTTTTCTCTATAGGTCTTTTAATGAAATCTTCTAGGGATTTTCTTTTATTGGTTAAATTCTCCATTTGAAACCAAACATCAGGAAAGAAAGTACCAAGGACCATTGCCCATTCACAGATATCTATACCCAATATAATGGGTAGCTTCCAGCTGCTGCTCCTGAAAGCCAAACTTTTTCTTAGGTATCTCACACCTGCCAGCCCCACATGGAGGCCTCGAGAACTCTAAAGAGGCTCCAATGGAAGCAGGTGCTCATGTGTAAAAAACAGTATGTCCCTCCTGCAGGATTCAGTCTCAGATATCTAAGCTGCATGAGACAGGTGAGACAGGGACTGAACTTGTCACTGGCTGCTGGGGATCTCACCAATACAGTCAATGGCATGTGAGAAACCACTCAGTGGATGACACCCGGGTGTTTCCTACAGGGCAGGATAATTATCTCTCTGGAGGTTACTAATTTGATCCTTGTTGACAACAGTCTGGGTATCTCCATCACATAGTAACTGTATAGTATTCAAGATTCAGGTGTCTGAATCTCAAATCCTGTCAGTGATCCAAGTACTGTTAATTTGATGGACATGGTGGAATTATAGTGTTGAGTAACCACTTCTTACCCAGCAACTGTAATATTCCAGAATATTCCTGAAAACAGAATACTTCTGTAACAACTATTTCAGGCAGACATTTATAATCTTGTAGCTATATTCTGTTTCTTAAATACAAGAACACTCAGAAAAGTAGATAGAAAGATAGAAAACTTCTCAAGAAGAGACTTCTGCCCAAGACATAAAATATAATCTGTTTCACCACCAGTCACATGATTTTAGATGCTCCATGATTTTTCTCATACTTATTCCCTCAACCAAATTTTAATTCATATAATTTAATATTGCTGTAACATTTCAAATATGTTTAGGTTTATATAAGGAGCCAATAAGACACTACTTTTTGTTTATTCAAGCAAATTGTCCTCGTCTTTTTATTTTTCCACAGTACTTCTTTGGGCAAATTGCTGGAGGTTAATATATAAGCACCTTAGGGTAACCATCTTATATTTGTCTGAATAAATGCATCAATTGATAATGTATAATAAAAACTAATTCTCTATTTTCACTAACCTCAGTAAAAGTTAGATAAAAGTTTCCTACTACCATGAAAAATTGTCATGGCCTAGAGACAAAACTACTACTGAAAATGTTTATAGAATTACTTGTAACATAAAACAGATATACAGTCTGTATTGTTAATGCCAATTGTTACAAACCAAATCAGGAAAAAACAACTCTTTTAGGGAACAGCTCAAAAAGTTTTGACTAGAGGTTTTAGATACATGAGAATGAAGAATATTTCAGGATTTGACAACTAAAAACATCTGAATAATGCCTGACTGAAGAAATATAATCCCTCTGTTCTGCATTTTACAATTGCCTAATGGAACGCTATATAAAAGTCTGCATGCATCTGACAAATGTGCTCTTCAAGTATCCTAAAATTGCTTACACATTCATATAGAAACAATCTCAGTATCAGAGACCTAATTTTGTGCTTCAATTAAAACATGCAATCTTCATTTAAATTAGTAGAAGCTGTCTAGGCAATCAAGGAGACAGATTTTGGCTCAAAGTATCTTAAGGAATAATTTATGTATTTGGCACAAATTCCAAAACAACATTTAGGCCAAGCCACTTACATAAACAATCTTTCTAGTCATATTCTTACAAAAGGCAAGAGCAGTAACAGCTGTCACAGCTCATTGTCCAAATACATCCATCTCTTTTTAATTTTAACCTCTTAGACTAATCTATACCTGAATTTTTAAGACACTTCAAATAATGTCTTTTTTAGTTTCCTTCTATGAATATAGTTTTCCTTCAGACATTAAAAAGTGGCTTAAAGATTCTATTATTCTAAATTGTGGTCATTACAGTAGATTTACTTACATCTTTCTCACTCCTTTCATGCATTTTCTTGCTCAGTGTAACTACCACAGTCCTTCCCAGGCCTGAAGATGACCAACAAAGATGAAGAAATACATCAAGATATTTTCAATATAAGTGCTATTCCAGCAAGGGAGCATCACTGTAAGCAGACATGGACTTCATCTGTGTTAGAAAATATAAACTTCTTGAGTATATCTCAGGCTTTATTTTGGTTACTAAGACACATGATACACACAAAGTCATTCTAATCTAGACAAATCTTACAATACCACAAAATGTGCTCTTAAAGGCAGAGCCTATTACAGTTATGTTGAAACAGTCTGTGCCAGTAAAAGCCCTTTTATGCCATTGTAATTACATCCCTGTAAGTATTTTGATAGAGAAGTACTGAAAAGCTCTATACAGCCAAACCAGCTGCTGATAAAATTCTGTATTTGTCTCCTCTCCTGGACCTGACAACAGTATGACAAAGGTATGGTGTTAAGGCCATTCAAAGTAGTCTTTAAAGTAGAACACTTCTAGCCAAAAACCTCTATAGACCAGTTCTGGAAAAATATCACCATATCTCTTCAGGCACAAATCCAATCCAAGAAGTTGAAGAGAAAAAACATACCAGCCTCATCTGTAATGCATTTTAAGTTAATTTATTAGCACTAACTGTTCTCAAGTAACTGACTCGCACTGCAAATACTATAATCTAAGGCTTTCTTTCAAGAGCTTTATTTTATTTCCTTCATGGATACCTTTGGCACATTTTTCCCTTTCCCACTGTAATAGTAGAACTAAATTTCATTTACTCTGCAAACTTCCATGTAATATCTCAGAAGAAAAAAAATACTCTGAAGTTTGTTATGCACCATATTAATAACTCAAACTGCTCCAGATATTCCCAGGAAGGACAATCAATCATTACATTTCCTATATGAGTGTCCAAAAGCTATTTCCCCCATCACAGCATTTTACTGTCTTTTTTCTAAATGACTACTACCTTACAACAAGATTTCTTTTTAAAAAATAAGCAGAAATGTAGCTTTGAAAGGATTGCTTTGACTAATATAACAGAATACACAGTATAGAAGATAGGGACGTTTCATGTTTGAAACATGTCTTCAAAAACACAGGAAAGCAATAGCAGACTAAGCAGTGGCATTTACTTTCCAAGTCTACACAAGGAACACATCATCAGTCCAGAATACTTACCATCCTCTCCCTATATATAAATATGCTTGAGAGTGTGTATATGGTAAAGCTTTTCAGTGTTTTTTGTTTAGTTCCACACACACCACCACCATCATCACCACCACCCCCTCCAAATCCTTTACAAAAGCATTATTCAATTTATGCAGATCATGCACAGCACAAGACCTGTAGTGGGCTTTACCTTCCAGCGCCTTGCTTCTTGTAGAGCCTTTCCAACCAAGCACAAATCAAGTGATAGGAAAACAGAACAACAGTGTTGTCCAACTCATTTAATTCAGTTTGGGAATGAGAGATGGCATCTTTACAAAGCAATCAGTGAAGGTTAAGTGAGAGGCATACAAAAGTTTTAGTCAAGATGAAGTCCAGAAATGGCATTCTCACCCCCAGTTGTTAATACTGTAAGTGAGAGGAGACTTCACTGCCATTGTCCTTTATACCCAGAGTGAGCAAGCAGCTGGCAGAGATGAGCAGGTGTGGCCCAAGAACAGCATAAACCAAACCAGCTGTGGGCAGCAGCTCTGCGTCTGTCCTCCTGCTCTGTCTGGCTGCTCACTGTGTTTGCTCTTTAGTACTTCAGTATAAAAAGTAAACACACTTTTAGGCTGGCAGTGCTGAGAAGGCTCCAGGTGCTCATCTCCTCTGCTTGAGCAGCTTCCAGGCAGATGTGTGAGCCCACTGCCAAGTCAACATAAAGCACTGGATGGGACCAGGAGCTGAGGACAGGGAAGACTTTCTTTTCACACATCAACTGATACAAAAAACAGCCTTATGGATGGCCAACCCCAAAATGAATTGTGTCTTGGAAATTTACTTTTTTCCTCATCCTTTTACTAAACAAAACAAAACAAAACAAAAAAAATTGGGATTTTAAAGTGACCATTAAATGAATAAAAAATGAAACACTAATGCTTTTTTCTCCTGCATTTAGAAGATGTGAACTGCTGCCATAATCCTGAAAGAAAGGAGTATTGTATTTTAAAATAATAAAGCATTATTTGCCTTATTTTTGCTCAAGTTCTCAAATACAGACGTGTAAATTTGAGCAATCTGAGAGTTAGAAAATGTATTCACAAAGAAGACACTAATGTCACCATGCTGCTTATGACTGGTCCAATAAACAAATAACCACACAGAAATTAAAATTTATTCATTAAATCATTTTTATACTGTTTAAATTGCTAGTAATTCAGGCAAAAAGCTTATACACTTTAAGGCTGGACAATAGTGTTTGCAATAATATATATTGCATATATCTCAACTTCTTACTTTATTTTCAATCTGACACTTGTATTAAGGAGCAAAGTCAAGCTTTTTATTCTAATCTCACATGTCCCCTCTGAAAGCAAGAAGTTATGAGAATTTGAGACTTTACCAGGTTTCAATTCTGGCCTCCATGTCTGTAGCAAGAATTTCCAAATTTCAGCCAAGCTGTGAATTGTCCTTGCCTTTAACCACTCTACAATATCTCACCCTCCATGCCAACTACACAGTCTTTGCTCTGCATCTTCACAAGAGTTTTAGGCATATGAAACTGTTTTCAGAAATTCTCTTTAAAAAAAGCTCAAAAGTTTCTCAAGTGCTTCTCAGCAACATGAAAAATCCAGTCTGAAGGAGAGAGAAAAATAGCTCATCTTTCTTAAAACTGATATTTTGGTAGAGAGCAAAAAATATAAATTAACAGATCTTTATCAAACACTGAAAAGCTTAAAATGGAAGAAATTAAGATATATCACTAGCCAAATGAAAAACAATCAGAGGAAGGGCAAGGAATTTCATTCTGAAAAATCTATCATAAAAATAATTTTTTTTAAACTGAAAAAGATAATCACAAGTAGCCAATAAGGCTTAGAATCAAAGCCAACCGACATCAATGATATCTGCATTTACTTCAGCAGGCTTTCAATACAGCTATAATTGCTTTAATTGAGTCTTGAAAGATAACTTCTGATCATATCATACATATCATGATAATAGATAGTCGAAAACTGAGACTATTAATCACAAAAGGTCTTTTTTCCTCCACTCATTTACCATCTCTCTTGTTTAATGAATTAATTTTCTGCAAATACCTATCCAAGTGTGCATTTTTTCATCAGCAGATTCTAAAGTAAAAGTTTTACATTGTTCAACTCTCTTTATGCACTTGTTTACTTGAGGTGTGAAACAGTTTGCCCTTTAAAGAAAAGTTACAATTCTGTCCTACCATTTCTTTCCAGTGCAATTAGTTTTACATTTTATCAGTGAAGGATTAGTAGATCATCTTTTCCACAGAAGAGCACATTTTCAGCATAATGTCAAAATATGAAACATTCAAAACTTTGTTTACTAAACTTCAGCAATTTTAAAGCAATAAATATTGTATACAAATGTATTTTATCTTAAAAAGGTCTATAAAATGGTGATTTTATTATCTTGTTTCCTCATAGTTCTTGTCTATACCTTTCAACATGTACCTAAATTATTGCACAGGATTTAACAGTGAACTTTGTCTGCTGAAGCTTCTTAACAATGCAGAATACAAAATTTTCTACAACTTTACAACTGTTCTGGTTTCTAAACCTTTTTACCACTTTCAAAAATAT
This sequence comes from Agelaius tricolor, assembly GCF_023055355.1. NCBI lineage: Eukaryota > Metazoa > Chordata > Aves > Passeriformes > Icteridae > Agelaius > Agelaius tricolor. The sequence goes on along the minus strand of NW_027269267.1, from coordinate 21,437,861 downwards.
TGTGTTCAATTACTAACATTGTCTGTTAAACCTGATAGTAACTTGATTAGCATAACTTCTAGGTGTTGCATTCACACATTTATAATAAAGAACTGTTCACAGAAAATGTGTCCAGCTCAAACTACAGTTCTTAATTGCTGAAGTAGATCCAAATTAGCATTCACAGGCTGCATTTCCCTAACAACAGGCTTTCAGGCTGAAAATAATTTGTAATTCAAAAAGGATTTTGGTCAATAGATTCTGAGCCTACAAAACTTGTTTGGCACTTAAAAATTCCAAGACCTGTTGAAAACTTAACTTATGAGTTTACATTTTCTTTTTTCCTGTTATTTTTCTGTGAAATATTGTAAAATGGTTGTACGATTTGATAAAAGTTGGAATTATTCCCAGACATTCAATTTAGACTAGGTTTATTGATAATATCCGATGAAATCTTAATCTATATTTACAACAGTTCCTTATTTGACTCCAAATGATGTAATGTCATTATAGTTTAATAAACAGGAAAAGATGTTGAGAAAAATAATCTTATGTAAATTTGAAACACACCATACCCCTCTTCAAAATTCTTGTCTGTACATATATATAGATTATAAATAGAGCTTCTGCAATATGTTGATTCCAGCAACAGATGCAGGAAAAATTTAGGTTGATACACTGATTAATTATATAATTAAGTTGTGTCTAGTACTGAATGAGCATAAATTACATGCAATTACATTTTTATGAGGATTTATGTTATATAGCAAGCAGTGGGATTTTTAAAAACTTAAAAGAACTTTCTTTTTACAAAAATAGAAAAGCACATACACAACAGTTTCTATTTTCCCATGTTTCGTTGTTTTTGAAAGTCTAAAATATATAGAGATTTTATGATGGAGGAATATGTGGTATTAGTACTTCTGCACTGCACCAGCACTTTTATAGGAAGTGCTGAAGAAGCTCCTGAAATAGCTCTCAAAGAATTTAAAATGTGATTTCCCCTATGAAGTCAGTTTATGATTTGTTTGGGCAATAGATGACTTCTCTTGATTTGCACTCAAGAAGAAGGAGAGTGAACCAACAGACCTGCCAAGTTACTGGGACAGAAGAGATGCCCACCAGTCTGGCCTCCACCTCAAGTCCCCTCTCCCTCCCTCTTTCCCCTCCAGCCTGCCCCTGCAGCTCGATGCCTCACCCAACACTCCTGCACACCCATCAGCTTCTCCAGCTGTATCTGCCTGGTTGGAATCAGTGCTTGCTAACAAGATTTATGGGATGCAGGGAATCTGACATTACACGGCAATAGAAGCTCCCTGCAAGAAGGAAACGTGTGCCTGGATACAGACCTGCCTGTGTGTCTGCAGAGAGACTCTGCAATCTCAGGGAAGAGAACACACATGAAGAACACACTCCAGAAGATTCTGCTGTTCTGTGCCTTTCCCAGATGAAATATGTTCCTCTGAAGGGTACAAGTGCTTCAAATAATTTCCCGATCACATGGAAACAGATTCAAGTATTATCTCAGCCCTGAGAACAAATTAATGCAATGTCCTAGTCTGGGATTTAGGACACAGCAAGAATTTCTCCCTGAAATTCTTGAAGGTGTCACTTTGTCACAGCTACAGCGCCTTTTGTGCATCACAAGGCACATAAGTTTCATCTGTATTTTTATTTTGAATTTGTCTTATTGTATTTTTGTTAGGCAGGCAAACTGCTGCTGCGTTAATTCTGTCTGTTGAGTGAAAAAAAACATGGAAAATCATGTAAAGAAACTTTTTAGTCAATTTTAGTATAAATACTCTGAGACTGAAACAACAATATATTAACTTCACTTCTTGTTTTCTGAGTCATACAATATGTTTTGCATATTGCCATAATTTTAGGAGACATGCCATCTAGGAAAAAGCAAGATCCACAGATCAAAGACTTGGCAGACAACTTTGTAGATTATTTCATTATGTAACCACCCTTCTATGCTAACTCCAAAAGCAAAAGAGCCACTACAGATGGGTTCTGTTGTCAATTCTTTCCTCATCATAATTGTAAGACACATTAGAACAATTGACAGATTAAATAATATCCAGCCAGGCCAGACCTGTTTTGCTTTCAAAGAAAATTAGAAGAATGATCATTATGGGCTTACCCAAATCATTCCCCACCTTGCATATTTTAAAAAGTTAGCTATGATTGTTTCCCACACTCAGCTGACATATAGGATGCTTCAGTATTAAATTATTCAATCTGAACTCTAAATTAGATTTGTCTCAGACTCACTCTGTAGCTCTTCAGTCTCTTACAGCTGATTTAAATATGAACATGAAAGCCAGTTTTTTACTGAAGCTAAGAAAACACAGGAGAACAACATAAAATAGAGCAGAAGTTTTAGTTTCACAGGGAAGAGAAGAAAAGCATTTGATTTCTTATGAACCTTATTACTGTATCTTTTACATTCTGGGTCACAATATAGGAAATAAACACTATCCCTTCATAACATTTCACAACTCTATCATCAACTTCAACCACCATCACTAAAAAGACTGGGATGATTTACAAAGCAGAATGTGACAGCTTCAGTCAGGATGGCAAGGACTTATACAGAGGTGAAAGCAGGAAAAATACTATGTAGGCCACCAATCTACTAATCATTTTCTTATTCCATTATGCCAACTGCTTTCCAAAGACATTACACCCATAAAGTGCAAGAAGTTCACTGTCTATTGTTAGCCATGTAGGAGTCAACTACAATCAATACAGTCAATGCTCATAACAGACAGGTACATATTTTAAATTGAAATTAACTTATCAAATATTATTAAGAAGACATTAATTTAAAACAATCTTTAGAACAATTGATGATATGTAAGAAAAATCAAGCTCTTTACCTATCTAGCTGTAGTGCTTGAAGTAGAAAAACAAACTATGGCAGATTTTTTTCACTCCTATCAGTTTCTCATGGTGTCAGTTATCATACAAAAGAAGGGGGAAAAGCCAGAATTAATCCAAAATGCAAATCTAGCCAAAAAGGAACATATCTTACATTATAACACCTGGAATAGTCCATAAACATGCCACTAAAGCTTCCACTTTGGGAAAGCCATTTATACCATAGTGTAATTCTTCACCTACTTAGCACAATAAAATGTAAACACTGATATAATTAGAAGAAACTGTGAAAAAGGTTGATGATTTTCTTGGTAGAGAGTATAATGAGTCTTTTTCATTGCTGTGTTATTTGCTACTCTTTCTTTCTTCCTTGTACTAGACCAGCTGCCATGAAAAATGATTATGAAATTCAGTGTTATTAAATATCCAAGAAGACACTAGTGACCAGCACCCTACATGCCGGCATATGTAGCCTAAAAATAACTTTCCTGTCTTATTCTTACTTGGGGAAAAAAACCAAAAAAACCAAAAAACCAAAAAGTAATAAAAGCAATATCAAACTAGGAGTAAGATTTGACGAGAACTTAAGCCTTCCTTCCACCAGAGCTGCCCTTGGATGCTATTCTGTTAATGTGTTGTGTACTCGTATTTCTTTCTTTCCTGTCTCTCATTGCTGATTTACATAAATTCATACCAGACTTGAGCTGGTGCAGACTCCTAACAAAGACACTGGACAGTATAAGCTTCCTGTGTTCACTGAAATACTTCATTCTACAAAGAATGGGAGGTATATATTATTCCATTTTACAGATCCAGGGAAGTTACAGAATACAGAGAGCACAGAACTTGCCAAGATGACCTAAAATTTATCAGCAATAAGAATGTGCATTTCTCAACTGCAGGTAAATCAAAAGAACCTTACTCCTTCCTACCTGAGTTACAGTCCCCTATGAGCAACTCACCATTTAAAATAATCTTCTATCCCTGTGTGACAGCACAGACATCCCCAAGGTTGAAGCACTACATTCAGATTTTGCTGTGGTGATCCCCATATCCCACCTCTGTCTTCTCTTCTGCTCTTTGCAGAATAGAATACTGTATCCTGAGATTTCCTCAGGCAGGTGGGTCTTTTGACTTTTTCCAGTCAAAATTAAGCTCCTTATCAAAAACTGTAAATTTGTCCAGATTAAATTCTTTTGACTGAAACAGGTTAGAATGTGCTCAGTGGAGCAGCAGAGTGAAGAAGCAGTAATCATGGGGATAGTGCAGAGTGGGAAGAAATGATAATCAGCTGGGGGACAACCACCTCTTCATGTGGTACTGCAAGAATCCCAGAAAGCATAGTGCACCAACCAGAACCTGCAGTCCAGCTTGAAGGAAAGGTATGGACTCTGCTGGACTGGTTAGCACTGCACTAACCTGACCTCTGAACAACTGCCAAGTGAATGCTCACTGTGAGAAAGCTCAGCCAACTGAACTACAAGTATGGTAAGAGAACAGGTTGAAGGTAAATTACAAGTTTCAAAGGAGAGGAGAAAAAGTGATTGATTTACTTCTTATCCATAGACTTGAGGCAGCCTCTCACAAGTAAGTGTGAATTTAAATCAAAAAAACAAGGACATCATTTAGCAGGGTAGCCAGTGTGCAAATTAACACTGGCATAAGTCTCTGTAATTGTAACAATATGGTCAGATCACAACTCAGTTTAGAGTAATTAGTATTTTTTTCTGTATTCTTCTTATAACTATGAATTCCAAAAGTGCAGTGGTGTCCCCTTGTGAATAAAGTCACCTGCAATCATAAAGTGACCAAATAACTAGCAGTCCTCCCTGCAATATTCCTTACTGATGTAGACTGCAAAGAATTAAATGATACTTTCTTGCAGCTCAAAAACCAGCCTGTGCAAACCTAAAATTAGCACATCCCTCTCCTCCAAGGTGTTTTATCCATTCCTTTAAAATATTCACATCAACCTGAATATGAATTAAATGCGGCTTCTCTGATTTTTCTGCTCTTAAACAAAATCTGCATTTCAAAGGAAACAGACATTTTTATGTTGGATAATGAAGAGAGTATCTGCCTACTCTTCCTTTTGTGTTTCACATTTCTTATCTCCTCAATTTTTCTTCTTAAATTCCTTAATTTGGCTGGTAAGAAATGTGTTGTCCAAATAAACACATATTATAAACAATCAGAGGGTCTGTTTTCTAATTTTTATAGTACTTCAAGATGATATCTATAGCTACTTCATGGAACAGTTAAAGCTGGAAATAAAATCCCTCTGCTCAAAGTCCACTAGTTTTTCCATATAGAAAGAAAAGACTGCTGCTATTTTATATGCTTTTATGCTACAGAGAAGGTCATTCTTTGATTATATTAGAATCCTACATGCACAAAAGCTCCATAAGAAACAATTCCTTTGTTTCCCATGCAAATAAAAATTATTCAACAAAAGACTACAGCACAATACATAAAAAGTTACTACAATTACAGATATGCTCAGCCTTCACAGAGTGTCTGTTTCACCACAGAACACAAGCACCAGAACAAAAGTAACAGGAGAGATAAATTAAATGATACTGTCATAAAAAGCCACCAAACTGCTGTGTTTTAATGGTTGCCCAAGGCCATGATGTGGGAATGCTTCAGTGTAGGTACACCTGGAACAGGCACTACTTGAGGATGCACTTTTAGACATCAATTAGATACTGGACAAAAAGATAAATAAAGAAACATTAGGTATTTAGCAATTTTTTTCTTGTAATTCTGCCTAACTAGATATATCAGTTACTAACAGATATTTAATCTATTTTATAAATAGCAACAACAACTTTGGTGTCATCCCAGTATTTTAGACAGACATAATTCCTCAGTAAGATAGAGTTTATACATGCATAGACATTTTATCTAGACATTCTTGCAAATAGCACTCTACAGTTTCTAGGAGCTCAGGCTGTAATCCTCTGTAGTATTTCTGCAACAACAAAGAAACACAAGTCCTGAAGTAATAAGAACTACTCCAAGTAGAGCACCACTGTTTAGCTTCATAATTACACTATCTGCAAAGATGGTACTGCAAGTCCAATGAACTTCAGTGCTGTTACCACACTGACACTTTCAGAGAAAATTACACTGACTTCCTTGGGGACTGGATTTTTACCTGAAAAACACAGTAGAGAAAGCATGTACAAGTATCTCTAAATTGGGGCTCCAGTGGAAAAATCTGACGGATGATTACAAATTTAACAGATTTCTAGTTTTTCACTGCAACCTGCCACTGTACAGTCTCTTTTAAAAAAAGTTTTCTCTCATAATATCCCAATGGCTGTCATTATTTTGGAAGCCTTATTACATTCAAGAGGAAATATGGCCATTTTGGACATATGCTTGACTGGCCATGCTTTATAAAAACATATACTCTAAAATAAAAATGAAAATCAGGATGACTCGCCAACTGGGTTGCAAGCAAAAAAAAATAAAGTTTGAAAATATTGTGTAATTGTAAAGAAACAAGCAGACAAAAACTTCACAGGAACTAATGTATTTGCCAAGATGAGCAGTTTGTTTTACTCATTTCAGAAGCTCAAAGAGAGGCAAAAGTCCCGAACATTTTTCTCAGTGTGCCACAGGCTATGGTCCTCCCTAGTATAAAAGCAACATTTTGTGAAGCAGCAAAAATAAGAACAGATACAGGGAGAAAACAATAAATTTGCACTTAGAACCAACTAAAAAAATCACAGTTTTCAAACAAAAATAATTCCCTTCTGTGGAGAAAAGGATGCCTCTTACTTATCTGAATGAAATACTGGACTCAGGGAAAGGCAGTTAAATTTTTTCAGGGAAGTGACACCAGAGAATGGAAGCTGAAAGATGAGTTGAGATGATGTGTAGGACATCTGCAAGCAGAAAATCCCAAATGTTTGTGCTTCTTTTCTTCCTTTTCACAGCAACTCAAATGATCAAAGGCACATGCTTGTAAATGCTGGCAAAGTCATGACAAGGGTTAAGACTAATCCACACAGTTGAAGAATCAAAAGATTCTCCAAACACACAGCCCTTTAAAATTAGAATTTAAGCAAGTGGAAATTAGAAAGCAGGACAGATTAGCATCTGTGAGAATTGTGTATTCCTACTCAAGTAGATGCTTGTTCACATAGATAACACAGCAGAAATACAAGGGAAAATACTTTATCTCTCCCAGACACCAGTTTCAACTTTATGTTATTTGTTAAAAGCTCAGATATGGGACAAAACAACCAGACTTGAAATATGAATTCTGTATAAAACCTGGTATTTGTTAAAAACATCCACCACAAACCAGTCACAAAGAGTGAATATGTATGTATTATCCCAGCTGTAGCCTGACACTTCCAAATGGAAAAATTGTGAGTTTGAAGCCCATGTGCAAAATTTTCAATTAGAAAGATGTAATTCCTGGAGGAAGACTTTGTATGACTGCAGTTTCTTGAGTTTCACCAAAATTTTGCCTGGATACAAAGTAAGGAAAGACCCAGGAAATTGGTGTGCTGGATTTGTTTGCTGGGATGTGTGACCAAGCAAAGGCCTCTGGATTCAGGTCTCAACAAAAGCCTCCTAGGCCAGGTAATTGAATTTCACTGCCAATGTCAATTCACTTGCTCCAGGAAAATAAAAATTACTTATTTTCAAATAAATATCTAGATACATACACACAGCATTGAGAATCTGCATACTGCATTACAAATCTCAGGCATTAAATTAACAATTTCAGAGCATAGAAACTTGTGAAAAAAGCAAGGAAAGTTTCACCGCTCTCAGTAAAAGTCAGGAACTTTGGTATCAGAACAGATTTAGATAATTAGCATCTTGAAAATATATCACATTATGATATGTTTTCCTTATCATTACATTATCAGATCTAGGGATATCTGAAAATTCTGATATTCCACATAAAGGCTGACTAAGGGAGTCAGCCTGGTCTATCTACACTTGGACTGAAACTCTTGTTTGTTTCACAATTATCTTTCAAACAGATTTCTGACAAATTTTTATCATTTCTGTCTCTATAAATCAAGCATCATTAATGCATTTGCCACATATTCTGCACATAGAATATAACAGTAATAATAATTTTAAAAAACAACCTTTTTGGGAGATCCAACTGCATGTCCTAATGTTCTCTACTGAAGGGCCCAAGCAAAAAAAAAAGAACCTTTAAGATTCTTCTAAAGAAATGAAAAGAATAAATCCCCTGAAGGTTGTCTCTTAATGTGTTTTTCCTTAAATTAGTGGTAGAGAATGTTGGAGGAGAGCAGTGTTGTGTCCCACTCACTCCTTGTTTTTCTTTGTGGGAGCATGCTATTGTACAATAAAAATGTCTTTTCAGTAATTTGTCATCTGCTTTGAAATCGTTCCTTTCAATATAACCTTTTGTTAAGAGCAGGCAATAGAACACATCTCCTTCTGCAGAAAGGCACAAATTAAATTTCTAGTACACACTGGGTGGATGAGTTCTACTGCCAAATTGTATTTCATTTACATTAACACAGAGGACATTTGACACACTTATACCTTGTATAAAAGTCTGAGTTAGTACAAATTCTCACGTTTGTATTCTCAAGCTTAAACTCAGTACCACAAGCTCCTCCTAAAACTGGTATAATTTGACAAATGTTAAACTTCATACTTTTACAAAATTATTTCTGCTTATTCCCTTTGTGTGTATATATATATATATGTATTGAAGAGGAGAAAGCAAATAGAGCATATTTGGACTTAGAACCTAAAATTGCGTCTTCACTTACTCCAATGTTCCCTGTGATGTGGCAGCCCTATCATAACTCTTACTTCCAAATAATTTCACATTATTGGAAGTCCTGCAAAAACAGACACTGCAAGCTTGGACTTTTATGACTGCCCTACCACCCATATTTCACAAGTCTGAAGAAAGTTTAGAAACCTACTTCTTTACAGAAAAATGTCCCTCTGCTTTTCATGGTCAGATCTTTCAACTACATCTCGTGTCCCGATGTGCAGAGCCCATGCTGCTAATGCCTACACTTGTGCATATAAATCTCTAATCTGTCAATCCAGTTGTCTGTGAATAGTCTATTTAGGTTGGGTTTAAAGCAGTGGGAAGTCGACCTACACGAGAGAGCTCCCTTGTAAAATGCCCGGAGGTCAGTGTTATTATCTCTGTGGGCTGCCAATGGTGCATTTGTTCCACCCTGTGTATGAGTCACTCATTTATAATAAGCTCCACTGCGCTTTGAAAGCTCTGGGAGGGATGGGTACAGCAGCTTATCTTCTGTCAATTGGCTGAAGCATAAGACGACTCCAAAAAGAGATGTCCTCAGTATTTAACTGCTCAACTAGAAGATGATTTAACTTTGTTATAAATAAATTAGAGACCTTACACCCAAATCCCAGCAGAAGTATGCTGTAATCCCACTTTCTATTCAGACTGCCACTTAGCCATATACTTCCCTCACTTCTGAAGTTCTTGCTGTTTATAAAAACCTGCTGAAGATGTGTATAGCCAATAGCAACTTCCCATTAAAAGCAAAAATAGTTACTAAAGCCAGTCTAAGCAATTAAAGTACAACTACATTATGCAGATGTAATTCTAGATCAAATAATTTCTCTTTCAAACATAGGATTTAAATAATGCAAATTAAACAAGCTCAGTATTCAACTGAAAGTAAGATACGTACAGATTCAGGTTCAAATTTTCCAGATGCAAAACCCCTATGTGGTTTCAACAGAGTAGAACATTTCTCTTTTATAGGTTTCTTGAGGGAGTGAGAGAGGGAGGTGAAAGGAAAACACAATAAAACAAAACTATTTCTGCATTCCTGCAATCACTGACATTTGTAAATGGCTGTGAGATTCATGCAAAACACCATTCTCGTACTCAACATATTTGTAAAACATATTTACATATAGCCAACAGAACTATCATTTAAATGTTTCATACACCCTTCTGATGAGGCAGTCTTGTTAGTCTTGGAATTCCTTCCACAATTTAGCTGCTGCTGTTTTTTTCCTAAATTATTCCATCTCTCTGAGGTCTCTCCTTAAAAGACTATCTACCTGTCATCTTTATAAGTTGTGGCATTTTTAGATAGTGGACTATAGACTGAAGGAGAAGTTAGTTAAAGCTTTCTTAACACAAGAGACAAAGGTGTCAAGACACATATATTTCTGTGGCTTTGTCTTGAAAAGATACATAGCAATACAACTTGTCAGCTTGACAATTCTTCCAGGCTTTGTTTACTGTTCTTGCAACATTCACAGAAAATGAGATCACCAATCAGACAAGGTCAGAATATCATGCTATCCAAATGCTGGATAAAATATAGCACCAAGCATGCAAAGTGAATGTCATACATCATTACAGTGAGCTCAGATTACTGTAGGCACACAGTACCATGCTTCAGTAGTAGTTGGATTTAATGCAACATCTACCACTTCGACAGACCACCCCAAAATAACTAGATATATAATTCATTTAAAGTTTTTAAAAAAATTATTTCCTTTAATAGTGTTATGGAGCCATGAAAAAAATGCACAATCATTTTCTGAGTATCCATCTTTTTCATTTTGCAATACATTTCTAAAACTTATTCATGTCCTTTCCTTGTTATGTGATGCCTCCTTTCAATTCAAGTACCAAATGTGAAGTCATTTGCAAAGCTGAAACAGTAGAATACAAACAAGGGGCAGAAAGGTCAAAATAGGCCTGACATCTTTATAGGCCTGTCTTCTCACTGACAGATTTCCCAAAACATACTGTGCTTCTTGCTAAGCAAGTGTCACCAGTTTCTTTATTGTCTTCTTCCAAGGTGTTAAACAGCTCTGTACTGTTTGATAACCTGTCATCACCCAACAAATGTTAGCAATAAAGAAAAAATGCGCTAGCTTTCTGTGACAGCATAATAAAACATACTCAACAGCTTTTGCCTCAACTCACTATTTGATAAAACTAAAATAAAAAGTACAACTAGATTGAGGTTTTTCAGCCTTTCCCCAGGATAAAAAACCCAATAAACCAAACTATAATGCACTTAAAATGGCACCCCAGTCTAACTGATCAATTAAGAGAGTTTCTGTGCAAACATGAAAATACACTTGCCACACACGCAATTGTTTGAATTGCCCTGACCTACCCAGAAAACTGACAAGTGTGGGGATAAAAAAACCTTCACATTATTACAGTATGGCACTTTCTTTCTTTCTTCCATCAATTCCATGGTGAACAACTTCTTTTTTTTTTTTTTTTTTTTTTAATAAGAGCTAGACAATTAAAACCGCAACTCCTTTTTCTAAGAAGAGGAAGGTGTGGTAGGCAGATGGCAGAGGTGCAAAAAGCCTCCACTAGGATCCTGCTGGCAGGGCAGGAATGGTTCCTGACATTTGTTGGTAAAGATGCAAGTATGTGATCTGCCTACACTACTATGCTGCCTGTTCATTGCTCTTTCACCACCCTTCTGTGTTCTTACTTTTTTTTTTTTTTAACAGAGCACCATGAATGTCTTTAAACACTTTTATTTAATCTGCCCAAAGCAGAAGTTTAAATAGCCATTAAGTGCACTTACGAGTCACTAACCCTTTTAAATCAGTATTACATCTGACAATCTTTCTACCATAGAACCAGTAAAAAGGGGGAAGAAAAGCTGAATTTCTAATTAATTCAATCTTCCCCTATTAGTGATTAAAAACATTCATGTATATGAATAGTGTTTGCAAATCTATTTTGCTGTAGTTGTTGTCAGGATAAAAATCTTTAAAGTACTGCCTACAGATACACCCACTTCCTTACAATAACTACTTTCAAGTGTATTATGAAGTAAATTTGCATAATGTTGGACCCCAGGAATAATGAGGACAAATAAGCCTTTCCCTGAAGATGATGATGACCTACTTACTTGCCATTTAAGGAATTAAAATCCTCAATCTGCAATACTTTCAAACACTTATTAAACCAAGAAAACGGGAAAATCTGATGATCTCCCCTACAGATGGATATTACTTGAATGAAGTGCACGTTGTGATTTTTTGCACCACTATTAATATTTAACAAAAAATGTATCTCCACAATAAAGCTACACCAATTTAGTTTTCCTGGTTTCAGTTTATTTAATGGGAGGGATAGAAATTGAAAGAAAAAAGTAAGGCAAGAAAGCCACTAACTAAATATAAATATTTTTAAACCACTCATTTGTTATTCAAATATGTTATTTAACTATAGATTAATTTTTAAATATTCAGTTATGATACAGAAAGATTTAATTCATCTTTTGGAGAATATAAGCAATTAAAAGGAGATTCTTTTATGTATCATGGCCCCACCAAAAACATAGGTTACAATTATCATAGGAGTTGTATTTGACACAAATTGAAACATGACTTTGGATGAGGAAATTGTACAGCAGGAGAAGCTGAACTCTAAAGAAACACAATACTTCTGTCATGCAGATATCTTCAAGAATAAATAGGAAGGAAAATAGAACACTGAATAATATATGAGCAGAATAGATCAGCAGTGGAATGGTGTTGAGCATTGAAGAAACAATGTTTCTTTAAGAAACATTTGCTGAGCCAGGTTTGGTAGTGTCTTCAATGATTTAAATAGTTACTCATCAGCTCTATTGTCTCAGTGCTTCTTTACAGATATAAATCCTAACATTTCAAAAATCTCACCCAAAAAACTGCAATTCCCTCCCTTGCTCCTGGCTCTTCAGGAGCTTTAGACCTGCCTCCAGGAGAGTGAATAATGATATCCTCGGATATCACTCAACAATATGGTCCAGAACCAAACAAATTTAACAATTGTAGCCAGACTGAGCTCTGCCTGCTGTGTCCTACCATACCTCCCATGAGCATTTCTGCAAGCAAACCAGGTAAGTTCTCCTCCCAGAAAACTGCATGGACCAAGCCAGGGATGTGTCTGGTGCTTTGCATTGTGTTCTCAGGCCAAACTGAAAGAATTCCAGATTTAGGGAAAGCACACATGAGAATCCATGTAATGTTAAAGCCTGATTTAAGTGGACAAAAGTTGAAAAAAAAATTAAGTGGTAACTACTGTTTAACCAATATTTTGTTGTTTACTAAGGTTAACAGGGTGATCATATTTATGTAAAAAAATTAAGTCTATTTCCCTCCTGAGGGTGCTCAAAGTTCAGTGAGTAACAATGCAGGTAAATGTTTCACATAAATAAAAAAAATTAAAATATTTCATTCCTACTATGAAACCACTTTAAAACCTGAATCTTGATTCCTAGCTCTGGAAAATTTCTACTGTTTTTGGAGGGTGAGGTTCAAATTCCCAGTGCTGTAACTCAGTTTTCTTTTCCTGCTCATACCCTAACTTATTGTGGATTTTGAAATTTAATGGATTTTAGATATAATGATATCACATCTATGGGAAAAATAAACATAGTCAGCTGTATTTTTTATTCAAAGTCAAGGGCTGCAAACTCTGACATTCTTTGGAACCCATGGGTTTTGCAACTTAAAGCAAACAGAGTATTAGATATACTGGGGAAAAGGTCCTTGTTCATAACTCACTCTTCTGGTTCATACTCCAAAGGAAAAAAATTCCTTTACAGATTTAATTACAGCAATCCTTTAATTTCTAAATACATAAGCTGAAAACACCTACCTGGAACAAGAAATTCATTTGGTACACACATACACCAGCATCAAAACAAGGCTGAATAGTTATCCATGTCTTCTTTCATTTCAGCATAGGGGATCCTGCTGGCATTCCTGCATGGGCAACTCCTTACACTGAACACGAACACAAAATACTGCTTTGCATCTTCCATATGGATTAAATGCATATGCCAACATTCAATAAATATGGCTATGAATTTCCCTTTCACTTTACACCCCAAGTATTTGTTCACTAGTTTAAAATGAGGATGCAAACCAAATGTAAATTAGACTGCAGGAAGTTGCCTTTAGAACAATTGCAGACTTCAGAAAGTTTATGGTATCAGAAAAAAGACCAAAATATTTTCCTGTCAGTATCTGCATATTGGGACTTCTATCTGTACTTCCACTGTACACTTAAATTCCTCAGGCCATAGAAATAGCTAAAAATATTTGATATGACTAAGATCAGAATGTATGCTTGTAATCCATATAATAGATGTGAATATTATGGAAGAACTGTCAGAACCAATTACCTTTCTGACCCACTCACCTGAGACTATACCCTGAACTGACTTTAAGCAGAACTTTTTAAGGAAACTCAATAAGGAGATCTACTTAAAATTCAGAGCACAAAACCCACTCTTTAACACTGTACCCTTTCAGAAGCATTTTTGTCTGTTGTGCACAGAGAGTTATTCTAATATACAGTCAGTGCTAAATGGCAATTAACTCTTCAGCATCTGATTAAATATCACAGTTAGTGTTACAAAATAAAACCTGCAATTTCTGGTTTAGGACAGACCATGCCTCTGTGCTCAGACAGCTTTCCAATTCTTTCCAGGCACTCAAAAGTAAAAAAGAGTCATAGCTCTCACTTCCAGCTTAATGCTTTCCTTACACTTCAATGAATGTGTGGAGAAAAAGGCACTTGCATCCCTGCCTGTCTGCCTCAAAGACAGTTGCCTCCTTCTCAGCACAGTAACTCCATCTACCCAAGCGCACTTTTATATCTCCTTCAATGTTAGAGTAATGCAGAAACTCCAAGGGAGGTCACTTGAAAAAGCACAATCTTAACTTATAGATGGGTATAAAGCTTGTTGAAAGTCAGTATTCCTTACTTCAGTGGGTTTTGAATAATGCCCTGGTGCTAGTCAAGCAAAACTCTTTTTGAAGTCACGGATAAGATACAGACATATGTCCCTTTCCAGTGGCTTGAATGTATTTTATTACAACATTAAAGGTCAACGCAAGTACATTTTGTCTTTGTCACTTAACTAGAGCTGTATGTGACCTAACTCTGCAATTGTCTTCCACAAAAGGAGAAAAGGACCATACATTTGAACAGTCTATTACAGCCTGTTTTGCACTAAGAATTAATTAGGTTAATGAAATGCAATGTAATAAGGTAAAATTAATTAATTAAAGTTTAAGATAAAATTAAGATTCTCATCTTAGCTGCAAATTTATAAATTTTGTACAGATTCTCTGACATATTTAAGTTATTAAAATTTCCTAATAGTATTTCAGGCAGTTGAGCTTTGGAAACTAAGAACGTATTTGGGAAATCAAAATCTCAAATACACTTTCATGTCACATATTTCCCTCTGCAAATAGCATGGAAAGTTATTGAAAGATGAGAAAAAAATACATACAAGCTTTGAGCAAACTGAGTGGTGAGAGACTTGGTAAAACTGAAGATTTTGGAATACAAATCTGTTACTTGTTTTCAGGAAGATTTACTGCTAATTCTCCTTAATCTCAGTAGTAGCATCTGTCTTTACTGTTTGACCAGTGTTGCTCCAATTATAATCATCCTTCTGCTAGATGCTACTTAATCAACTGCTTTTTAGATGACAAAAATTTACAGTTGATTAGACTGAATAGCTGCATTGGTATTTCAAAAGTTTCTAGGAAGGGATTATTTCTGTGCTCAAATACCTCTAAATAAAGGATTCTGCAATCTGAATGTCCTTGGATTTTGAAGTGTTCACTGAAGCAGATAAAGCTAAGTTAAAGAAGCATTTAGTGCTTCAGCATGCCAGCTTCAATAATATCTGTTGTGTTTATATGTGCACACCCCCATGCACACATTTCTCCTTTTAGCTGTAGTGTGTCTCTATTTACCACAGTGCATGCAGATTTGAAGTCTAAAGCCAGCACTGGCTTTTCTGAGAACAGACTTGAGACTGCTATGCTATTACTCTCAAAGCCAGTGTTGGCACAATTCAGTCATTAATGACAATTTTGTGTCCTTTCTCTGTGAAAGAGGGTTACTTAATCTTCAGCTGGTTATGCTCAGCACTGGCTCCGTTTGCTCAGTATTCAGGAGTTCAAATTTCAAACAGCACAGTGATCAGAGTTCATTATCTCTTTAGAACAGATACAACTGGCCAAAAGAGCAAGCTCCAAAGAACCAAACTTTTCCATAAAGCCACGCTGAAGATCAATGAGAACCTCAGCATTCCTCATTAACAAAACCTGAGCTACAGGGACATGAAACCAATCTGATCCTTTCCCTCCCTATCCCTCATAAGGGCTCTGGCAGTCATGATAATCTTTTAACAAGGGAAAAAAGAAAGTAAGTTGATTCTAACAATTTTTACTAGAGACAGAAAGTTATCAGCAGCATCATTCAGAGTCCAGGCCAAGCAAAACACCTTCCATAAAGTCCTGAGGTCTGTTCTTCCAAGGCAAAAAAAATTCAGGTGCACAAAACAGCAAGCAGCAAGAGCTGAGAAGCCAAAACTAGCATTCTGAAAGGGATGTATTCTTTAGGTTGCACAGTATCACACAAAAACAAGTAATAGGGTTTAAGGAAGTTTTTTTTGGTTTTTTTTTTTAGCAGTAGGTTATTCTAGACCTACAGTTTTACTTATCTATTGAGTATCCAGGTGGTAACACGTGTGTTAGACTGGAAGGATGACTGACATGATCCAACATAGCAACTATAAAGAACATGAACTTCATGTTCACTTATTCCATGTTCACTTCATGTTCATTTATTTCATGTTCTAACACAACTGTTTTTTCAATATGCAAAAAAATAAAACTTGATATTTACAAATATAGAGCAATACATCAGAGTATTACAGAGTACTGCAAATATTGTTTGCAGTATTGTTGTTGATTTAAATTCTGTTTATTTGCCAGTTCTCAAGGCCCTTAGGAACAAAGAGATTCCTGTAATCACAAACACTTATACACTAATGCTTTCATATAAACACAAACACTGAATCACAAAGCTTTCTTCTATTTCCCCAAACACAAATATCCAGAAACTTCAGTCACCCTATTTATTACCTAGTACAGCTTTAATCATCTAACCACTATGGTTCTCTCAGTTCCCTATACCTTTTTATAGCTGAATATAAAAGAAATCAAATAATGCATGAGAATGCAAACTATAAATATCACATCTGCCTTATTTCTTATATACTCATGACTTTTTATCTATTTAGCAAAACAATAATCTTATTGATCAATTCTTATGAACTCCAATTCTATTAAATGGTTTTACCTTAGCTTTTACTAGATGAAAGAAAAAACAATCTGTCTAGCAGATCAAGAAAGAAATTTTTATTCATTCCATCTTTTTAGACAAAAAACCAAAACATTCATTATCTCACCCTTTTATGGGTGCCACTTAAATCACAGTACCACTATTCCTGCTAAACTTTACAAAGCTATCCCTATCCTGCTCTAGCTTTATTGTGTAAATAACAGTGGCTCAACACACTTTCCAGCAGAGATGTGAGTTTCTGGCTAAGAAACCTAGAATGTTTCAGCTACTTCAGGCTAATGATCTCTCAAATGCACACTAATATGTTTGATAGAAGTCTCTCAGCATGTGTGCGCAGAATGCTTAACATAAGAATAACACTACTGTGGGCAGGGCAAATCGCTGACACCGTTTCAGACTGAGTTAGATGCTGGAGGCACAAATTAAAACTGTGAGCTTTCATTTCAGAGGGCTTTGACAGATGGAACACTGCATCAAATCTCTAATTGTTTAAACCATTAACTCATCTTTCCACCTGCATTATCTCTGGAAAAAGCTCAGCTGGAAGCCTGAAAATTGCTGGAATACGGAATTCAGGAGTGTATATTACTCTAAATAGAAAGTAAACTGTCTTTTTGAGATAGTCAAACAGTATGTTTATTTGGCTGCAGAATTTGTAAATTGTTTATCTTTATTTTCACATTTTCCTCTCAGTTCTGAAAACTCATGAAATAGCCTTTCAGCCTTCCCACAGAATCAATCAATCAGGGACCGCTGCCTTGGCCACTGGGAACAAGAAAGTTGTATTACAATTCACAGTGTGTTATGATGATCCCCATTTATCTCCAGTCCTTGGTAAATGCCACAGCACATGCAGCTCTAAATTATGCCTGCTAGTCTCTTGACTTTCAGCTGCTGACAAAAAAAAACCTTCTGTAAGGAGCTGTAAAAAAAACAAAAAAATTATGCCTACTTCACAAACTCTTGAAATGCCTTTCCCAGTCATTTCATCACCCTTGCCCCCCCACCTTAGGTCTAAAATACATTTTTCACTAAGCCAGCACTAATGCAGAACTCCGCCCTTTCAGGTTACTCTCAGCAGCAATCAGCTCTGTTGTTTTTATAGGGAAGCACCTGTTATATGCTCAGCACTTCCAAGTACTTGAGAAAAACAGGGCTGGAACTGTGGAGCTCATGCTGTAAAAACAAACCAGAAATGTGGAGCAGGAACAGCAAAAGCTGTGCATTCATATCCAATTTAGCAAGAATGGCCACTGGAAGGCAATGGGATTTTAAGGACAGGAGCTTTGCAAATGGCAGTAGGAATGAGTCATTTGGGGCTTAGAAAGCATAAGCAGAAAAGAAGAATACATTGGGCCAAGAATTTCATTAAGGGGCTGGAGCATCTGCCATACACAGAGAAGTGCAGATATCTCTGGGACTGATGAGCCTGGAGAAAAGGTTCAGAGGGATCTTACTCATGTTTATAAATATCCATTGAGATGCAATGAAAAGGAGCAGCCAGGCTCTTCTCTGTCATGCCTATGGACTAAACAAGAGGCCATAAGCACAAATCACAAAACAAGAAATACCAAAACTCTTTTACTGTGAAAACACTGAGATAGGCTGCCAAGAGAGGTTGTGGTCTTTACGTATGGAGATACTCAAATTCCAACTGGATGTAGTTCTGGACAACCTTCTCTAGTTGACCCTTCATTAAAAGATGTAAAAGGGTTTTCCAACAACCTCACTGATTCTTTGATAGATTTTTAAGAAACAGATCCATAGGTACACAGAATAGTGACACTAGTGGAGAGAAAGAGACAAAATGTCACATAAAAATTTTTAGAAGGTAAGTTAAGGAGAGGCAAAAAACCTCAACCCAGGAATTATATACGGATGTGAAAGTTAAATCCAAGAGCAAAGGTCAAGTCAGTGAAGGAATTCAAAACACAACATAGAACCCTTTATTGCTATTTACAAAAAGAGCAAACCTCCAGTACAAAGTTATTACCCTTGAAGTACTTCAGTCAGCCTTGCAGATTATTTTCTCAGGCCAGGTTCTGATGGCATTTCATCTATCCAGTAGTTCTTAAATCCACATATAGCAGTTAGGGAAAGATTGATCAGCAAATTTAATAGTTATTGTAATGCTTTAACCTAGTTAGTTAATCAGTGATATGAAGAGGCAGCCTGGGATACAATGTTCATGGACTAGTGAAGGTTACAGTCCTGAGGGATATGGGTCTGGAAAAGAATAAGGTCAGGACCCTAAATATTAGGAAAGTAAACTTCCAGCTCTTCAAGATGTTAGTCAACAGGACTCCCTGGGAAGCTATTCAAGAGGACAAGGGACCAGAAAAGAGCTGGCAGATCTTTAAGGACATGTTCCATACAGCAAAACAACTCTCAATCTCCAAGTGTAAAAAATCAAGAAAGGATAGCAAGGGACCTGCATAGATGAATGGAGACCTTCTGCTCAAGGTAAAGGGCAAGAAGAAAATGCACAGGCAGTGGAAGTATGGACACCTATCCTGGCAAGAAGGGTTAGGGAGAAGGCTGAGGTATTCAACATGTTTCCTCTCAGACTTCAGAGACAACCTTTTTTATCCCCATGCTTCCCAAGCATATGGGCTGCAAGAGAGGGACTGGAGGAGCAAAGTCACTCCACTTGTAACCAAAGATCAGGCCCATAACCACCTGAGGAACTGGAACGTGCATGGTCTATGGGACCTGATGAGATGCATCCCAGAGACCTGAGGGAATTGGCTGATGTAGTTGCCATAATATTTGAAAAGTCATAGCAGACAGGTGAAGATCCAGGTGGCCGGAAAAAGGGAAACACTACACCCACTTTTGAAGGTAGAAGGAAGGACTCTGGGAACTATTAACCTGTCAGGCTCATCTCTGTGCCTAGGAAATCATGGAACAGATCTTTCTAGAAGCTATGCTAAGGCACATGCAGGATAGCAAGGTGATTTGAGATACACAGCATGGCTTGGTTTAACCAGGGCTTTAACAGGCTCTCTCACAACATCCCTCTCTCCAAATCAGAGAGATGGATTTGACAGCTGGACTCTTTGGTAGAAGAGAATCTAGCTGGCTGGTCTCATCCAGAGGCTGGTGCTCCCTAGAGGTCACCAGATCCCTGGGCATCCATACAGCTTACTGTTGTCATCTGTGGCACGGCAGGACTGAGGGGGCCCTAAGCAAGACCCTCTGCAGATAACACCAAGCTGTGTGGTGTGACTGACATGCTTGATGCCATCCAGAGGGCATTGGACAAGTTAAATGTGGGCCCATGAGAATTTTATGAGGATCATCAAGTGCAAAGTGCTGACCTAGGTGAGACCATCCTTTGTATTAATACAGGCTGGGGCATGAAGGGATTGAGAGCTTCCCTATGGAGAAGGGCTTAAGGGTAGTGGTGGGTGAAAAGCTGGATATGAGCCCACAGTGTGCACTTGCCCTAACTGCATCCTGGGCTGCATCAAATGCAGTGGCATCAGCTGACTGAGGGAGGTGATTCTGTCCCTCTACTCTGCTCCAGTGGGACCCCACCTGGAGTGCTGCTTCCAGCTCTGGGCTCCTCAGCACAGGAAATATGTGCCCCTGTTAGAGCTAGTCCAGAGGTGGGCCACAAAAATGATCAAATGGGAGAAGAAGCACCTCTTCCAGTAGCAAAGCTGACTGACTACCTGTGTTGGAAACAAGCTGAATTATGTTTTAGATGAAATCTATACATTACAGACACTACATCCTGTATATGAAACCTGTACCTCATAATGCTTTAAAATAATCACTTAAGTAAGTCATATCATAACAAATATGATTAGTTGGATGGGAAAAGGAGGAATAAGCCCAAAATAGATTATATTTACCTACCTACAGGCCTAACTCATGTGAAAATATTATTTAAAGACAGTCTGAAGATGACAGGCATGGATATATTTTTTGCACTATTTTGCCGAACACTTGGCTCTGATGGAAGACCTTAGGCCAGATGCATAAGAAAACTAGATCCATCAGTTTCCAGCTTTAACTGTCTTTCCCCAGACAGACAATAACCTCTGCAGAGGTTCTAATTTTAATTCCTCTGCTGAGCCAGTTGGCAACAGGAACTGGAGTTTTATGTAGTCATGTATGGGGAAAAAAGAAGGGAGTGTCTGTTTGTCTCATTCTCTCCCCAGATAAGCTTTTTGCCCCTGTGGTGTCTAGGAATGAGTAGAGCTGATGAGATCCAGGTGCTGGTCCAACAATTGGGTTAAAAAACACTGAGCCCAGCTCAATCCAGCCCACTTTCTTTTCCAGCCTCACCACTTTGCAGTTCTACTTCCTTATGCTGTTGTTTATGAGTCCACCTTTGCATTATGCAGCAAGTCTGACAGGCTGCCAGCAACCTACTGGTAAAGTAAAATAAATGCTGTATTTTAACTTTCATTGCCTAGACCAAATATGAATGGAACCTCAGTACACAAACAATTCTATACCACGTAGTATCAATCCTAGTGAGCGTGTCAATGCAAGTGGAAACATTTATGTGGCTACTGGGAACATGGAGGGCTGAAGAGTATATGTGAAATGCCTCTACACAAACACAGTTTGAGTCCATTCACCTTGTCCCAAAATGGCAACAGGGCCACAGCTTTCTAGCAGCACAGTGGCTTCCAACTCCTCCTGTCTGCTGCCCACACTGCATGCACTGGGGTAAAGGCACCTCAGCTGGCCTGTCAGCCCGTTGCCTTCCTAAAGGAACAGCCCTTAATTCCTCTGAGATAATTCTCTGGTGTTTCCCTGTTGGTTTCTGTTACATTAGGAATCCCTGGTTTGTCTCTGTAAGACTGCAAGTGCATTCCAGTGTGGCCAGCACATTTCAGAGTCCCACTGGCAGAGGGTCCTCTTGCACACTGTCCCTCTAACCTTCACTTCTCATCCCACAGGTCACCAGGCACAGAGCTGATACTGTCTCCCTCCCCTGTCGCAACTAGTTTAAAGTTCTATCAATGGGCCCCTCTGGTTCCCAAGCAGCAACTCTCCTCCATGAGAAAGGTGAATCCTTACTGGTACGAGCATGCTTAGACCATTCCATGGTGAAAAAACCCAAAATTTTGGTGGTGATACCAGCCACAGAACCATGCAGTAATAGACTCAGCCCATCTGTTTCTTCCAACGTTGTTGCTTTCAACTGGAAGTAGAGAGGAAACAGTAACTTGTGCCTCAGATTCCCTTTCCAAACATTCCAAAGTCCTTTTTGATCATCCTTGGACTACGTGTTGCCACTTCACCATCCCCTATATGGAAAATCAGTAATGAGTAGTAGTCTCAGGACCCCTCCAGATTAGGAAGTTTCTGGGTGACATCCCTACCCAGGCCCCCAGGAAGGCAGCAGACATTCCTATGGGTAGGGTCTGACTGACACAGCACTCCAGATGTGGCCTCAACCAGGGCAGAGCAGAGGGCAGGATCACCTCCTGCTGGCAATGCTCTCCCTAATGCCCCCCAGGATCCCACTGGCCTTCTTGGCCCCCAGCACCCACTGCTGGCTCATGGACAGATGGTTGTCCACCAGCACCCCCAGGTCCTGCTCCACAGAGCTGCTTTCCAGCAGGTCACTCCCAGCCTGTCCTGGCACAGGGGGCTGTTCTTCCCCAGATGCAGAACCCTGCCTTTGCTGAATTTCACACAGTTCTTCCCTGCCCATCTCTCCATCTGTCAAAGTCCTTCTGAAGGGCTGCACAGCATTCTGGGGTATTGGCCACTCCTCTCAGCTTTTGGTTGTCACTGAAGGAGGAGGCATCTGCCCTCTCATCCAAGTCACTGATGAAAAGAGAAACAATACTGAGGCCAGTATTGAACACTGGGGGATACCACAAGTGACAGGCCCCAGCCGGACCCTGTGCCTCATTACATCCCTCTGCAATTCACTAGTCAGTCAGTTCTCAATCCATACAGTCCTTCCTTCCTGAGTTTGTTTCTGAGGATATTGTGAGAGAGTGTCAAAAGCCTTGCTGAAATTGAGGTAGAAAATATCCACTGCATTTCCCCATCCACCCAGGCAAGTTGTTTCATTGTAGAAGGCCATCAGGTTGGTCAAGGACTACTCCTGATAATCTACTTGTCATCCATGTGGAGAGGGACTTCAGAGTGAGGCACTCCACCACTTTCCCAGGGATTGAGATGAGGCTGACTGGTTGGTAAGTTCCCTAGATCTTCTTTTTTGCCTCTTCTGAAGGTTGGGGGGGACATTTGTTTTCTTCCAGTCCTCAGGCACTTCCCCTGATTGCCACAACCTTTCAAAGGTGACTGTGCGTGGCCTACTTACTTTCCTACTTACAGGTCTCTCAGCACTTGTGGGTGCATCCCATCAGAGCCCATGGAGTCATGGATGTTAAGGGTTCTCTAACCCAATCCTCCCTAACCAAGGGAAAGTTTTCCTTACAACAAACACTCCTTTACCCAGATCTCCTGTGTGAGAGATTCCTGAGGGCTGATCTTGTCAATGAAAACTGATGCAAGGAAGGCGTTCAGCAACTCTGCCTTCTTCTTGTCCTCTGTTACCACAGTCCCCATTCCATTAATTCCAGATGTGTCTTGGCCTTCCTTGCCTCATTTCTACCCACTCTGACAACCTCTCTGCATTCATTCCAAGTGGCCTGACCCTGCTTCCAGCTCCTGTGTATCTCCTACTTACATTGGAGAAATCACAGGAGTTCTTTATTCATCCACACAGGTCTCTTGCCCACTTTGACCAATTTCTTGCTCACCAGGATGCATCATTCTTGAGCCTTGCAGAAGTGATCCTTAAGATCAACTAGATCAATCCAGCTCTTCTGGACCCCTCTTCCCCACAGGATCTGTTCCCACAGGATTCCTCCAAGAGCACCCCAAAAGAGGCTAAAGCTTGCTCTCCTGAAGTCCACGCTTACTTGCCCTGCCTCCTTCTTGCCTTATACTGAACTCCACAATCTCATGGTCACTGCAGCCAAGGCTGCCTCCAACCTTTACATCTCCAACAAGGCCTTCCATGTTAGTTGAGTAAGGTGGCCCACTATTCCTTGTGGAATCTTCCAGTACCTGTCACACGCATACAAACCTCCTCCTCCGAGGTGCTGAGAAGTAAAAGGAATTTGCATTTTTAAAAGGGTAACTGAATTCCATGCATCACTTTGAAAATTTTAGCTAGCTAAAGTAATTGTTTAACTTTGCATTGCAAAACACAAATAATCAAAGCCATGCTGAAAAGACAACATTATGCTTAAGTTTAGCTCTGCTAACAATTTGGCCAAGTTTACATTTATTTATTTTCTAAATATGGCAAAGCTGCTTTCTTAAGGAAAATATATTACCTTCCTAAGAAAGAATGAAAAACATAGGGTAACATAACTGCAAAGCACATTTTAAGTAATTTAAAACTTAAACTATCATTGTAATACAATATAATATTAATTTGTAGCATTCTTACACTGGTTTCAAAATACTGATTCAATTTTAAGGTAAAATTCACGTCAGCTTATATACACCTTATGTGGATTCGATAAACTTGTGAGTGACTCAGAGAGATATTCTTATGACCTCTGCCCTGCTTTAAAACCTAGACTACTTTTCTTGTGTGATTCCTTCTTTGTCGGGCAGACACAAACCATTGGAAAACCCTTCCAATTACTTACCACAGTAGGCTTTGCAACTAAATTTTTTAAAAACTGTATCAGGATCACTATGGAACAAATGATGGGTCACTATGGAACAAGGCCCTCAGGCTTTGCTAAAAAGGCAATTCAGTTATCATGAAATATGTACTTTGCACATCTGTTTGGGGTTTCCAAGAAGAATTTTAAGGATGATAAGATTTCCTTGCAGAAGCGAAATCCTTAGCAGTGTGACGCAGCTAATAGGAAATGTTCCATTCCATCATTTACTTATATTGACGCTGTTATACCCTGGATTTTAATACTGATAAAAGCAATCAACTTTGTTTTATTTACCTGCAACAGAACAGTCAAAAATTGGCCCATTTCCAGTCCCTTTTATGTCAAGAGAAGCTAGGTCAGCAAACATGCAATCTCATTCTTTAAATGTACACAAGAAATCAACATGTGTTAAAATCAAGGGTTAGCATCAGCATTTAACATCGACTGCATTATTGAAACAATACAGAACAATGCTACTTAGATTTAATTCCATTTTCAGTACAACCTTCATGAATAAAAAGGCTTAAATTATTGGAGAAACACATTTTTAGGACCTTTAGGCAAATTTCCAGTGAATGCATCTTCCATGAAATTTATGAACAGTCAGCAACAAATGTGCAATTCCACTTGAGCTAAACCCGCTACAGCTCCCAAACTGTTGTTGCTTCCATCCAGGCACCATACAAAGACTCTTGCACAGGAGAATCATTTGACAATTAGCCCATTTACCCTTTAGGTTTCCAGGATTTGATGCTAGAATGGGAAAGGGGCATCAGTAGAGCCACTGGGATTTGTGTCAAGAATACTTTCCAAGAAACTCAGGTTCAAGATAAAAATTAAATACCCAAACTGAACAAAATGTTGAATGTTGAAATACCCTTGTACTGTTGGAGGAAGATTTTTAAGTTATTGACAGCTTTACTTTCTTCTTACCAAAAATACTGAAAAAAACCACAAATGAGACACCAGTTTCTAGCCAATGTAAACTTTCTTAAAATGACAGAATTATGTTGGCTTAACTATGCTTGATACATATCCTGCAACACGGTTCCTTTGTCCCGAAAGAGTAAATATCTTTGTTTTAATTTTTGATATTTTATTACAGGATGAGGTTTCCAAATAAAATATAAACAGACACTTCTGAAAACAGGCTAAGAAGAAAAGCACTTAATCTACAGACAAGAGACTGAAAGCAGATAGGTAACATAAATGAGAGAGCAAAAAGCAGACTTACCTTTGAACACTGTTTATGATTCTGGCACCAAGCAAGTGACCCATTGTTCTGAAAGACAAAAGAAATGTACATGAATGATAATATTTCTTTCAGGCTAGACATATTCACCCTAACATATTTAAACAGAATACACCATCCAGTTCTGCTCAGACAATATTGTGCCACAGCGTAAGTACCAATCCTGAGTCCTGCTCCCTTCTGTGGAGTTAAAGGCTCACACAAGTGTAAAGTGAACATTAAAAAATTAGGAAAGCATTTCAGTGGGCAAGTTTGGTGGAAAACTGAACAAAGTCATCTTTTAGTCCATCTTGGTAAACGCTGTCTAGAATTGCTAAGTAGTAGACCAAGGTAATACTTGCGCTTAAGAAATTGATATAGATTAGTAGTGATTCATGAAAAGAAAAGTCCATTAGTTACATTTCAATTTTGCACAACATTTAAAACAAATTGTCAAGCAAAGATAATGAACAACCTTTATGTAAATGGAAAATTCAATTAAATGCAATATGAGTTTCCCAAAAGACACCTGTGCCAGTTTTATTTTATATTTTTGATAATAAAGTGTGTTTCCAACATAAGGAAACAGTATAGCTCTGATTTATCCTGACTGCAGTAAAACAACCAATACAGTATAACAAGCAAAATAATAACTTAAGCTAAAGGAAAAGAAAACACAATGAGAAGAGAAAGAGAAGTATGAAACTGCAGAGGGACAAACAGCAACTTGTTATTCTTCTAGAGATGTTTCTGAAAGGTCAATATTGGGAAAAAACTCACAGCTCAGAAGTGTATGTTTGTGGTGTTAAAAGATGAAACAAAATAATGATTTACTTTCTGTATAGTGGAACATTGAAACAACATCAGGAAAACCGGAATGACTGAACATGAGAAATTGGGTACAAACCCTGCAAGACATCCAAAGTCCAGGGTAAGGACATTATATGTATATACTTCTTCCATCATTTATAAATCCATACTCTGGAAACAGAATGGCTGAACATTCTGGTAAATCTATTGTTCAGAATTAGGCTACAATTGTCAATCTATGAGGGAGTAAAAAGACACCCTTTCATAGGAATTAGGCAAGGTACTCCCACAGGGAATGTGACTGCAGTATTCTGTCACTGTTGGCACCAACTATAGATCTGGAAATCAGTTTCCAAGGAGGAGGAATTCAGGTAGGCCAGAATGCAAAGAACTAATATAGCAGCTCTATATCTTTTTCTCTTTATCCTTTTCTATTTTTTTTCTTTTTTTATTAAAAAGTGATGGAAATAATGGAATGATATACATATGTTACATATGTTGGTTTCATCTGGCATAATTTTTTTCACCGTAGCATGGTCTATGCTTTGGATTTGTGCTGGAAGCAGTGTTGATAACATGGGGATGTTTTTGATACTGCTGAGCAGTTCTTACAAATGCTCACATACAGCATCAAGGCCTTTTCTGCTCCTCACCCCATCCCACCTGGGAGGGCTGGGGGTGCACAAGGAGTTGGGAGAGGACACAGATGGGACAGATGATCCCAACTGACCAAAGGGATATTCCATACCATATGGTATCCTACTCAACATATAATGCCAAAGGGAGGAGGAGGAAGGGATGGATATTTGGAGTGATGGTGTTTGTCTTCCCAAATCAGCAGTATGCATGACAAAGGGGATGGCTGAACATCTGGGAAATAGTGAAATGATTCCTTGCTTTGCTTGTGTGCATGGCTTTTGCTTTACCTATTAAACTGTCTTTATCACAACCCATGAGGTTTTTCTACCTTTACTGCTCTGATACTCTCCCCAGTCCCACCCACAGATCAACTGGGTAAGCATATGTCAAGCTTAGCTGCCAGCTGGCTCTTAACCACAGCAATACAAAACTTTCTATGTATAAAACTCAGATAAAATAAAAATTATTCTGTCAATATACAATTCAGAAGGAGAAATAGATACATTAGAATCAATGTAATGGAGACAACCACAATAGTTTTTCAAAACTGCAGCATTGTGCTCTGATCTCAGCAAAGTTTGTAAGCTTGAATACAGTGATTTGCTACCACAACTATGAAGCCTATGGCTTTGAAGCTGGATCTCTCTTTGTGAATGTTTAAAAAGATCATGTTTGTGCATGCCTTCACACAAGTGTGTAGTCATATGTTCACAAAAGTTTCCGAGACATGGCCAATAGGTCAAGGGAAGGGATTGTCCTCTTTTAATCTGCTCTCATGAGCCACACATGGAGAACTGCATGCAGTTCTGGGATCCTCAGGACAAGAAAGTCAAGGACCTGTTGGAGCAGGTCCAGGGAAAGGCCATGAAAATGATCAGAGGACCAGAGCACCTTTCAATAAAGGCTGAGATGCTTGGGGTTGTTCAGCCTGGAGAAGAGAATGCTCCAGAGAAACCTCATTGCAGCTTTTCATTATATAAAGGGGACTTGCAAGAAAGGCAGAGAGAACCAAGGCCTGTAGGGATGGAACAAAGGGCAACAGATACATTAGAATCTTTTATGATCCAATCTAAATCTGCCCTCTCTGCAAACAGAGAGGGCAGATTTAGATCGGATCATAAAAAGTTTCTTCCCTAGAAAAGGGTGGTGAGATACTGGAACAGATTGCCCAGAGAAGTGGTGGATGCTCCATCATTGGAACTGTTCAACAACCAACATGATCTCATGGAAGATCCCAGGGCAGGAGGGATGAACTAGATAATCTTTAAAGATCCCTTCCAATTTCCATCATTTTGTGACTTCAACAATCTCCATAGTCAGAATCACAGAATGGTTTGGCATTCACCACAACTCTTAATCTGAACTTCAGAAAATTCATATGTCTTTTTTTCATATGAGCTGAAATGCTAACAATTTCTACTCCTACATTACCAAGGAAGCTATGGGGATAATAAATATAAAGATATATCCTCTCTTTTTCACTCCTTTCCACTTATTTGCAGTTATTTAAGAGCATTTTAAAACAATCAGTTCATACAATTTAATTTCAATATTTTATGAAAATTTATTTTATCTTCCAGCAGATTACCATGCAATACTACTTAATTTTATAATACCATTTTTATCTGTCATTATGGTAAAACTTAGCTAAAACTGATTCGCTAGCATAAGATTAGCCAACTATGAGCACCATCTCAGGTCCAACCCCTTTGGAAAGAGACATAAATAAAAGAAATAAAACTTTAGAACAGCTGTAAATAACATAAGCTAGTGGGAATTCTTTAGTATTACTCTCAATGGTGTATTAGGATTTATTATTTCCATTTACAAATCTAGCCAGCAGCAATGTTAAAACAATATTTTATGTGCTAGTTTCAATTTATCCCCCTTTCTTCTTCACATAAAATGTGACAGAAGTAGCTGATTGCAATAACAGATCAGTAGCAGCTCACCACTTTGTTTCAGTTATGCTGCTACTTTCCACTGAACTAGAAAAAGCACCTCTGCTTTTAAATTAGATTTGTTACTTGAGATAATAAAGCCATAAATGCCCAGATGTTTGGTTCCCCTACTTGATAATTTCAACATCTACA
Source organism: Agelaius tricolor (assembly GCF_023055355.1). Classification (NCBI taxonomy): domain Eukaryota; kingdom Metazoa; phylum Chordata; class Aves; order Passeriformes; family Icteridae; genus Agelaius; species Agelaius tricolor. The sequence goes on along the minus strand of NW_027269267.1, from coordinate 21,408,398 downwards.
ACTGTTTTTATTTCTCTACTGAAACCTATTAGTACTTGAGTTAAAAAGGAAATCTATCAAAATGTAAAAATATTGTTTAGCAACTTCAACTTCATACAAACTAACATGATATGAATGACCTTTCATTGTATAAGGAAAAACAAATTCTACAGGCTTCCTTTGAACAACAAAGGTAGCAGAGCAAGCACAAACTCTAAATGAAGGCTCCCCTCCATTCTGCATCTCAACACATGGTTAATCACAAACATTCAGCTGTGATTATTGCTCATGCCAGTGTACCTGGCTAAAACCGTAATTCCAAATAATCAGCAAATTGTATTTTTATCTGTAGCATTTTACATGATCCCACATTCCATTCTCACTTCCCTCATGTCTCTTTTTCTTCAAACCCAATTCTGACTTGACTTATGCCGGTTTTGACTTTGTCTTTAGTGGTGGCTTCAACCTGCAGCACAGAAATGGCCTCAAGGAAGAGTTAATACCAGTTTTCCTAGCCATTTATGAGCCTTGCACAGCCTATCTTCAGGGCAACCTTGAAGCATCCTAATCTGCATACTGAAGAGAGCAAACTGCACTCAACAGGGCAAACTCCAAGCATCCCATCTTCCCAGGCCTGACACATCATATGGAAGATGTCAAGCAGAGGAAACTAAAGCAGTCTCCAACAGCACATAGGAGATGGATTAGAGGAACTCAGGCCACCGCCTCAGCCCCACACACTTCCAATCTGCCAGGAAGGAGAGGGCAGACAAACTTCAAGAATCAGACCGTCAAAGACCAGGGCTGTTTGACATGTACAAGAAAAATAGATTACAAAAGCAAAAACGGGAGGGGGAAAAAAACTAAAACAAAACAACAGATAAATATTACAAGACTCGAAGGATTACAATATCATATTACAAGATTCATTCCAACAAGTATTTGTGCACACTTGATTTCCTTTGTTAAACTACAAATGCCCTTTGTCCTGAACAGTTAAGACAAACGTCTATATTCTGTGCCTTGAAAAAAGGAAAGCTGTGCAGCATCTCTTGTAAAAAAAATACATGTAAAGAAGCAAGAAAAATCAATCTTCTTCTACCTACAGTAGGCCCCATGGGGGGGAAAGAAGTTAATAACATTCACAAGCAAGTACAAACTGGTCTTTAATTGGAGCAATGTCAAAAAAAAAAAAAAAAAGGTATAAAATTACTTAATTTGCATCTCTGTCCATAATTATGCCAGGAGATACAACCCTTCTTTTGAAATGCCAGACATGAGCTACGAAAATTAACTAGCCACTTCATCTGCTATGACAGTAGCTGCATATCTATTATCAGTTTTGGAAGTCTCTTCTCCCCTGCCCAATCTTCAATCCACATTTGTGTGAAACCACTGTCTCTCAGAAGTGGCCTCTCCTGACAACCCCACTGATTCTTTCAAAATGACAAAAAAAGCATAAAAATAAACCTTTCAAATAACAGTACCCACTGAAGTAAAACAGAACATTTGAGTAGACAAATCAATACTGCTGTAATGATGAATTTAAAAAGAGGCTCCCAATATACATTTTCTGTACCCTTTAAAAAATCTCAACAGCATGAAGTTAAAAGTAACAGTAAAGTATAACTTGTGCTTAATATGCATTTCCTGACTGCATGGTCACTGTGGCACAAATTAATACAGGTACTTATCTATGTCAGTGTTGTGTGTCCCCAGGCCCAGCTCTGAAATGTGCAACTAAGGTGAAAAATGGAATCAAATCAAACTAGGCATCCCAGCTCCCAAATACAAAAGTATGCACTCAGGAATGAATTTCAGATAAGTCTGTACACTTAGTGGGGAGAGATATCAAAAGCAACAGATGGGAAATGCCAAAGAGAAATTTATTTCTTGAAGCACTATCAAGAATAAACACAAATTTGTAGTAAACGTATGGGCAGGGGAACCACAGTACCACCTCTCCTGGTCTATGGTATTTAGTTATGCTTTTGTATATAAATAACAGGAACAGATTTTTCTTTGAAAACAATGCAGGAAAATGAAAATAGAAAACCCTGTTACACAACACCAAGACCACTTGCCCCAGAAGTCATTCACCAAGTTACAGCAAATTTAAGCCCTTATGCGCTTTGAGATGACTCAGCAACAGGCTGGAGTAGAGACTAAAACCTGGCCAGTGAAACCAAACCACTCTGAGGAAATGCACAGGAGACACATGGAGCTGCAGGTGGTGAAGGAGAAAGTTATGAAGTTCAAAAGCAAGGTCTACACCTCAGAAACAAAACTGGCTCTTTCAAGGGCAACTTACACAAACATATTTTTAGCATTGTTTCTACTACATGCTTGTCCAGTGTATGTCAAATTTGAAGACCATCCACTGGAGAAGACATGGATAGAAGAAGAGCAGTATGAGATTAAAACAGCCATTAGATACAACAAAATAGTAGTAATATTCTGAATAGTAATAGTAATATTCTGGTTCCTTGGCTTCTGTTCAGAAAAGAAAGGAAGGAAATACAAACAACTGAAATGAGTACATTTTGCTCTTTATATAGTTTCTGATTTCATTGTACATTGTATTTTACAGAAATAATTCCTTAGTAAGGTATTTCTGTAGTCTTATAATGGTTCTAATAAAGAATGAAACTGAAAAAAGTAAGCATCAACTAATAATAAATTGAATGTTACTGTGTAGCTTTGAGCCATTCCCATGTGTCCTGTCAGTAGATCCCAGGAAGAAGAGATCAGCACCTTCCTCTCCACTTCCCCTTTTCAGATAGGGAGCAATGATGTCACCCTTCAGCCTCCTCCTCTCCAAACTAGACAAGCCCAAAGTCCTCAGCCACACTTCTCAGGACATCTTCCAGCCCTGTCACTGGCTTTGTTGCCCTCCTCTGGGAGCATTCAAGGACTTTCACATCCTTATTACATTGTGGGGCCTAGAACTGCACACAGCACTCTGGGTGAGGCCGCACCAATGCTGATACAGAGGGATAATCACCATTTTGAGCAGCTGGTGGTGCTGTGTTTGATGAATTCCAGGATGTGATTTTCCCTCTCGGCTCTTTGGAACCCTGCTGATTCCTATTCAGCCTGATGCTGATCAGTCACCCCAGATCTTTTTCTGCAGGGCTGCTCTCCAACTCCTCCTCTGCCAGTTTATACTTGGGCACAGCATTATGCAGAATCCAACATTTTTTACTTGTCAAATTTCATCCTATTAACCAATGCCCAATGCTCTAACCTATCTAGATCCCTACACAAGGCCTCTCATCCCTCAAAAGCAGCACCAGCACCTCCCAATTTGGTATCATCAGCAATCTTGCAGTAATGGTGCACTCACCTGCTGCACCAGAGCACTGATAAATGCACTGAACAGAGCTGGCTCTAGAACCAAACCCTGAGGAACACCAGTGATGAACAGACACCTGCCAGATGTGCCCCCATTCACTACAGTCCCTGAGCCCTGACCTTCAGCCAGTTCTCCCAGCACACCATGAGCCCACTCACCCCACAGCTGTCCCTGGCACTCCCTGAGCCTGGCTCATCTTTGGCCATGCCTGAGGCTGTTGATGACCCTGTACCAGCACCCAGCTCTGCCCATCCCTCAGAGGGGCCATAGCCTGCAGTGAGGTCACCCCCAGCCCTGGCTCCCCATGCCCTGGGAGCCAGCCCAGGCTGAGACTGACAGCACAGGACTGTGCTTTAAGGTCCAAAATAACATCTTCGTTTATTCCTGATGTGTAAGTAATGTCCTCAGACTTTATTCTAGTTAGCAAAAGCACAAAGCAAAATTTCAACACCAAAACCAAATAAAGATCACCCAAACAAGAGAAAACAAAAAAGCATATAAAACCTACAAACAAAACAAAACAGCAACAAAAAAAATACTGCATAGAACTATAATGTGAGAAAAGGTAGGAGCTCAAACAGCACTTAGCACCATATTAGTGACACTGTTTAATATATTACTATCAGATAACTTTAGGACTGTGTTATACAAACACATGTAGAAATTCAGCATTAAGCTTAACTATGTACATATATTTCCTCTGCCATCTTATAATGACATACAACTCTTAAAAAAAAAAAAAAAACAACAAAACCACCAAGCAACAGTATCCCAAAAAAAACTGACACTGAGGGCAAGAACATATTTTGGAACAAACACCTAAAGTTATTTTGTTACTGTAACTAACCACTGTGATTCCTCACAACTAAATCAAATGTGCAATGCCCTTAGAGGAAGCCATTTTTATACCACAGATGTTTAAACCATAGAAAAGCCAATGCTGGTTACTGGTTAATCCAAAGTAATTAAGTTAAAGAGATGACTGAATGCAAGAAATACTTATAAAACTGATCATCCTAAAAACTCATTCTCTGAACTTGCAACTATAAACCAAAATTAAATTATCATGGGCCACAGTGTGACTCACACTGCCACCTAATTTTAAACATCTGGATTTGACACCAGAAAATAACTTTTTAGAAAGCCTTAGTCAGGTTCTCTTTTGGATTTATGTTGACATTGCCATCATCTGTAATGTGCAAGCTCCTATCACAAGAAATGGTGAGTCCTCCTGTAGACAGATGGCTACAAATAGAACTATATTGACCTAAACTTTGTGTTGATATTTGCTAAACAGTTTATACAAAGTCAACCTTTATTGCTGTTACAGAGCAAAACATTAAAAGATACAACTTCATATACACCAAAAACATTAAAAAATACCAGAGTAATTAAGAAATAAATTAAGAAAATCACCAACCATCACCTATTTCATGATACACAACACTATTTGTTCTTTGGCTGTCATCATTAGTAGGTTCCTAGAAAGACAATCATCAAAATCCAAAGGCCATTACCAATGAAACAGCAAAAGAACAGTACTTTTGAAAATAGACTATGCATTGCTTGGATTAAATTTGCATCTCTAAGTATGGGACACCTTTCCTCTTTTTAGAGCACTGTCTTCTCAAATGCACAGAAAAACTACTAGACAAACACAAGCTGTAAAAACAAATGAGCACAGGAATCCTGGTGTCTCCACACACTTGTGAGTTATGACTGCCTTCTTGTGGTTTCACAGACTTCACTCTTACCACTTCTAAGACTGATCTCAACTGAGGTCTTATTCTGTTTAGCAGAAGTCTTGACCAATCTGTAAAAGAATCCAGATGAAATAAACTTCACTTCTCCCTGCAACAGGAGGAATTAAACACACAGACACCAACTTGAAGTTATTAAAGTAATATATTGAATCTCAAACTATATTTGGGCCAAATTTCAAACACATTTTTTGATATTAAGTAATCCAGTTGAAGTGAACAGAAACTAGTCTAACAGCATTAATAGGGAGGCAAAAGATAGCTTGTCAACTACTTGTTCATAGGCTCTATTTCAAAATCCCCACCCTTTTGAAATGCTAATGCACCTCTTCTGTTGTGTCATAAACTTGATTTTCTATACATATGAAATAATGAGATAATAAAAGTATGTGCTGGCTCAAGGATGTGACAGAAGTGTAGCCTTGGGAAATTAACAAAAGAACAAAATATGTTCTAAAAATGTAATGCTTGATTATGTAAAATACAACATAAATGTAGATATGTACAATTTACTTTGTATTTGAAAAAAATACAACTGGTTCTCAATATACTGTAGGATATTGCATGCTGCTTTGAATGCTGATTTGATTTTATAACTGAAAACTACAGTCCATATTACTATTCTGTATAGTTATAAGATTACTGGTTAGTTGGGTGACTCCCAACAGCATGTGATGTGGTATGTTTATCACAGGCTGCATTTGCCTCCACTGCCTACCAACAAGGCAATACAGAATCACCTACAAACTCCCTAGGAAGTCATGTGGAGCACAGAAACACATCCATTGAGCAGAACACCTGGTCTTGATGTTGCACTACACATATTGTATGTATGTATGCACTACACATATTTCAACTTTCCCTTTTCCTTCAGCTAATTCTAGTCTGGTCCCACGGACACAATGCCCATTAGTTGCTAAAGCACATTACATCCCTCTGGATTATCTCTCCCAGTTATGTTAATCCAGAAGAAATCCAATGCATGAACTCTCAGACTGGTCCACAATGAGAAAGAAAAGGTAATCATGATACTTAAGAGACTCACTTCCATAACAAACTGATCCACATTAAAACACTAATGTGAAGTTGCATCTCAGACATTTCTAACATCTCCCAAACACACAAGAGTAGTAATTCAGTGTGTCCTATTAGACTAAATATTCCTCAAAAGCCACAGTTTCACAGTCAGTCAGGGCAGTGTTCCTTTCTGGACTTGCAAAATGCTTTAAGTTCTGTTGTCTCACATTCTTAAGAAACTAACCCCACACACACACACAAAAAGAATAACAACCATGCATTTTTATATCAACTAAAATGTCTATTATAAATAGGCTAGCCATAAACTACACCAACACAGAATAGTCCATGCATGTTGCATTGTCATGGAGTAATTTCTGATTCCAAAAGCTACTAAATGCATTGTACTGTACCACATGTTGGCCATGTGAAGTTTCACTGCATTTTCTCCTATTCTGTTCTGGCATCTATGAGAGGGACATCATTATATACCACACTTGTAACTTTGGCAAGAGTATGGATACACACACCTGTCCTTCAAACTTAGCAGCTCTTCAGCAGCCATGTTACTATGGCTCAGTCAGGTACCATCAAATTTTACACTCACATTCTTGGGCTTAACTGGCTATTTATTTCCAATACAATGACATGAAATTCACATGATAAATTTCAGGAATGCATTTCCTTTCTGTTTAGCATGTGTTACCAGTTTACAAGATACTAAATATTTCAACCCACAGTAGCAGCCATATCCCCACAAGCTGATGAATAGATATATTTTCATTTCCCTTTTAAAGGAAAACAAATGAAAATATACAAATTCCACGAAGCACCTTTCTCAACATAAAATATTTGTAACAAGTATCTCCTTATTCCTATTGTCTTGATGTATTGCTATAAAATTTTCCTCTTTGAAGGAAATAAGATCAATAAACATAATTGCCCATATGAATACTGTGTTTCACTATCTTTTAATACTTTTAAAGCATGTAGTAAATTATAATCTCAGCAGTAAAATTTAGCACAAATAACAATCCTAACAGATGAAATATGCAGTCTAAAATTTAACCACAATTATTCATTGGTAGCTCCAGAGACCTATTAATATTTGTAACATTTTTTAAACAAAAATAATGTTTTGGAGGAATTATTAAAATACATAGCAAAGCTCTCAAAAGTAAAAAGTATAAAATTTAACACAGTCCTTGGAGGTCTAAGAGTTGTGTAAACAGTCTTTGGGGATTTTTGTTCCACTTTCCACAGAAGACCTGTCTCAGTGAGTGAAGTGCACCTCACCAGACCTGAGATTTCCTACAAACATTTGCAAAAGGGTTGTGGCCATTCAGGAATTAGAGATTTTGTCAAATAAAAATTACTCTTGGACTTAAACAGAATAGCCTATCTGCAATCTGAACCAAACCCAAAATATGTTTAGAAACCACACACAAAGAGTCTGTCACCACAACAGTTAAAGCAGCATTTCAGAAAAAAAAATATTCTTTCCCTGATATATTTTAATTATTAATATTTTCATACATCTGCCTTCACTGTAGATGTTGCAGAGAGACAAAAAAGATGTAATGGGTGCAGTTTAATAACGCCACAATTTATTGTTTCACCTCAAAAGCACAGCTCAACAAAAATCTTATCAGACAGCTTAACACTCTTCTCTTCATTGCTCCTATTTTTTTGGTCCTTGGCCTGTCTCTTCCCAACCCAGCTCTCACTTCTGCAGAAGGCCAACACACAGGGCTGCCAAATCAAGCCTGTCATAAAGACTGGGAGATGCCAGTGGCATCTGCTCAGATACCCCACATCCCATCCCATCCCATCCCTTACTGAACGTCCTCCTCCCAGCACTGTCACACAAGCACAGGAGCCATGGTGCCCTTCTCCAGACCACTCAGTGCTGCTGCCTGTCCCCAGCTCCAAAATCCCTGTTGGTGTTGGTGTGCAGACCACATGCTTATTCCTTTCCTATTTTAAGGAATGCTAACAGATTGCACAACAGCAGAAGTTGCAATGACATTGTGGTGACCATGGATGAAAAACAGGCCTCAAGTGAAGGAGCACTCTGAAGGGTGGGTGAGTCTTTCCCTTTCCACTTAAAATTTAACTAATCTGCTAACCTGATCCTAGCAGAGACCCATTGGCCCTCCAACACTGACAGTATATTCCTGAGAGAAACACCCTTTTAATAGAAGTTACAATAGATTCTTCCCATTTTTTAGGGGCTTTTTCCAGTTTAAGAACTGTATGCTACAAGAAATGTATATTCCATGGGACAATTGCTGCAGTCCAGTAATCTAGAACCTTGCAAGCAACCTAAGACTGTGAAAGGACAGATGAGTGAGAGAAGAAATCAACATTAAATTCTACTGATAAAAATATACTAAAACTACTCATACAATTCAAGATACAGGGGTATTAACTTGATCTCTCTTCACTGACAATCTTCAGTGGAAAATTCATGTTGCTTCCTCACATTGCCATAAAATTTCCCACAAACATAAAAGCACTTCATATGTCAGGTTTTTAGAATACAGTCTTATAACTAACTAATGAAGACATACCATAAAAGGAAAATAAATCTCCCTTGAAGGCAGAACTGAAGCATTTGTCATTAACACATATGGTTACCAGAGATGTAGCTGTTATGCAGAACAAGCATTTGCTGACAGGTCCATCATGTTTCAGACCTTCCTGGCACCAGGTGAAAGAGCTAAAAATTAAATCAGGTTAATTTGCATTGAAGTTATTGAAAGGCTTGTAACATGAGAGATGTCAAAGCACAGCCTAAGTCCCTACCCAAGCCACAGAATTTTAAAGCCTTCAGCTAATGTAAACAATTGGATATGGAATTTCACAGAATTCCACTGCAGGAATCACACCAGTTGTGAAGCCCAGCATTTGCTTTTATATCTTTAATCTAAATCAACAGCCACAAAAGAAAACCATTGTAATATATATCCTTAAGCTCATAAAATGTGGACGACTGCAGTTAATACCAGTTGTCAACAACTTGTACTATCAGCAGGCATTTTATATTAAGGTTCTGTTTCTCTTTTTTAAATCACCTTTTTCTGCAGAACTGACAAATACTTCAGTTGTTTCTTTTTGGAAAGTTGCTGATACTCGTGGTATGCTCCAGGAATTCTGTCCCAATTATAAAGTTTCCTTCCATTTTACTAGCCTTGTCACCTGTGTAAAGCAACTAAGAAAAAAAGACAGTGAAGGGGGTTCTGGCACTACAAGTAGATTGATAATATTCAAGTTTCTTTTTCATTGGACTGAGGAGCTCTGCTCGATTTACTTTCTCAGTGGGAAGTTCATGGGTGAGAACAAGTTAACTGAGGCTCGATCTATACCAGATGGATCTCCTAGGTATGACTAAGCATCTTAGAGGCATAAAAATTTGACATCTGCTCCTATTATTAAGAGAACAAGCCATGCCTGTTGATGAAACTTAAAAGGGATACTTTGGAATCACTGGAGTCACCTAGATACATGGAGTAATAATCAGAAATTGGGCAGTATCTAATCTTTAAAAAAAAAAATTTGTATACTGTCTTTAGAAGTATTTAGCTCTGGTTACATTAAATTGCTTCTACCTTCCCTTGTCATCTGAAAGAATCTCTTCTACAAATATTTAAAGGTGCTTTACATCTAGCATATAACTGGCAATTCAGTTTTACTTTGTCCTAATGGCATTGTTATTTGCTACCATTTAATTGAAAAAAAAGATGTCATGATACAATAAGATGGTATTTAACAAATTGAAGTTAATTGCCTTTAAACAGTATGCTGAGAACTTTCTTGTTTTTATCTATAAACTCTAAACAGATATTTCTATTATATTTTCACTGGCCTAAGCTTGTTTCTATTGAAACTGTTGGATGCATTACTATCAAATGCAGAGATATCAGACTCAGCCCAGAAATAAAAACCTCCAGAAAAATCCCATCTTAGGCTATTAATTATATAAATGGAAGAACCAATGAGTATCAGTCAGAAATCTGAAAGTTCCCCAGTTAAAGTAAACAACATGAGCCTACCTTACATTAATTTGTAAAGCTCTTCAGTTTTTAAAACTAACCAAGTCTTGTTTTCTATTCCAAAGTCAGCCAGCATATATCCTTTAGGAAACTGCAAATGTTCACTTTTTTATAATTTGGAAAACAGTTGAGGTTAAACTTACCTTTCAAGCTTAGTTCACACTGCTGCTCTTTTTTTCTACATAAGGAGAGTTTAGAAAACAGGAAGACTTGAAATAATTATTGTTTGCTGTTCCACATCAATTGCCACTGAAAATTCTGGCTTTGATGCTGTCCAGTGCTCAAATGCACGGGTGTGAATCTATGAATAATCCAAATCTTTTACAAGATGAACTAATATGCTGCATGTGCAGCATGTGTGCATTTCTACTCCACTTGGTCGGTGAGGACCCACTGGACAGAAAACCCATGAAACTTACCAGAAAGCTCCTGTCTTTCACATTGTGTATTCAACTTTTTAACCCAAAGAAAAAATCCAGCAATAAGCTCCTAGCTGTAAAAACCTACATCTTCTTTCCTTATCTATCCTGACAAACATGTCCCATAGCTGCTACTAAGTACTATATGAAGTGACATACTCTTCATTAATTGGATTATTTTTACCTCTTTGTGTCAGTTTGTCTAAGCCCAAATGTTTCTTCCACCTACTGCATATCCAGACTGACCAATGTTTGGCTAATTCTTGATCTCAGTTCACAGTTGCATAGAAGGAAATTTCAAAACAGAAGAAAGCCTCAAGCTCTTTTAGTTCCAGTTCCCTTCTCAAAATTGTTAGGTACAAATTAAATGTCAACATATTTTGTAACTCTTTGTAACTAACTAAAATGGGGGCAGATAACGGTGTGATTCATTATTGTCTAGTTGTAGTTACACGTTAACATGATTTTATTGTTGTCAAAGGAGTTACAACCATCACCTAATTGAAAAAGAAAAAAAAAGCCACACAGTTGAAATAGTTTATATATAGGGATACAAATTCTGGGGAAGAGAATGACAAATAGTCACTGTATTAAGACATCATCATCATAATAATACATTGTTATCACCCCTTCCTCACTATTTGCTGCTTCACATATCTGTTCAGCCATGTGCTAAATTCAAAGAAAACCCAAAGTCTTACAGCACCAAGGTCAAAAAAATGAATTTGTAGTGTCTAGGTCCAAAAATGCCCTGAGGTCTGACTGGAATGTTCCAGTCATTAGCAGTTAAAAAATATGATCAGTTAAATACAAATGACATATTGCTCTATGTGCACGGCCTAAATCACTAGCTGAGAAATCACATTCATGTACATGAAATGAGATTGCTTTTCTTTTTATATTTTTAATATAAATTACTGTGAAGATAACTTCCCTAAAGAGTAATATATTAAAAAAAGAAAAACAGAACTGTGCTTCTAATTTCTCATAAAAATGGCAGGGAAAGTTGAACTACATTTGCACTAGACTAAATGAGTACATTATTCTCACCCAATCTTCACTATCAGCCTCAATTTCTGACTGTCTGGACACAAGACATTTGCTCCAAAGCAATCCTTTTTCCCTCATATTATCTTATTACAGGATCCATGACAGCTAGATTGCAGCCCTCACAGGCAGAAAAAACAAGCTTCACTACCTTGGCCAGGTCTGCAGTTTCAGCTGTGACCACTTGAGGAATTACAGTGGCAGTGAATCAAGGGTTCAAGTTTGTCTGAGTTCTGACATGAAATACTACGTCAGCTAGAATTTTGTTGTGAATTTTCATAATAGCCTTTCCTGTAACTGACCTCTACAATGAAGACAAAAGGGTTTTCAAAACATGTTTTCAAAAAAGAAAAATTAATTTTTTTAAACCAAGTAAAATTTTAAGCAGCTGAGAAAGGACAGAAATAAAACATGTTCCCAAGAAACAGTTACAAACAACTCTTCCTACAAACCCATTACATCTGTTCTCTGCTTCCATAATTCCTTAATTTCAATTAATTGTGTCCCAGGAAATTTTACAGTGCCCTCTAGTCTCATATAAATTCTCCTTCCAGTAATACAAGCCTGATAGAGTCCACCTATCTCTATTCTGAGACTCTGTCCCTTTTCCTGCTTCTCCTACAAGTTCTGAAGACATATGCTCCTCAGAAATCTCAGCTGCTTACCAGGGGAGTCCTGTCCTTTGCAAGCTTGAGACAAGTCTCTTCTTTTTTAAAGGAATGTAATTGCATATGTGTGTACACAACTTTGATGTCACATCTCTTTGACAGTCTAGAGAGACACATTGGTGAAAATGTTGTTCACAGAAGAGAACAGAAATGCAATTAAAACTTTAGAGTGGGGTTGTTCCCCAAATCTGGAAATACCTGATATTCTTTTCAGTGGATGGAAAGAATGTGTGCTTCTTTTTAATCAGAGATGAAAAGAACAGTACTCTACTTTCAAGTTTAAAGGGTCCACTTACCTTTCAACACCCCCAGCTCTCCATCTCTGTGTCCTGCGACCTCTTGGTCATTAAAAGACTGAAAAACAGATACAACTGGAGCTGGGACACCCAGCTCACAGCACTCTACTTTGCTGACTACATGGACCTAGTGTTCACTCATGGACCTGATCCAGCTGAAATCAACAGAAGGCTTTTCATGGACTTCAAAGGTTTTTGAAGTATAAAGCCTTATAAGGCTCAGCTGTGGGAGAGATCAAAAAATGAAGATTCTTGGTGTAAACTCCTAGGCAAGGAGTTTTAGTGCAAGGTTTACATTTGCTAGGCACCAGCTACTAAATATCAATACAGATGTGTCTGTCTTCTGTAGGATGCTCCTGATACTCAGTCATTATTCCTACTTTCAATCTTTAAAGACATGGATGCTAAATTATACCACTCTCTTTTTCTGTTTACAAAAGTTGGCTATGTACTACAATCCAGCTGGTCGGACAGAGTAAAAATTCACATAAAATGGCCAGGGGAGACGCAAGTCAGAATGTGAAGAACAATCTCTATTGGCAAACACAAATTCAGCACTCAATCTTAAGATGCCCTTTACAAAATGACAAATAATGAGCAAATAATAATCTGGAAAATCAGTCTGCTTTTCAAGCTGTCTCAGAAATCTAACATTTTGGGGTTTTTTTCCTTATACAACACTTACTAAATCAAATACATTTAAATTAAGTTCAGAGCACTTGTTCATCACAGAGACAAGCCATATTCAGACAACAAATAATGCTTTAATAATAGTTTTAATTTGAACACTACCCATCTGAAAAACTTTTTGCTCTGCATTAAGTGGCTATATCTTCCAATGGAAAAAGATTTACATTTTAGAACTGACAGTGTTTTTCTTTTAGAAGTTTTCTAATACTTTTCAAAAGCAGCATTTCCTCCCCCTCACCAACATGACTGTGACATTTAAACTATTCTTTGCCAATATTTTCTATACCTAAAATGTCTGCTTTAAAACCTATTAGTAATTCCTGTTGGTTTTATTGCACCTGGTATCCAGCATGTTTACCAAATTAACAGTTATTTTAATTTTACGAAAATAAGCATAAAAATTTTTTTTTCTTAATATGTAAGAATACACAAGTAAATGTGAGAAAAATATCTTGGCAACTCCTATTGTTCAGTACAATTGCTCACCCTCTATTTACATTTTCAACAGTTTACTTGATTTGCATTTAAACTTACACTTGAGACACAGACAAGTATTTTAATTTAGGAAAGCAATGAGCAAGTCTGAGTCATCAAAGCCACTAGAAAACAATGACCAGGCCATGTAAACCCCTGCACTCATATCAACTATGCAAGCATCCACTGAGGGCAAAGAGATTTGGGTCTGGTTGTGAGAAAGTTAAAACTCCCACTTAGGGAGGTTCAAATCAGAAGTCAGGGAGATTCATACCAGACCAGGTTACAACAGCAAAGACTAACTATGCCTCAATTACACAATACAGTGAATAATGCAGCTGTTTTCACTAGATGCAACCATTGATATTCAAAACAAACCTTTCATTTTCATGGGTTTTACCCAAGATTCTGTTAAATCTGTGCACCTTTTGCTCACAACTGAAGATCTTGATAATCAGGGCACACCAAATGCCAGAATAATTACCCAGATCATATACCACATGAACATCAAAAACAGGAGAAGGACTGGGCCTTTAATGAGTTTTGAGAAAAACAAAGTAATGACAAATGCTACAATTTGTCTGTGGAAATAAATTAGGAGCAGAGTGCTTTGCGAGACACATGAAAGTCAGAATTACTTAACACAAGGGCTATTTTTGGAAAGGAGATGAGTACTGAAACAGCAACAAAAACAGATGGCACACATCCTCACATTTAGAAAAGGTTGTGAACATGTCCCAAGAGAACTAAGCAAACTCAGTGCCTGGGCAGCATGTCCATTGGAACTGAAACATTCTGGGAATAAGACACTACATATACACCATATCTCACTACAGAAGTACCACATATCTTTTCATTTAAGATTTAATAAGAAACAATTTATAGTTTCAGAGTTATTTGAGAAAGTTACAATAAATGGTTTCTTCACGATTTCCAGCCTCTCTACAGCAGAGCACAGAGAGACACAAGCATCCTGGACTTTCAGCCTGGCCACCACTTTCCCAGCTGGGACCCATTGCAGATTATGGCAGGTGCAGCCACTTCAGAGTTACAGGCAATTTGAAGGCAGATGTGCTGGCATTGAGACAACTAGCTTCCTGACTTGTAGGTGAAATCTGGTATTGCTTATCTAGAGGTAATCACTTGCACATTATTTGCTTGCAGATATAAAATCTGAGAACCTTTTATTACTTACTTAAAAGAATTGCCTGTTTTTCTTCCAAAACTTCAGTTGTCCTGAAAGGCAAGAGTCCTTCTACAACACTAAAAACAACCTCCTACCACCATATAGTTATCAGTCATTCAATATAACAAACTTCTAAGGCCTTACTCTTCCCTTTTACAGCTACTAAACATTATGCAACATATGGCTCTATTAGCTTAAAACAATATTTTTCCATACTTTCAAAAACAATTTTGAGTTAGCCTTGGCTCATCTAGCTTAGTACTAATTCCTAAGTACTAAATCATAGTATACTACTATTAGATTTACACTAAATCACATTTACAAGAGCTAATTTCTCTCTAATTTCCTTCCATATATCACAAAACTGGCTTACCACTTGAAGGACGTCTATGTTGTATCAAAATTTTCAGCTACAATTCATCCACTTCACAAGTAAGTCAACATGAACACAGCACCCCTATGTGACCAAAGTCATCCACCATGTTGCCTGTATGTTTCTAATCAGTGCCCATTTAACGAGTTTAAACAATCTCTCATGAGCCTGTTCAAGCAGCAATCACAATGCTGGATCACACAACATGTACACATCTCCATGTACCTGGACTTTCCCCTGATGAATAAAAAAAATGGATTTGCTAAGATTCAATTTACTACTGAAGATTACCCCCTCAAAAAAATTTAAAACTATAGTGAGATGTACCAATATCTAAAGGGATGGAAAAAAATTTATTTAGTGTTAGCATTGTGGTTTTAATGCACTGATAAAGGGTCATATATGAACTCATGTAAGAAAATCTAAATCATGAAAATGAATTTAAAAGCAAGTAACAGTATTTAGCAGGCATTATATCCTTAAAATGCAGCCAATCCTGTTCTCTGTTCTGGTTACTCCTCCACACCTGGAGTGCTAGATCCAGTATTGGGCCTCCCATTACATGGAAAGAGATGGACTTAGTGGAGGGAGCCCAGAAAAGGAATAGTAATATCTCTCACATGAGAAGAGGCTAAAAGAAATGGGAACGTTTAGTCTGGAATAGAAAAATCTCAATGGTTTCTCATCAATATTTGTAAGTACCTGATGGGAGAGAATAAAGAAATAGAAGCCAGACACTTCTCAGTGAAGCCCAGTAACACAGCAAGAGGTGATGGCCAAATTTGAAACATGGGAAACTGCATCTGAACATGGGAAAACACCTTTTTTGTTACTGTGAGGGTGGTTAAATGCTAGAACAAGTTGCCAGGAGGTGGTGTTCAACCTCAGCATACACTCTGTGAGCATATGGCTGTAACCTCTCCAGTGACACCACAAACACACCACAACCACAGGCAATCTTACTGGCAACTACTCCAAATTCCTAGGACATGTTCTACCACCCTCTCAGCTTTTGACCCAGTAAACAAGACTGACCAGTCCTGTGTCTTAAGTAAATTATCAAGTTGCACATATTACGCAGGAAGACACTTGAGCTTGAGAGGTCTATAACAGATCCCAGCTAAGACAAAGATCAATGAGTCCACAGGTCAAAGTAAAGTTTGCTCACTATAATATTTTTAGCCTAAGTAGTTACAGTGATGTTCAAGCTCTTATTCACAAAGAAAATTTTAATCATACCAGTTTTAAAACATGTCTCAGATGGCTGGCATTAGAGATTAAAATCCAAATTGCTTTTTCACTCAACTTGAAAACAAAACACTAAAAAGGTCACTGCCATGTCTGTTCCCCCAAAATAAAACAAGTTCATCCTCAACTAATATCACAAATTGGAAAGGCTACACCCACAAATAGCAATGCAAGGAGTTTAGTCTCACTCCACTAAAACAGGCAGGATATGCAGAAACCTCTACCAAAACTAATCTGAGCATTCAGGCCTCTTGTCCAGCAGGCTGTATGAGGTCCTGGTTTATACCCATACCCTTTTCAAAAAAACCAAAAACTTGTGCAGTAACTGACCTCATCTTCCTGCAGTAAGTAAAACCTCCTCATAGGGTTTTACCTACTGTACTAAATTACTATAAAACTAGATTCACAAACAAACTTTGAATACATCAAATTAAAATATGTACCTTTCTCCTGGAGATCAACTCAAACACTGAGACAGAAACCGCCTTAATAAGAAAATGTTGAGGAAAGAATATATCCAATGACATCACTGTACCACTTCTGTCCCAAAAATAGTATGCCTTTTTCCACACAGGATTCACAGTCTTGGTGTTTCTTATGGAGCCAGACACCTTAGTCCTTCCTCTCATTTCAGCCTAGAGGAGGAATTGCCCTTCCCATCTTATAAGGGCACCATACTAACACCCAGGCATGCTCTTTTAAGATAACAGCCAAAAGCACACAACGCTGATTATTGATATAGGACTTCAAGGTTCAAATCTACACCTTCTCCTAAGCAGGCCATTTGATGGTAAAGCTCCAGCTTACTGGAAGAGCATTCCTGCCATACTCCCCTGTTCAGGTGTTTTAGAGAGAATTTTGTCAGAAAAAGAAGCACAGCACTAGGAACTCTGCTGTATCAAGGCAGTGACCCAGGAGCATGGGCAGGTTCCAGTGAATGCTCCAATTACTCCCTCATACATGTTTTGCAACAGTCAAAGTAAAACTCTAGTGTCAACACCCAAAATGGCTTTAAATAAGTACTCTGAACATAAGGCTAAAGAGATGAGCTCTCTTTGTCCTCACTCTTTCTGGTCACAGGTCAATGAATGCTTCATTCGGTGCTGTTCAGGGGCCTAAATTAGACAGTTGGGATAAAAATGCTTTCTCTCATCTGCAAAATTTCAGAGAAAGTTAAACCCCACTACTGAACACATTTCAGTAAGACAGAAGTGATATGTTGGAGTCCCTTCATTTAGAGTTTAAACATCATTCTCTACTGTGAATGAGCATGTAATCAATAACTTCTTATATAAAAGAAGAATCCACTATGACCCCTCCTGATTATAATTTTTTGTTTGATTGCTTAGGATGAAAGGCCTTTGTGCTAGCATGCTCTCTGTGAAAGATCATGGCCCTAGATATCAAACACACACATTTCATTGGGTCTAAGACTCATGTGGTGCATAACTCTCATAATGATCTCATGTATCTTTTGGTATAACCTCTACATGGAACTTCCCAACACCACCAGAACTGGAAAACCCCCCTAGCCATGGAGACTTTATAGGAATAAGCAGGAATCCATGCCCCTTCAACAAGCATTCTGAAGATCAAAGATTTTTTATTTAGGTGACCAATTCTTCTTCAAGCCCACATCAATAGTCTATATGGAATAAAAAGATATATTATTTGAACTATGCTTCAGTTAAAATAATTTCTACTGACATTGTCTACTCACAATGTTCATTTAAAATAGGCTTAGAGTTGCTTCCCAAGTGTAAATTAACAAATTGGCTTTTTAGAAATAATACCTCTCTTGAAACTTTAAAAAATAAGGACAGTAAAGAAAAATGGGTGAAAATTCTCGGGGCTGGGGGGGGTCAATTAAAATCCCTTGTGAACATTTAAAAGTTGGAAAAATATTAGCTGCCATTCAAACAAGAGCCAGAAGGTAAAGAATTAACCCAGACTTCCTATTCATACTACCCGATTCTCTTTTAAAAGTTGTTAGTGATGTGATTTTAGTACCATAAATTATGTGAAATTAACTCTCTGTGAAGTTTTGGGGACATCATCTCTTGCAAAGCATGTCCAGCTGCTTTCTCCCTAAGCCCCACCACTGAGGCTGCATCTAAAGCAGGGTTGAGAAATGAGTGGGTCAGTCTTTCAATTCTTGCTTAACTGGGAGACACTAGAGTTCCTTCCTGCTCTGATTGGGAAGAGCTAGTGTTTAGTTTGCTTCAAAGGTTGAATCAGATTACAAGATAAGTGGACATCTGAAATGAAAAGAGCTCCAGAAATTGCTACCAGTTGAGATGAAAAGGGGAGGGGAATGGCTAGGAGGGAGAGAAGAGAAAGGAATGGAACATCATACCCTTTAGCCCACATGGAATTGTCTGGCCCAAATTTGCACATCCTACAGCCCACACTGTTTTATCAGTCTCCTGTGAGAACACTGGATGCCTGATGTACTTTAAAACTCTCCTCCTTTTCCTCATTATAAGACAATGGAGAGCTTAACTTTTATAAACGAGAGCACTTTATCTTCCAAACATTACAGTCGTTTCATGTCTAACAGGGGTTTAATCCGTAGTAATTAAGATAAATTACCACGTGCTTTAGCAGGTTGGGGTTAAAACTCTGAGATTTTCAATTGATTACAAAAAAACAGCCCGTTATCAAGTCCTAACTGAGTAATTCCCTACTTATTTTACTCTAGCTAATTAAAATGTAATCACGATTGTGTGCAGTGTGCATTCTGTCAGCAGTTGTACGTTGAAAAAGAAATCTTGCCAAGAAAACACACAAAAAAGAAAAAAACAAACAAAAAAAAAGCCTTTCACTGTGAATTGACTTGATCTAAACTGCCTCTTTAGCCACTGAAACTGTAAAACAAGTAAGTTACAACCGCTTGACAACGCAATAAAAAACAGCGACCGCTCTCCGGGCTAATGAACTGTATTAATGGGTATCCTCCTTTCAGGCCATCCCGGGATGCACGGAGCACGCTGACAGCGGCCAGGTCAGGCAGGGCCGCCCCTTCTCCAGCCGCCTCGGGTCGCAAGCCCGGTCCCTTCAACCCAAACCCGGCTGCAGGCACCCAACCAACTTCCTGCTGCCTTTACAACGCACACACTCCGCTCTCTTTTAACGTTCCCTCTTTTTTTTTTTTTTTTTTTTGTCTTTTTAAATCGGTTATCTTAATCACCTCTGAGACCTGCCTTTGGTGCCAACACCTTTGTCCCGAACGCAACTTCACCCCAGGCGCTCGTCCGGGCGTTCCCGGTTTCTGAGGGACCGGCACGCCCGGGGAGAGCGAGCGGCGCGTCCCCGAGGGGCCGAGGTGGCTCCCTCCGCACCGAGCTGCCCCCAGCCCTTCCCCAAAGGGGCTGCGGCTCTGCGGAGAGAGAACGGCTTAAGCTCGGAAGCGTTTCCGTCATTTGGGTGAATTCGAGTAGGTTTAATATTTGCGCAGTGAAGAACAGGTGGGGAAAGGGAAAGGTGCGTGTGTAACTAGAAGAGGGGGAAGGAAGGGCAGACACCCGCTGCTCTTGCACTAGCTCCGCACTGCTGCCAGCTTTCATTTTAAGCCCCGCAGGTCTCCCGACATTTCAATTCCATTTCTCCCCACTTTATCCCTATTTGTCCTGTTAGCCAAAGATGTGCCTCTCTGTCCCAGGGGGAAAAAAAAAATTACAGCGTTACCCCCACCCTCACCTTCCAGGAGGTCAGAACCAAGTATAACACGTTCACGATTATCGCTCTTAAAAACAGGCTCAAACTTTCCCACCGGGCTGGGGAAGCGAGCCACCTGCGGCGGCTGGCGCACCGGCGCGCAGGCAGGCGGAGCCCGCGGGATCGCCGCCCGCCGCTCGGCAGGACGGGCGCACCCCCGGCCCGGGAGCACCGCGCCGCGCCCGCCCCGGACACCACCGGAGGCAGCGGCCGGGAGCGCCGGGCACCTGCCGGGAGCCAGGGCAGAGCGTGCCAGGAGCCCCACGACCCGCCAGGCGGGGAGCCCGGCCGGCACCCACAGGCACCGACGGGGCTCGGCGCTGCCGCGGGGCCGTGCCCACCTGTCCGGCGCCTCCAGGTGCCGGCCATCCCCTGGGGGCAAGGGCCCCCAGAATCGCCAAGCCTCAGCCCCGACCCCGGCCCCGGCCCCTTTCCGCCCCCGTCCTGCGCCCCGGGGGACACCCGCTCTCCGGACGGTGGCAGAGGCTCCCTGCGCGGTGCCATGCCCCTACCTGGAAATGCTTGAAGAAGGCGGAGATGCGGGTGATCTGGAGGCTCAGGCACCTGGAGGTGCATCTGGCGGCGGCGAAAGCCTCGTCCTGCCTTCGGGCGGCGACGGCGGCGCCCGGCCCGTCGGGGCTGCCGCAGGCGGCCGTCACCCAGAGGAGCAGGGCGAGGGACACGCCGGGCGCCCTCCGCACCATCGCTCTGCGGGAGAGGAGAGCAGAGGGGCGGCCGGGCGGCGCGGGGGGCTGCGGGCGCCGGGGTGAGCTGGCTCCCGCTCGCTGGGCTGGTGCCGGGCTGCGCCGGGGACGGATACCTCCGCGCCGCAGAAACTACACAAGAAAGTTCAATCATTCAACTCCCCTCACCCCCGTCCTCCCTCCCGCCCGCCCCGGCCCACGGCCCTCCCCCGGCGGCAGCGGGCGGGCCGATGCCGGCAGAGCCGCGCCATTGGCTGCGCCGAGCGCCGGCGGCGGCGGGCGGGCCCCGTCCGTGCCCGCGGGCAGCTCCGTGCGGCCCGAGCCTTCCCTCCCTCCTTCCCGCACGCCGCCACCTGCGGGGCACGGGCGGCCGCGGAGCCGCACGACCTGTCCTACACACAGGAGGGCTGCGTGAGGGTGGCTGGGCGCTGCTGGTAGCCGGTCTTAACACCCTGCTTAAGTCTCTTTTATTTCTTCTTTTAAAAAATCAATTTTTAAAAAGGACGGGGGAGCAAGAACGGAGGGAAATCACTTTTTGAAACTCGGTGTTTCTTACAGAGTAACGCTGCTGTGAGCGCTAGTCCCAAGGTGAAACACATACAGGCTCCTCTGAAGAGTTATTTAAAAATGAAAATCTACAAGTCATTAGTGCAAATATCTCTGTGTAATAGCTGCAAAGATTAAAACAGCACCTTGAGCTGTAAAATGGCCCCCATACAGTAAATATCAGCCTAACATCCTTTCCCTGTTGCCTTCAGCTCCGGGGCCGGAGCGTGTGCCGCAGGATGTAGCACAGAGGTTACCTAGCACATTCCTCTCCCTGTGCGCCCTGCATGGACTCCTCCCGTCTCAAGTATGTGCTGCTAGAAAGAGCAAGTGGATCATTTCTCACCGGAGCCTGTGGATTGAGCCTCCTGAACTTGAAAATCCCACGGCTGTATGAGCTGAAATAAGTAACTTTTAGGCTATTTCAGGAGTTAGTACTAGGTCAGTTACTACCATAAGTAGCAGTTTAGTATGGTTATCAAACCCTGTATTAAAAAGACTTCAGGAGGCATCTTTACTGGAACAAGTTCAAGTATAAGTGTTCACTAGAAAAGTCATCTAAAAATCTCATAAAGGTCTGCAAGATCTTCAACCCTTCTGGCTGGTACTAATTTTACATGGCTATAATTTTTCTATATACAAATTATTATATAATTTCTCTATATATAAATGTGAAATAAAAACATATTCCCCAATGTTACTATTCTCACCAGGCTATATGTGTACACCTTTTATGCACTTATATATCAGAAATTCAAAGTATAAAAAAAGTCTGCTACATCCCAACTAGGAAGTCACTTGTCAAATTCTACCAGTAGATTCTAGCTATAGTTTTAGTGTTTTACCACAAAATTAAGGCACAGATCAAGAAAAGATTTCTTGTCAGAAATATTGCTAACATACAAATATAACAAAAAGCAAGGCACATTTTAGTTTAGATGCTACTTTGCAGCTTGTGGTCTCTCTTGTCAGCTGTCAGAAATCTTCACTTGAGAAAAGCCAGCAGGCCAGAGTCAGCCCTGCCAGTGTTACCAAGTGGAGATGACAGTTTGTGCCCCTGGATGCTTGAGGGAGCACAGCTGCCAAAAGGCAAGGTCACCTGCCACATCCTCCTGGCACACAAGGTGCCCTGCTGTTTGCACTGTTCACCACACTCTGCCAGCTACTTTGGAAATGCCCTGGTTGATCAAAGGAGACCATCTCAGCTACACCTCTTGAACGGGAATGGGTTGGACTTGGTGATCTTGAAGGTCTCTTCCAACCTAGTCATTCTGTGAATTCTGTCAATTCTGTCAGTTTTGTGTAGTTTTCTCATTTCTGCAGCTGGAATCATTACCTTTCCTGTTGTAGTGAGTGGACATCGTAAGGGGTTCACAATTTATTAATTCTTTATAATAAATCAGAATTTATTAATTCTTTATAATAAATCAGAATTTATTAATTCTGACTGATATCTCACCACTAGAAAACTGGTTACTCTGCCTGATCCAGCATCTCTATATTTACAAAGTAAAAACAGCACGCGACAGAACAACACAGAAGTCAATCCACAGTCTTAGCAATGTTATGACAAATAGTGTGACCCCATTCAGGCCTCAGTATTAAGTTCAGGACTTCCCAGTTTCTAGCTGGATCTTTTAAATAGTTTTTCTTAAGCCTTGACTAAAACTTTTGCAACTTTTTGCCTTGAGTCATGAAAAGAAAATTGCTTTGCTGATTCATAGTGTTTACAGGTACACTGAATGCATTGAACTTTTACCATAGATAAAAAGAACTGCCTGAAAAAAATATGTAACTTTCTGTAAATCAGATGCAAATCTAGAAAAGCCAGAAAATTCAGTAGATATATCCCCTCCATGTTACTACTAATGCCTTTTATGTCATGTATTATAAACCCCAGCTTTAACTAAAAGGGTATGATCCCTGTTTCTTTTGTTTTAAAAAGTCTGGTAGCAAAGGGGGTAGAGCCCTTAATGATTAAAAAGTTAGTGAATACACAGTTTACTCAGTTACTTTTGTTTGAAAGTTCATGGTTACAGAGATCATCAGTGTAGTCTCTAAATTCCTTCTCAGTAAGGGCTGACTTGGTTACCACACAAAAGACTGGCTGTTCACTTCCAGTAAAACTGTAGTCACACAGGTCCTGTTCCCCTATGTGGAGATTATGAAACAGGCTCGGTAGCTCAAGAATTTAGTTGGTAATTAAAACCCACTGTGGACTAAGTGTCTGCTAGACCAAAGGGGTAGATATGCAAGTTTGTAAATATACTCATTTTAAAGACGTTAATAATTTGGCTACAGAATAAAGAAAATTGGAAATAAATTATGTATACATTTCAACCAACCTGTAAATATAATTATGGTCTTTAACCAGATAAATAGATGCATGGATACATTCATATGTTTTGCTCACTCTTTTTTGGTCAATAAATTACATTAAATATTCTTTTTGTATTAGAAATAGTAGAATTAGTGCTAAAAAATTTTTGCGAGTGCAGAGTATTATTTTTGTGCTAAAAATATCCGCATTGTTTTCCTGCCTGTGCTTCAGAAGAGTCTGACAATGTTCAAATGAGGTTTTCCGCAAACCAGGGGCTGTTTTTTCACAGGAGACAGCGCCACATGCTGGCATTGCGAGGCGAGAGCCACCGGGCACTGTGCCGGTTTAGTTCTGGTTAATGAGTTGGGTTTAATCGATTCTGAATTAAGATAGCTTCATCTCAAAGAATTGCTTCTTACTCTATAGGGAAATGCCAACATCAGGTTCTAATTTCAGGCAAAAAAAATAAAAGAGATACTGTTAATGTTAAAAATATTTATTGTTTTCATATAAACCACTGTATTCTAGCTCACGGATTTAGTTTATTGTATTAAATCATCCTGATATGCTATTTATTATTCAATTGTCTTTAGCTTTAACTGTGTTACATTAAAAACTATCATAGCTCTGGGTACAACATAATCCCCCAAATCCTCTTCAGGAACTCAGCATGCAGGGGTGCCTCTCCAAAGTGCCTATGGAGGCAGTATGGGGAGTAAAGACAGTGAGTCAGGGATCCATCTGCAGGGCCAAGATCTTGTCAGGACCAGGGAGACACGGTGGGATGGCTCCCGTGGCTGAAGTGTTGCCATGGAAGAATGTTTGTCTTGTTTGAAGGACAGGGGGAGGAGGAGGAGTTGCCCATTATGTGAGAGGTCAATTGGAATGTGTGGAGCTCAGTCTGGGGATGGATGGAAAGGAAGCTGAGCACATAAGGGTTAGGATTAACCCTTATTACCACATAAGAGAGGACAGGTAGAGGTGATGTTATAGTGGCTGTCTGCCATAGGCTACCTCACTAGGAAAAGCAAGTGGATGAGACCCTGTACAAGCAGATGGAAGCAGCCCTGAGTTCTCAGGCCCTGGTCCTCATGAGGGGCTTCAACACTGGCTGGAGGGACAAGACAGCAAGGCATAAGCAATCCAGGCACCTGGAGTGTGTTGTTGATAACTTCCTCCTCTGGGAGACAGAGAAGGCAACAAGAACAAGTGATCTTCTGGACTTCATACCAACATGGAGGTGCTTGTTGGGATGTGAAGGTCGAGGGCACTCTTGGTGGCAGACACCATGAGACGTTCAAAATCCTGAGGGCAGGGAGGAGAGGAAAACTGAATTCAAAGCCCAGGACTTCAGCAGAGCAGATTTGCCCTCTTCAAAGATCTGTTTAGAAGAATCCTATGAGGTAAGGTCTTGGGGAGAAGAGAGACTCAAAAAAGTGATTTCATATTTAAGGATCACCTTCACCAAGCTCAAAAGCAATCCATCCCATGAACAGAAAGGAAGGCAAAAATGCCAGGAGAACTCTGTGGATGAACAAGGAGATCTCAGCAATGCTCAGACACACAATGGAAGCATACAGAGGGTGGAAGCAAGGACCAGTAAGTGGGAAGAATACAGAAACATTGAGAATCCAGGGATCAAGCTAAAGCTCAAATAGAATTGAATCTGCCCAGAGATTTCAAGAACAAGAAAGGCTTCTATAAGTACATGGGAGACAAACATGAGACTAAGGAAAGTACTGGACCATTGCCTAATGAGACAGGGGACTTGATTGGACTGAATGTTGCCTTTGCCCCAGACCTTATTATCATGACCAGCCTTCAGAAATGCCACTTCCAAAGAGCAGGATGAAGGTTGAAGCAAGAAATATGTCACCTTGTCAGAAGAGGATCAGGTCAGTGAACATAAAAGTAGACTGGACATGATTAAGTCCATGGAACCTGACAGGATGCACCCACAAGTGTTGAGAGAGCTGGCAGATATCATTGTGAAGCCACTTCTGGTAATCTTTGATCACTCAGAGAGAATGGGAGAAATGCCCAAAGGCTGGAGAAAAGCAAATGTGACTCCTATCTTCAGAAAGGAAAGGAGGACAACCCAGGGAACTGCAGGCCAAGCAGTTTCACTTGGATCCCTGGGAAGGTGATGGAGCAGTTAAGCCAGAAATACATTTTCAGGCACACTTCCTTAATTCTTAACATCTTCTTTAGTGACTTGCCTGGTGGAGTAGGGTGTACCCTGAGCAAATTTGCTGATGACACAAAAGAGGGACGAGTGGCTGATAAACCAGTGAGCTGTTCTGCCATCCAGAAAGACTTCAACAGGTTGGAAAAATGGGCTGCCAGGAATCTCATTAAGTTCAACAAGGGGAGGTAGAAACTCCTGTACCTGGGGAAGAACAGCTCCATGCACAGATATAAATGCTGAGGACCACCCATCAGGAAAGCAGCTTGATAGGAAAGGTCCTGGGGGTCATTCAATATGAGCCAGCAAAATGCTCTGACAGAAAAAAAAAAAAGGTGAAAGATATTCTTGTCTAGGGTAAAGTATTGCAAGCAGATCCAGAGTGGTCATCCTTTCCTCCCCATCAGCACCAGAGAGACAAGGACATAATGGACAGCATCCAGTAAGGGCCCTGAAGATGCTGAAGAAACTGGAGCATCTCTCTTATGAGGGAAGGCAAAGACAGCTGAGGCTGTTTGGGCTACAGAAGAGAGGGAGGAACCTTAATGTATATAAAATCCACAGGGACGCTGGCTCTTTTCAGTGGTATCCAGTGACAGGACCAGAAGCAATGGACACAAATTGAAAACTGAGGACCTTTCCTGTGAACATCAGGAAATACTTTTTTTTTTTTTCTGTGAGGGTGGTCAAGCACTGATGCAGGTTGCCCAGAGAGGTTGTGACATCTCCATCCTTGAAGATACTTCAAAGGTGTCTGGACCTGGTGGTCCTGGTCAACTGGCTGTAAGTGTCTCTGCTTGGGCAGGGCAGATGGACCAGATGACTTCCAGATGGCCTTTCAATCCATCTGTGATTTGAACAGTACAATAATTGAACAAACAAATGTATTCTTAATTACACTTCCCAAATGGAAAAGAAATTTAAATAAAAATGTTCACTTTAAATGTTTGCCTTGAAAACTAATTGCTGGCCCTGGTCTTCACTGAAGTCTGCAGGTACCTTTTTTGAGAAGTACTTATTTAATGCAGAAGTACAACTGTGTTTGAACATTATGGGCCTTTTGAATATCCGTGGTCTATTTGTTTTGTTAATGAATTCATGGCCAGAGATTAAAGACATTTTTATATGTCCTACTTAGAGTGCATGTTTAGTTCACTAATTCAGGACATACACAAGAAAGGCAATAAATATATAAAACATATACAATAATTTAGTTGGAATATTAGGTATATTTTTAACTGTATTAACTGCACTTATAGACTTAATAAAATGTTGGGAGATGGCCAGGTCACCTATGATGTCTTGATTATTTTCTTGCTAGCAACAGTTCAACAAAGAAATTGTAATAACTAGAACTCTGCTAGACACCAGTCCTTATTCTTCTTTCTGAGCTTTGAAATCGGCCTATAGTTTCCTATAGTTTTCTGCTGCTGAAGGGAAAATTGGAAATTACCATGGAAAATAAGGGACTTTGAAAGATGCTTCCACAAAACCATTTCTTTTTTCAAGTAAAACAATGGAAGCCAGCACAGACATTGAAAAAATTAATTTGTGCCAGAAATTATGCCATCTGAGGACAAACACTCATGCCTGTGAATGGGAGGAGGAGAAATACTTTCTTATGGCTTTGAACATTTCTTCAAGGTTTGAATACAACTCCATTTCTTTGGTAAGGACTGCATAGAAACTCTTTTTACCCCAGGGATTCTTATGGGTGGTCTATATCATTCCTTCTTCATGTGATCCCTGAAGTTAATGACCTTCTCCAACTTCTTTTGAGAAATAGAATTCTGCATAGTCCTAGGTCAAGCCTGTGAGTAAATTCCAGAAATCCATCTCTGTGTCTGGTAAAGCTGAATATTCTTCATTCATAGATTGAGTCCTTATAATATTACTTTCTCCTGGGAGCAATTCAATGGGAATTTTCTGCATCACCACTTCCTCTTGACCAAGGGAAATCAGTAATAGGTAGTAAGAATATTAGTAGTGCAGTTATCAGTCATAGTGGATGGCAGGATGAAGTGAGGATTCACTGTTCTGAAAATCTCATCATTTGTGTATAGAGCAAGAGGAAATAGATGTCTCTCCAAAGATTTTGAGGAAACAGGAAACCAGTTAGGTAATTTTGAATATGTGGTAAGTCTCATATTGTGTGTTTGAGACACACAAGAGCAGTCAGGTCTGTGGAGGGGTTTGAAGCAAAATGATGGGATAGTTTTAGTGAGATTATTCTCAGGTGTAAGAAACATAACAGAAAGCATAAAGATGCTTATTTTAAAATTTAGGAATGAAAAATAATTGCTGATATCATCAGTTGTCTCTAAGAAGGATTGAGTTTTTCAGTGTTGAGCTACAACCTTATGGAGTGTGTCTTCATGCAGTGCAGAAGAGAAGCAAATTCAGAAATACAAAGAGAGACAAGATAACTCAAACAGAAGGCTTGCCTGCTGCTGGCAAATAAATATTTGCTACTACATCAAGAGCAGAGAAAAGAAGTCACAATGGAAAATTATAGGAGTTTAGCTCCATGGATGAATATAAAGGACTGAATATTAGAGACATTATGCCTAAGAATTCAGATTTAGACAAACTTATTTTCAAGAAGTGAGGATCAACCCCTTAGACTCCAAGATGCTGCTCAAGTGATGATCCTGAATAAGGTTTCAAGCACAACACTAAAGAAAGAAGACTAAATGAGATTAATTAGGAAAATGTTGTGCTTGAGAAGCCCATAAAGAAAGGTCAGAGGCAAACTGCTATTAGTTGAATGAACATACTTATTTCCTCCCAGGGACTCTCATCTTCTTCAGGGTCACACAGAATAGGGCAAAGCCAAGCTGCACTCATTCCAAATCTGTGTCTTCAACTAGTTTGCAAAAATAAGTTTTCCAATAAAAATATATCTTACTGGCATCTTCCCAGCTGCTTCTTGTCACTTCAGTCATTTGATCTGATTTCTGGTTTCAAACAGTCTATAATTCTTCATCTTGTGTTTTGTATATGCCTTACTTCTGATTGTACTAGAGCATATTTTTAAACAGGCACCTTTCTCTCTCTTTATATTAGGAGATAAAACAATGTAAAAAGCAGCACATCTTTAGGGAATTTTTTTTCTGTTATTGTCTTAAATTAAGAATGTGTACCTTATTTCTAGTCTGACTGCAGTATTTATTAATGTTTGAACATTGAACTTTTTTTTTCCACCTTTTGGGTAGATGTAGACTTCCTTTCACTTTGAAATCCCCCTGAAGATAGGTCAAGATGGATCTGAAGCTAAATCTGGGATACAAGGGAGGTTTCCCTGCAGACCACTATTAACTTCTTTTATAAATGAAACAAACTGAAATTTCTTTGTGAAGTGTTTGCTGCATTGCAGATTCTGTAAATCTGTTTGTTTCAGAGGCTTTCCAACCTTGGGGTGTATAAGGATTGGACATTTTGATCCTAGTAATGGAGTCAATAATACCATACAGATGAAATATGGTATCTATAATCTCTTTATTTGTCTTCAACTTGTGCAGTTACGAGCTACATAATTCTTAGTCACTGTATTTTGCTGTGAGACGAGATGAGATGAGGCTCATGTTCAGTTGGTTACTCACCAGACCCCAAAGGCTTTCAGAGACAAAGGCTTTCCAAGAAACATTTCTATCTGTGAGTGTGACCTACTTTCTGTGTTCCTAGATGCACAGTCTTGCATATGGCAGCATTAAAATGCATGATGTTTAAAAATGAATTCAGATTACTGAGTGATTCAGAATTCTGCATATATTATTTATCACTTGAGTCAATAATCATGTCACATGGAAACTTTGTAAAAATTGATTTTATTATGTGTTTCTAATCACCAATACATAAACTAAATAACACTGAGTCCAGAACAGACAACACTAAACTCATTAATTTGTTTAAGATTTTTCATTTCCAATTAGTTTTGGAGAGAGTATAATTATAAAGATATTTTTCTGGTCTACATAACACAAATGTTTTACACTGATTGTTACTGAATGTCAAATTTTAATTAGAAAATCACATAATAAGTCACATAATAAGACAAGTGGCATGCTTTTGACATTGCCTTTGCCAATCAGATTTGTAATCACCTAAAAAGACAAAATCAGATTTACTTTTTATGTGTATGAAAATTTTTTCCATGCATTTATTAATGTAATTTGTTACTGTACTTTCCATTATTGCTTTTGCCAGGGAAAGACAGACCTATTGATAGACCCTCTTGGGCTTGAAATCCATCAATGGATGTGTGTGGTGTCTGAAAAATTGTAATAATTCTTTTTAATTAGCCTCACTCCTAAGCAACCACCCAACCTATTACATGACACGTATCAGTTGTCAACTGATTGTCAACTTTAGGATTTATTTGCAAATTATTTAAGGAAACATCATTCCAGATACCAGAACTGCGACCTAATTAATTGACCCTTTTAAAACATACCTAGCTAATAATAATGAAGTCTTTATATTCCTGTTCAATGTCTGCAGCAGCATTTTTGGAACACAAAATAGTTAAAAGAAAGGCATGATACATAAAAACATTGTGTTCCCTTGAATTAAGAGGAAACCTTTTGATGTGCTTGAGAGGTTGTTGTTTGTGTACTCTGTCCTTCAACTAAAATAACACCAGAAGTGAAAGAATGAAAAATGACAATAATTAAGAAGAAGCTGATCCTTCAAATTTGTTTTTTATGGAATTCCCTGCTCTGTGTTGCAAAGGCTAAGATTTAAATACAGACTAATTCAGACTATTGTTCACAGTCTTTTCTTCAAGGTTAATTGATTTTGAAATTAATAGAAGGAAAATCCATATCAATTTTTTTTTGCCCGTATACCAAATAATTTATTAATTGTACTAAAAATGATTAATTATGTAACTGTGCTACTGCATGTGCAGACAGACACATATGAGAAAAACTCCTAAGTGTATTGAAGGACTCCAGAAAAGTTGCTTTCTTTGCCTCTTTTCAATTGATAATAAATTTCAGTGGTGTTGTTCCTTGTACCACTCAAAAGAACAGAGTCTGGTGAGAGTTGTATGATACCCTGTCATACCAGAACTTAGGGGGATGTGACCAAACACAATATAAACAGGAATATCAGTACTGTGAGAGACAACTGCTCACTTTGAAAATTTAAAAAGGTTTATTAAACCTTAACAAAAATACAGCAAAGGACTACATAAGGAAAAAGCTTCAGTGCTGGGAACTACCCCTTGTGCATTGGTTCATGTTCAAGATGGATGCTCAGTCCTTTATACCCCTGGGGTTGCACCAGCCAGCCCTGGCCCCTCCCAAAGTCTGTCACTCAGCTCTTCTTTGCCATTTATCAGTGCAGACTGCTTTCTTGTGACCTGATTGGAGGTCAGGTGTTGCCATGCTGCACCCCCTGAGCACCCCCAAGCTTTTCCATTCCCAGCTGCCCCATGCAGGGGACACCTGTGCAGCTCCTTTGTACCTGTGCTGGACAGCCCCGGCTGTCTGATGGCAGCAATACAGCAGGGAAAGGGAGCCATGGGGAGAACAGAGGGCATCTAAACTACAGTAACATAACTATGCAGCACTAAAGCTTTTCTTAATATTCACACAATAGTTATCTTTTAATTGCGAGAGCCAATCTCATTATTCATCTATAACAGTACTGATATGCAGCCTACAATGTCTTCAAATATTATTTCATTATAAGTAAATACTTCAGTGATCTCTGCCAGTTTGTCAGTCCTCAGCATGTGTTGGTGCCTGGGATTCTTCCTTTTCAGGTGCAATGCTTGTTTTATTTCTTGAGATTCCTGTTGGGCCCTCCTCCATCCTGCCTGAATCCCTTTGGATGGTGGTTCTGCCCTTCATCACATTTACTGTTTTCCCAAATTTGAGGTTGAGGTCACTTGCAACCTTGGTGAAAGTGCACTCCATTACCACCTCAGGTCACTGATAAAGCAGTTGAACCTCACAAGTCCCAGTTCAGAGCCCCGTGGTGTCCTCTTGTCACAGGCAGCCACGTGGAGTGCTCCCCCTGGCCACCCATCCCTCACCCTGCCCATCCAACAGGACTTTTCCCACATTCTTCTCCAGCCATGGGCTGTGATGGTCTAATTTGGCTGAAAGAAGTAATTAGTTATGGCATAGCTAGACATGTGAAATGAGCCTGTCAAATGTCAAAAATTCATCCCCTATTACAACTAAGCAGAATTCCTTCTGATTACCTCCAAGGCTAATTTTGAACTGTGGCTCTCAAGCAACACGATTGATTTGTCTGATTTGTCTTTACAAATGTCACTGAGCAGATGCAGTTTGGCAGCTTGTCCAGTATCAGTGTCTGTACATAAGATATTGGGTACTCATCAGGCCATCAGTAGCAAGAACTATTAGTTATAGGAACTTCCATTTTCTCTTGGCTAAGAGAAAAAAACCCCTTTTTTTTTTTCCCCACAAAAACTCTGAAAATTTGGTTCAGAGTTTGAAGTAGTCAGAGCTTAATAGTGAAAGAGTGATACGGTGCTGTGGCTGTGCCACAACATACATTCCAATGTTTTTAACATTTGTGCAGAGTTGATGCCACTGCATACGCAAATTAAATAGAGAAACAAAGAGTTGTTTACAGCCAGCTGAACTGATCAGAATTCTTTCAGGTAAATGTATGTCATTGAAAAATATGCTTTTATATAGAATGGAAATGTTTTAGAAAGATTTAATTTTAACTAAAATTTTCTAGGCAAAGACAGCTTTGAAAAGAAAACATGAAGCAGTTAGATGCTTACATTAAATAATCTCCTGTTTGGGTTTGTAATGAAGTGTTTTACACTGGGGAAAAAAAAAAAAGAGGACCAGTGTTTGAAAAATGCCAGAATCAGTTTAGGGATTGAGTTAAAGAAAAATAAAATATTTCAATATTTTTTCTTACTGTCACATGCCAGTAGCAGTGCTGTAGGCGAATATCCTGCTGCTTATATGCCAAGAACTAATAATTATAATAAACCCCCCGCCCCACATAGGATAAATTTTGCAAATCTACCAAATTAACAAAAAAATTATTACTTCAGCTTGTTTTTTCATTTTAGCTAAGCAAAAATTACCTCAAAATTATATGTTTCCCCCATTTCTGTTTCTAGGAGGATTTTTAAAGGTTTAGTTTTAGTTCCAAATCAGAATAAAACCTTTTTTGAAGTACCACAATTACAGTTGGAATTAAACTGCCAAGAATTTAAAAGGCCTGTCCTTAGTCTTATCAAAAGCTGTTTAATAGTTTTAATATCTAGGAAAAGATGTATTGGTGTCTGACATTTCTGATATCCTGGTGATCTGAAGCAAGATGAGGCCCCTCAGAGAATGTTTGAGTTTTGTACCACTCTTTAATCTTCTCTAATTTAATTGAGAAGTTGGACTGATATTGCTCTGGGTTGGATGTTTAGCATTTTTTTGGACACCTTTATCCATTTTTATCTGGTCTGTTCACTCTAGCTGAAAATATCCTTCCCTACCCACTGCTCACATAACAAAGTCAATCACAATTTTAATGTTTGCTACTGCAATGACAAATCCTGTTGTATTATATCATGGCCTTGACAGGAAATCCCATTTTTCCTGACCTTCAAGTTATTTGTGTAGTTTTCCCACTTGTGTAATGTGCAGCCCTGTTTAATAAGGCCTGTCTGATCATCTGTATTGCTATGAAGACTTTAAAAGCAGAAAGACAATGTGCTTGTCAAATGTTTTATCCCTACCAAAATTCTATGGTTGTCATGGTAACTATGGAAAGGAAGAAAAAAGGAAAAGCAGGTTGTGATTTTCTTAAAAGACAGTATTTCATGGTTGTTAGAAATAAAGTTATGAGAAAATACGGTGTTTTCTTCAGTGCTTTGTAAGGCAAAAAAGAATTGTTCCTAATTTTTACAATTAGGAAAAAAAAAACCCCAAATAATGTTTTATGCTCATTAGAAATGACATCGAATCTTCCTTTCCATTTCAGTCTTCCTAGCCCAGGGCATTCCTGACAAAATAACAAAACTCAATTCAACCTGTGTATTTTAATAGCAGAAAACCCTTTCATGAGCATTATAGTTTTTGAGAGCTCTTTTATTATGTTTTCCTACCTTCTTTATCACCTTTTCATCACAAAGGTGATATTTTTCACCCTCTTAAAATAAAATATAATGACTTTGAGTAAGGTAGATCTCTTCTTAATGACAAATTGCATTGTGTTAAAGGGCTGCAGGACAATTTAGGAGACAAACCATTCTAAAAACCTATGGATTTTACTGAAGATTTTTTTTCAGAATTGGGTAAATTACCCCTCATTTCCTAATTTACCTAGTTATTCCAAAATAAGCCTACTCAATGTGAAATGAGTGACAGGATCAGATTACAAAAGAAAAAGTTTCTTCCCGTTTTCAATCTAAGGAAAGCTTTTTATTTTAAAGTATTCAAGTTCAAGTAGTCCATTTATTTTTACATTCAGACATACAGTTTCTTTCTGTTGCCTGAGTCTTTTCATCTCCAAAAACTTCTTCGAAATGGTCATATGAAAAATCTATGCAACTGCTAAATAATTGTGCCTTTTTGTCACTGTTGAAGAAAGGTTTCAAGAGTCACACTCAGAGTATTTGGAATATACTTTCATTTTGACATAAAGGAAACTGTAGGAAAACTGTCCTAAAGACACAGGAAGTCAAGCTATAGTGGTCTGTATGGTTCTTAGTTTCCATGAAAAACATCTACCAGTGTAGCCCAAAACTGTTTGTGAGTTTTGAATGAGTCATGTGTCTACTTTAACTACTATTGGAGAGGTGTTTTCATGCCAATTTGTTGCATGACACTGGAGATATTTAATTAGTTCTTTGTGGGAAATGGATTTGTAGCGAATTCTCAAAGCTGACAGAAGGCTCACATAGTGTGCATCTGTATGCAGACGCTGAGATAAGAAATGCTGACTTAGAAATGCCATGGAATAGAGCAGACGTTGTTGAGAGAGAAATGGAACTAGAAATAAGTTTCAAAAGACGGCCTTGCAAATAAGACTAGATACTTTGGAGAAATAGAACTATGAAAGATTCATTGTAGTAGGACCCACGAGGGGTAATTTTAGATTGTTGGCTTTAAGGGATTTACAGCATAGTGTGGCAAAAGCTGATAAGCCAAGAAATGCTTGTAATTTATTGTTATTGAGAAATAGTTGTCTTCTGATTGTGATGGCGTGAATTATAATACCTGTATTGTCTCACCCTTCACATGAGACTAAAAATAGAACAAAAGTTTTGAAAATGCCTCTCAGTTGCCCCATCTCTGTGTCAAAAAAATGCTCAATCCAACAGCTCCTCTTTGCATGTTGCTCCCCCCTGAACTCAGTGGATGGAGGATTCATCCTTATTGACAATGGCATACACTGCTGTGACTGAATCTGAGAAGTGAGCCACTTGCCTGGAATACAGTATTTCTGCAATTCCTGTGATATATTTGTGTAAATATTTGAATGAATGATTCAACTCTTTTAAAATTGAGGTATATATATTTCCAATAGAAGATGGCAGCTTCGTCTTCATGGTTTCTGTGCACTACCAGAGGGAGAAATCCTGCGGAAAATGTAAGTGAGATTTGATTGCACAGCTAAATATGTTAGCATGATAACAATCAGAAATGGATACAAATAATTGTCAGGGTCATTTTGATTTTTGTAATTTTGATTTTTGTAATTCCTAGTTTAGAATGCTTGAACTTATGATTTTAATACCACTGGGTTTAGATGGAGCTTTATGGCATATAGTGTATTAATATCTAAAATTCCTTTGCTCACTAGGTGTCCTGTATCTTCAATAAATACTTTTAAATAGAATTTATAAAACATGGATGTAAAATGAAGTACATGACACCATAAGAGTCATATTATAAAGAGGCCTTCTGCAGAAAAACTTGAATCTAGTAACTCCCATCTGATCCAGTTTAAATGTGAATCTAATGCCCTTTGAAGTCTCTGTGTATTGAGAAGCAGGGTACATTATCCCAGGTGAGATTTATCCCCTATATAAGATAAGGAATTTAATGTAAGAGCTGGCTGTATGAAGAAATAGTTTTGGAGAATATCATGGGAGCTGGAAAAGGAGCTAGGGCTTTAATATGTGTCACAAAGTACTTCTGTGTGTCCTTGAGATTCGTTGTTGCATGTTTTCCCTACACTGTAGCAAAGCTATTGTTTCTTAACGTCTTTCCTCCTCTCCCTGCCCAGTTCTCTATTTCCAGAACTAAATATACGTTTCAGTCACTGGCTTCTAGAACTCCAATCCCTGAGATGATGACTGTCTTATACACACATGCTTCATTAAAAAAATAATTTTTGTTACCAAAATAAAAATTCTGTGGAACAGTCAGAGACTTTACAAACTTAGGCTTCTTTTCT
The DNA here is from genome assembly GCF_023055355.1 of Agelaius tricolor. Taxonomy (NCBI): domain Eukaryota; kingdom Metazoa; phylum Chordata; class Aves; order Passeriformes; family Icteridae; genus Agelaius; species Agelaius tricolor. The sequence goes on along the minus strand of NW_027269267.1, from coordinate 21,371,961 downwards.
GCTGAGTTTTGTGCTGTGACCCTGAGTAATTCTTTTAACTGTCCTGTGCTTCATTTCCACATCTTCACAAAGAAGCCAACAGTTCTTTCTAATCCACAGAAGCTGTATGAAGAGAAGTGATGATATACAATGTGAAAAATCTATCCAAGGAAGAGTGATATTCATTTACTTACCTGTTTAATACATATGTCTATTTTTCAGCTGCTCATTTCTTGTTTTCTTCATGGTCATTGGAAATAAAGAAGTATGTCCAGGGCACAACTTGTCTCATCCTAAAGGCAACATCGAAAATAAGTGAGCTGAAAAATGTGCCTGTTCCTCTCCACTGGTTGCATAGGAAATCCCACGTGTAGGTGTGCAAATGTCTGTAACTGCAGGTATTTGGTCAGATTACTCAGTGAAAGAACTCCAAGTTTATAATAATAAGGAAGTTCTATTGAAGTCAAGAGAGCACTTGCAAGTTAAATCAATGCCTATCACAGAATGAGACAAAACGATCTGAAAGAGACTTCAGGAGGTCATCAACTCTAAACTTTTGCCCACAGGCAGAATCAACTGTACCTGCCAACTCTGATAGATGCTTACCTAACCTGTCCCTAGCCTTAGAGATTTCCATGCAGATAAAGTGTGGGCAGTTACCCAGGCAAAGACATACCATTGTCTGAGTGTAAGTTAAATGCCCATTACTAAAGTTTTTATCTCTATAGAAGTCATATGTTATAGACATGTAGAAGATTCAATGTGTTTCAGTATTTTGCTCTGTTTGTAATGGTGAGGGAGGCAGCATGGCTTTCTATGCACACCTTGAAAATTCAAACCCAACTGTCACCTGTAGTCTTGAGAAAATCTATATAAGATGTTTTTTTGGTTTTTTTTTCATCAGAAAAAAAATTGTGGGTTACATTTTCAGCCAGGAGCTGAAATGCTTTTATGCATTCCTATTTACTTTCAAAAAATCAGACATCTCTGCAAATGTCTTTCTGAGAAGTACTTTCTTTTATAAATACCCTTATTGAAGTCATGAGTGTACTTGTAGATTAAATCTCTGCCTATCACAGAAAGAGAGAAAAACAGTCTGAAAGAGACCTCAGGAGGTCTTCTACTCTATGCTTTTGCCCACAGGCAAAATCAACTGCACCTGTCAACTCTGATAGATGCTTACCTAACCTGTCCTTAGAGATTTCCAAGGACTGCAACTCTAAAATCTCTTCAGACAATCTGAGTGTTGTCATGATCCATGTTATTAGAAAGTTTTATTTAATATCTATCTTAAATCTTCCAAGCTGTAATTCAAAACCATTAATTCAGTTTCCATCTTCTCTAGGCAGGGAGAACTGATTGTTTTGTTCTTCATTCCAGAAGTATTTTACATTCTTGCAGATCATAACAATACCATCCTCCTTTATCTGTTTTTTTGTTTTGTTTTTTTCCTTGAAGCACTCATAGTGGTACAGTTTTTCAGTTCCTCCTTCCAAGGTTTTTGGTTTTGGGGTTTTTTGAAAGTGCTTTTGTCCATGTTTTAAATAGAAAATACAAGGGCATCCTTCCAGTGTTAGTGTTTATCGGGGTAGGTCCCAAGGTTTTGGGATCAGGAGGGGAGCTACAGGGGTGGCCTCTGTGAGGAGACCAGGGACTGTCCAGTGCTGGACACAGCAGTTTCCAGCTGGAACTGTAACAAACCAACCAGGGGACAATGCTGGACCCACCAGCCAAGCTGATGGTGCCCTTGGCAAAGCACTCTAATGAAGAGCAAAACACCACATAGCAATGAGGAGTGAGGGGAAAAAAAAAAAAAAAAAAAAAAAAAAAAGGTAAAGGAAGGGAAACAGGTACTGGAGCACATTCCCTTGTGGCCTGTGTAACCATGCTGTTCCTTATATTGACACTGCAGCCCATGGAGGACCCAATGCTGGAGCAGGTTTTATCCTGAAGGACTGCAGCCCATGGAGAGGAGCTGCTCTGAACAAGGGAAAAATAGGAAGTGGAAGAAGCAGCAGACAGAAGCTATTTTGTACTGATCACAATCTCCATCACCATTCCCCACCTTCCTTGAAAAACCTGGTGAGGGAGGAGGTCAAGGCATTGGAAATGAGGGAGGAAAGTTGAATGTGGGGGGAAAAAAGTGCCTGGGAGGAAGGAGTTTTATTTTTGTATCTCACCACCTGGTTAAACTTTTAATTGTTGAGGAATTAAGTTATTTTTTCCAAAATTGAGTTTGTTTTGCTTGTGATACTAATTGGTAAGTGGTCTCCTTATCTTTATCTCCCCCCATGAGTGTTTTAAGGTTGTTTATTTCCCTGTCCTGTTAAGGAATGGGAGCAAGAGAGCAGCTGGGAGGGTGTCTGGCAGTTACCCAAAGTCAACGCACCATATTCCCCCTACAGGATAGTCTTTGATATTACACATTTTTTCTGATTATTAAGTACATTTTATATATTTAATGTAAAAAATGGAAGTCAAATAATAAGTCCTTTCTAATCCTATCTTTCTACTGCAACTCCATATTTTAAAAAAATACAAAATGTAATTCAAACAACTGGACTTTCCTATACAGAACTCACAAATTTAAACCAACCATCTAAAACCCTAAAAGTTCAGATCATCAATGATTTCACCTGCAAGAAGCAAACCAAACAATGCTACTTATTTTAGTTTAGAAAAATCAGTCATTACTAAAAATTAGATTATAAATCCATCCCTCTCTCCCAATGGTTATATTTCTGATTATGTTAATTCAGAAGTGTCAATTAACGAAGATGTCATTTCAGCCATCCATTTAGAAAGGAAATAAAAATGTTCAAAACAGTAGGAGTTTTATTTTTTTTTACTTTATTGCTTTATTTATTTTAGAAAGAAATTACAAAATTTTAAAGTCAGAAAGAATTTTGCTCATATACCATACCATAATGATAATGGTATTATATTGTTTTAAAAAAGCAGTCAGCCTTCAGTCACATCTTTCAATACAACTTCAGAGTCTAAAATGATGCTTTAAATCTGAAGTTCATTTTAAGCATTTTATCTTTTAAGTGTATTGAGATTTCATAAAACAAGTAAGGAATTTGGCTACAAAGAGAGAAATTGCCTCATCATTCATCCCTCATAATTAGCATGGTTGGATTTTATAAATTAATATATGCATTCCTGTCTCTCCTTACTTCAGTGTAATAGTGTTGAGAAAGGTGACAGATTTACAGTGGGGAAAAAAAAATTGTAATACAGTTTTTTTCCTGTAAGTTATTTATGACAAGGTAGTTAATATGAAGCACTAGGAAGTGCAATTTGTATGGGTTTATTGATTAAAGTAAAATTATAGCACAGGGGCAGTAGAGTAAGACATTTTATTGAGAAACAGATGATGAACAAGATCTGTGACAATTTCTGTTTCAGTCTCATCATCAGTCTATTGAAATATGTTCCAAAAACTCACAAAAGACCCAGGTTTCTCCATTACATTTCTGGTGGTGTTAAAGTCAGCACTTCATAGAACCATGGAATGGTTTGTTTGGAAGGGGCTTTTAAAGGTTGCAGACCAACCTCCCACCATGGGCTGGGGCACCATCCACTACACCAGTTTCCTCAAACCCCATTGACTGTGGCCTTGAAGTTTTCCAAGGATGGGGCACCCACAACTCCCTGTGAATCTCATTCCAATTTCTTACCACCAACTTTTTTCCTTGTGTCCAATCTAAACCTACTCTATTCCAGTCTAAAACTGTTGCCCCATGTCCTGTCTCCACAACTCTTCCCTGACCTCGGTGCCTGCAGGGCTGTTCCTCTCACACGCTCCCACTCCTGTCTCCTGGCTGCTGTTGCACAGCAGATTCCCAGATATGTTATCCCAGTCAGATTCTTAGATATGTTATCTTGCTCAATCAGATTCTTAGATATGTTATCCCAGACATGCTTCCACTGTCCTTGATGGACTTGCCTTGGGCAGCAGCAGGTCCATCTTGGAACTACCTGGCTTTGGGTCTCTCCAACATGGCCAAAGCTCCTTGGGTTCTTCTCACAGAAGTCACTCCTGCTTCCCCATGCTACCAAACCTTGCCATGCAAAACCAATACACAACTACTATCCAATTTCTCATCCAACAGTATCCCCAAGTCCTCTGCAGGGATGTTCTCAATCCTGTCATCACCCATTCTATGCTGGTGATTGCCCTGACCCAGGTGCAGGACCTTCCACTTGGCCTTGTTGAATTTCATGATGTTCATGCAGGCCCACCTCTCAAACCTGTCAAGATCCCTCCGGAGGGTATCCCTTCCCTGCAGCATACCAACTACACAAATCAGCTTGGTATCATCCACTACTTGAGGAAAAAAATTGTTACAGAATGACAGAATCACAAAATGAGTAGGTTGGAAGGGGCCACTGTGGGTCATGTGGTCCGATATCCCTGCTCCAGCAGGGTCATCCCAGAGCACATTGCACAGAATTCCATCCAGATGGTTCTTGAATATCTCCTGTCAAGGAGACTCCACAACCTCTCTGGGCAACCTGTTCCAGTGCTTGGTCATCCACACAGGAAATAAGCTCTTCCTCATATTCAGCTGGAACTTCCTGTGCATCAGTTTCTGCCCATTGCCTCTTGTCCTACTGCCTGGCACCACCAAGCAGAGCCTGGTTCTCTCCTCTTGGCATCTCCCTGCAGATACTTAGTGATGAGGTTCTCTCTCAGCTGTCTCTTCTCAAGGCTGAATGGGCCCAACTATCTCAGCCTTTCCTCATAAGAGGCTCCTGTCCCTCAATTATCCTTCTTGCCCTCCACTGGACCAGCCCTAGGAGCTCCATATTTCTCCTGTGCTGAGGAGCCCAGAACTGGACACAGCACTCCAGATGTGGCCTCACCAGGCTGAGCAGAGGGGCAGGATCACCTCCTGCTGGCAATGCTCCCCCTAATGTACCCCAGCACCCACTGCTGGCTCATGGACAGATGGTTGCCCACCAACACCCCCAGGTCCTGCTCCACAGAGCTGCTTTCCAGCAGGTCACTCCCAGCCTGTCTTGGCGCAGGGGGCTGTTCTTCCCCAGCTGCAGGAAAAAACTCTGCATTTGTCTTTGCTGAATTTCAGACTGTTCTTTGCCTTGGCTGAACCTGCTGTAGCCGTTGTTTTTTTTTTTTTTTCCATTGGACTGCAGGTGCAGTCTGAGCAGTTCTGTACACTGAAGTGGAGGTTTAGGCTTTAAATGAGTGCATATAAGGTTTTGCTGTTAGTTTCAAAGCCTTTTTTGGTTTGCTGCATCACTGTTTAACTTATGTCTGACAGAAGAGTATCAAAGAGCATGATATTAAATTGCATTGAATGTTAAAGTATATAACTAATAATTGTGAAATTCTTAATGAAAGCTTTACGGCTGGATTTTTGTTTTTATCACAGAATAAAAAGCTTTGCTTTTTTTGGGATCCAGTCAGTCCAAAATATTCTCTGAGAGAATTCATTCTGCAAAACATTATGCCTTCATCCTATATTACTTTAGAAAGCTGTTTTTTACCTCAAGAATATATGTCATGATTCTCTGCTATGTTCTGATCTAAGAGCACTTTCACAGGCTCCACTGGGACTCCACTAACTTCACCATTTCAAGTCCATAAAGAAGATTTAAACCAGATCCTATAAATTCGAGTGTTGTACAATGGCTGTCTGATGGCTACTATTCCAATTCTCTTCATATAGTGTAACTTAGTAAGATGATTGTAGCCAAGGGTAATGTTTTTATGCAGATAGAATCTGAGCCTGGGAGTTAGTAACCTTATTCTCTGTTCCCAGATATGTTTCAGTTTTACTGTGCAGCCATAATTAGATGTGATGTTCTGTCTGTGCTTTGGATTGCTGTTTGCACAAGGACAATAATGCTTCTTTACCTTGGACAACCCTTCAGAGAAATATGTGTAAAAATTATTAATCTGGTGATTACTTACCTTACTTATTACCTAAGTGTAGGATAGCATCACCATAGCAGCCATCTATTACATTAAGATTCCATGGCCTTTTATCTGTCTTCTGTAGTATTTAGGAGTGCTCATGGATTTTGCTTTTGGAAGGACTTGGTATCTTCCAATGGAAACAACATTATATGCTACAGCTATCATAGCTGCAACATGAGATAGAAACCCATGTTGGAATTAAAGTTTTTGCTTTGTATGCTCCAGGTTTTCTGGTCTAATTATTCATATCTGTCAGTGCTTTCTGCATGTCAAATAAAATCTTGTATCAAACTGAAAAGTTTTTGATGTGGTGTGTTCCTTTATTGTCCTGTTATAGCCAACATCTAGCTTTCTAGCTTTATATATTTCAACATAAAATAATGATGTAAGAATTGCCTAATATAGTTCTGCTCTTGTTCTGTGGATTTTGTTGTGGGTACAGTGATAATTGGTCTCTTCATATTTCTTTCGAAGTACTTCACCACATGCTATTTCCAGCTATTTCAGGCTGTATTTTATATTCCTTTCTAGCCAGGTTAATAGGTCTACTCATAATAATCTTTTAAACCTACACATAGTGCCTATATTTGGAACTTATATTATTCCTTTTGTCAATGTCTCCTCAAGCATACATTGTGCAAAGAAGCTGCATATCACAGTTAAATACTCAAGCACTTTCTGAGCTACCTCTGCCTACATTTATCATGGTTTTTCACTTCCTTCCTTTAGCATTAGTATCCCTACCGTTTTTCCTGTTGTGTACATAATTATCTGTTCTGTTATTGAAATGCGCATTAGAAGTCATCATTTGCAGTGACATTTAAGATTTTGCAAAGTTTTCCTATTCTGCAAATACAGAATAACAACATTGTTTCTGCCGCAATGCTTTGGAGTAAAGCCAGTCCTTTGGATGGTGATCACTGGCATTTTATTTTACAGTTCACACAACTGCAATTCCTACAGTAGCACACCAGAGCCCAAAATTAACTCATAAATATGGACTGATGCTACCCAGTATGTTTTTTCTTCATTACTTTTGCTATTTAAGAGCTATGATGCACACTTAAATTAAATCAAATGGTTCAGATTTTTGGGTACCTTTTGTCCTTTGTTCCAATAATAAAAAATATTTAGATTCTCTGATTTATTAAATGGATTTCATCCTTCGTGTACAGAGAGGGAGCACTTCTAACACACAGTGAGCCACAAATCCTGCCTCTCTTGCAGTTAGTGAGCTTTGGGAAGATGCCAGACTGGGAGCAGAGGTGCCCAGAGGCAGACTCTCAGACTCGCTGTACATACCACATGTGCAGAAACTGCCCTCAGGCTCTCCTTTGAGGGGTGCAGCTGGCCTTGGACACTCAGAGAGCCTGCAGGAAGGCCTGGAAGGTGTCTTATATGGTGACTCTACTGGACTTTTGGGACTACTATGGATATCTACAGCAAAGGCAGAAACTATGTAAGGGAGATGGATTACCGAGGTAATGTCCCCTACAAAGATTTTATTCCCTTGCCTCTAACCCTCCAAAGTTAAACGCCTCCATCTACAGCACTTAGCCTTCAACTAATAACTCAGTCAGAGCCAGAAGACCATGAACACCAAAGGATGAAATATCTTTTTAAAAAGACATTTTAATAAAAAAGAAATTAGGTAAAGCACAATTGCTATGCCCTTCATAGGATAAATGGGGCAAATGCTGCAATGGCACAGGCAATCCAGACTATTGGAAATGAAATGCTGTTCCTACATTGCTGCACATGGTTCTTTATGGTTCCAGTGGAGGAACGTGGTAAGCAGCAAGAGCTGAAAGTTCTGCATTTAGTGGATCAGAGACCTTCTGGATAAGGAAACGATTTCTATTAGTGGAGTGAATACCTTTTATTTGAGCACAAGATTGGTCATCCCACTCCAGTTGTTCTGACTGATGAGAATATAACATACTCCTAAGTGCTGATCAAGATTTATCCAAAGGTCAGGCTGAATTCTTAAAAGAAATGCTGCATCTGTTTGGTATCAAATTATCTGTACAAAAGGCTTGGGAGTCTTTCTCATACAGTTACTATTAAAATATGGCCTCAAAACTAAATGAAATAATGTTCAGCTTTGTGTCTGAAATCATTAGAAAAAGAAAACCATAGCAAAAATGGAGGAAAGGATAATCTATCATATGTTCTTCAAGATGAATGTCATATTTCTCCTTAGCTGTAAAGTGGCTTATGGGATACTGCATTGTCTTCTGCATTTCATTAAAGCACTTTTACAGCAGTCTGAAATTCACCTAGAGTTAGTCCTGACGGGGAGTTCTGACCTTTTGATGGATGTAGTTCTGCCTGTAAAGTAAGCTAATGGTTAACCTTATTCCCAGTGGGCAAATGTCCACAGTGCAAAGCCCAGCAGTCCTCAGCAAGTCTGGGTCAAATCCTCAACTGGTGCAAATCATCGTGGGTTCACCAAGTCACTATGCATCAGCTGAAATTTAATTTAGCCTCACTAAAGGCAATAATGAAACTCATATTGCTACCAGTGAAACCAGGATTTTACACTTCAGATTCAGCTAATATCAAGTCAAGATAGTAATACTGTTATAAAATAAATTTTGAATTTAAATGTGTAATATGCCACTTAGAGCAGACTAGGTGCATTCATTTGGAAAGCACCTCTAGCTCTACTGTGTAATAACAGGGCTTTTGTGCAGAGATATTTGCATTCTCCCATGCAGCAAATGCTGTCTATGACTTGGGCTCAAAGCTAATAAAAAAGGAGGTCTTGAACCCTTCTCCACTTATAACAAGTCCATGGTGGGAATGCATGGTTGAAATCACACAGAACACATTTTCCAGTGACTGTCTGGCATCTCATCTGTCTGGTTCCTTGGTTGTGACCCATCAGTTGAAAAATCAGAGGAAACCTTGCTGCTGCACTGCCTGCTGCACTGGCCAAGTGCTAGTGTCCTGGAAGGGCAACAGGACATGGGGCAAACTCTCTTCTCTCTCTTCTTCTCCCCTGTCACTGGTGACATTGATTTTGGGGTTTAGGTCTTCTCATGTTATGAAAGTAAATGCAGTCTCTTCCCCAATACCTATTTTTTATTACACCTTATCTCTTTGTCTACTGTTGAGCCACTTCTCCAAACTGTGTTAAGAATTTGCATGAAAATACTTTAACACAAAAGACATGTAAAGTGGTATGGTTTTGAAGTGCTCGACATTTAATGCTTTCTTCTGCATTTCTGTTTATCTCTTTTTGCTTTCCATAACAACTAGCTTCTTTTCCCTCCAAATGTCATTCTGCCAAACATCTTGAGTCATGACCTTTATGAGTTAGACAAACTGAGCAACCAGAAATACACACCCAAATACAGTAACTTTTAGATGTATGTACATACACAGAATGGTGCAGCTGTAGAACACTTACAATGAAGTTTGATTATTTCTATATATTAATATAGACTATATCAGATCAAATGTTGAAGGCTCTCCAAAATTATATTCACTGCATCCCACATATGTGCAGGTGTTGCATTAGTCTAATTAGAAGTAAGGATGACATAAAATGCTGGACAGTTTTTCAGGAATAGCTTAAATTAGTAATGTTTAGACTGAATTTTATCATTATAAATATGTTTGAATATATTTAAGTTACACTGAAAATAAATCCATATTAATTAATATTTCTTCTCTGATTTGACTAGTTCCAGAGAATCAAGCTAGTTCCAGTATAATTATGACTAATTTTTCAAATAAAGACAAAACCTGGAAGCTTTTGGAGGAAAAAAAATGAAACAAGCTAATAAAGAAATTGATTTCATAAAATATTTCAATTTTCTCCCATAAAGTTTCCCTGAATGATTTGCAGTAAAGCAGTACCTAGTTTTTCAATCAGTAAGAAATAATTTTTATCTTTATTGTCTTTATTGTTTTTCTTTTTTTTTTTCTTTGTTGCCACTGGATTAAATTTAAAGTATTCTGTGGGATTAGATATTTTCTTGTTGAAAAATGGGTGAGAATAATTTATTCTTTATAAAAGTTCCAGTACTGAGAATATTTTGAAATATTATAGAGCTGGGAAAAGGAACAGAAAAATGAAAGAGGTGAGTAATTAACATAGATTTCAATGAACTGACAGCAATAAAATTAAGATTGATGGTATAAATGTTCCAAGATTAGATTTCTTTGTTGAGACTGAGAAATAAAACATAAATTTTAGCTCAGACCAAAAAACCAAGATTTGTTTAAGAGACTGAAATGACAAATGAAATTAAAAATAGGGGAAAATATTACTTGTCTATGTGGGTTTTTTTCTTTCTAGCTATATCATGGGTCTAGTAAAATCTATTTCCCTTCCATACAAATTTTGACTTCAGTGAGATTAATGATGTCTTTCTGTTAGGAAAAACAGAACCAACAAACTTTTCAAGAAAAACATATTTTAAAAAATTATATAAAAGTACAATCGAAATCAAAGTTATGAAGGGAAACAACCTCTTCCATTAAAATATAAAATCAACTCAGAACTAATTACAGTTAAGAATTAAAATAATGTTCACAGGATTATTACACAATACTGATTATAAATTACATGTAAATACCTGGAATTCATCCCATTTCTGATGTATGATTTTCAGGAAGTCCTTAGCAGTCAGTTTGTCAGATTTTCTTCTGAGCTACTGCTTTTGGAAAGTAAGGATTCCATTTTCATAATAATTTCTGATCATCAGTGCTTCAGATGTCATCTGCTTGAATCCTGCTGGGAATATCTCAGACCTTTAAGACTGCTCTTAAAAGGACTTTTATGGTTCAAGGTATACTGCAGACCTTTGTGATCAAGAAATCCAAAACAAAACCAGCATCTGATGATCACCACATCACAGTTAAGATCTGACCACTGTCCCAAAATATAATTTATTCCATATGTACAGAGCACCTGGACTGTAGCACATAACCAATATCTGTGACTTAGAAAGCTCAAATCACACATGCTTGAAATAAATGTCAGACAAGAGGAAAAGCACAACTTCATCATTTAATGATAAAGTGCAAAACATTCAGATGCAGCAGGTGCATTTAGCAATCTATCAGTAATTCATTCCCCCAACAAAGCTTGGTTAGTGGAAAAGGTCAGGACCATTCCCTCATGGATTTGTAGGTATTTGCTGGTCCCTCCTAATGACTCAACAGAACATGTTTTTTTTTTTTTAAATATCATTGCCATTTAAAAGCAGAATTGCATTTTAAACACATGCATTTCAAACTGTTACAATCTCTCCTTTTTACCTTTCAGGTAACAAGATGTGGTACTTTGCAGTCATGCATTTCTGTGTCTGTTACATGCTGCACCATACATGTATCATATATCATCTAAGCCATATCTGAGGCTGTGTCAAGGGCCTCAGCCTGATCTTCATCTGCATTGCTGAGAGTTAGGTGCCCTTGCCATCCTCAGCAATATGTAATAAAAGTGGTACTTGAGCCCACAATTTCACTTCCTATAGCAGCTTTTACTTAGATCATGTTCTACTTTTTAGATTGGGATTTTCCTGAAAGTATTTTTTTCTGCAATATTTAAAACATGAGGCCAAACTGATCTATTACTTTTGTTGCTGTTGTTATTGTATTATCTCAAGGTTGCATCTCATCAAATTCATAAGTAAAAGTTAAATTCTTTTTTATAATATTTTTTTGTCCTGAAGCACTTTTTTGGTGTTTCAACTTGTTATTTGTAAGGTAGAATTAAAACAATTTTCATATGAAAAATTATTCATTTGAAAAATGAAATCCATTTCTTCACAGACATTTTAGCTATTTTTCCTTAATTGTTGCTATTTTCTTCTTAATCTGTGCTATTTTTTTTTACTTATTGTTATTATCTGGATTGATTGAAATGTAAGAAAAATATTATTCTTGCTTTAACACATCCTACGTGGTGTTGTTTACTTTGGCAAAAATAGTAATGGAACAGAACTGATAGCTGAAAAAATATTAGATAATAACTAAAATTGCAAAGCAAGCTGACCTAAAGGATTCTTGGGATTGAATCTGCTTAAATGAGAAATATTGATGAACATCATGAAAAAAAATTCTAATCAAGATATCTGTCTGTAGAAAATTAGACTTTAAAGGTGATTACATAACAAACTAATCCATACTGTAACTTCATGAACATCCATGTGAAATAATTTACTCTGAACTTGAATTTTAATTATAAATGATAAATTTTATCCATTAAACTGATGCTGCCACACTGATTTGTAGACTGAAGAATTCACCAATAATAGAGGGGTTACATTTACAACCATATTTAGAATAATGAATGCTGTCAGCTTGTTGATAAACACAAACCTCCCAACAGCCTTGGGAATTCAAGCTGTGGAACAAAATCTTTCATTGACATTAGTGGAAGCAATTGAGCCTGTGCATTGGTATTTTCAGAGAATTTTACTCTTTCTTAGCATTCCAGAAGTAATCAAGCCTTCAGAAGAATCCAAGACCTGTGGAAACTACACTAAGAAAATGTTCCTAATACTGCTTTATATAACCCTTTGCAAGTATCCCTAATGATAGAAGCTGTTATTGACAACAATACTAGAGAGATATGAACATAATATTGAAATATCTTCATATCTATTATCTCCTTACTCAATTTAGCTGCTCATCATTTTTGCAAAAAGAAGGGATTCCCCTCAGTCAGAGAAAAAATGGAATTTACTGATACATAAACTGCAGTTACATTCCCAGGACCAATCCTTCTCTCAGAGGAGAGAAATGGTGTTAATTACACATGAACTACAGTGGATTTTTAGAGTTATTTTATTCTGAAATTATTTCTGCATTCCCAAAATGCCTAAAGCTATTAAATAAATTTTCCCAGAACTGCATTAGTATTCTCAAGTGAAAATGAGGAAGAACTCATGTTAGCAGCTTAGATACATTACCAGAACATAAATAGCTCTACTAAGGTAACAGAAATTAAAGAAGTAGTTATAAAAGATGAGGTGGCACTAGGCAAAATTATCTGTCAAGGCAAAATCTGTCATAGCAGATAAATAATGTACAAAGGTGTTAAATTCCAACATAGTACTACGAGTAGGGAAAAAAACCCAAATTCAGAATCCTGTAGAGTTGATGGCAATGGGAAATACACCTCACTCTTTATGAAGGGTGTTGGTTTGTATGTGCAGCAAGGTTCCAGTGGCACCTCATTCATACAGTCTTCCAGCTACTCAAATCAGCCTTGCAAACCTACCAATTCCATTATCATCTGTCCAAGTCTTGCAGAATTTAAGCACTTTAAATTTAATTGCTGAAGAGTCCATATCTGACATATCTTCAGCTTTCTAACCTCTTTTTATTGTATATGTAGTATTAGACATATCCAATAACATATTTTGTGGGTTTTTTTGATTTTTAATATGAGAAAAAAATTTGAAGCAAGTCTCTTAAAATATATACAGGATTTTGTCATTAAAATCTAGTTAATAGGTAGGCATGTCTAAAATGCACTTGAGTTGATAAGGCATATTTGAATTTAATTGAAATGGGAGGAGGTCCATGTTAAGGAAATTTTTTTTTGCCTTATGAAATATTTAGCAGTCCTTGTCTAAAGCTGATTGGAAAACAATAATACTCAATTTATGATAATAATTGATATATACTGGCCACATAATCTATAGCATTGGCCCCATCACTGCTGGGGTTTTTCCTGTTTTGCTGGGTCTTTGCTTTAATGCCCTACATCTCTGAACTGTGAGCCCTGATACTCCAGACAAGCTGCACAGAAGTAATGGTTAGTTCAGTATACCCTCTGCTGTCACACCAGAGTATCTCAGATTCCTCTTTTTTAAGACACTATGCTTAGTCTGCATTTTCTATTCTTTTTTTTTCCCCCTAAGTATTACTTTCAAGAAGACAAAAGAACTTTGTTGTCGTCATGTCTCTTAGAGGTAATGTAAAACTAAGCAGTTTGCAGAGTTTTCCACTAATCTGAAACTGCCAGGACATCAAGATTAGAGAAAGGCAGCTGTTGTGTTTCTTTTCTCTTATGAAATTAAAAGAAGATGGGAGAATGATAGTAGTAGAATAAAATATCTAAAATGGATTGCATTATACATTTAGTTTCCCTCTGTTTTTTTTTTTTTCCCCATTGTAGGGCAGATAAAGAGACATTCATATTATTCCTCAGAAACAGTTCATTATAACATGGTGAATGAGTGAGTGAATGAGTGAATAGGAAACAGTGACCTTAATGGAAGCATAATCCCAAAGGTGAAATTAAGTTTAATCTAGTTCTATGTTAAGAACTTCTATGTTTATGAAATTTTTTTTCTGAATGAACATTTAGACTCCAAAACATCTTGTCTCTAAAGCCCTCAGGTCTCAATTCACACAGATTGTGTTGGAAAGTATATAGAGAATTTTTTTGTGGGAAACAACTTTAAATGAGTCTTTCTTATTTTATTAGAACCAGAATCTTTGGAGTCCTCTGGATACATTCAGAGTCAGCTTCTGTAGCAAGCTAAATACTGCTGTCAATTATAGTTTAGTATTTTCTATATTTTTGAAAAATTTGTGTCAGAAGAATTCATTTTTGGTTGAAATTTCTTCTTTGTTTCTGTAACTGTTTATTTTTAACCTCACTGCTTTTCATCCTAAAACTGAAAGACTGTACATTTCTTAACTGTTGTCTCCCTAGGGGACCCCTTTTCTCTTGTTTCTTTGTCACCATCCCACAAGCTATGTTAATAATGAAAATGAAATTATATGGGTTAAAAGAGTTTTAATACCTTTATATTACATATTTTATATTTTAATATATTTAAAATGTAGCCAAAGCTTATTCCAAGTAAATGTTTAGAAATTCAACACCAATGCCACTTGCATGCTTTCTTTAGTTTATCCATCAAGTATTTTTTCGTTGTGTGCCTTGAAAGTATATAGATGGTTTGTCATTGCTATGAATTTTCATTGCCCATTTCAAATAATAATTACTCTTCACAATTCCCTGATAAAGAATAAAAATTTTCTCTTGTCCTCTATTAAAAAAACCCATTGTTTTATTACTTCCATTTACAGCAGCAGGTGAGTAAGTAAATTCCATTATCAGCCCTCAGAATGTTAACAGCCTACTGACAACCTTGATAGTAACCCCTGATTCCATTTCAGTTTTTCTAACCCATGGCTTTCTAATCATGAAGATTATTCTTCTTATAGGTGTTGAAAACAGAAACTACTTCATTTCAGATGCCTTGAAAATCCTCTGCTATTTCTCTATTTGAAATAACTGAGAAATTTCAAAGGGAGGTGATAGGGAGCTTATAGAGTTGATCCTCAGTTCAACGATTTTACACAGCTGAAACTCAGCTGTAAGTCAACCTATAAAAGTCACTGACTATGTCCTGTCATGAAACAAGCAGCCACAGTATCTCATTCATTATCTTTCATTAATTGAAGCATCCATTCTTATTATTTCTCTGCCTTTATTTCTCTATCATGCAGCAAAAAAAACAAAAAACCCAAAAAAAACCGAGTTACCCCTTCTAATACACAGAGAAGCATGCAAATAAGAATCAGCATTTTACCTATTCAGAAAGGTACATTGGGAGAAACAGTGCGTGCAGAAGGTACAGAAAGATTTGTTTGGTTTTTTTTGTGTTCCATTTTCCCTTCTCTAAAAAAGTTTATCCACTTTACCAAGTAGGCCAATGACCGTATCCATTTTGATGCTCTTTCCACTTCATTAATTTTACCCTGTTAACCACAGTTACTGCTGAAAAGAAGTGCCTTAAAATAAAATGGAAGAAAGGCCAAAAATGCCACCCAGAATGAAAACAAGTTCTTTGAGATGGCAATCCAGTATATGTTTGAAGACCAGGAGTCCAGAGACGTTATTCTGTGAGAGAAATTAGAATATTGTTTCTGTACATTAAATATCTTGAGTTTTCTGATTTGAGTCAAATGACACTTACAGGTTATTTTAGGTGTCACTCAGAACCACCTTCAAAAAACCTGAGGAGCAAACACAGCTGTCTTTGATAGAAAATGATGTCAGCATTCCATTTTGGCACTGGAGCATGATTTACATGGGGGACTCTCAGCAAAGCCAGGAAACAGACTCTAAAAGACCACCTAACTTTTATTAAACTTGATTTTTCTCCTCATTCCCTGCTTTAGTCCCCAAACTGCCCCATGAGGAAAGCACACATTCTTCAGCTTCCCTGAGGACAAGGGGTAGCACACAGCTGCACAGTGCAGCTCTGCTGAGATGGAGGTACAGGAACTGTTGTTCTCCTGACTGGGAACCTCAAAGACTCTCTCTGGTATGAATGAGTACAGATAAAACAGAAGGAATTAATATTGTTTTTCATATCTACATTCATGGATGTATAAGTGAGCACTGTTGTTTACCCAGGCATCTCTGAGGTTCACTGTGTGAGCTGAGGTGGGTTTTAACAATTTTGTTGGTTTGTTTCAGTGGTCCAGATAATAGAGCTGGATATTTAGGCTAAGAAATTTGGACTAAGGTATTAATTAAAACATTTCTATATACTGTGAAAAATACATCTTTTCAAATGGCCTGATTTTATTATTTTGTAGGGGTATGTGAACGTGATACAGAATTTTAATAAGCTTCTGACTTAATGCTACATTATAATTTGTGGTGTATCATTAAAGCAAGAGTAACCCTAAATATAGTTGTCAGTGAAGCTTCACTTTTTTGTAATAGAGTTTTATGTGGTGTTTTGGTGGATTTGGATGTATTTTTTTGGCTTCCAGTCACATTCTACTTAAAATGTTTCATCATTAAAACTTTCAACAAATAGAGTGGAGTTTAGTATAGAAGTTTGAAATATTTCTTTTCCTGCAATCTACACCATATGTAGATGCTGTCAATTTCATATATAATATATGGGGTGACTAAAATATTTACTGAAAATCTTCAATATTTACTGATAATCTGATATTATCAGTAAATAATATCTGATTATTTACTGATAATATAAGTATCAGGTTGCTGCTTTATTTAAGTGGAAAGGGAAGGTTTTCTTTGAGCGTAAATCAGTATTGGGAACTTCTGTGAGTCAACATTCAGAAAACAAGATAAAATGCAGAAAAAATCCCTCTACATCCACATCTATTGGGTTTTTTGCCATATTCAAATCTGGCAGACTGGGTTTGGGGTGGTGGTGTGTTATTTCATTGATTTTAATGGAAGAAAAAAGAGCTTGTAAATAAGATTGGGGCAGAGAACAGTAGAACAGAGCAGTATTTTATGTGTTTCTGTGCTAGGTAACAGCAATACTCAAGGAGAACAGAGTAGGAAGAACTGGATTTGCAAGTGCAGCTCATGTACAAATCAAGATCTTTTACAGCATAATGAACTACACATATGTATTTTTATCTTATATAGACTAAAACTGAAAGGTACCATAGCTTTGTGCCAGCTCCAAAAAGAAACCCAACAACATAATTTTGCAATTAAAAAGAGGAAGTGAGAGTTTGTTATTGAAAGATCTTTGGTTGGATATGGAGTATTTTTAATTTAATCTTAAATCAGAAGAGGAAGGTGTTCCTGGTGGCATAAATCCAACTGAAAGAATCTAAAAGTATTATGTTTTGGGGGTTTTTTGTTGGGTTCTGGTTTGTTTATTTATTGGTGGGGTGGGATGTTGGTGTTTTTCATAAAGGTGAATTACATTTCAATTCATTCAAAGATGCAAATCAACTGTAGTGCAAAACTTCAAAAATCATATAGTGCTACTATGCAGAGGGGAGGGGAGTGGGGACTCTGGGGAGGACATTGGGTTGTTGTACTGGAAAAACAAATGCCATAAAAATTAGTCCTTGCATCGGGACAACAAAAATGAAGTTGTGTCAGAACTTCACGCAGTCTCCTGTGGGTGATGCATTGCAAACCCCAGAATTGGGGCAAATACCTTTCCTTTCTAGGCATACAGCACTGTCCTCCATCACCATTCCCATGACTGCTGTCACTGAAGCCAACTTGGTTGTGAGCCAGGGTCCCTTAGCTCATGCATGGGTGTTTTCCCTTGACTTCAGTGTCAGGTCACTTCTTTGACCAGTCTGTATTTCCTGAAACCATTGATACACCTCATCATTCTTAACAGATAACATAACTCAGAATTTTAAATTTCTGGATAAATTAGAGGTGCTATTAAACCTCATCTTCTCTTTGCTCTCTCAGCTTTTTTGGAAATAATTTCCAAGCAATTGGATCCTGCAGTCACTTGCCCTTTTGAGAACTGGCTTTGTTAAGTAGAAAAATTGACGTTGCTGTAATTCTTAGCCTGTGGAGAGAGATGACCTTACATAAACCTATAAATGTCAAATTCTGGCAAGAATAGAGGCAGCTCTGTGGGATAGTTTGAGTCAACTATATATGTTATTTTAGAAATTCAGACTAAACATAGAATTGGAAAAAAATGCAGTCAAAAAGAAGGGATTTGTCTATTAAATCTTATTACTGGATAGATATAATTTGGTAAAATGTTTCAATGTGATTATGACATATAAAACCTAGCTTGGACTTAATAAAAATAGGATAAAGAGCTAACTTCCTGAGTTCAAGCACCAAATCGGGAGAGAATTTGTAGATTTCAGCTGAATAAAGATGCAAGGTAAGACATTAGCTATTGCAGTGAAACAAGAGTGGAATATCTTCCTTTATTGCTCCTGTTTTCTTTTCATGGTCAGCAATTGCCTTGATTGTGATAACATGCTTTTAAAGTGTGTAGGGGTAGACAAGAGAAAAGAGGAAAGTTTCTTCTGTCAGGATGTTGAAGGGAAACATGAAAAAGTATGTGAAGAATGAGCACATTCAAATTCTTATTGCAGGCTATTCAGTGCTTTTCTATCAGTTTCTGAAATATTTCTGCTTGTAACAAAAGTTATAATTTGGGTATTTAATTCGATTAACCTAAACTCTGGCTTGCTTTAACTCATGTTAGTCAGAAGAAGTTGCCATAATTACTAGTTTTAAATGTGTCTAATTAAAATTAGTTATTCAGACTTAGGGACATGAAATGTTAACTTGACATGCTATACAATTTGACAATATATTACAGCTTTGAAGCCCTTTTTTAAATTATTTTTATGCTGATGTTTTAAGTTAATTCTATTCCTATAAGAATATGATCTTTTTCTACAGATTATTATAAGTAAGGTTTGAAAATATTTTCTGTCTTAAATATCCAAGTGCTGTTTTATATCCTGGAACACTAGCAATAGAAACCATTTTTTTATTTACTTAAAGTAAACCATTTATCTCTCTTCTTTGCTGTTAATTGACTAAAGTGAAAATTCAACTGAAAGGTTTTGTGTGTTTACTGATGACTTTCAGAGAATGCTTATAATTGCCATTCATTGAAATGAGGATGCCATCCACAGTACCAGCAGATTTTCCCACGCTGTTTCTGACCTGCAGAATCCCTGCTGCTCCAGTGTTTGGCTTTTCTTAAGCAAAGACCACCAGTTGTGTTGAACTATTCTGTAGTGTGTGTCTGAGGAATTATGTTGATTTCTGTGCCTGAAATATATCCCTCTACATTGACATGACTACATAAATCTTCCACCTAATTTTTTACATGGAAGCTCTATTTTGAAAAGAAAACCTTCTAAAATCTTGCTTCCAAGCAACTTGTTTAATAGAATGTGCTGCATTGCACTTGTTTAATAGAGCATGCTTGGTTATAAAATGTTTGCTATATTTCTTCCACTATGTTTGCATAGGAAAAACAGTCACACAGTCAAATAAACTTTAGAACAAGTATCTTTATTAATACTGTTTTACAGACAGCAGATTTCATCCATTGATTTTAATGCTAAAGTGTCTTGACATGGCCAAACCCATGAAAGCCATGTTACAATTTCCATGCTGCTTAAAAGTCTACTTTAAGTGTTTAGAAAGGATCTGATCTCACATTTGAACTTATGTCAGTATAAGATAATAACATATACTACTGCTGCTTGTCATTTCTGTCTAATGAATAAATTTGTTTGAAGACACCCATATCACCAAAAAATATAAAAATCCCTATTCCTCCTTTTTAGGAAAACATGATTAGTATAAAGAAATTCATTAAAATTTCTATGAGGTTATTTAGAGCCTTAAGACTCAATTTCCAAAATAACTGCTTTTCATTTTCTCATTCAGCATATACTTGTTTATAATAAGTTGTCTAGGTTTTCACAGCTGTTCTGTATTTATAGTCTAAAGGGAAATTCACTTGTCAGGGATGGTATGACAAATAAATGTTCCATATGTGCATTTTATTCTTAGGTGTATTTTCTTATTAGCCAGCAAAATGTCAAGAAATACAGTTCAAAACCATTTAACAGCACACAAACAGAGCCTGTAGGGTTTTGTTTGGTTTTTGGTTTTTTTTATGTGGCATATCTCAACCAATTGAGAAATGATCTGCAGTTTTCTTAAAGAAGTGTAAAATTTTACTGACCTTTCAGACCTTTTGGGACTCTTTACTCCATTGCTGGAACTCTTGGAGTGGCCAGATGGAAATCATCCACTTCAGTGTGGCAAGGGAGAACTGTAATAAATCTTCTACTTGTCATCAAAATTTTCTGGGCAGCATCTTCAAGACAATGCATGAACTTCTCTGTTTCCTCCTTGTTTTTTCCCAGGATAAAATGTACACCACATCATAAAGACCTTGTGAGGAAACTTTAACCTAATATTCCAAAGTTCCCAAAGGACTGAGGCTCTCCAGCCCTGTTTTCAGAAGGGAAGCTGCAATGAGGAGTGTGTCTCTGGAAGCCTCTGCTGGGGTGGCCTCTGTGCTCAGGTTTGCTTTAATGTGTGGGCCAGGCATGGAAATAAGTGAAACTCTTGGTATCATTCTTGCTTTTTGTAGGCACAGAAAATGAGCCAGCATATTGCAGCAGAGATATGCTGTTGACAGAGATTCCAAGAGTAAATGGGACCTGGAAAGAATTATTCATGGCCTTTGACATTTTTCATATACATCTTTGCCTATCTAATATATTATCCATAGTAATAAGTTCCTATTACATGGCCAAAAGGCAGTCATAATGAAAATGGCAGTTTTATTTTAACTTACCTTAGGGCTGCCAGACAAGTACTAATTACTGAGACATTTATTGGTGAATGGTTTTGACTGGTTGCTTTTTTTTTTTACTAGAGAGTAATGTAACAGCAAAATGAATTACACATTATTTGTGTAAGCTATAATAGAACCAGCTCTGAACTGACATGTGTCTTGCCAGTTATGAAAGATAAAAAGCCTGGCAATATCCACTAAAAAGATCAAACTTTATTTCCTAATTTTCCTTTGGCAAAAGATGTGGAGTAGATCATCTTTGATCAACAGGGAAAGCAAGAAGTACAACCCCCAGGAAAGCCACATTAGCAAGTAATTATCAGGAGTACCAAGGCAAACCAGGTCCCAAATAGGAGACTTCAGTGTTAGGCAAAACTTCTCTATTATCTAAAAACTAGGATTGAATTGAGTTTTCTGCCCTGGTTGTCTCTAATGACTTTCTCTCCAGAGGTGTTTATCTTCCATTACAGTCAATAAATAAAATCTAGGTAAGCAAAAGAAAAAGGCTGAAATTAGGTGAGATGAATCTCAGTTCAGCTCTCAAGAACCTAAGTGCTCTCTACCAGCCTCTCTCTGTGACTTCATCCTGGACTATCCCTACAATTACGTTGAATAAATAAATGTCATCAATGCATAGTGGAGAATAAATAACTATTTACAGTAATAGGTAATATTTCTGCTGCCTGGTAATGCACTACATGGAAAGCTACCCTCTTGGAGTAGATACCATAGGACTAAACATTGTTAGTGCCCAGTACTGAGAAAAGGTACTTTTGTAAAGAAATGTTTGGATATTTTTGCCATTCCCTGCCTAGAATGAATGTAATTTACAAACAGCATTGGCAAAATAATCTCTACTTGTATGAATTAAGCTGTGAAAAACTCAATTCTATTGAGCTGACTTCTTCCAATTATTTATTACTACTGAAATAAATTAAATAATATATTTAAGCTTTTGCAGTTTATCTATAACCATCTCTCTGCTGTTAATAGGCTCCCCAATACAACATCCCAGATATACCAGTTACAAGCACAATGCAAGATTCCTAAAAAACATATTTTTATTTGGCATCATACACAATGCTGGTGGAAGTGTATCAGAGAAGAGTAATTTTCCAAGCATTTAAGAACACGTCAAGAGAAATAGCCAGAAGTGTTTAGATTAAACATTTAAGTTACAGCTTGCGTAAGTGAGTGGCTAAAAGTTTTATTGGACTGCAGCAGCTATGATGCAAAAAAACCTGCACAAACTCCTTGCTTCCTTAAGAATTACTCTATAAACTCATTGTGTGGTCAGCTGCTGCCCAGACCAGTGTCCTGTGAGCAGGCAGCTCCTTTTGGCTCCTGCTGGGGAGACATTTCCACCACACCATGGCTGAACATCGTGCCCTATGGATCTGATTATTCAGAGTGTGAATCCATACCAAAACCTGGCTCACCTCCAGCCCAGAAATGTCCTGACATCTCTTCTGCTGATCCACGAGTTTGCTTTTGGTGCAGGGCAGCCAGAACCTTTCTGAAGGTCAGTTATTCATTCCTTATTCAACCTTATTCATTCTTCAGTGAAAAGTTCTACACCTTTGCTTAAAACAATTGAAGAAGGAAAGGAGTGGGTTTCTTGAGGGGTTTATTTGTGGAACGAGTTTCATAGAACAGTCAAACTGTGAAAGAGTCTTAAGCACAGATCATTGTCAGGGTTGACCTAAAATGTGATTCCAGTGAAGATACGTCCTCACATATTTTTATAATGTTTTTATAATGTTAGTCATCAGCAAATACTCCACCTCCCCACACAATGTAATTAAACTGTTTAAAATGTGATATATTTACAGCCTGGCAAATACATTTATCTTCTCTTCACCACTTACCTGACTTGCTAAAGGTTTTTAATAATGCCCAAAGTAATGGGACCTGAATAATTCATGTCCAGATTAGATATGCATTAATGATCCCAGTGTAGTTAACTGGAAAACTAGGATCTAGCTTAGTGTATGGTTAGAGCAATAAAACACTTTGAAGGCTACTCTGACTGTAACTGCTAGGCTCAATAAAGCTGAGTCACTGAAAAGGAGTGATTTAATCTTTCCTGTTTACCTTCTCTGAAGTACACTGCTTGCAGAACTGCTGCATTAAAGGAACACTTTCATTTACATGGTCAAATAATCAGATTTTTCCTAACATTATTTGCAAAATGCAATCATTTAATCATACCTTTCCCAGCGAAACTGATCACGTACATTTTCTGTAGTAGACTGCATACCATTTAAAAAGTTTGATAATTTACCTATAGATTGAAAATTAATCAGGCTGTAGCTTTCTGAGCGTTATCTCTAATTTTTTGCACAGTTTTCAGCTGTGAGTTAACCAAATCCAGATAAGGCTCTCTTTGGAATGAAAGGACGAGATTTATTGCAAGCAAAGGAACAAAAAAAAAAAAACCACCAAAAAAAAAAACCCCCCCCAAAAAAAAACCAAAAAAAAACCACCAAAAAAACCCCCACAAAGAATGACAGCCAGCCCCTGCTGAAGCCTGCGTGCGCTGGCGGCTGTTGTTGCTGCAGGTGGCGCTGCGCCCCCGGCTCTGCCGCACCGGCGCTGCCCCCGCGCTCCTGCCCGGTGCTCACAGCGGGGCAGCTGCCAAAGGAATTCACGCTCAGCCTTAAAATTCTGCTCGGTTTAGTGGCCTGGCGTTACTCTGTCCAGTCACAAAAACCTCTCTTTTGTTCTCCTTCAGCACTGCTGACGATTTCATACCATGCTTTATGGCTATAAACTTGTATAGCAACAAACCTGTCTGACTGTCGTGTTGTGGCTGCACCATCACTGCGGTGAACCTGTCTGCTATTTTTGGCTGGAGTAGAATCAGTGTGGGGCTCTGGTTTGGGTCTGTGCTGAACACAGAGTTGATGATATAGAGATATTTTTGTTATTGCTGAGCGGTGCTTACACAGAGCCAAGGCCTGTGCTGATTTTCCTACTGCCACACTGGCAAGGAAACTGAGCCTGCAGGGGGAATTAGGAGGGGACACAGCCGGGACAGGTGACCCCAGCTGACAGGAGGGATATTCTAGACCATATGACATCATGCTCAGTATATGAAATGGGGGGAAGAAGAAGTAGGAAAGGAGCAACATTAGAATTGATGGCCTTTTGCTCTCAGTATGAAACCTTTTTTTTCTCAGCCCACAAGTTTTCTAATTTTTATGCTTTCCACTCTCTCCCTGATCCTAGTGGTGGGGGAGTGAGCAAGTGGCTCTGTGGGTCTTGGTTGCTGGCTGGGGTGAAACCATGACAAAATCTTACCACATTTCTTTGTAACAATCCTGTATACTCTAAATAGGTTAATTTATCCCTTCTTTACCATTTCTGTCCCTAAGTTTGTGAGCAATTGAGAGTCTATGACAGTGGCAGACCAAAATATATAGGTGATAAGCAAGTGTCCCATTTTGCTTGTATGCAGCCATTTTCACCCTAAGGCAGCCCAAGTGTTCAGAGCAGCCCAGTGTCTGAATGAAGGAGCAGATGGCTTGTGTCAGCACTGCAGGGTCCAAGCAAGGGCACTAAGGAGCCAGCAGAAGGCAGTCATCTTTGTCCCTTCTCAATTCAGTTTGTTCTTCATTCCACAAATAAGATTCAATATCACATTTGACATTGATTCTGAGCACTGTAGCCTAAATAAGAATATGAGGGGTAGTAATAAGGAAGAAAGAGGAAAAAAAATATACAGTATTTTTCTCATTTTTATGTCTATACAGTAGTGATGCTAAAATGTTTCAATCTGAAATAGTTCTAGGTTGCAGACAATATAGTTATAATTTTAATATGTAAAACCCTAAAATGGGTGGCTGTGTAAATTTTACCACAGCAACAGGACAGCTATAGAGTAATGAAACAAAATAGTTGGGAAGGAACCTCTGAGGTTTCCACTCAACTCCCTGCTCAAGGCTGGCCCAGCTTACACCAGCTTGCTCAAGTTCTTGCACAGCTGGATTTTGAGTACCTGCAGGAATTCAAATTTTACGCCTTCACTGTGCATCTCTTTCCAGTCTGTGACCACCTGCATGCCCAGGCTGCAGGGCTGACTCATGATCAGCTTTGTGCACCAGGTCTCCCTGGACAGTTCCCAGCCTGTGCTGGTGCAGGAGCTGGTGCTGTCCCCAGCCAGGGCAGGACTTGCATTTTCCTGTGCTGAAATTCACATGATCCCTCTCAGTCTACCATGGTAGCCCTGCCTGCTGTGTCCAACACCACCTCTAATTTACACTCTCCTCAAAATTTCTGAGGGTCTCATTGTCCAGATCGTGACTGTCTGGTTTGAGGGATGCACCAAAAATTCACTGGAATAGTAATTAGGAAAGGTGAATTGAGGGGTGTAGCAAGTGAGTTAAGATGCCCAAGAAGGGCTGTTCAGAAAAGAATCATGCTCAGATGGCAGAGAGGTGGCTGACAGTCAGAGAGCAGAGTGCAGATTACTGATCCTACGGTTCAAGAGGCAAACAAATGGTGAGATCTGTGCCATTGGAATGAAAATAGATGGGCAATGGTTGGAGAAGGTTTTACAACACAGGTGGGAGAGCACTGTACAAAATGGGAAGAGGAGGCAAGTATTTTTACATTTTTAACAAAGGAAATCAGTTCATATTAAACCACTCAGTATTTGTTGATATTTTGGTTCAGTTAATGAACTAAAAGTATTGTTACTTTCTTACTGTCTATGTAAAGTACTAGAGTGTGTCAGTATCACACAAACCCATAAGGGTTAAAAAAAAAAAGTCTCTAAAGCCTTAGATTGTTCACATTTCAATACTGTGACTGGGTATCCTGTATCAGATAAAAGAAAAACATTCCTCTGGAAAGGAATAACCCTCCCTGTCTTGGTAAATGCTAAATCTGTGTTCTGTTTCTTTTTAAAATGTAGCCAAATTCTTCAATGAGATGGAATTTCAGTTCACTTGCAGCAAATGTGAAGCAATACTCTGCTTGTTTTTTCCTTCTAGAGTCAGTATTACCAATGAATTTTCTCCCATTACAATATGCTTAAATTTGTGTTTTCTCCATTGGACAAAATTATTGCTGTAGAGATATTGAGATTCCCTTAGGTCTATGTGATTTCTAATTATTAGCTTTCTTTTAAAGAGACAAGAAAGTTAAAATACAGAAGAGCACTGTCCTATTCCCAACCTTAGATATGAGTGATAGGAAGTTACTGGGCAAGTAAATGAAAGCAATGATTTTAGCTCTATCACTATTGGGCAAAATTTGTATAGAGGTCACCTAAATAGGGAAAAAACATTCAAATCAGATGATGGTTATAAGTGGAAGTACACACAGATTAACAATAAGAAGGGAAGACAGTTCAGGAAATCCTCAAATTTTTGCTTTGAGAGCATTGTTTTGTCTCTTTCCTCAAATTTTTCAGTTTCTGAACTTGACTCAATCAATTATTTAAATCAGAAATAATGTGTAGAGAAAATTGCATGAGCATAAAAAGAAGAAAGCCACTGGTAAATCCAGTTGCATAAAATAGTAACACACTGCTTTAGGACCTAACACTATTTCCTAATGCATCTAGACAAAAGTCACTTTCTTTGACCTGAATTTCTCAGTGGGAACTCAGATCCCTAAAAGCCCTTTTTTGGCCTCATTCAACACTTTTCATTGAAACTGTTAAGGATCAAATGAAGCAGCTAATTTCAATTATGAATTTATGTTTCTAATGATCTGACATTTGAAATGAAACCAGAAATCATGAAAACAAGGCCTGAATGGGTTTCTCTCAAATCTGTTGCTATTCACCAATGTGAGGACTGAATTGGGCCCTTAATTCACTTTACTTTGCTATAAAATGGACAAGACTGTCTCACAAGACATTCTTGTAAGCATTACACTAAGCTCTCTATCCTACATACCATATTAACCTATATTACATTCCTCTGTTAATTGATGAGAAGAAAACTGCTTTAAGATTTTTAAACATCAAATGTACTTTTACACCATCAAATTTTAAAAACACAACACATCAGGAGGCAAATGAAATTTATCTGAAACCTTCATGACTTTTGAATTAGAACTTCTTCAGTCAATATATTATATGTAATATATTGATTGAAGACATTCACCAAATAGTCCCAAACTGCAGACTTGAATCTCTGTAAATCTGGCATGTGAAAAATGAAGCATGTTTTTGTCTTAAACTAAACTGAGCTGTTCCTGCACTGACAAAGATTAATATTGAGTTGCAAAATGCTGCCTAGATTGCTAGGCTATTTGTGATGAGATCTTGATATCTTAACTTCAGGAATAAGCCTCCTGCTCTAATTGACCTTTCTTTTGAGCAGAGGTGGGACTAGAGGTCCTTTCAAAACCCTTAAGTCCTGTGATCAGTTTCAATCATGTCAGATACATTTTGTTACTGTTCCAGGTGCCTTCTTTATGCACACATTGATGATTACCATCCTGCTTAATGACTTTGGTTGAATGGCATCCTTACCCTCTCCTCAGCCTCTTTACAGCCTCACATATTGATGTAACCAACTGCGATGCGTCCTGCAGCTGCTCCAGCTTCCTCCAGCAATGATCAGAGCTCTTCCTCATCCATCTGTGAATATAACATCATAAGATTACTGTTGGCCAAGGATGAAAGGGACAGAAGTCTCTTCAAGTTCACCTTACCAATATCTGCTCTCTTCCCTGCCCATGTTCAGTACATGTGCCAATGGCATGCTTCAATGTCATCGTTTATCTCTCATTGCAGAATCTTTATTTTGGCACTGTCTGGACAGTTGAGTAGATTTTCTGCTAAAAGATATTAAGAATTATGCTACTTGGTAACAAAACAGTCAATCCTTCTCAACAGCACTGCCCTGAGACAAATTATATCATAATATTTTTGCACAGAATATGAGCCTTATTATGTATTAAAATCTGTGTACTAATTGACACACTCAGACAAAATCAGTTTTGGTAAGTCAAAAGTCTCAATAACACCAGAAAAATGATTGATCTAAACCATCACATTTAAAAATAAAAAGACTGGAGCAGGTTTATTTCAGTGTTCATAAGTCAAAGTCAATGATATTTATTGAAGTGCCATAGTTAGATAAAGCTCTCAGATTTAACAGCATGGACTCCCTTTCCTGTTGTCTTGAAGATTATTATATCTTCAAATATTATCTTCAAGAATAAAATAAATTAAGAACTGTTCTGCACCAGACATACATTTTAATGGCCACAGGCTTGTCAGCTCAGGTGTCCAGGTACCTTTGGAAAAGCAATTGTTGGAATGACAGTTTGCATCCTATATAGTGTCATATGGCACAGCTTATTTTTATTAGATGATAGACAAGTGTTTGCATTCTGTGGAACAATTAGCTATCCTGGTGCTTGCTCTCATTCCTGTGTGGGGACCTGAAACCTCTGGCCCAGTGGGCTTCACTTTGAGACCATGTTATAGGAGAGAATTAAAACCTAAACAATACTAATTTAGATGATAATTAAACCAACAATCTACTGACTGGTGATATTGTAGTCTGTTGCTTGGCAACTGCTAGGAGCTGACAAATGAATTCTTTCTTTTAGACTGATATTAATTGCCTCATTTTATTAAGTTAGACAAAAAAAAGAAATAAACAGCATTACAATGAATTTAAAAGTTAAGGCAAGAGAAATAATCTGAGGAGAGATACAGGATTTAATCACAAAAGGAAAACAGAACAAGGTCGAGGAGAGGAGAGGAGAGGAGAGGAGAGGAGAGGAGAGGAGAGGAGAGGAGAGGAGAGGAGAGGAGACAGGATGCCTAAAATATGTTGGTCTTCAGTGTGGGAACATTGATGTAGCAACCATATTGGTTGGTTGATTGGTTTGGTTTGGGGTTTGGTTTTTGTTTTTTTTTAGTCTGGAAAAGCTACCTTTTGACAAAATAGAACCATTTTGATCCAATGATTTTCTTTTCTTAAATATGGGCCTCAATTTGCATTGGTCTAGTATTAAAGACCTTTCACAGTAATGTTAAATACCCTAAAAAATCCCAGTAAGAATATTTATTTAAACTATCTTTGAATGAACAAGGAAATGTAAATTTAGGTACTTGCTCTAACTAGAGTAGAACAAAAACTTGGATCTGGATCTTCATCAATGAAGTGTGATTTTATCCCACATTGCAATAACATCCTCTCCTGCCTTCCAAGGCTTTAAAATGTTGCTCTATTTCCAAAATTACTTTCTGCATCATTTTTCATGCTGCTTATTGGAGAATACCAAAGATCACCTTCTGCAGTGAACAGGACAAGTTGTAATTAGCTGAGATGATGAACATGGCTAGACTTTGCCAAAAAAGAGCAGCTTTCATATAGCTCAAATAATTCATTGTAATTAGTTCACCTGATTATTTGGGTTAAAGGAAAGAAAACAAAAGCACATTATAGTACAGGCACATTAACTACAATACAATTAGTGTAATTGTAATGTAATTACAATGCAGTTGCAATTTGTTAAAAATTATTTTTGCTAATGTATCTGAATTACAAAGTCTAATTGAAGTTTACTTGATAGTTTCATCTTCTGTATAACACAAGAGACATTCCTTGTCCATTACTTCAGTTGTCTCAATTTTTTTTGGTTTTGTTTCTCTGAAGAAACTGGGCAAAGATCCCTGATATTCCATTGATACTGAAGTAAGGATGTCCAGTCAACTGCTTGATCAGAGCATTTCTTTGTATGGAACCAGTGATTTTGTCATGAGAAGGGGATTTGGATTGACCTTCTCTTCTACTGCATAAAATGTGTTCAGGTTTAGTGAGTCCAAGTTATGTTGATTCCTTAAAAAAACTTAGGTGATTCCTGATATGGTTGGCAAAAGGACAAGGATGTGCCAGTGCTGAACACCACATTCCTGGGTCAGTTCCAGGGGCCAAGGTTGCAGCCAAAGCTGAAGGCCAGTCTACTGAGGGAGTGAGGCAGGAGGGAAGACAGCCTCTCTGCTGCAAATAAATGTTAGCTTAGTGTCTCTCACCTAACCCTAGAGCTAGGCAAGGATGAAAGAAGGCGCTTAAGTAAAATCAGATTTCATGCCTAAAATGATGTCTGGGATTTAGATGCTCCCTGGCTTACTCTTTTTCTCATAGTGTTGCTAAGAGGAGTTGCTGTCACTCACCTTTAGACAAAGTGTCTTAACTTGATTTGAGGTGAGCCAAATGAGCTCAAGTGATCCTTACTTGTGTTCCAAATGAGCATCCTAAGTGCTGTAAAGAATTCCCATCCTCTCTCCACTGCCCTGCCAGGCAGGGCAAGGGAGCACCAAAGGAGTCTGATCCAACTGCCCACTGGAAAAGGCACTCTGCTGGAAAGAGGGAGCAGTGAAGCCCTCTGAGAGGCTGCTGCAGATTTTTCCCCATGGCTTTTCAATGGAAAAAAAGCCCAAACAGTTGTGGGAGCAAGAGCCAGGACTTCATGGATTACATACATCTCCAGTGCAGCTTGCTAGAGAGTGTTATGCCTTTTCCTGGAGACAGCAAGAATTGGAGCACTGTCTTGAAAGTTTAAATACCACAGGAGAGCTTTGGAGTAACCTGCACAAATGAATGAACTCCCAAGTTTCCATGAGAAAGGTGCTGGAATGCATCTTGAAAGAGATGGGTTTCTATCCTTTTCTAAAGCTCCTGACCTCAATGGTATCTTGTGAAAAAGAGAATTGCAAGAATGCAGGAGAAGCTGTAGTCTGTCAATTCTACTTAGGTCTCTGTAGGTGGAATTAAGTTACTAATTAGGGTAGGGAGCCATAAGAGAAGTCACATGCTCTTTTGGCCTGAAGATCTTAAAATGAAAAAACTTGAAAAGACATTCTTAACAAAGAACTGGGAACTAATTTGTTGTGGTTGTACACAAGGAAGCGTTCATTATTTTCAGTTTGCAAAATATCTTTATCCTTAGTATTTCAAGATTCTTGCTAGTACTTAGATGGAAAAATATCATTAAAAGTAAATAGGTTATACTGAGGGAATTTTTGAGCATGAAGTACTCAATCTCTAGCCAGAACTTAATGAAATTTATGATGTGAGAATGACTACCAGCAGGAAAAAAAAAAAACAACAAAAACAACTTTAACCCTAATTTTTTTTCGGCTGTAACAATTCTGTAATAAAATAACCTTTGGCGTAGCTACGTCTGATTTTCACAGGCACCACACACACTATGCATTGGGAAAGGACTTGCTATATGTGGGAGACCTGAGATCATTTTGCTGTGTAGAAGTAGCTGGTCCAACCTTTCTTTGACAGTTGTTCCCATCTTTATACATGGAGTGCATCTCTTAAACCTAGCTGAAAATTCTTTGACTGGATGAGTAAAAGCCCACAGGTGTTTAATGACACTGCCACTCCACTCCATAGGACAGCAGCTTCTGTTTGTGAAGAGCACTTTCTGTGCAGGCACTTCAGCTGATGTGGTCCTCACAGAAATCCCCAGATCTTCCCAGGGACTTGGGTGGATCCAGCCTGGAGAGAGGCACACTGTTCCAGGGTTCTGAGCTGAGGTGGGCACCACCTGCCTTCCTGGTTTCAGTGAGGCATGAGCAGGCCTTGCTGCTCAAATAGGAAAAACCTCAGGAAAGGGCATTATCTAGATGATCAAGAAGAATGAATCAGAAATGTGGGCTTTGTCAGCTGCTGTGAAAAGCATATTCTTCTGCATGATGAAGAAAACTCAGTATATGGAAAAATATTATTATTTAATGAACTCCCATTGTCATTCTCATTTGAAGTTGCTAATGAGGCTGAAGTCAATATCCTTCATCTGTTCAGTAAAGTAAATTCTTCATCTTGACAGTCCAAGATTGCCAGTGGGTAGACACAGATTTGTGAGAAGAACTAAATGGTGTTTACTGTGGTGACTGATTATCTCCTGAAGAATCATGTGTTTTTCTCCAACAGTAGAGGATATAATTTAATTAGACTGTTATTTTAAATGTTCTGACTTTTTTTAATGCATTAACTTATGGCCTGTGGCTGATAGAAAAGAAATTAACGCTGACTCCTTTGAGTGTGGAATGAATTGCAGTTTGCAAGGGGAGAAAATTAATTATAAATGCCTGCTATTTAAGTTTTCCAGATTCAGATGATAAATGAAGCAATTATTACATGTCAAGTATATAAACAGTAATTCGTCAACATTTCAGCTTATTAATTCTAACATTTGCCATTCCATGTAGCATATTTATCATGTTTTATTGCTTGTTGATGAAAAATCTAGCTTAGTTCTCTCAATTATCTTTACACAGCTGCATAATGAAGCAACAAAGTAAGGATGTATATCACAGTCCTGCATGCCATGAAAGGGCTCTTGTTTGTCTTGACTTGAGCTCAGAATAAAGCACTGAGACCTGAGCCTGGCCCAGCTACAGGTGTTCCTCATTTCAACTTCCCAGCCTTGCTTTCAAGGTGTTCTGCTGCCATGCTCCTGATTGCACTTCAAAATCCATTTCTTATCAATAGGCTTATCAAAATCCATTTCTTATCAATAGGCTTGAACCTATTAATATGTGGCTCAAGAACCACTGATTCAGTCTGCCTGGGTGCTCCTTCCTGCACTTTCTAATTCCCATCTCTGTGGGTTCCCCCATCCTTTCTCTATGCCTGCAATTACATAAGAGCTAGACTGGGAGAGCTCCATCATTTTCAGATCTGTCTCTGAAATCCTGGTGCTCTGCTGCACTCCCCAAAAACTCTGCATTGGCCTGTGTGACCCATTTCCTTTCACCCTCCATTCTGAGACATCTGTCTAATCCAGGCTTCTCCAAATTTTACTTTATGGACTGAAAACAAAGGCTTAAGCTCCCTCTTGACTAAGACAGAGATGTTTGTTAATGATCTATTTACGGAGCTGTTGTAAAATCTTCCTGTTCTGCACTGCTGCTTCAGTCTGGAGGCTCTTCTGGTTCAGGGTGTCAAAATGCAGAAGCGTGGCTATGCAAGTCAATAGGTCACAAGTCAGACAGTCTGGGTTTCTAACAGCTTTTTGCTGCTGTGTGATATGTGATTAATTGTTTTATATCCCAGGGTGAAATTCTGACCCAAGTTACACTGGTGGAAAAGTGCCATGACTTTAACCCCCCCTGTTTTGTTATTCTTTCACAAGATTAGCCAAACCAGGTTTTGGGC
Source organism: Agelaius tricolor (assembly GCF_023055355.1). Lineage (NCBI taxonomy): Eukaryota > Metazoa > Chordata > Aves > Passeriformes > Icteridae > Agelaius > Agelaius tricolor. The sequence goes on along the minus strand of NW_027269267.1, from coordinate 21,338,791 downwards.
TGCAAAAAACACAGTAAACACATGCCACATGAATTTCAAGGAAATGGAAAATTTAAAAGCACATTTTACAAACCAGTCACTTTGGGAAAGGCATGTATGCTGGCAGTTGCTGACTTGGCTACCATAAACTCATTTTAGGCTTACCTGTAATCAAGTGTCTTTGTTAATAAACTCTAAGTCTTCTAGCCTTAAGGCTGCATCAGCCTCTAGGACCATTTATCCACAAACACATGGTGCATGTGCATTATGGAATAAAGCAAAAACCTGCACAGAAACACACATTTGTACCAGGCACCTTTGCACCAAGAGTCTTGATCTTATTCCCCTGCTGACAAGACTGAGGCTGAAGCAGACCATGGATGACCAGGGTGATGAATGCAGCCAGTCTGTGTTTTGTCCTGGAGTCACACAAAACCCAATTCTGCTGGTCCATCCACCCTCAGAGCCATGTGCATGGCATCTCCCTCTAGACTTATAGGCCTTAAGTCCTCCCCTTAAGAACAGCTGAAGTCCTTTCCCTGCCTGAAGGGAGTGCTCAGTACCTTTTAGCTTTTTTGACTGTTTCAACATATAACACATTAGAAACTATGTCACATCAAGTAACTGACATACCTCTAATGCATTCATGAGCAAAGTAATTTAACTTGTTTGTGTGCAATACCTTTCTATTTATTATGCTTATAACAGTATGCTTATAGGAGATGGCACAATGTTGTCAGCACAGGATAAGTTGGCACCAGAGTCTAACAATATCATATAAAAGCAACATTTGATTTAGTTATCATATACATCAGTCTCACTTGCCCTGATAAGTTAAGCAGACATGCAGAGAAACAGTTTTAAACAGAAACTTAGAAAGAAATACTCAAATTTATAAGGTTAGTATATATTTTTTAAATAGTAAAAGAGAAAAAGCCCATACAAAACATTAAGAGTATTATACTTGAGAATACATGGAACAAATGACAGGCTGATAGCCTGTTCAGAAGGCTGCACAGGACATCAGTAAAACTGAGTGGAGGATGTCATAACATCTGATATCCCAAAAAGAATTATGGGCTTATGGACAGAACTTTTTAGTTGACAATCTCAAGTTTGTTCCATACTTCCACCCATGTCTTGGGGTCAAACAAATGTTACCTCTTTAACAGCATCTCTTTCCTCATCTTGCTGTAGTTCAAAGAACCACTTGCAGATGCTCAAGGTTACTTTCCTGCAAGAGACAGGGAAGTTATTAATTTCTCTTAAGAAAATAGAGTCTTCTCCACATTTGCCTAATACATGTATCAGGCTGTGCTGCCTGTGTTATCTCCCAGTAAAATAAAATCTTAGAGGCTATATTAGTATGTGGAGAGTCACTGAGATATTCACTGTGTAACCAGGCATTGTGGCCTAACCCCAGCTGAGAGCTAAATACCATGGAGCCACTTGCTCACACACCTGTAAATAAATCCCCTGGGTAATAATAATAACAATAATAATAATAATTAATAAAGAGGAGACAACTAAGAGAGAGAGAGGGGAATAAAACACAGAAAAACAACTGATGCACAACCCAATTGCTCACCCCCTGCTGAGCAATGTCCAGCCAATCCCTGAGCCATGAAAGGCAGCTCCCAGCCAGCTCCTCCCAGTTTTATACTGGGCAGGGTGTTCTGTGGTGTGGAATAACCCTTGGGCCAGTTTGTGTCAGCTGTCCTGCTCCTGCTTCCTCCTGGCTTCTTGTACACCTACCCACTGGCAGAGCACAGCAAAGTGAAAAGTCTTTACTTGGGGTAAGCACTGCTCAGCAACAAGTAAAGCATTGGTGTGTTATCAGCATTGGACTGTAACAGAAGAAAGAAAAAGAAAGAAAGAAAGAAAGAAAGAAAGAAAGAAAGAAAGAAAGAAAGAAAGAAAGAAAGAAAGAAAGAAAGAAAGAAAGAAAGAAAGAAAGAAAGAAAGAAAGAAAGAAAGAAAGAAAGAAAGAAAGAAAGAAAGAAAGAAAGAAAGAAAGAAAGAAAGAAAGAAAGAAAGAAAGAAAGAAAGAAAGAAAGAAAGAAAGAAAGAAAGAGAAAATCTCTATTCCACAAAACCAGGACACTAGGAATAAGAAATAAAATAGTTTAATTTCTCTTTTACACTCCTATACACTCCAAGAACATCACATATAGGTATTTCTGAGATGATTACCTTGTTTTGAAGAATCACAATTTGTTTAAATTTCTTCTTCTCTGCAGCAGTACTTTCAGCTTGTATGTTTTAATGAGAACTGAAACAAATGTTGACTTTCATCTGGATAGTGTCTGAAGCATGCTTTGCAGATGACCCTACTCAATTTAACTGGCTTTAGCAGTGTTTGAGGATGATTTAGATGTCCTCTGCTGACTCAGTTACGAAGCATGCTAGAAAAGCAGCGAATCTTGTGCTTCTCTTGTACCCTCCTGTGGTACCACCAGTGCTCTACTTGCTGCTGCTTTTTTTTGATTGATATATCTGAATACTTCAGTCCATGCAGGGGATCTCTATGCACTCTACTTAGCTGGAAGATACTTCCTAGGAGATATAGGATAGAAATATTTTAATGAGAATATTGTATTTTAAAAAATCCTTGCAGTAAATAAATCAAGTTTGGTTTGGTTTGGTTGTTTGTTTGGTTTGTTTTAATGGATACACTGATTTTTACAGAGATAATTATCTTGTACAGAATCAGCACCGTTAGCTACAGTAAAGGCTCTGTGAGTACTTTCCATGCAGCCTCAGTCTAATTAAGAGTTCTAACTCTAATTAAGAGTTCTAACTCTCCATTTGAAAAGGTAATCAAAATTTCACAGCAAAAATCTAAGGCTGATACTTATCCAAGCTGTTCTCATTTGGAGCTGGACAAGCAAATGAGAGAAAATATCATAGAATCCGAAGGGTATTGAAGGGAGACCACTTCAGATATTTTTGAGCATAAATCAACTCACTAGCTAAATTAAGGTGTCCATACTGTGCAACTTCAGCTCACTCAAAATGCAAAGCCTGGGGTTTTTCTGGTAGGCCTTCCAGCAAAAACAGTCTCAAAATAAAAATACATAAATCCATTCCAGTCTGGGCTGCCTGCAGGGATGTGAGAGAAATAAAACATCCCAACAAGATGCATTTATGACATCTGGAGCAGGCTCAGTACAATGAGGTTTGGACCAAGGACTGCATCACCACTTGCTAATCTATCCACAGTGACAGTGAGCAGAGAAGGAACATAGCAAACCATTTACCTAATAATTGAGCAAATAGTCTAGATATTTTTTTAACAAAACTATTTTGAAAAATATTTCAGTAACAGCTAAAAAATGTGACTAATAAAATCCCTAATTTTGTCCAGGAGCACTTGCAGTAAGTCACAAGGAATGCAGCTTCTATCCTCTCTGTATACCGTTATCAGCACAGAAATGAAGCAGGTAATTTACAAAATGCCAAAAATTTGCTTGCCAGGAAAGAACAACTCTATTTATTTTTGTGCTTGGTTGAAGGTCCTTTGTTACTTTCTTAAGGGGTGAGAACAAGAATAGCATTCTGCTGAATGTCAAAACAGCTTGAGAAATTTTTTAGCAGCATTACAAAGTCATGATCTGCTTTTGGTGTTGACAAAATTAAAGGTATTATGGAAAAGGTAAATATTCTATATTCCAACCAATATGGGTTGAGTGAATTTGACTTGTGGAATTTCTTGCACACTACCAAAAGCAATATCATGAATATTAATACTGTCTCTAGGTTAAAAAGGAGCAGAAATACTGCAAATTAGATTTATCAGTATTGAATACAGAAGTAATTTAAATTCTAAACATGCTTTACTTTTGACAATATTTGATACAGAAGTCACATACCCGTCTCCTTATACAAAGAGTTAAAAAATAAGTAATTTCTTTTTTTATATGCTTCCTCAAAACATCTTTAACAGCATCTGGATTTAAAAAAACCTGAAATTCACAAATAATTTCACTGCTACCCTTAAGCTGACAGCAGGAAGCATCAAGCTAAAGAATATCTGGATTTTAACTGATATATCTGATATAAATCCTTTCCTTTTAATGTTTGGATTTGCTAAATCTTGTCCTTCAGTGCATATGTCTTCATGTCTAGTTTTAAAAGTTCTTATTTTGTCAGAATCTTTACAATCAAAATTCAAAGTAATAATTTTGTTTAAGCACAGAAACTGGTTCAGGATAGATTAGCAACCTCTCATTTAGAGAGAAAGTCCATTGAGAGGGGAAGAGTAAAGACAGAATTGAAGTTTTCCAAGAATCAATAAACATTTAGGAAAGTACTGGAGATGAGAATGCATAAAATTGTTATCAAGCCTCCATGCTGGTGCACTTATTCATTGTTCTTGGAAATGTGGAAGTGTCAGTGTGGTACTGTCTCCACTGAAGTCAGACAGGAAGGGCCTGGTTTTCTGACATGGATCCAGGTGAATATAAGAGGTTTACCATATAACTAAGAAATGGCTTTTCTGAAAAATACAGAGAATATCCCACAGGACCCTTGGTTTGCAATATGACCTGGAAAAACACTGTACCTCCTTTGTAACTTAGTGCCATGAAAACTGAGTTACCTGTAGGAATTGCACTCATAACTAATGTTGAGTTTAAGGTATGCAGTACCTTCATTAATGTGCAATTAACTGTCCCTATGAAAGAGAGGAGAAAAGCAAGCTAGGCTTTATCTTGAAAAGTGGTTTTCAAAAAAGCCAACACCAGCATTCCCACAGCCATAGATACAAATCCATGGAGCTCATGTCTTCCTTATTTACTTTTTCAGGTGTACGACGAGTTTCTAATCTCCTCAGAAGTTACTTTGCTACGGCAATTTGTAAAAAAGTCCTGAAGCTGCTCTGAAAGTCTTTCCTCTCAAAAGAAAGTAAAAGTGACAGATAAGAACGCAGAGGCTCACCTGCCTGGCCTGCATTCTGCAGGTAAAACCTCTCTGCATGAGTAGACAGCCAGCAGACAGTGCCAGGAGTGGCCAGGAGCTCTGTGTGGACCGTGGGATGTGTCCAGCCCTGGCAAGGTGTACCATGACACCTGGGTGCCTCAGAACTCCTTGTCAGGGCATCAGTCTGCTTCTCCATCCAGAGGAGCTGCTTGGCTGTGTCATTTCTGAGGGTCCCTGGTTTGGTTTTGCTTTAGCTGGCTGGAGTGTGGAGAGGGGCAACACGAAGTGGAGAGGCTCCAGCTCCCACCTTGCCAGCTGCTGGCCCTGGAAAGTTCTCCCTGCAGCAGAGCCCCTTCCTCACTGGTCCTGTGGGTGTCCCTTAAGCAGTGGGCATGGTGTCAAGGGATGTTTCACTTTAGCTGCAGGATAAAGTGAAGATGTGGATAGGAAAGCAGTGGGTGAGCTCACGAGAGGAGCAGTTCTTGTGCATATTTGGCAAATTGCAGACCATTAGGTTTGATTCAATACTGGCTGTTTATCCAGGACTGCTGTTCTTTCCTCCTCAGACTGGGGCAAACAAGGAATAATACAAGTCCACTCATGAGAAGTTTTCAGGGGATTAATGTCTCAGGCATTAAACAGATCTCAAGAGTATTATTATTCACATCAGGTCAAGGAGCACTTTGAAGGCTGCTCTTGATCTCATGTAGGACCTTCTTCCCTGTAGCTGCAGACTGACAGACCTCTGCAATTTTGTTTCCCAATCTCCAGATTAATGGTTTTCTGAGTATTTGAATTTGTCTTTCAAGTTTCATCTTTTCATAATGTTGCAATGTATTTTCTCATCTAAATAGTATCAGCTTAGCTGGCTCCAAAGAAGTAGTCATGGATAAATACAGTCTTTTTAATAAAATTTTCACTGTAAAATAACAAATTATTAAGCATTATCTCCATTGTATTTCTCTTTACATTTTAACCCATTTTATGTAGTCAAAGTGTGCAGTTTTTGAAAATCAAGCACTAAATAAAAAATTCTGTTTCATGAAGTGTAATCATAGAATGCTTTGGGTTAGAATGGTCCTTAAAGACAGTGCCATTCCAGCTCCCCTGCCATGGGCAGGAACACCTCCCACTAGACCAGGTTGTTCAGAGCTACATCCAACCTGGCCTTGAATACACACAGAGATGGGGCATCCACAGCTTCTCTGGACGGCCCATTCTAGGGCTTCACCACTCTCACAGTAAAGAATTTCTTCCTAACATCTAATTTAAACCTTCTTTCTTTCAGTGTGAAGCCATTCCCCTTGTCCTGTAAATAATCTTTCTTTATGTCTCTTGTAGGCTCCCTTCAGGTACTGAAAGGACAGAAGTTGGTGACTCCAAAGCCTTCTC